>NC_087441.1:82383917-83099926 GCF_036321535.1 Camelus dromedarius | reverse complement strand
GATATATATGTATGGAGTGGAGTTTGAAACTGAAAAGAAACTTTGTGTTCCCCACAAGCTAGGTGAAGGACGGCTTTCACACACACTTATCTCTCAGAACTGAGCATGTGGTGAGACGTTCGTTCATCTAGCACATAGGGAATGGGTTGCAGGTGAAACTTTTACTCGGGATTCTCAGTCTGTTTCCTAGTGGCGGTTTTATGTTCCTGCAGTTTTCACTGCAAAACCGAGTTGGAGCTAGTACCTCCCCATATATGTTTATTGAGTGCAGTTTGCAACTGAAAAGAAACTTTGTGTTCCCAACAAGCTAGGTGAAGGACGGCTTTCACACACACTTATCTCTCAGAACTGAGCATGTGGAGAGACGTTCGTTCATCTAGCACAAAGGGAACGGGTTGTAGGAGAAACTTTTACTCTGGTTTCTCAGTCTGTTTCCTAGTGCCGGTTTGAAGTTCCTGCAGTTTTCACTGTAAAACCGAGTTGGAGCTAGTACCTCCCCATATATATCTATGGAGTGGAGTTTGCAACTGAAAAGTAACTTTGTGTTCCCAACAAGCTAGGTGAAGGACGGCTTTCACACACACTTATCTCTCAGAACTGAGCATGTCGGGAGACGTTCGTTCATCTAGCACAAAGGGAACGGGTTGCAGGAGAAACATTTACTGTGGTTTCTGAGTCTGTTTCCTAGTGCCGGTTTGAAGTTCCTGCATTTTTCACTGTAAAACAGAGTTGGAGCTAGTACCTCCCCATATATATGTATGGATTGGAATTTGCAACTGAAAAGAAACTTTGTGTTCCCAACAAGCTAGGTGAAGTTCGGCTTTCTCACACAATTATCTCTCAGAACTGAGCATGTGGAGAGACGTTCGTTCAACTAGCACAAATGGAACGGGTTGCAGGAGAAACTTTTACTGTGGTTTCTCAGTCTGTTTCCTAGTGTCGGTTTGAAGTTCCTGCAGTTTTCACTGTAAAACCGAGTTGGAGCTAGTACTTCCCCATATATATGTATGGAGTGGAGTTTGCAACTGAAAAGAAACTTTGTGTTCCCAACAAGCTAGGTGAAGGACGGCTTTCACACACACTTATCTCTCAGAACTGAGCATTTGGAGAGACGTTCGTTCATCTAGCAAAAAGGGAACGGGTTGCAGGAGAAACTTTTACTCTGGTTTCTCAGTCTGTTTCCTAGTGCCGGTTTAAAGTTCTTGCAGTTTTCACTGTAAAACCGAGTTGGAGCTAGTACCTCCCCATATATATGTATGGAGTGGAGTTTGCAACTGAAAAGAACCTTTGTGTTCCCAACAAGCTAGGTGAAGGTCGGCTTTCACACACACTTATCTCTCAGAACTGAGCATGTGGAGAGACGTTCGTTCATCTAGCACAAAGGGAACGGGTTGCAGGAGAAACTTTTACTCTGGTTTCTCAGTCTGTTTCCTAGTGCCGGTTTGAAGTTCCTGCAGTTTTTACTGTAAAACCGAGTTGGAGCTAGTACCTCCCCATATATATGTATGGAGTGGAGTTTGCCACTGAAAAGAAACTTTGTGTTCCCTACAAGCTAGGTGAAGGATGGCTATCACACACACTTATCTCTCAGAACTGAGCATGTGGAGAGACGTTCGTTCATCTAGCACAAAGGGAACGGGTTGCAGGAGAAACTTTTACTCTGGTTTCTCAGTCTGTTTCCTAGTGCCGGTTAGAAGTTCCTGCAGTTTTCACTGTAAAACCGAGTTGGAGCTAGTACCTCCCCATATATATGTATGGAGTGGAGTTTGCCACTGAAAAGAAACTTTGTGTTCCCTACAAGCTAGGTGAAGGATGGCTTTCACACACACTTATCTCTCAGAACTGAGCATGTGGAGAGACGTTCGTTCATCTAGCACAAAGGGAACGGGTTGCATGAGAAACTTTTACTCTGTTTCTCAGTCTGTTTCCTAGTGCCGGTTTGATGTTCCTGCAGTATTCACTGTAAAACCGAGTTGGAGCTAGTACCTCCCCATATATATGTATGGAGTGGAGTTTGCAACTGAAAAGAAACTTTGTGTTCCCAACAAGCTAGGTGAAGGATGGCTTTCACACACACTTATCTCTCAGAACTGAGCATGTGGAGAGATTTTCGTTCATCTAGCACAAAGGGAACGGGTTGCAGGAGAAACTTTTACTGTGGTTTCTCAGTCTGTTTCCTAGTGCCGGTTTGAAGTTCCTGCATTTTTCACTGTAAAACCGAGTTGGAGCTAGTACCTCCCCATCTATATGTATGGACTGGAGTTTGCAACTGAAAAGAAACTTTGTGTTCCCAACAAGCTAAGTGAAGGACGGCTTTCTCACACACTTATCTCTCAGAAATGAGCATTTGGAGAGACGTTCCTTCATCTAGCACAAAGGGAACGGTTTGCATGAGAAACATTTACTGTGGTTTCTCAGTCTGTTTCCTAGTGCCGGTTTGAAGTTCCTACATTTTTCACTGTAAAACCGAGTTGGAGCTAGTACCTCCCCATATATATGTATGGATTGGAGTCTGCAACTGAAAAGAAACTTTGTGTTCCCAACAAGCTAGGTGAAGGTCGGCTTTCACACACAGTTATCTCTCAGAACTGAGCATGTGGAGAGCAGTTCGTTCATCTAGCACAAAGGGAATGGGTTGCAGGAGAAACTTTTACTCGGGATTCTCCGTCTGTTTCCTAGTGGCGGTTTTAAGTTCCTGCAGTTTTCACTGCAAAACCGAGTTGGAGCTAGTACCTCCCCATATATGTTTATTGAGTGCAGTTTGCAACTGAAAAGAAACTTTGTGTTCCCAACAAGCTAGGTGAAGGACGGCTTTCACACACACTTATCTCTCAGAACTGAGCATGTGGAGAGACGTTCGTTCATCTAGCACAAAGGGAACGGGTTGTAGGAGAAACTTTTACTCTGGTTTCTCAGTCTGTTTCTTAGTGCCGGTTTGAAGTTCCTGCAGTTTTCACTGTAAAACCGAGTTGGAGCTAGTACCTCCCCATATATATCTATGGAGTGGAGTTTGCTACTGAAAAGAAACTTTGTGTTCCCAACAAGCTAGGTGAAGGACGGCTTTCACACACACTTATCTCTCAGAACTGAGCATGTCGGGAGACGTTCTTTCATCTAGCACAAAGGGAAAGGGTTGCAGGAGAAACATTTACTGTGGTTTCTCAGTCTGTTTCCTAGTGCCGGTTTGAAGTTCCTGCATTTTTCACTGTAAAACAGAGTTGGAGCTAGTACCTCCCCATATATATGTATGGATTGGAATTTGCAACTGAAAAGAAACTTTGTGTTCCCAACAAGCTAGGTGAAGGTCGGCTTTCACACACACTTATCTCTCAGAAATGAGCATGTGGAGAGACGTTCGTTCACCTAGCACAAAGGGAACGGCTTGCAGGAGAAACTTTTACTCTGGTTTCTCAGTCTGTTTCCTAGTGCCGGTTTGAAGTTCCTGCAGTTTTCACTGTAAAACCGATTTGGAGCTAGTACCTCCCCATATATATGTATGGATTGAAGTTTGCAACTGAAAAGAAACTTTGTGTTCCCAACAAGCTAGGTGAAGTTCGGCTTTCTCACACAATTATCTCTCAGAACTGAGCATGTGGAGAGACGTTCGTTCAACTAGCACAAATGGAACGGGTTGCAGGAGAAACTTTTACTGTGGTTTCTCAGTCTGTTTCCTAGTGCCGGTTTGAAGTTCCTGCAGTTTTCACTGTAAAACCGAGTTGGAGCTAGTACCTCCCCATATATATGTATGGATTGGAGTTTGCAACTGAAAAGAAACTTTGTGTTCCCAACAAGCTAGGTGAAGGACGGCTTTCACACACACTTATCTCTCAGAACTGAGCATGTGGAGAGACGTTCGTTCATCTAGCACAAAGGGAACGGGTTGCAGGAGAAACTTTTACTCTGGTTTCTCAGTTTGTTTCCTAGTGCCGGTTTGAAGTTCTTGCAGTTTTCACTGTAAAACAGAGTTGGAGCTAGTACCTCCCCATATATACGTATGGAGTGGAGTTTGCAACTGAAAAGAACCTTTGTGTTCCAAACAAGCTAGGTGAAGGTCGGCTTTCACACACACTTATCTCTCAGAACTGAGCATGTGGAGAGACGTTCGTTCATCTAGCACAAAGGGAACGGGTTGTAGGAGAAACTTTTACTCTGGTTTCTCAGTCTGTTTCCTAGTGCCGGTTTGAAGTTCCTGCAGTTTTCACTGTAAAAGAGAGTTGGAGCTAGTACCTCCCCATATATATGTATGGAGTGGAGTTTGCAACTGAAAAGAAACTTTGTGTTACCAACAAGCTAGGTGAAGGACGGCTTTCACACACACTTATCTCTCAGAACTGAGCAGGTCGGGAGACGTTCGTTCATCTAGTACAAAGGGAACGGGTTGCAGGAGAAACTTTTACTGTGGTTTCTCAGTCTGTTTCCTAGTGCCGGTTTGAAGTTCCTGCATTTTTCACTGTAAAACCGAGTTGGAGATAGTACCTCCCCTTATATATGTATGGAGTGGAGTTTGCAACTGAAAAGAAACTTTGTGTTCCCAACAAGCTAGGTGAAGGTCGGCTTTCACACACACTTATCTCTCAGAACTAAGCATGGGGAGAGACTTTCGTTCATCTAGCACAAAGGGAACGGGTTGCAGGAGAAACTTTTACTCTGGTTTCTCAGTCTGTTTCCTAGTGCCGGTTTGAAGTTCCTGCAGTTTTCACTGTAAAACCGAGTTGGAGCTAGTACCTCCCCATATATATGTATGGAGTGGAGTTTGCAACTGAAAAGAAACTTTGTGTTCCCTACAAGCTAAGTGAAGGACGGCTTTCACACACACTTATCTCTCAGAACTGAGCAAGTGGAGAGACGTTCGTTCATCTAGCACAAAGGGAACGGGTTGCATGAGAAAATTTTACTCTGGTTTCTCAGTCTGTTTCCTAGTGCCGGTTTGAAGTTCCAGCAGTTTTCACTGTAAAACCTAGTTGGAGCTAGTACCTCCCCATATATATGTATGGAGTGGAGTTTGCAACTGAAAAGAAACTTTGTGTTCCCAACAAGCTAGGTGAAGGACGGCTTTCACACACACTTTTCTCTCAGAACTGAGCATGTCGGGAGACGTTCGTTCATCTAGCACAAATGGAACGGGTTGCAGGAGAAACTTTTACTGTGGTTTCTCAGTCTGTTTCCTAGTGCCGGTTTGAAGTTCCTGCATTTTTCACTGTAAAACCGAGTTGGAGCTAGTACCTCCCCATATATATGTATGGATTGGAGTTCGCAACTGAAAAGAAACTTTGTGTTCCCAACAAGCTAGGTGAAGTTCGGCTTTCTCACACAATTATCTCTCAGAAATGAGCATGTGGAGAGACGTTCGTTCATCTAGCACAAAGGGAACGGATTGCAGGAGAAACTTTACTGTGGTTTCTCAGTCTGTTTCCTAGTGCCGGTTTGAAGTTCCTGCAGTTTTCACTGTAAAACCGATTTGGAGCTAGTACCTCCCCATATATATGTATGGAGTGGAGTTTGCAACTGAAAAGAAACTTTGTGTTCCCAACAAGCTAGGTGAAGGACGGCTTTCACACACATTTATCTCTCAGAACTGAGCATGTGGAGAGACGTTCGTTCATCTAGCACAAATGGAACGGGTTGTAGGAGAAACTTTTACTGTGGTTTCTCAGTCTGTTTCCTAGTGCCGGTTTGAAGTTCCTGCATTTTTCACTGTAAAACCGAGTTGGAGCTAGTACTTCCCCATATATGTATGGAGTGGAGTTTGCAACTGAAAAGAAACTTTGTGTTCCCAACAAGCTAGGTGAAGGACGGCTTTCACACACACTTATCTCTCAGAACTGAGCATGTGGAGAGACGTTCGTTCATCTATCACAAAGGGAACGGGTTGCAGGAGAAACTTTTACTCTGGTTTCTCAGTCTGTTTCCTAGTGCCGGTTTGAAGTTCTTGCAGTTTTCACTGTAAAACCGAGTTGGAGCTAGTACCTCCCCATATATATGTATGGAGTGGAGTTTGCAACTGAAAAGAACCTTTGTGTTCCCAACAAGCTAGGTGAAGAACGGCTTTCACACACATTTATCTCTCAGAACTGAGCATGTGGAGAGACGTTCGCTCATCTAGCACAAAGGGAACGGGTTGCAGGAGAAACTTTTACTGTGGTTTCTCAGTCTGTTTCCTACTGCCGGTTTGAAGTTCCTGCAGTTTTCACTGTAAAACAGAGTTGGAGCTAGTACTTCCCCATATATATGTATGGAGTGGAGTTTGCAACTGAAAAGAAACTTTGTGTTCCCAACAAGCTAGGTGAAGGTCGGCTTTCACACACACTTATCTCTCAGAACTGAGCATGTGGAGAGACGTTCGTTCATCTAGCACAAAGGGAACGGGTTGCAGGGGAAACTTTTACTCTGGTTTCTCAGTCTGTTTCCTAGTGCCGGTTTGAAGTTCCTGCAGTTTTCACTGTAAAACCGAGTTGGAGCTAGTACCTCCCCATATATATGTATGGATTGGATTTTGCAAATGAAAAGAAACTTTGTGTTCCCAACAAGCTAGGTGAAGGTCGGCTTTCACACACACTTATCTCTCAGAACTGAGCATGTGGAGAGACGTTCGTTCATCTAGCACAAAGGGAACGGGTTGCAGGAGAAACTTTTACTCTGGTTTCTCAGTCTGTTTCCTAGTGCCGGTTTGAAGTTCTTGCAGTTTTCACTGTAAAACCGAGTTGGAGCTAGTACCTCCCCATATATATGTATGGAATGGAGTTTGCAACTGAAAAGAAACTTTGTGTTCCCAACAAGCTAGGTGAAGGACGGCTTTCACACACACTTATCTCTCAGAACTGAGCATGTGGAGAGACGTTCGTTCATCTAGCACAAAGGGAACGGGTTGCAGGAGAAACTTAACTGTGGTTTCTCAGTCTGTTTCCTAGTGCCGGTTTGAAGTTCCTGCATTTTTCACTGTAAACACGAGTTGGAGCTAGTACCCCCCCATATATATGTATGGAGTGGAGTTTGCAACTGAAAAGAAACTTTGTGTTCCCAACAAGCTAGGTGAAGGACGGCTTTCACACACACTTATCTCTCAGAACTGAGCATGTGGAGAGACGTTCTTTCATCTAGCACAAAGGGAACGGGTTGCAGGAGAAACTTTTACTGTGGTTTCTCAGTCTGTTTCCTAGTGCCGGTTTGAAGTTCCTGCTGTTTTCACTGTAAAACCGAGTTGGAGCTAGTACCTCCCCATATATATGTATGGAGTGGAGTTTGCAACTGAAAAGAAACTTTGTGTTCCCAACAAGCTAGGTGAAGGACGGCTTTCGCACTCAATTATCTCTCAGAATTGAGCATGTGGAGAGACGCTCGTTCATCTAGCACAAGGGGAACGGGTTGCAGGAGAAACTTTTACTCTGGATTCTCAGTTTGTTTCCTAGTGCCGGTTTGAAGATCCTGCAGTTTTCACTGTAAAACCGAGTTGGAGCTAGTACCACCCCATATATATGTATGGAGTGGAGTTTGCAACTGAAAAGAAACTTTGTGTTCCCAACAAGCTAGGTGAAGGACGGCTTTCACAAACAATTATCTCTCAGAACTTAGCATGTGGAGAGCCGTTCGTTCATCTAGCACAAAGGGAACGGGTGGCAGGGGAAACTATACTGTGGTTTCTCAGTCTGTTTCCTAGTGCCGGTTTGAAGTTCCTGCAGTTTTCACTGTAAAATCGAGTTGGAGCTTGTACCTCCTCATATATATGTATGGAGTGGAGTTTGCAACTGAAAAGAAACTTTGTGTTCCCAACAAGCTAGGTGAAGGACGGCTTTCACACACACTTATCTCTCAGAACTGAGCATGTGGAGAGACGTTCGTTCATCTAGCACAAAGGGAACGGGTTGCAGGAGAAACATTTACTGTGGTTTCTCAGTCTGTTTCCTAGTGCCGGTTTGAAGTTCCTGCAGTTTTCACTGTAAAACAGAGTTGGAGCTAGTACTTCCCCATATATATGTATGGAGTGGAGTTTGCAACTGAAAAGAAACTTTGTGTTCCCAACAAGCTAGGTGAAGGTCGGCTTTCACACACACTTATCTCTCAGAACTGAGCATGTGGAGAGACGTTCGTTCATCTAGCACAAAGGGAACGGGTTGCAGGGGAAACTTTTACTCTGGTTTCTCAGTCTGTTTCCTAGTGCCGGTTTGAAGTTCCTGCAGTTTTCACTGTAAAACCCATTTGGAGATAGTACCTCCCCATATATATGTATGGAGTGGAGTTTGCAACTGAAAAGAACCTTTGTGTTCCCAACAAGCTAGGTGAAGGACGGCTTTCACACACATTTATCTCTCAGAACTGAGCATGTGGAGAGACGTTCGCTCATCTAGCACAAAGGGAACGGGTTGCAGGAGAAACTTTTACTGTGGTTTCTCAGTCTGTTTCCTAGTGCCTGTTTGAAGTTCCTGCAGATTTCACTGTAAAACAGAGTTGGAGCTAGTACTTCCCCATATATATGTATGGAGTGGAGTTTGCAACTGAAAAGAAACTTTGTGTTCCCAACAAGCTAGGTGAAGGTCGGCTTTCACACACACTTATCTCTCAGAACTGAGCATGTGGAGAGACGTTCGTTCATCTAGCACAAATGGAACGGGTTGCAGGAGAAACTTTTACTCTGGTTTCTCAGTCTGTTTCCTAGTGCCGGTTTGAAGTTCCTGCAGTTTTCACTGTAAAACCGAGTTGGAGATAGTACCTCCCCATATATATGTATGGAGTGGAGTTTGCAACTGAAAAGAAACTTTGTGTTCCCAACAAGCTAGGTGAAGGACGGCTTTCACACACACTTATCTCTCAGAACTGAGCATGTGGAGAGACGTTCGTTCATCTAGCACAAAGGAACGGGTTGCAGGAGAAACTTTTACTCTGGTTTCTCAGTCTGTTTCCTAGTGCCGGTTTGAAGTTCTTGCAGTTTTCACTGTAAAACCGAGTTGGAGCTAGTACCTCCCCATATATATGTATGGAGTGGAGTTTGCAACTGAAAAGAACCTTTGTGTTCCCAACAAGCTAGGTGAAGAACGGCTTTCACACACATTTATCTCTCAGAACTGAGCATGTGGAGAGACGTTCGCTCATCTAGCACAAAGGGAACGGGTTGCAGGAGAAACTTTTACTGTGGTTTCTCAGTCTGTTTCCTACTGCCGTTTTGAAGTTCCTGCAGTTTTCACTGTAAAACAGAGTTGGAGCTAGTACTTCCCCATATATATGTATGGAGTGGAGTTTGCAACTGAAAAGAAACTTTGTGTTCCCAACAAGCTAGGTGAAGGTCGGCTTTCACACACACTTATCTCTCAGAACTGAGCATGTGGAGAGACGTTCGTTCATCTAGCACAAAGGGAACGGGTTGCAGGGGAAACTTTTACTCTGGTTTCTCAGTCTGTTTCCTAGTGCCGGTTTGAAGTTCCTGCAGTTTTCACTGTAAAACCGAGTTGGAGCTAGTACCTCCCCATATATATGTATGGATTGGATTTTGCAAATGAAAAGAAACTTTGTGTTCCCAACAAGCTAGGTGAAGGTCGGCTTTCACACACACTTATCTCTCAGAACTGAGCATGTGGAGAGACGTTCGTTCATCTAGCACAAAGGGAACGGGTTGCAGGAGAAACTTTTACTCTGGTTTCTCAGTCTGTTTCCTAGTGCCGGTTTGAAGTTCTTGCAGTTTTCACTGTAAAACCGAGTTGGAGCTAGTACCTCCCCATATATATGTATGGAGTGGAGTTTGCAACTGAAAAGAAACTTTGTGTTCCCAACAAGCTAGGTGAAGGACGGCTTTCACACACACTTATCTCTCAGAACTGAGCATGTGGAGAGACGTTCGTTCATCTAGCACAAAGGGAACGGGTTGCAGGAGAAACTTAACTGTGGTTTCTCAGTCTGTTTCCTAGTGCCGGTTTGAAGTTCCTGCATTTTTCACTGTAAAAACGAGTTGGAGCTAGTACCCCCCCATATATATGTATGGAGTGGAGTTTGCAACTGAAAAGAAACTTTGTGTTCCCAACAAGCTAGGTGAAGGACGGCTTTCACACACACTTATCTCTCAGAACTGAGCATGTGGAGAGACGTTCTTTCATCTAGCACAAAGGGAACGGGTTGCAGGAGAAACTTTTACTGTGGTTTCTCAGTCTGTTTCCTAGTGCCGGTTTGAAGTTCCTGCTGTTTTCACTGTAAAACCGAGTTGGAGCTAGTACCTCCCCATATATATGTATGGAGTGGAGTTTGCAACTGAAAAGAAACTTTGTGTTCCCAACAAGCTAGGTGAAGGACGGCTTTCGCACTCAATTATCTCTCAGAATTGAGCATGTGGAGAGACGCTCGTTCATCTAGCACAAGGGGAACGGGTTGCAGGAGAAACTTTTACTCTGGATTCTCAGTTTGTTTCCTAGTGCCGGTTTGAAGATCCTGCAGTTTTCACTGTAAAACCGAGTTGGAGCTAGTACCACCCCATATATATGTATGGAGTGGAGTTTGCAACTGAAAAGAAACTTTGTGTTCCCAACAAGCTAGGTGAAGGACGGCTTTCACAAACAATTATCTCTCAGAACTTAGCATGTGGAGAGCCGTTCGTTCATCTAGCACAAAGGGAACGGGTGGCAGGGGAAACTATACTGTGGTTTCTCAGTCTGTTTCCTAGTGCCGGTTTGAAGTTCCTGCAGTTTTCACTGTAAAATCGAGTTGGAGCTTGTACCTCCTCATATATATGTATGGAGTGGAGTTTGCAACTGAAAAGAAACTTTGTGTTCCCAACAAGCTAGGTGAAGGACGGCTTTCACACACACTTATCTCTCAGAACTGAGCATGTGGAGAGACGTTCGTTCATCTAGCACAAAGGGAACGGGTTGCAGGAGAAACATTTACTGTGGTTTCTCAGTCTGTTTCCTAGTGCCGGTTTGAAGTTCCTGCAGTTTTCACTGTAAAACAGAGTTGGAGCTAGTACTTCCCCATATATATGTATGGAGTGGAGTTTGCAACTGAAAAGAAACTTTGTGTTCCCAACAAGCTAGGTGAAGGTCGGCTTTCACACACACTTATCTCTCAGAACTGAGCATGTGGAGAGACGTTCGTTCATCTAGCACAAAGGGAACGGGTTGCAGGGGAAACTTTTACTCTGGTTTCTCAGTCTGTTTCCTAGTGCCGGTTTGAAGTTCCTGCAGTTTTCACTGTAAAACCCAGTTGGAGATAGTACCTCCCCATATATATGTATGGAGTGGAGTTTGCAACTGAAAAGAACCTTTGTGTTCCCAACAAGCTAGGTGAAGGACGGCTTTCACACACATTTATCTCTCAGAACTGAGCATGTGGAGAGACGTTCGCTCATCTAGCACAAAGGGAACGGGTTGCAGGAGAAACTTTTACTGTGGTTTCTCAGTCTGTTTCCTAGTGCCTGTTTGAAGTTCCTGCAGATTTCACTGTAAAACAGAGTTGGAGCTAGTACTTCCCCATATATATGTATGGAGTGGAGTTTGCAACTGAAAAGAAACTTTGTGTTCCCAACAAGCTAGGTGAAGGTCGGCTTTCACACACACTTATCTCTCAGAACTGAGCATGTGGAGAGACGTTCGTTCATCTAGCACAAATGGAACGGGTTGCAGGAGAAACTTTTACTCTGGTTTCTCAGTCTGTTTCCTAGTGCCGGTTTGAAGTTCCTGCAGTTTTCACTGTAAAACCGAGTTGGAGATAGTACCTCCCCATATATATGTATGGAGTGGAGTTTGCAACTGAAAAGAAACTTTGTGTTCCCAACAAGCTAGGTGAAGGACGGCTTTCACACACACTTATTTCTCAGAACTGAGCATGTGGTGAGACGTTCTTTCATCTAGCACAAAGGGAACGGGTTGCATTAGAAACTTTTACTGTGGTTTCTCGGTCTGTTTCCTATTGCCGGTTTGAAGTTCCTGCAGTTTTCACTGTAAACCCGAGTTGGAGCTAGTACCTCCCCATATATATGTATGGAGTGGAGTTTGCAACTGAAAAGAAACTTTGTGTTCCCAACAAGCTAGGTGAAGGACGGCTTTCACACACACTTATCTCTCAGAACTGAGCATGTGGAGAGACGTTCGTTCATCTAGCACAAAGGGAACGGGTTGCAGGAGAAACTTTTACTCTGGTTTCTCAGTCTGTTTCCTAGTGCCGGTTTGAAGTTCCTGCAGTTTTCACTGTAAAACCGAGTTGGAGCTAGTACCTCCCCATATATATGTATGGATTGGATTTTGCAAATGAAAAGAAACTTTGTGTTCCCAACAAGCTAGGTGAAGTTCGGCTTTCACACACACTTATCTCTCAGAACTGAGCATGTGGAGAGACGTTCGTTCATGTAGCACAAAGGGAACGGGTTGCAGGAGAAACTTTTACTCTGGTTTCTCAGTCTGTTTCCTAGTGCCGGTTTGAAGTTCTTGCAGTTTTCACTGTAAAACCGAGTTGGAGCTAGTACCTCCCCATATATATGTATGGAGTGGAGTTTGCAACTGAAAAGAAACTTTGTGTTCCCAACAAGCTAGGTGAAGGACGGCTTTCACACACACTTATCTCTCAGAACTGAGCATGTGGAGAGACGTTCGTTCATCTAGCACAAAGGGAACGGGTTGCAGGAGAAACTTAACTGTGGTTTCTCAGTCTGTTTCCTAGTGCCGGTTTGAAGTTCCTGCAGTTTTCACTGTAAACACGAGTTGGAGCTAGTACCCCCCCATATATATGTATGGAGTGGAGTTTGAAACTGAAAAGAAACTTTGTGTTCCCAACAAGCTAGGTGAAGGACGGCTTTCACACACACTTATCTCTCAGAACTGAGCATGTGGAGAGACGTTCTTTCATCTAGCACAAAGGGAACTGGTTGCAGGAGAAACTTTTACTGTGGATTCTCAGTCTGTTTCCTAGTGCCGGTTTGAAGTTCCTGCTGTTTTCACTGTAAAACCGAGTTGGAGCTAGTACCTCCCCATATATATGTATGGAGTGGAGTTTGCAACTGAAAAGAAACTTTGTGTTCCCAACAAGCTAGGTGAAGGACGGCTTTCACACACAATTATCTCTCAGAATTGAGCATGTGGAGAGACGCTCGTTCATCTAGCACAAGGGGAACGGGTTGCAGGAGAAACTTTTACTCTGGTTTCTCAGTCTGTTTCCTAGTGCCAGTTTGAAGATCCTGCAGTTTTCACTGTAAAACCGAGTTGGAGCTAGTACCACCCCATATATATGTATGGAGTGGAGATTGCAAGTGAAAAGAAACTTTGTGTTCCCAACAAGCTAGGTGAAGGACGGCTTTCACAAACAATTATCTCTCAGAACTTAGCATGTGGAGAGCCGTTCGTTCATCTAGCACAAAGGGAACGGGTTGCAGGGGAAACTATACTGTGGTTTCTCAGTCTGTTTCCTAGTGCCGGTTTGAAGTTCCTGCAGTTTTCACTGTAAAATCGAGTTGGAGCTTGTACCTCCTCATATATATGTATGGATTGGAGTTTGCAACTGAAAAGAAACTTTGTGTTCCCAACAAGCTAGGTGAAGGACGGCTTTCACACACACTTATCTCTCAGAACTGAGCATGTGGTGAGACGTTCTTTCATCTAGCACAAAGGGAACGGGTTGCATTAGAAACTTTTACTGTGGTTTCTCGGTCTGTTTCCTATTGCCGGTTTGAAGTTCCTGCAGTTTTCACTGTGAAACCGAATTGGTGCTAGTACCTCCCCATATATATGTATGGAGTGGAGTTTGCAACTGAAAAGAAACTTTGTGTTCCCAACAAGCTAGGTGAAGGACGGCTTTCACACACATTTATCTCTCAGAACTGAGGATGTGGATAGACGTTCGTTCATCTAGCACATAGGAAACGGGATGCAGGAGAAACTTTTACTCTGGTTTCTCAGTCTGTTTCCTAGTGCCGGTTTGAAGTTCCTGCAGATTTCACTGTAAAATCGAGTTGGAGCTAGTACCTCCCCATATATATGTATGGATTGGAGTTTGCAACTGAAAAGAAACTTTGTGTTCCCAACAAGCTAGGTGAAGGACGGCTTTCACACACACTTATCTCTCAGAACTGAGCATGTGGTGAGACGTTCTTTCATCTAGCACAAAGGGAACGGGTTGCAATAGAAACTTTTACTGTGGTTTCTCGGTTTGTTTCCTATTGCCGGTTTGAAGTTCCTGCAGTTTTCACTATAAAACCGAGTTGGAGCTAGTACCTCCCCATATATATGTATGGAGTGGAGTTTGCAACTGAAAAGAAACTTTGTGTTCCCAACAATATAGGTGAAGGACGGCTTTCACACACCCTTATCTCTCAGAACTGAGCATGTTGAGAGACGTTCGTTCATCTAGCACAAAGGGAACGGTTTGCAGGAGAAACGTTACTGTGTTTTCTCAATCTGTTTCCTAGTGGCGGTTTGAAGTTCCTGCAGTTTTCACTGCAAAACCGAGTTGGAGCTAGTACCACCCCATATATATTTATGGAGTGCAGTTTGCAACTGAAAAGAAACTTTGTGTTCCCAACAAGCTAGGTGAAGGACGGCTTTCACACACACTTATCTCTCAGAACTGAGCATGTGGAGAGACGTTCGTTCATCTAGCAAAAAGGGAATGGGTTGCAGGAGAAACTTTTACTCTGGTTTCTCAGTCTGTTTCCTAGTGCCGGTTTGAAGTTCCTGCAGTTTTCACTGCAAAACCGAGTTGGAGCTAGTACCTCCCCCTATATATTTATGGAGTGCATTTTGCAACTGAAAATAAACTTTGTGTTCCCAACAAGCTAGGTGAAGGTCGGCTTTCACACACACTTATCTCTCAGAACTGAGCATGTGGTGAGACGTTCTTTCATCTAGCACAAAGGGAACGGGTTGCATTAGAAATTTTTACTGTGGTTTCTCCGTCTGTTTACTAGTGCCGGTTTGAAGTTCCTGCAGTTTTCACTGTAAAACCGAGTTGGAGCTAGTACCTCCCCATATATATTTATGGGATGCAGTTTGCAAATGAAAAGAAACTTTGTGTTCCCAACAAGCTAGGTGAAGGACGGCTTTCACACACACTTATCTTTCAGAAATGAGCATGTGGAGAGACGTTCGTTCATCTAGCACATAGGAAACGGGTTGCAGGAGAAACTTTTACTCTGGTTTCTCAGTCTGTTTCCTAGTGCCGGTTTGAAGTTCCTGCAGTTTTCACTGTAAAACCGAGTTGGAGCTAGTACCTCCCCATATATATTTATGGATTGCAGTTTGCAACTGAAAAGAAACTTTGTGTTCCCAACAAGCTAGGTGAAGGACGGCTTTCACACACACTTATCTCTCAGACCTGAGCATGTGAGGAGACGTTCGTTCATCTAGCAAAATGGAACAGTTTGCAGGAGAAACTATACTGTGGTTTCTCAGTCTGTTTCCTAGTGCCGGTTTGAAGTTCCTGCAGTTTTCACTGTAAAATCGAGTTGGAGCTAGTACCTCCCCATATATATGTATGGAGTGGAGTTTGCAACTGAAAAGAAACTTTGTGTTCCCAACAAGCTATGTGAAGGACGGCTTTCACACACACTTATCTCTCAGAACTGAGCATGTTGAGAGACGTTCGTTCATCTAGCACAAAGGGAACGGGATGCAGGAGAAACTTTACTGTGTTTTCTCAGTCTGTTTCCTAGTGGCGGTTTTAAGTTCCTGCAGTTTTCACTGCAAAACCGAGTTGGAGCTAATACCACCCCATATATATTTATGGAGTGCAGTTTGCAACTGAAAAGAAACTTTGTGTTCCCAACAAGCTAGGTGAAGGACGGCTTTCACACACACTTATTTCTCAGAACTGAGCATGTGGAGAGACGTTCGTTCATCTAGCACAAAGGGAATGGGTTGCAGGAGAAACTTTTACTCTGGTTTCTAAGTCTGTTTCCTAGTGCCGGTTTGAAGTTCCTGCAGTTTTCACTGCAAAACCGAGTTGGAGCTAGTACCACCCCCTATATATTTATGGAGTGCAGTTTGCAACTGAAAAGAAACTTTGTGTTCCCAACAAGCTAGGTGAAGGTCGGCTTTCACACACACTTATCTCTCAGAACTGAGCATGTGGTGAGACGTTCTTTCAACTAGCACAAAGGGAACGGGTTGCATTAGAAATTTTTACTGTGGTTTCTCAGTCTGTTTACTAGTGCCGGTTTGAAGTTCCTGCAGTTTTCACTGTAAAACCGAGTTGGAGCTAGTACCTCCCCATATATATTTATGGAGTGCAGTTTGCAACTGAAAAGAAACTTTGTGTTCCCAACAAGCTAGGTGAAGGACGGCTTTCACACACACTTATCTCTCAGAACTGAGCATGTGGAGAGACGTTCGTTCATCTAGCACAAAAGGAGCGGGTTGCAGGAGAAACTTTTACTCTGGTTTCTCAGTCTGTTTCCTAGTGCCGGTTTGAAGTTCCTGCAGTTTTCACTGTAAAACCGAGTTGGAGCTAGTACCTCCCCATATATATGTATGGAGTGGAGTTTGCATCTGAAATAAACTTTGTGTTCCCAACAAGCTAGGTGAAGGACGGCTTTCACACACACTTATCTCTCAGACCTGAGCATGTGGGGAGACGTTCGTTCATCTAGCAAAATGGAACAGTTTGCAGGAGAAACTATACTGTGGTTTCTCAGTCTGTTTCCTAGTGCCGGTTTGAAGTTCCTGCAGTTTTCACTGTAAAATCGAGTTGGAGCTAGTACCTCCCCATATATATGTATGGAGTGGAGTTTGCAACTGAAAAGAAATTTTGTGTTCCCAACAAGCTACGTGAAGAACGGCTTTCACACACACATATCTCTCAGAACTGAGCATGTGGTGAGACGTTCTTTCATCTAGCACAAAGGGAACGGGATGCATTAGAAATTTTTACTGTGGTTTCTCGGTCTGTTTCCTATTGCCGGTTTGAAGTTCCTGCAGTTTTCACTGTAAAATCGAGTTGGAGCTAGTACATCCCCATATATATGTATGGAGTGGAGTTTGCAACTGAAAAGAAACTTTGTGTTCCCAACAAGCTAGGTGAAGAACGGCTTTCACACACACTTATCTCTCAGAACTTAGCATGTGGTGAGACGTTCTTTCATCTAGCACAAAGGGAACGGGTTGCAGTAGAAATTTTTACTGTGGTTTCTCAGTCTGTTTACTAGTGCCGGTTTGAAGTTCCTGCAGTTTTCACTGTAAAACCGAGTTGGAGCTAGTACCTCCCCATATATATTTATGGAGTGCAGTTTGCAACTGAAAAGAATCTTTGTGTTCCCAACAAGCTAGGTGAAGGACGGCTTTCACACACACTTATCTTTCAGAAATGAGCATGTGGAGAGACGTTCGTTCATCTAGCACATAGGAAACGGGTTGCAGGAGAAACTTTTACTCTGGTTTCTCAGTCTGTTTCCTACTGCCGGTTTGAAGTTCCTGCAGTTTTCACTGTAAAAACGAGTTGGAGCTAGTACCTCCCCATATATATGTATGGAGTGGAGTTTGTAACTGAAAAGAAACTTTGTGTTCCCAACAAGCTAGGTGAAGGACGGCTTTCACACACACTTATCTCTCAGACCTGAGCATGTGGGGAGACGTTCGTTCATCTAGCAAAATGGAACAGTTTGCAGGAGAAACTATACTGTGGTTTCTCAGTCTGTTTCCTAGTGCCGGTTTGAAGTTCCTGCAGTTTTCACTGTAAAATCGAGTTGGAGCTAGTACCTCCCCATATATATGTATGGAGTGGAGTTTGCAACTGAAAAGAAACTTTGTGTTCCCAACAAGCTATGTGAAGGACGGCTTTCACACACACTTATCTCTCAGAACTGAGCATGTTGAGAGACGTTCGTTCATCTAGCACAAAGGGAACGGGATGCAGGAGAAACTTTACTGTGTTTTCTCAGTCTGTTTCCTAGTGGCGGTTTTAAGTTCCTGCAGTTTTCACTGCAAAACCGAGTTGGAGCTAATACCACCCCATATATATTTATGGAGTGCAGTTTGCAACTGAAAAGAAACTTTGTGTTCCCAACAAGCTAGGTGAAGGACGGCTTTCACACACACTTATTTCTCAGAACTGAGCATGTGGAGAGACGTTCGTTCATCTAGCACAAAGGGAATGGGTTGCAGGAGAAACTTTTACTCTGGTTTCTAAGTCTGTTTCCTAGTGCCGGTTTGAAGTTCCTGCAGTTTTCACTGCAAAACCGAGTTGGAGCTAGTACCTCCCCCTATATATTTATGGAGTGCAGTTTGCAACTGAAAAGAAACTTTGTGTTCCCAACAAGCTAGGTGAAGGTCGGCTTTCACACACACTTATCTCTCAGAACTGAGCATGTGGTGAGACGTTCTTTCAACTAGCACAAAGGGAACGGGTTGCATTAGAAATTTTTACTGTGGTTTCTCAGTCTGTTTACTAGTGCCGGTTTGAAGTTCCTGCAGTTTTCACTGTAAAACCGAGTTGGAGCTAGTACCTCCCCATATATATTTATGGAGTGCAGTTTGCAACTGAAAAGAAACTTTGTGTTCCCAACAAGCTAGGTGAAGGACGGCTTTCTCACACACTTATATCTCAGAACTGAGCATGTGGAGAGACGTTCGTTCATCTAGCACAAAGGGAATGGGTTGCAGGAGAAACTTTTACTCTGGTTTCTCAGTCTGTTTCCTACTGCCGGTTTGAAGTTCCTGCATTTTTCACTGCAAAACCGAGTTGGAGCTAGTACCTCCCCCTATATATTTATGGAGTGCAGTTTGCAACTGAAAAGAAACTTTGTGTTCCCAACAAGCTAGGTGAAGGACGGCTTTCACACACACTTATCTCTCAGAACTGAGCATGTTGAGAGACGTTCGTTCATCTAGCACAAAGGGAACGGTTTGCAGGAGAAACTTTACTGTGTTTTCTCAGTCTGTTTCCTAGTGGCGGTTTGAGGTTCCTGCAGATTTCACTGCAAAACCGAATTGGATCTAGTACAAACCCATATATATTTATGGAGTGCAGTTTGCAGCTGAAAAGAAACTTTCTGTTCCCAACAAGCTAGGTGAAGGACGGCTTTCACACACACTTATCTCTCAGAACTGAGCATGTGGAGAGACGTTCGTTCATCTAGCACAAAGGGAATGGGTTGCAGGAGAAACTTTTACTCTGGTTTCTCAGTCTGTTTCCTAGTGCCGGTTTGAAGTTCCTGCAGTTTTCACTGCAAAACCGAGTTGGAGCTAGTACCTCCAACTATATATTTATGGAGTGCAGTTTGCAACTGAAAAGAAACTTTGTGTTCCCAACAAGCTAGGCGAAGGACGGCTTTCACACACAATTATCTCTCAGAACTGAGCATGTGGAGAGACGTTCGTTCATCTAGCACAAAAGGAGCGGGTTGCAGGAGAAACTTTTACTCTGGTTTCTCAGTCTGTTTCCTAGTGCCGGTTTGAAGTTCCTGCAGTTTTCACTGTAAAACCGAGTTGGAGCTAGTACCTCCCCATATATATGTATGGAGTGGAGTTTGCATCTGAAATAAACTTTGTGTTCCCAACAAGCTAGGTGAAGGACGGCTTTCACACACACTTATCTCTCAGACCTGAGCATGTGGGGAGACGTTCGTTCATCTAGCAAAATGGAACAGTTTGCAGGAGAAACTATACTGTGGTTTCTCAGTCTGTTTCCTAGTGCCGGTTTGAAGTTCCTGCAGTTTTCACTGTAAAATCGAGTTGGAGCTAGTACCTCCCCATATATATGTATGGAGTGGAGTTTGCAACTGAAAAGAAATTTTGTGTTCCCAACAAGCTACGTGAAGAACGGCTTTCACACACACATATCTCTCAGAACTGAGCATGTGGTGAGACGTTCTTTCATCTAGCACAAAGGGAACGGGATGCATTAGAAATTTTTACTGTGGTTTCTCGGTCTGTTTCCTATTGCCGGTTTGAAGTTCCTGCAGTTTTCACTGTAAAATCGAGTTGGAGCTAGTACATCCCCATATATATGTATGGAGTGGAGTTTGCAACTGAAAAGAAACTTTGTGTTCCCAACAAGCTAGGTGAAGGACGGCTTTCACACACACTTATCTCTCAGAACTGAGCATGGGGAGAGACGTTCGTTCATCTAACACAAAGGGAACGGGTTGCAGGAGAAACTTTACTGTGGTTTCTCAGTCTGTTTCCTAGCGCCGGTTTGAAGTTCCTGCAGTTTTCACTGTAAAACCGAGTTGGAGCTAGTACCTCCCCATATATATGTATGGAGTGGAGTTTGTAACTGAAAAGAAACTATGTGTTCCCAACAAGCTATGTGAAGGACGGCTTTCACACACAATTATCTCTCAGAAATTAGCATGTTGAGAGACGTTCGTTCATCTAGCACAAAAGGAACGGGTTGCAGGAGAAACTTTTACTGTGGTTTCTAAGTCTGTTTCCTAGTGCCGGTTTGAAGTTCCTGCAGTTTTCATTGTAAAATCGAGTTGGAGCTAGTACCTCCCCATATATATGTATGGATTGGAGTTTGCAACTGAAAAGAAACTTTGTGTTCCCAACAAGCTAGGTGAAGGACGGCTTTCACACACACTTATCTCTCAGTACTGAGCATGTGGTGAGACGTTCTTTCATCTAGCACAAAGGGAACGGGTTGCATTAGAAATTTTTACTGTGGATTCTCGGTCTGTTTCCTATTGCTGTTTTGAAGTTCCTGCAGTTTTCACTGTAAAATCGAGTTGGAGCTAGTACATCCCCATATAAATGTATGGAGTGGAGTTTGCAACTGAAAAGAAACTTTGTGTTCCCAACAAGCTAGGTGAAGGTCGGCTTTCACACACACTTATCTCTCAGAACTGAGCATGTGGTGAGACGTTCTTTCATCTAGCACAAAGGGAACGGGTTGCATTAGAAATTTTTACTGTGGTTTCTCAGTCTGTTTACTAGTGCCGGTTTGAAGTTCCTGCAGTTTTCACTGTAAAACCGAGTTGGAGCTAGTACCTCCCCATATATATGTATGGAGTGGAGTTTGCAACTGAAAAGAAACTTTGTGTTCCCAACAAGCTAGGTGAAGGACGGCTTTAACACACACTTATCTCTCAGAACTGAGCATGTTGAGAGACGTTCGTTCATCTAGCACAAATGGAACGGGTTGCAGGGGAAACTTTACTGTGTTTTTTCAGTCTGTTTCCTAGTGGCGGTTTGAAGTTCCTGCAGTTTTCACTGCAAAACCGAGTTGGACCTAGTACCACCCCATATATATGTATGGAGTGCAGTTTGCAACTGAAAAGAAACTTTGTGTTCCAAACAAGATAGGTGAAGGTCGGCTTTCACACACACTTATCTCTCAGAACTGAGCATGTGGTGAGACGTTCTTTCATCTAGCACAAAGGGAACGGGTTGCATTAGAAATTTTTACTGTGGTTTCTCAGTCTGTTTACTAGTGCCGGTTTGAAGTTCCTGCAGTTTTCACTGTAAAACCGAGTTGGAGCTAGTATCTCCCCATATATATTTATGGAGTGCAGTTTGCAACTTAAAAGAAACTTTGTGTTCCCAACAAGCTAGGTGAAGGACGGCTTTCACACACACTTATCTTTCAGAAATGAGCATGTGGAGAGACTTTCGTTCATCTAGCACATAGGAAACGGGTTGCAGGGGAAACTTTTACTCTGGTTTCTCAGTCTGTTTCCTAGTGCCGGTTTGAAGTTCCTGCAGTTTTCACTGTAAAACCGAGTTGGAGCTAGTACCTCCCCATATATATGTATGGAGTGGAGTTTGCAACTGAAAAGAAACTTTGTGTTCCCAACAAGCTAGGTGAAGGACGGCTTTCACACACACTTATCTCTCAGATCTGAGCATGTTGAGAGACGTTCGTTCATCTAGCACAAAGGGAACGGGTTGCAGGAGAAACTTTACTGTGTTTTCTCAGTCTGTTTCCTAGTGGCGGTTTGAAGTTCCTGCAGTTTTAACTGCAAAACCGAGTTGGAGAAGTACCACCCCATATATATTTATGGAGTGCAGTTTGCAACTGAAAAGAAACTTTGTGTTCCCAACAAGCTAGGTGAAGGACGGCTTTCACACACACTTATCTCTCAGAACTGAGCATGTGGAGAGACGTTCGTTCATCTAGCACATAGGAAACGGGTTGCAGGAGAAACTTTTACTCTGGTTTCTCAGTCTGTTTCCTTGTGCCGGTTTGAAGTTCCTGCAGTTTTCACTGTAAAACCGAGTTGGAGCTAGTACCTCCCCATATATATTTATGGAGTGCAGTTTGCAACTGAAAAGAAACTTTGTGTTCCCAACAAGCTAGGTGAAGGTCGGCTTTCACACACACATATTTCTCAGAACTGAGCATGTGGTGAGACGTTCTTTCATCTAGCACAAAGGGAACGGGTTGCATTAGAAATTTTTACTGTGGTTTCTCAGTCTGTTTCCTAGTGGCGGTTTGAAGTTCCTGCAGTTTTCACTGTAAAACCGAGTTGGATCTAGTACCTCCCCATATATATGTATGGAGTGGAGTTTGCAACTGAAAAGAAACTTTGTGTTCCCAACAAGCTAGGTGAAGGACGGCTTTCACACACACTTATCTCTCAGAACTGAGCATGTGGTGAGACGTTCTTTCATCTAGCACAAAGGGAACGGGTTTCATTATAAATTTTTACTGTGGTTTCTCGGTCTGTTTCCTATTGCCGGTTTGAAGTTCCTGCAGTTTTCACTGTAAAATCCTGTTGGAGCTAGTACATCCCCATATATATGTATGGAGTGGAGTTTGCAACTGAAAAGAAACTTTGTGTTCCCAACAAGCTAGTTGAAGGTAGGCTTTCACACACACTTATCTCTCAGAACTGAGCATGTGGTGAGACGTTCTTTCATCTAGCACAAAGGGAACGGGTTGCATTAGAAATTTTTACTGTGGTTTCTCAGTCTGTTCACTAGTGCCGGTTTGAAGTTCCTGCAGTTTTCACTGTAAAACCGAGTTGGAGCTAGTACCTCCCCATATATATTTATGGAGTGCAGTTTGCAACTGAAAAGAAACTTTGTGTTCCCGACAAGCTAGGTGAAGGACGGCTTTCACACACACTTATCTTTCAGAAATGAGCATGTGGAGAGACGTTCGTTCATCTAGCACATGGGAAACGGGTTGCAGGAGAAAATTTTACTCTGGTTTCTCAGTCTGTTTCCTAGTGCCGGTTTGAAGTTCCTGCAGTTTTCACTGTAAAACCGAGTTGGAGCTAGTACCTCCCCATATATATGTATGGAGTGGAGTTTGCAACTGAAAAGAAACTTTGTGTTCCCAACAAGCTAGGTGAAGGACGGCTTTCACACACACTTATCTCTCAGAACTGAGCATGTTGAGAGACGTTCGTTCATCTAGCACAAATGGAACGGGTTGCAGGGGAAACTTCACTGTGTTTTCTCAGTCTGTTTCCTAGTGGCGGTTTGAAGTTCCTGCAGTTTTCACTGCAAAACAGAGTTGGATCTAGTACCACCCCATATATATGTATGGAGTGCAGTTTGCAACTGAAAAGAAACTTTGTTTTCCAAACAAGATAGGTGAAGGTCGGCTTTCACACACACTTATCTCTCAGAACTGAGCATGTGGTGAGACGTTCTTTCATCTAGCACAAAGGGAACGGGTTGCATTAGAAATTTTTACTGTGGTTTCTCAGTCTGTTTACTAGTGCCGGTTTGAAATTCCTGCAGTTTTCACTGTAAAACCGAGTTGGAGCTAGTACCTCCCCATATATATTTATGGAGTGCAGTTTGCAACTGAAAAGAAACTTTGTGTTCCCAACAAGCTAGGTGAAGGACGGCTTTCACACACACTTATCTTTCAGAAATGAGCATGTGGAGAGACGTTCGTTCATCTAGCACATAGGAAACGGGTTGCAGAAGAAACTTTTACTCTGGTTTCTCAGTCTGTTTCCTAGTGCCGGTTTGAAGTTCCTGCAGTTTTCACTGTAAAACCGAGTTGGAGCTAGTACCTCCCCATATATATGTATGGAGTGGAGTTTGCAACTTGAAAGAATCTTTGTGTTCCCAACAAGCTAGGTGAAGGACGGCTTTCACACACACTTATCTCTCAGAACTGAGCATGTTGAGAGACGTTCGTTCATCTAGCACAAAGGGAACGGCTTGCAGGAGAAACTTTACTGTGTTTTCTCAGTCTGTTTCCTAGTGGCGGTTTGAAGTTCCTGCAGTTTTAACTGCAAAACCGAGTTGGAGAAGTACCACCCCATATATATTTATGGAGTGCAGTTTGCAACTGAAAAGAAACTTTGTGTTCCCAACAAGCTATGTGAAGGACGGCTTTCACACACACTTATCTCTCAGAACTGAGCATGTGGAGAGACGTTCGTTCATCTAGCACATAGGAAACGGGTTGCAGGAGAAACTTTTACTCTGGTTTCTCAGTCTGTTTCCTTGTGCCGGTTTGAAGTTCCTGCAGTTTTCACTGTAAAACCGAGTTGGAGCTAGTACCTCCCCATATATATGTATGGAGTGGATTTTGCAACTGAAAAGAAACTTTGTGTTCCCAACAAGCTAGGTGAAGGACGGCTTTCACACACACTTATCTCTCAGAACTGAGCATGTTGAGAGACGTTCGTTCATCTAGCACAAAGGGAACGGGTTGCAGGAGAAACTTTACTGTGTTTTCTCAGTCTGTTTCCTAGTGGCGGTTTGAAGTTCCTGCAGTTTTCACTGCAAAACCGAGTTGTAGCTAGTACCACCCAATATATATTTATGGAGTGCAGTTTGCAACTGAAAAGAAACTTTGTGTTCCCAACAAGCTAGGTGAAGGTCGGCTTTCACACACACATATTTCTCAGAACTGAGCATGTGGTGAGACGTTCTTTCATCTAGCAAAAAGGGAACGGGTTGCATTAGAAATTTTTACTGTGGTTTCTCAGTCTGTTTCATAGTGGCGGTTTGAAGTTCCTGCAGTTTTCACTGTAAAACCGAGTTGGAGCTAGTACCTCCCCATATATATTTATGGAGTGCAGTTTGCAACTGAAAAGGAACTTTGTGTTCCCAACAAGCTAGGTGAAGGACGGCTTTCACACACACTTATCTTTCAGAAATGAGCATGTGGAGAGACGTTCGTTCATCTAGCACATAGGAAACGGTTTGCAGGAGAAACTTTTACTCTGGTTTCTCAGTCTGTTTCCTAGTGCCGGTTTGAAGTTCCTGCAGTTTTCACTGTAAAACCGACTTGGAGCTAGTACCTCCCCATATATATGTATGGAGTGGAGTTTGCAACTGAAAAGAAACTTTGTGTTCCCAACAAGCTAGGTGAAGGACGGCTTTCACACACACTTATCTCTCAGAACTGAGCATTTTGAGAGACGTTCGTTCATCTAGCACAAAGGGAACGGGTTGCAGGAGAAACTTTACTGTGTTTTCTCAGTCTGTTTCCTAGTGGCGGTTTGAAGTTCCTGCAGTTTTCACTGCAAAACCGAGTTGGAGCTAGTACCAAGCCATATATATTTATGGAGTGCAGTTTGTAACTAAAAAGAAACTTTGTGTTCCCAACAAGCTAGGTGAAGGACGGCTTTCACACACACTTATCTCTCAGAACTGAGCATGTGGAGAGACGTTCGTTCATCTAGCACAAAGGGAACGGGTTGCAGGAGAAACTTTACTGTGTTTTCTCAGTCTGTTTCCTAGCGCCGGTTTGAAGTTCCTTCAGTTTTCACTGTAAACCCGAGTTGGAGCTAGTACTTCCCCATATATATGTATGGAGTGGAGTTTGCAGCTGAAAATAAACTTTGTGTTCCCACCAAGCTAGGTGAAGGACGGCTTTCACACACACATATCTCTCAGAACTGAGCATGGGGAGAGACTTTCGTTCATCTAACACAAAGGGAACGGGTTGCAGGAGAAACTTTACTGTGGTTTCTCAGTCTGTTTCCTAGTGCCGGATTGAAGTTCCTGCAGTTTTCACTGTAAAACCTGGTTGGAGCTAGTACCTCCCCATATATATGTATGGAGTGGAGTTTGTAACTGAAAAGAAACTTTGTGTTCCCAACAAGCTAGGTGAAGGACGGCTTTCACACACAATTATCTCTCAGAAATTAGCATGTTGAGAGACGTTCGTTCATCTAGCACAAAGGGAACGGGTTGCAGGAGAAACTTTTACTGTGGTTTCAAAGTCTGTTTCCTAGTGCCGGTTTGAAGTTCCTGCAGTTTTCACTGTAAAATCGAGTTGGAGCTAGTAACTCCCCATATATATGTATGGAGTGGTGTTTGCAACTGAAAAGAAACTTTGTGTTCCCAACAAGCTAGGTGAAGTTCGGCTTTCACACACACTTATCACTCAGAACTGAGCATGTGGTGAGACGTTCTTTCATCTAGCACAAAGAGAACGGGTTGCATTAGATATTTTTACTGTGGTTTCTCAGTCTGTTTACTAGTGCCGGTTTGACGTTCCTGCAGTTTTCACTGTAAAACCGAGTTGGAGCTAGTACCTCCCCATATATATTTATGGAGTGCAGTTTGCAACTAAAAAGAAACTTTGTGTTCCCAACAAGCTAGTTGAAGGACGGCTTTCACACACACTTATCTTTCAGAAATGAGCATGTGGAGAGACGTTCGTTCATCTAGCACATAGGAAACGGGTTGCAGGAGAAACTTTTACTCTGGATTCTCAGTCTGTTTCCTTGTGCCGGTTTGAAGTTCCTGCAGTTTTCACTGTAAAACCGAGTTGGATCTAGTACCTCCCCATATATATGTATGGAGTGGAGTTTGCAACTGAAAAGAAACTTAGTGTTCCCAACAAGCTAGATGAAGGACGGCTTTCACACACACTTATCTCTCAGAACTGAGCATGTTGAGAGACGTTCGTTCATCTAGCACAAAGGGAACGGGTTGCAGGAGAAACTTTACTGTGTTTTCTCAGTCTGTTTCCTAGTGGCGGTATGAAGTTCCTGCAGTTTTCACTGCAAAACCGAGTTGGAGCTAGTACCACCCCATATATATTTATGGAGTGCAGTTTGCAACTGAAAAGAAACTTTGTGTTCCCAACAAGCAAGGTGAAGTTCGGGTTTCACACACACTTATCTCTCAGAACTGAGCATGTGGTGAGACGTTCTTACATCTAGCACAAATGGAACGGTTTGCAGGAGAAACGTGTACTGTGGTTTCTCAGTCTGTTTCCTAGTGCCGGTTTGAAGTTCCTGCAGTTTTCACTGTAAAACAGGGTTGGAGCTAGTACCTCCCCATATATATGTATGGAGTGGAATTTGCAACTGAAAGGAAACTTTGTGTTCCCAACAAGCAAGGTGAAGTTCGGGTTTCACACACACTTATCTCTCAGAACTGAGCATGTGGAGAGACGTTCGTTCATCTAGCACAAAAGGAGCGGGTTGCAGGAGAAACTTTTACTCTGGTTTCTCAGTCTGTTTCCTAGTGCCGGTTTGAAGTTCCTGCAGTTTTCACTGTAAAACCGAGTTGGAGATAGTACCTCCCCATATATATGTATGGAGTGGAGTTTGCATCTGAAATAAACTTTGTGTTCCCAACAAGCTAGGTGAAGGACGGCTTTCACACACACTTATCTCTCAGACCTGAGCATGTGGGGAGACGTTCGTTCATCTAGCAAAATGGAACAGTTTGCAGGAGAAACTATACTGTGGTTTCTCAGTCTGTTTCCTAGTGCCGGTTTGAAGTTCCTGCAGTTTTCACTGTAAAATCGAGTTGGAGCTAGTACCTCCCCATATATATGTATGGAGTGGAGTTTGCAACTGAAAAGAAATTTTGTGTTCCCAACAAGCTACGTGAAGAACGGCTTTCACACACACATATCTCTCAGAACTGAGCATGTGGTGAGACGTTCTTTCATCTAGCACAAAGGGAACGGGATGCATTAGAAATTTTTACTGTGGTTTCTCGGTCTGTTTCCTATTGCCGGTTTGAAGTTCCTGCAGTTTTCACTGTAAAATCGAGTTGGAGCTAGTACATCCCCATATATATGTATGGAGTGGAGTTTGCAACTGAAAAGAAACTTTGTGTTCCCAACAAGCTAGGTGAAGAACGGCTTTCACACACACTTATCTCTCAGAACTGAGCATGTGGTGAGACGTTCTTTCATCTAGCACAAAGGGAACGGGTTGCATTAGAAATTTTTACTGTGGTTTCTCAGTCTGTTTACTAGTGCCGGTTTGAAGTTCCTGCAGTTTTCACTGTAAAACCGAGTTGGAGCTAGTACCTCCCCATATATATTTATGGAGTGCAGTTTGCAACTGAAAAGAAACTTTGTGTTCCCAACAAGCTAGGTGAAGGACGGCTTTCACACACACTTATCTTTCAGAAATGAGCATGTGGAGAGACGTTCGTTCATCTAGCACATAGGAAACGGGTTGCAGGAGAAACTTTTACTCTGGTTTCTCAGTCTGTTTCCTACTGCCGGTTTGAAGTTCCTGCAGTTTTCACTGTAAAACCGAGTTGGAGCTAGTACCTCCCCATATATATGTATGGAGTGGAGTTTGCAACTGAAAAGAAACTTTGTGTTCCCAACAAGCTAGGTGAAGGACGGCTTTCACACACACTTATCTCTCAGAACTGAGCATGGGGAGAGACGTTCGTTCATCTAACACAAAGGGAACGGGTTGCAGGAGAAACTTTACTGTGGTTTCTCAGTCTGTTTCCTAGCGCCGGTTTGAAGTTCCTGCAGTTTTCACTGTAAAACCGAGTTGCAGCTAGTACCTCCCCATATATATGTATGGATTGGAGTTTGTAACTGAAAAGAAACTTTGTGTTCCCAACAAGCTATGTGAAGGACGGCTTTCACACACAATTATCTCTCAGAAATTAGCATGTTGAGAGACGTTCGTTCATCTAGCACAAAGGGAACGGGTTGCAGGAGAAACTTTTACTGTGGTTTCTAAGTCTGTTTCCTAGTGCCGGTTTGAAGTTCCTGCAGTTTTCATTGTAAAATCGAGTTGGAGCTAGTACCTCCCCATATATATGTATGGAGTGGAGTTTGCAACTGAAAAGAAACTTTGTTTTCCCAACAAGCTAGGTGAAGGACGGCTTTCACACACACTTATCTCTCAGTACTGAGCATGTGGTGAGACGTTCTTTCATCTAGCACAAAGGGAACGGGTTGCATTAGAAATTTTTACTGTGGTTTCTCGGTCTGTTTCCTATTGCTGTTTTGAAGTTCCTGCAGTTTTCACTGTAAAATCGAGTTGGAGCTAGTACATCCCCATATAAATGTATGGAGTGGAGTTTGCAACTGAAAAGAAACTTTGTGTTCCCAACAAGCTAGGTGAAGTTCGGCTTTCACACACACTTATCTCTCAGAACTGAGCATGTGGTGAGACGTTCTTTCATCTAGCACAAAGGGAACGGGTTGCATTAGAAATTTTTACTGTGGTTTCTCAGTCTGTTTACTAGTGCCGGTTTGAAGTTCCTGCAGTTTTCACTGTAAAACCGAGTTGGAGCTAGTACCTCCCCATATATATGTATGGAGTGGAGTTTGCAACTGAAAAGAAACTTTGTGTTCCCAACAAGCTAGGTGAAGGACGGCTTTAACACACACTTATCTCTCAGAACTGAGCATGTTGAGAGACGTTCGTTCATCTAGCAAAAATGGAACGGGTTGCAGGGGAAACTTTACTGTGTTTTCTCAGTCTGTTTCCTAGTGGCGGTTTGAAGTTCCTGCAGTTTTCACTGCAAAACCGAGTTGGAGCTAGTACCACCCCATATATATGTATGGAGTGCATTTTGCAACTGAAAAGAAACTTTGTGTTCCAAACAAGATAGGTGAAGGTCGGCTTTCACACACACTTATCTCTCAGAACTGAGCATGTGGTGAGACGTTCTTTCATCTAGCACAAAGGGAACGGGTTGCATTAGAAATTTTTACTGTGGTTTCTCAGTCTGTTTACTAGTGCCGGTTTGAAGTTCCTGCAGTTTTCACTGTAAAACCGAGTTGGAGCTAGTATCTCCCCATATATATTTATGGAGTGCAGTTTGCAACTTAAAAGAAACTTTGTGTTCCAAACAAGCTAGGTGAAGGACGGCTTTCACACACACTTATCTCTCAGAACTGAGCATGTGGTGAGACGTTCTTTCATCTAGCACAAAGGGAACGGGTTGCATTAGAAATTTTTACTGTGGTTTCTCAGTCTGTTTACTAGTGCCGGTTTGAAGTTCCTGCAGTTTTCACTGTAAAACCGAGTTGGAGCTAGTATCTCCCCATATATATTTATGGAGTGCAGTTTGCAACTTAAAAGAAACTTTGTGTTCCAAACAAGCTAGGTGAAGGACGGCTTTCACACACACTTATCTCTCAGAACTGAGCATGTGGTGAGACGTTCTTTCATCTAGCACAAAGGGAACGGGTTGCATTAGAAATTTTTACTGTGGTTTCTCAGTCTGTTTACTAGTGCCGGTTTGAAGTTCCTGCAGTTTTCACTGTAAAACCGAGTTGGAGCTAGTATCTCCCCATATATATTTATGGAGTGCAGTTTGCAACTTAAAAGAAACTTTGTGTTCCAAACAAGCTAGGTGAAGGACGGCTTTCACACACACTTATCTCTCAGAACTGAGCATGTGGTGAGACGTTCTTTCATCTAGCACATAGGAAACGGGTTGTAGGAGAAACTTTTACTCTGGTTTCTCAGTCTGTTTCCTAGTGCCGGTTTGAAGTTCCTGCAGTTTTCACTGCAAAACCGAGTTGGAGCTAGTACCTCCCCCTATATATTTATGGAGTGCAGTTTGCAACTGAAAAGAAACTTTGTGTTCCCAACAAGCTAGGCGAAGGACGGCTTTCACACACAATTATCTCTCAGAACTGAGCATGTGGAGAGACGTTCGTTCATCTAGCACAAAAGGAGCGGGTTGCAGGAGAAACTTTTACTCTGGTTTCTCAGTCTGTTTCCTAGTGCCGGTTTGAAGTTCCTGCAGTTTTCACTGTAAAACCGAGTTGGAGATAGTACCTCCCCATATATATGTATGGAGTGGAGTTTGCATCTGAAATAAACTTTGTGTTCCCAACAAGCTAGGTGAAGGACGGCTTTCACACACACTTATCTCTCAGACCTGAGCATGTGGGGAGACGTTCGTTCATCTAGCAAAATGGAACAGTTTGCAGGAGAAACTATACTGTGGTTTCTCAGTCTGTTTCCTAGTGCCGGTTTGAAGTTCCTGCAGTTTTCACTGTAAAATCGAGTTGGAGCTAGTACCTCCCCATATATATGTATGGAGTGGAGTTTGCAACTGAAAAGAAATTTTGTGTTCCCAACAAGCTACGTGAAGAACGGCTTTCACACACACATATCTCTCAGAACTGAGCATGTGGTGAGACGTTCTTTCATCTAGCACAAAGGGAACGGGATGCATTAGAAATTTTTACTGTGGTTTCTCGGTCTGTTTCCTATTGCCGGTTTGAAGTTCCTGCAGTTTTCACTGTAAAATCGAGTTGGAGCTAGTACATCCCCATATATATGTATGGAGTGGAGTTTGCAACTGAAAAGAAACTTTGTGTTCCCAACAAGCTAGGTGAAGGACGGCTTTCACACACACTTATCTTTCAGAAATGAGCATGTGGAGAGACGTTCGTTCATCTAGCACATAGGAAACGGGTTGCAGGAGAAACTTTTACTCTGGTTTCTCAGTCTGTTTCCTACTGCCGGTTTGAAGTTCCTGCAGTTTTCACTGTAAAACCGAGTTGGAGCTAGTACCTCCCCATATATATGTATGGAGTGGAGTTTGCAACTGAAAAGAAACTTTGTGTTCCCAACAAGCTAGGTGAAGGACGGCTTTCACACACACTTATCTCTCAGAACTGAGCATGGGGAGAGACGTTCGTTCATCTAACACAAAGGGAACGGGTTGCAGGAGAAACTTTACTGTGGTTTCTCAGTCTGTTTCCTAGCGCCGGTTTGAAGTTCCTGCAGTTTTCACTGTAAAACCGAGTTGCAGCTAGTACCTCCCCATATATATGTATGGAGTGGAGTTTGTAACTGAAAAGAAACTTTGTGTTCCCAACAAGCTATGTGAAGGACGGCTTTCACACACAATTATCTCTCAGAAATTAGCATGTTGAGAGACGTTCGTTCATCTAGCACAAAGGGAACGGGTTGCAGGAGAAACTTTTACTGTGGTTTCTAAGTCTGTTTCCTAGTGCCGGTTTGAAGTTCCTGCAGTTTTCATTGTAAAATCGAGTTGGAGCTAGTACCTCCCCATATATATGTATGGAGTGGAGTTTGCAACTGAAAAGAAACTTTGTTTTCCCAACAAGCTAGGTGAAGGACGGCTTTCACACACACTTATCTCTCAGTACTGAGCATGTGGTGAGACGTTCTTTCATCTAGCACAAAGGGAACGGGTTGCATTAGAAATTTTTACTGTGGTTTCTCGGTCTGTTTCCTATTGCTGTTTTGAAGTTCCTGCAGTTTTCACTGTAAAATCGAGTTGGAGCTAGTACATCCCCATATAAATGTATGGAGTGGAGTTTGCAACTGAAAAGAAACTTTGTGTTCCCAACAAGCTAGGTGAAGTTCGGCTTTCACACACACTTATCTCTCAGAACTGAGCATGTGGTGAGACGTTCTTTCATCTAGCACAAAGGGAACGGGTTGCATTAGAAATTTTTACTGTGGTTTCTCAGTCTGTTTACTAGTGCCGGTTTGAAGTTCCTGCAGTTTTCACTGTAAAACCGAGTTGGAGCTAGTACCTCCCCATATATATGTATGGAGTGGAGTTTGCAACTGAAAAGAAACTTTGTGTTCCCAACAAGCTAGGTGAAGGACGGCTTTAACACACACTTATCTCTCAGAACTGAGCATGTTGAGAGACGTTCGTTCATCTAGCAAAAATGGAACGGGTTGCAGGGGAAACTTTACTGTGTTTTCTCAGTCTGTTTCCTAGTGGCGGTTTGAAGTTCCTGCAGTTTTCACTGCAAAACCGAGTTGGAGCTAGTACCACCCCATATATATGTATGGAGTGCATTTTGCAACTGAAAAGAAACTTTGTGTTCCAAACAAGATAGGTGAAGGTCGGCTTTCACACACACTTATCTCTCAGAACTGAGCATGTGGTGAGACGTTCTTTCATCTAGCACAAAGGGAACGGGTTGCATTAGAAATTTTTACTGTGGTTTCTCAGTCTGTTTACTAGTGCCGGTTTGAAGTTCCTGCAGTTTTCACTGTAAAACCGAGTTGGAGCTAGTATCTCCCCATATATATTTATGGAGTGCAGTTTGCAACTTAAAAGAAACTTTGTGTTCCAAACAAGCTAGGTGAAGGACGGCTTTCACACACACTTATCTCTCAGAACTGAGCATGTGGTGAGACGTTCTTTCATCTAGCACAAAGGGAACGGGTTGCATTAGAAATTTTTACTGTGGTTTCTCAGTCTGTTTAATAGTGCCGGTTTGAAGTTCCTGCAGTTTTCACTGTAAAACCGAGTTGGAGCTAGTACCTCCCCATATATATGTATGGAGTGGAGTTTGCAACTGGAAAGAAACTTTGTGTTCCCAACAAGCTAGGTGAAGGACGGCTTTCACACACACTTATCTCTCAGAACTGAGCATGTTGAGAGACGTTCGTTCATCTAGCACAAAGGGAACGGGTTGCAGGAGAAACTTTACTGTGTTTTCTCAGTCTGTTTCCTAGTGGCGGTTTGAAGTTCCTGCAGTTTTAACTGCAAAACCGAGTTGGAGAAGTACCACCCCATATATATTTATGGAGTGCAGTTTGCAACTGAAAAGAAACTTTGTGTTCCCAACAAGCTATGTGAAGGACGGCTTTAACACACACTTATCTCTCACAACTGAGCATGTGGAGAGACGTTCGTTCATCTAGCACATAGGAAACGGGTTGTAGGAGAAACTTTTACTCTGGTTTCTCAGTCTGTATCCTTGTGCCGGTTTGAAGTTACTGCAGTTTTCACTGTAAAACCGAGTTGGAGCTAGTACCTCCCCATATATATGTATGGAGTGGAGTTTGCAACTGAAAAGAAACTTTGTGTTCCCAACAAGCTAGGTGAAGGACGGCTTTCACACACACTTATCTCTCAGAACTGAGCATGTTGAGAGACGTTCGTTCATCTAGCACAAAGGGAACGGGTTGCAGGAGAAACTTTACTGTGTTTTCTCAGTCTGTTTCCTAGTGGCGGTTTGAAGTTCCTGCAGTTTTCACTGCAAAACCGAGTTGTAGCTAGTACCACCCAATATATATTTATGGAGTGCAGTTTGCAACTGAAAAGAAACTTTGTGTTCCCAACAAGCTAGGTGAAGGTCGGCTTTCACACACACATATTTCTCAGAACTGAGCATGTGGTGAGACGTTCTTTCATCTAGCAAAAAGGGAACGGGTTGCATTAGAAATTTTTACTGTGGTTTCTCAGTCTGTTTCATAGTGGCGGTTTGAAGTTCCTGCAGTTTTCACTGTAAAACCGAGTTGGAGCTAGTACCTCCCCATATATATTTATGGAGTGCAGTTTGCAACTGAAAAGGAACTTTGTGTTCCCAACAAGCTAGGTGAAGGACGGCTTTCACACACACTTATCTTTCAGAAATGAGCATGTGGAGAGACGTTCGTTCATCTAGCACATAGGAAACGGTTTGCAGGAGAAACTTTTACTCTGGTTTCTCAGTCTGTTTCCTAGTGCCGGTTTGAAGTTCCTGCAGTTTTCACTGTAAAACCGAGTTGGAGCTAGTACCTCCCCATATATATGTATGGAGTGGAGTTTGCAACTGAAAAGAAACTTTGTGTTCCCAACAAGCTAGGTGAAGGACGGCTTTCACACACACTTATCTCTCAGAACTGAGCATGTTGAGAGACGTTCGTTCATCTAGCACAAAGGGAACGGGTTGCAGGAGAAACTTTACTGTGTTTTCTCAGTCTGTTTCCTAGTGGCGGTTTGAAGTTCCTGCAGTTTTCACTGCAAAACCGAGTTGGAGCTAGTACCAAGCCATATATATTTATGGAGTGCAGTTTGCAACTAAAAAGAAACTTTGTGTTCCCAACAAGCTAGGTGAAGGACGGCTTTCACACACACTTATCTCTCAGAACTGAGCATGTGGAGAGACGTTCGTTCATCTAGCACAAAAGGAAAGGGTTGCAGGAGAAACTTTACTGTGTTTTCTCAGTCTGTTTCCTAGCGCCGGTTTGAAGTTCCTTCAGTTTTCACTGTAAACCCGAGTTGGAGCTAATACTTCCCCATATATATGTATGGAGTGGAGTTTGCAGCTGAAAATAAACTTTGTGTTCCCACCAAGCTAGGTGAAGGACGGCTTTCACACACACATATCTCTCAGAACTGAGCATGGGGAGAGACTTTCGTTCATCTAACACAAAGGGAACGGGTTGCAGGAGAAACTTTACTGTGGTTTCTCAGTCTGTTTCTTAGTGCCGGATTGAAGTTCCTGCAGTTTTCACTGTAAAACCGAGTTGGAGCTAGTACCTCCCCATATATATGTATGGAGTGGAGTTTGTAACTGAAAAGAAACTTTGTGTTCCCAACAAGCTAGGTGAAGGACGGCTTTCACACACAATTATCTCTCAGAAATTAGCATGTTGAGAGACGTTCGTTCATCTAGCACAAAGGGAACGGGTTGCAGGAGAAACTTTTACTGTGGTTTCAAAGTCTGTTTCCTAGTGCCGGTTTGAAGTTCCTGCAGTTTCCACTGTAAAATCGAGTTGGAGCTAGTAACTCCCCATATATATGTATGGAGTGGAGTTTGCAACTGAAAAGAAACTTTGTGTTCCCAACAAGCTAGGTGAAGTTCGGCTTTCACACACACTTATCACTCAGAACTGAGCATGTGGTGAGACGTTCTTTCATCTAGCACAAAGAGAACGGGTTGCATTAGATATTTTTACTGTGGTTTCTCAGTGTGTTTACTAGTGCCGGTTTGACGTTCCTGCAGTTTTCACTGTAAAACCGAGTTGGAGCTAGTACCTCCCCATATATATTTATGGAGTGCAGTTTGCAACTAAAAAGAAACTTTGTGTTCCCAACAAGCTAGTTGAAGGACGGCTTTCACACACACTTATCTTTCAGAACTGAGCATGTGGAGAGACGTTCGTTCATCTAGCACATAGGAAACGGGTTGCAGGAGAAACTTTTACTCTGGTTTCTCAGTCTGTTTCCTAGTGCCGGTTTGAAGTTCCTGCAGTTTTCACAGTAAAACCGAGTTGGAGCTAGTACCTCCCCATATATATGTATGGAGTGCAGTTTGCAACTAAAAAGAAACTTTGTGTTCCCAACAAGCTAGGTGAAGGACGGCTTTCACACACACTTATCTCTCAGAACTGAGCATGTTGAGAGACGTTCGTTCATCTAGCACAAAGGGAACGGGTTGCAGGAGAAACTTTACTGTGTTTTCTCAGTCTGTTTCCTAGTGGCTGTTTGAAGTTCCTGCAGTTTTAACTGCAAAACCGAGTTGGAGCTAGTACCAACCCATATATATTTATGGAGTGCAGTTTGCAACTGAAAAGAAACTTTGTGTTCCCAACAAGCTATGTGAAGGACGGCTTTCACACACACTTATCTCTCAGAACTGAGCATGTGTAGAGACGTTCGTTCATCTAGCACATAGGAAACGGGTTGCAGGAGAAACTTTTACTCTGGATTCTAAGTCTGTTTCCTTGTGCCGGTTTGAAGTTCCTGCAGTTTTCACTGTAAAACCGAGTTGGATCTAGTACCTCCCCATATATATGTATGGAGTGGAGTTTGCAACTGAAAAGAAACTTTGTGTTCCCAACAAGCTAGGTGAAGGACGGCTTTCACACACACTTATCTCTCAGAACTGAGCATGTTGAGAGACGTTCGTTCATCTAGCACAAAGGGAACGGGTTGCAGGAGAAACTTTACTGTGATTTCTCAGTCTGTTTCCTAGTGGCGTTATGAAGTTCCTGCAGTTTTCACTGCAAAACCGAGTTGGAGCTAGTACCACCCCATATATATTTATGGAGTGCAGTTTGCAACTGAAAAGAAACTTTGTGTTCCCAACAAGCAAGGTGAAGGTCGGGTTTCACACACACTTAACTCTCAGAACTGAGCATGTGGTGAGACGTTCTTACATCTAGCACAAATGGAACGGTTTGCAGGAGAAACGTGTACTGTGGTTTCTCAGTCTGTTTCCTAGTGCCGGTTTGAAGTTCCTGCAGTTTTCACTGTAAAACAGAGTTGGAGCTAGTACCTCCCCATATATATGTATGGAGTGGAGTTTGCAACTGAAAAGAAACTTTGTGTTCCCAACAACCTATGTGAAGGACGGCTTTCACACACACTTATCTCTCAGAACTGAGCATGTGGAGAGACGTTCGTTCATCTAGCACAAAGGGAACGGGTTGCAGGAGAAACTTTACTGTGGTTTCTTAGTCTGTTTCCTAGTGCCGGTTTGAAGTTCCTGCAGTTTTCACTGTAAACACGAGTTGGAGCTAGTACCCCCCCATATATATGTATGGAGTGGAGTTTGCAAATGAAAAGAAACTTTGTGTTCCCAACAAGCTAGGTGAAGGACGGCTTTCACACACACTTATCTCTCAGAACTGAGCATGTGGAGAGACGTTCGTTCATCTAGCACAAAGGGAACGGGTTTCAGGAGAAACTATTACTCTGGTTTCTCTGTCTGTTTCCTAGTGCCGGTTTGAAGTTCCTGCAGTTTTCACTGTAAAACCGAGTTGGAGCTTGTACCTCCCCATATATATGTATGGAGTGGTGTTTGCTACTGAAAAGGAACTTTGTGTTCCCAACAAGCTAGGTGAAAGACGGCTTTCACACACACTTATCTCTCAGAACTGAGCATGTGGAGAGACGTTCGTTCATCTAGCACAAAGGGAAAGGGTTGCAGGAGAAACTTTTACTCTGGTTTCTCAGTCTGTTTCCTAGTGCCGGTTTGAAGTTCCTGCAGTTTTCACTGTAAAACCGAGTTGGAGCTAGTACCTCCCTATATATATGTATGGAGTGGAGTTTGCAACTGAAAAGAAATTTGTGTTCCCAACAAGCTAGTTGAAGGACTGCTTTCACAAACAATTATCTCTCAGAACTTAGCATGTGGAGAGACGTTCGTTCATCTAGCACAAAGGGAACGGGTTGCAGAAAAACTATACTGTGGATTCTCAGTCTGTTCCCTAGTGCCGGTTTGAAGTTCCTGAAGTTTTCACTGTAAAATCGAGTTGGAGCTAGTACCTCCCCATATATATGTATGGAGTGGAGTTTGCAACTGAAAAGAAACTTTGTGTTCCCAACAAGCTAGGTGAAGAACGGCTTTCACACACACTTATCTCTCAGAACTGAGCATGTGGTGAGACGTTCTTTCATCTAGCACAAAGGGAACGGGTTGCATTAGAAATTTTACTGTGGTTTCTCGGTCTGTTTCCTATTGCCTGTTTGAAGTTCCTGCAGTTTTCACTGTAAAACCGAGTTGGTGCTAGTACCTCCCCATATATATGTATGGATTGGAGTTTGCAACTGAAAAGAAACTTTGTGTTCCCAACAAGCTAGTTGAAGGACGGCTTTCACACACACTTATCTCTCAGAACAGAGCATGTGGAGAGACGTTCGTTCATCTAGCACAAAGGGAACTGGTTGCAGGAGAAACTTTACTGTGGTTTCTAAGTCTGTTTCCTAGTGCCGGTTTGAAGTTCCTGCAGTTTAAACTGTAAAACCGAGTTGGAGCTAGTACCACCCCATATATATGTATGGAGTGGAGTTTGCAACTGAAAGAAACTTTGTGTTCCCAACAAGCTAGGTGAAAGTCGGCTTTCACACACACTTATCTCTCAGAACTGAGCATGTGGAGGGACGTTCGTTCATCTAGCACATAGGAAACGGGTTGCAGGAGAAACTTTTACTCTGGTTTCTCAGTCTGTTTCCTAGTGCTGGTTTGAAGTTCCTGCATTTTTCACTGTAAAACCGAGTTGGAGCTAGTACCTCCAAATATATATGTATGGAGTGGAGTTTGCAACTGAAAAGATACTTTGTGTTCCCAACAAGCTAGGTGAAGGACGGCTTTCACACACAATTATCTCTCAGAACTGAGCACATTGAGAGACGTTCGTTCATCTAGCACAAAGGGAACGGTTTGCAGGAGAAAATTTTACTGTGGTTTCTCAGGTTGTTTCCTAGTGCCGGTATGAATTTCCTGCAGTTTTCACTGTAAAACCGAGTTGGAGCTAGTACCTCCCCATATAAATGTATGGAGTGGAGTTTGCAACTGAAAAGAAACTTTGTGTTCCCAACAAGCTAGGTGAAGGACGGCTTTCACACACACTTATCTCTCAGAACTGAGCATGTGGAGAGACGTTCGTTCATCTAGCACATAGGAAACGGGTTGCAGGAGAAACTTTTACTCTGGTTTCTCAGTCTGTTTCCTAGTGCTGGTTTTAAGTTCCTGCAGTTTTCACTGCAAAACGGAGTTGGAACTAGTACCTCCCCATATATATTTATGGAGTGCAGTTTGCAACTGAAAAGAAACTTTGTGTTACCAACAAGCTAGGTGAAGGACGGCTTTCACACACACTTATCTCTCAGAACTGAGCATGTCGGGAGACGTTCGTTCATCAAGCACAAAGGGAACGGGTTGCAGGAGAAACATTTACTGTGGTTTCTCAGTCTGTTTCCTAGTGCCGGTTTGAAGTTCCTGCATTTTTCACTGTAAAACCGTGTTGGAACTAGAACCTCCCCATATATATTTATGGATGGAGTTTGCAACTGAAAAGAAACTTTGTGTTTCCAACAAGCTAGGTGAAGGTCGGCTTTCACACACAATTATCTCTCAGAACTGAGCATGTGGAGAGACGTTCTTTCATCTAGCACAAAGGGAATGGTTTGCAGGAGAAACTTTTACTCTGGTTTCTCAGGCTGTTTCCTAGTGCCGGTTTGAAGTTCCTGCAGTTTTCACTGCAAAACAGAGTTGGAGCTAGTACCTCCCCATATATATTTATGGAGTGCAGTTTGCAACTGAAAAGAAACTTTGTGATACCAACAAGCTAGGTGAAGGACGGCTTTCACACACACTTATCTCTCAGACCTGAGCATGTCGGGAGACGTTCGTTCATCTAGCACAAAGGGAACGGGTTGCAGGAGAAACTTTTGCTGTGGTTTCTCAGTCTGTTTCCTAGTGCCGGTTTGAAGTTCCTGCATTTTTCACTGTAAAACCGAGTTGGAACTAGTACCTCCCCATATATATGTATGGATTGGAGTTTGCAACTGAAAAGAAACTTTGTGTTCCCAACAAGCTAGGTGAAGGTCGGCTTTCACACACACTTATCTCTCAGAACTGAGCATGTGGAGAGACGTTCGTTCATCTAGCACAAAGGGAACGGGTTGCAGGACAAACTTTTACTCTGGTTTCTCAGTCTGTTTCCTAGTGCCGGTTTGAAGTTCCTGCAGTTTTCACTGTAAAACCGAGTTGGAGCTAGTACCTCCCCATATATATGTATGGAGTGGAGTTTGCAACTGAAAAGAAACTTTGTGTTCCCTACAAGCTAGGTGAAGGACGGCTTTCACACACACTTATCTCTCAGAACTGAGCGTGTGGAGAGATGTTCGTTCATCTAGCACAAAGGGAACGGGTTGCAGGAGAAACTTTTACTCTGGTTTCTCAGTCTGTTTCCTAGTGCCGGTTTGAAGTTCCGACAGTTTTCACTCTAAAACCGAGTTGGAACTAGTACCTCCCCATATATATATGTATGGAGTGGAGTTTGCAACTGAAAAGGAACTTTGTGTTCCTAACAAGCTAAGTGAAGGACGGCTTTCAGACACAATTTTCTCTGACCTGAGCATGTCGGGAGACTTTCGTTCATCTAGCACAAAGGGAACGGGTTGCAGGAGATACTTTTACTGTGGTTTCTCAGTCTGTTTCCTAGTGCCGGTTTGAAGTTCCTGCATTTTTCACTGTAAAACCGAGTTGGAGCTAGTACCTCCCCATATATATGTATGGAGTGGAGTTTGCAAGTGAAAAGAAACTTTGTGTTCCCAACAAGCTAGGTGAAGGACGGCATTCTCACACACTTATCTCTCAGAACTGAGCATGTGGATAGACGGTCGTTCATCTAGCAAAAAGGGAATGGGTTGCAGGAGAAACTTTTACTCGGGATTCTCAGTCTGTTTCCTAGTGGCGGATTTAAGTTCCTGCAGTTTTCACTGCAAAACCGAGTTGGAGCTAGTACCTCCCCATATATATTTCTTGAGTGATGTTTGCAACTGATAAGAAACTTTGTGTTCCCAACAAGCTAGGTGAAGGACGGCTTTCACACACACTTTTCTCTCAGAACTGAGCATGTGGAGAGACGTTCGTTCATCTAGCACAAAGGGAACGGGTTGCAGGATAAAATTTTACTCTGGTTTCTCAGTTTGTTTCCTAGTGCCGGTTTGAAATTCCTGCAGTTTTCACTGTAAAACCGAGTTGGAGCTAGTACCTCCCCATATATATGTATGGATTGGAGTTTGCAAGTGAAAAGAAACTTTGTGTTCCCAACAAGCTAGGTGAAGGACGGCTTTCACACACACTTATCTCTCAGAACTGAGCATGTGGAGAGACGTTCGTTCATCTAGCACTAAGGGAACGGGTTGCATGAGAAACTTTTACTCTGGTTTCTCAGTCTGTTTCCTAGTGCCGGTTTGAAGTTCCTACAGTTTTCACTCTAAAACCGAGTTGGAACTAGTACCTCCCCATATATATATGTATGGAGTGGAGTTTGCAACTGAAAAGAAACTTTGTGTTCCTAACAAGCTAAGTGAAGGACGGCTTTCAGACACAATTTTCTCTGACCTGAGCATGTCGGGAGACTTTCGTTCATCTAGCACAAAGGGAACGGGTTGCAGGAGATACTTTTACTGTGGTTTCTCAGTCTGTTTCCTAGTGCCGGTTTGAAGTTCCTGCATTTTTCACTGTAAAACCGAGTTGGAGCTAGTACCTCCCCATATATATGTATGGAGTGGAGTTTGCAAGTGAAAAGAAACTTTGTGTTCCCAACAAGCTAGGTGAAGGACGGCATTCTCACACACTTATCTCTCAGAAATGAGCATTTGGAGAGTCGTTCCTTCATCTAGCACAAAGGGAACGGGTTGCAGGGGAAACTTTTACTGTGGTTTCTCGGTCTGTTTCCTATTGCCGGTTTGAAGTTCCTGCAGTTTTCACTGTAAAACCGAGTTGGAGGTAGTACCTCCCCATATATATTTATGGAGTGGAGTTTGCAACTGAAAAGAAACTTTGTGTTCCCAACAACCTAGGTGAAGGACGGCTTTCACACACACTTATCTCTCAGAACTGAGCATGTGGAGAGACGGTCGTTCATCTAGCAAAAAGGGAATGGGTTGCAGGAGAAACTTTTACTCGGGATTCTCAGTCTGTTTCCTAGTGGCGGATTTAAGTTCCTGCAGTTTTCACTGCAAAACCGAGTTGGAGCTAGTACCTCCCCATATATATTTCTTGAGTGATGTTTGCAACTGATAAGAAACTTTGTGTTCCCAACAAGCTAGGTGAAGGACGGCTTTCACACACACTTTTCTCTCAGAACTGAGCATGTGGAGAGACGTTCGTTCATCTAGCACAAAGGGAACGGGTTGCAGGATAAAATTTTACTCTGGTTTCTCAGTTTGTTTCCTAGTGCCGGTTTGAAATTCCTGCAGTTTTCACTGTAAAACCGAGTTGGAGCTAGTACCTCCCCATATATATGTATGGATTGGAGTTTGCAAGTGAAAAGAAACTTTGTGTTCCCAACAAGCTAGGTGAAGTACGGCTTTCACACACACTTATCTCTCAGAACTGAGCATGTGGAGAGACGTTCGTTCATCTAGCACTAAGGGAACGGGTTGCATGAGAAACTTTTACTCTGGTTTCTCAGTCTGTTTCCTAGTGCCGGTTTGAAGTTCCTGCAGTTTTCACTGTAAAAACGAGTTGGAGCTAGTACCTCCCCATATATATGTATGGAGTGGAGTTTGCAACTGAAAAGAAACTTTGTGTTCCCAACAAGCTAGGTGAAGGACGGCTTTCACACACACTTTTCTCTCAGAACTGAGCATGTGGAGAGACGTTCGTTCATCTAGCACAAAGGGAACGGGTTGCAGGAGAAACTTTTACTCTGGTTTCTCAGTCTTTTTCCTAGTGCCGGTTTGAAGTTCCTGCAGTTTTCACTGTAAAACCGAGTTGGAGCTAGTACCTCCCCATATATATGTATGGAGTGGAGTTTGCAACTGAAAAGAAACTTTGTGTTCCCAACAAGCTAGGTGAAGGACGGCTTTCACACACACTTATCTCTCAGAACAGAGCATGTGGAGAGACGTTCGTTCATCTAGCACAAAGGGAACTGGTTGCAGGAGAAACTTTACTGTGGTTTCTAAGTCTGTTTCCTAGTGCCGGTTTGAAGTTCCTGCAGTTTACACTGTAAAACCGAGTTGGAGCTAGTGCCTCCCCATATATATGTATGGAGTGGAGTTTGCAACTGAAAAGATACTTTGTGTTCCCAACAATCTAGGTGAAGGACGGCTTTCACACACAATTATCTCTCAGAACTGAGCATGTGGAGAGACGTTCGTTCATCTAGCACATAGGAAACGGGTTGCAGGAGAAACTTTTACTCTGGTTTCTCAGTCTGTTTCCTAGTGCTGGTTTTAAGTTCCTGCAGTTTTCACTGCAAAACGGAGTTGGAACTAGTACCTCCCCATATATATTTATGGAGTGCAGTTTGCAACTGAAAAGAAACTTTGTATTTCCAACAAGCTAGGTGAAGGTCGGCTTTCACACACACTTATCTCTCAGAACTGAGCATGTGGAGAGACGTTCTTTCATCTAGCACAAAGGGAATGGTTTGCAGGAGAAACTTTTACTGTGGTTTCTCAGTCTGTTTCCTAGTGCCGGTTTGAAGTTCCTGCATTTTTCACTGTAAAACCGAGTTGGAACTAGTACCTCCCCATATATATGTATGGATTGGAATTTGCAACTGAAAAGAAACTTTGTGTTCCCAACAAGCTAGGTGAAGGTCGGCTTTCACACACACTTATCTCTCAGAACTGAGCATGTGGAGAGACGTTCGTTCATCTAGCACAAAGGGAACGGGTTGCAGGACAAACTTTTACTCTGGTTTCTCAGTCTGTTTCCTAGTGCCGGTTTGAAGTTCCTGCAGTTTTCACTGTAAAACCGAGTTGGAGCTAGTACCTCCCCATATATATGTATGGAGTGGAGTTTGCAACTGAAAAGAAACTTTGTGTTCCCTACAAGCTAGGTGAAGGACGGCTTTCACACACACTTATCTCTCAGAACTGAGCGTGTGGAGAGATGTTCGTTCATCTAGCACAAAGGGAACGGGTTGCAGGAGAAACTTTTACTCTGGTTTCTCAGTCTGTTTCCTAGTGCCGGTTTGAAGTTCCTGCAGTTTTCACTCTAAAACCGAGTTGGAACTAGTACCTCACCATATATATATTTACGGAGTGGAGTTTGCAACTGAAAAGAAACTTTGTGTTCCTAACAAGCTAAGTGAAGGACGGCTTTCAGACACAATTTTCTCTCAGACCTGAGCATGTCGGGAGACTTTCGTTCATCTAGCACAAATGGAACGGGTTGCAGGAGAAACTTTTACTGTGGTTTCTCAGTCTGTTTCCTAGTGCCGGTTTGAAGTTCCTGCATTTTTCACTGTAAAACCGAGTTGGAGCTAGTACCTCCCCATATATATGTATGGAGTGGAGTTTGCAACTGAAAAGAAACTTTGTGTTCCCAACAAGCTAGGTGAAGGACGGCTTTCTCACACACTTATCTCTCAGAAATGAGCATTTGGAGAGTCGTTCCTTCATCTAGCACAAAGGGAACGGGTTGCAGGAGAAACTTTTACTGTGGTTTCTCAGTCTGTTTCCTAGTGCCGGTTTGAAGTTCCTGCATTTTTCACTGTAAAACCGACTTGGAGCTAGTACCTCCCCATATATATGTATGGATTGGAGTTTGCAACTGAAAAGAAACTTTGTGTTCCCAACAAGCTAGGTGAAGGTCGTCTTTCACACACACTTATCTCTCAGAACTGAGCATGTGGAGAGCAGTTCGTTCATCTAGCACAAAGGGAACGGGTTGCAGGAGAAACTTTTACTCTGGTTTCTCAGTCTGTTTCCTAGTGCCGGTTTGAAGTTCCTGCAGTTTTCACTGTAAAACCGAGTTGGAGATAGTACCTCCCCATATATATGTATGGAGTGGAGTTTGCAACTGAAAAGAAACTTTGTGTTCCCAACAAGCTAGGTGAAGGTCGGCTTTCACACACACTTATCTCTCAGAACTGAGCATGTGGAGAGACGTTCGTTCATCTAGCACAAAGGAAACGGGTTGCAGGAGAAACTTTTACTCTGGTTTCTCAGTCTGTTTCCTAGTGCCGGTTTGAAGTTCCTGCAGTTTTCACTGTAAAACCGAGTTGGAGCTAGTACCTCCCCATATATATGTATGGAGTGGAGTTTGCAACTGAAAAGAAACTTTGTGTTCCCTACAAGCTAGGTGAAGGACGGCTTTCACACACAATTATCTCTCAGAACTGAGCATGTGGAGAGACGTTCGTTCATCTAGCACAAAGGGAACGGGTTGCAGGAGAAACTTTTACTCTGGTTTCTCAGTGTGTTTCCTAGTGCCGGTTTGAAGTTCCTGCAGTTTTCACTGTAAAACCGAGTTGGAGCTAGTACCTCCCCATATATTTGTATGGAGTGGAGTTTGCAACTGAAAAGAAACTTTGTGTTCCCAACAAGCTACGTGAAGGACGGCTTTCACACACACTTTTCTCTCAGACCTGAGCATGTCGGGAGACTTTCGTTCATCTAGCACAAAGGGAAAGGGTTGCAGGAGAAACTTTTACTGTGGTTTCTCAGTCTGTTTCCTAGTGCCGGTTTGAAGTTCCTGCAGTTTTCACTGTAAAACCGAGTTGGAGCTAGTACCCCCCCTTATATATGTATGGATTGGAGTTTGCAACTGAAAAGAAACTTTGTGTTCCCAACAAGCTAGGTGAAGGTCGGCTTTCACACACACTTATCTCTCAGAACTGAGCATGTGAAGAGACGTTCGTTCATCTAGCACAAAGGAAACGGGTTGCAGGAGAAACTTTTACTCTGGTTTCTCAGTCTGTTTCCTAGTGCCGGTTTGAAGTTCCTGCAGTTTTCACTGTAAAACCGAGTTGGAGCTAGTACCTCCCCATATATATGTATGGATTGGAGTTTGCAACTGAAAAGAAACTTTGTGTTCCCAACAAGCTAGGTGAAGGTCGTCTTTCACACACACTTATCTCTCAGAACTGAGCATGTGGAGAGCAGTTCGTTCATCTAGCACAAAGGGAACGGGTTGCAGGAGAAACTTTTACTCTGGTTTCTCAGTCTGTTTCCTAGTGCCGGTTTGAAGTTACTGCAGTTTTCACTGTAAAACCGAGTTGGAGATAGTACCTCCCCATATATATGTATGGAGTGGAGTTTGCAACTGAAAAGAAACTTTGTGTTCCCAACAAGCTAGGTGAAGGTCGGCTTTCACACACACTTATCTCTCAGAACTGAGCATGTGGAGAGACGTTCATTCATCTAGCACAAAGGAAACGGGTTGCAGGAGAAACTTTTACTCTGGTTTCTCAGTCTGTTTCCTAGTGCCGGTTTGAAGTTCCTGCAGTTTTCACTGTAAAACCGAGTTGGAGCTAGTACCTCCCCATATATATGTATGGAGTGGAGTTTGCAACTGAAAAGAAACTTTGTGTTCCCTACAAGCTATGTGAAGGACGGCTTTCACACACAATTATCTCTCAGAACTGAGCATGTGGAGAGACGTTCGTTCATCTAGCACAAAGGGAACGGGTTGCAGGAGAAACTTTTACTCTGGTTTCTCAGTCTTTTTCCTAGTGCCGGTTTGAAGTTCCTGCAGTTTTCACTGTAAAACCGAGTTGGAGCTAGTACCTCCCCATATATATGTATGGAGTGGAGTTTGCAACTGAAAAGAAACTTTGTGTTCCCAACAAGCTAGGTGAAGGACGGCTTTCACACACACTTTTCTCTCAGACCTGAGCATGTCGGGAGACTTTCGTTCATCTAGCACAAAGGGAAAGGGTTGCAGGAGAAACTTTTACTGTGGTTTCTCAGTCTGTTTCCTAGTGCCGGTTTGAAGTTCCTGCAGTTTTCACTGTAAAACCGAGTTGGAGCTAGTACCCCCCCTTATATATGTATGGATTGGAGTTTGCAACTGAAAAGAAACTTTGTGTTCCCAACAAGCTAGGTGAAGGTCGGCTTTCACACACACTTATCTCTCAGAACTGAGCATGTGGAGAGACGTTCGTTCATCTAGCACAAAGGAAACGGGTTGCAGGAGAAACTTTTACTCTGGTTTCTCAGTCTGTTTCCTAGTGCCGGTTTGAAGTTCCTGCAGTTTTCACTGTAAAACCGAGTTGGAGCTAGTACCTCCCCATATATATGTATGGAGTGGAGTTTGCAACTGAAAAGAAACTTTGTGTTCCCAACAAGCTAGTTGAAGGACGGCTTTCACACACACTTATCTCTCAGAACTGAGCATGTGGTGAGACGTTCGTTCATCTAGCACAAAGGGAATGGGTTGCAGGAGAAACTTTTACTCGAGATTCTCAGTCTGTTTCCTAGTGGCGGTTTTAATTTCCTGCAGTTTTCACTGCAAAACCGAGTTGGAGCTAGTACCTTCCCATATATATTTATTGAGTGCAGTTTGCAACTGAAAAGAAACTTTGTGTTCCCAACAAGCTAGGTGAAGGACGGCTTTCACACACACTTATCTCTCAGAACTGAGCATGTGGAGAGACGTTCGTTCATCTAGCACAAAGGGAACGGGTTGTAGGAGAAACTTTTACTCTGGTTTCTCAGTCTGTTTCCTAGTGCCGGTTTGAAGTTCCTGCAGTTTTCACTGTAAAACCGAGTTGGAGCTAGTACCTCCCCATATATATGTATGGAGTGGAGTTTGCAACTGAAAAGAAACTTTGTGTTACCAACAAGCTAGGTGAAGGACGGCTTTCACACACACTTATCTCTCAGAACTGAGCATGTCGGGAGACGTTCGTTCATCTAGCACAAAGGGAACGGGTTGCAGGAAAAACTTTTTCTGTGGTTTCTCAGTCTGTTTCCTAGTGCCGGTTTGAAGTTCCTGCATTTTTCACTGTAAAACAGAGTTGGAGCTAGTACCTCCCCATATATATGTATGGATTGGAATTTGCAACTGAAAAGAAACTTTGTGTTCCCAACAAGCTAGGTGAAGTTCGGCTTTCACACACACTTATCTCTCAGAACTGAGCATGTGGAGAGACGTTCGTTCATCTAGCACAAAGGGAACGGGTTGCAGGAGAAACTTTTACTCTGGTTTCTCAGTCTGTTTCCTAGTGCCGGTTTGAAGTTCCTGCAGTTTTCACTGTAAAATCGAGTTGGAGCTAGTACCTCCCTATATATATGTATGGAGTGGAGTTTGCAACTGAAAAGAAACTTTGTGTTCCCTACAAGCTAGGTGAAGGACGGTTTCACACACACTTATCTCTCAGAAATGAGCATGTGGAGAGACGTTCGTTCATCTAGCACAAAGGGAACGGGTTACATGAGAAACTTTTACTCTGGTTTCTCAGTGTGTTTCCTAGTGCCGGTTTGAAGTTCCTGCAGTTTTCACTGTAAAATCGAGTTGGAGCTAGTACCTCCCCATATATATGTATGGAGTGGAGTTGGCACCTGAAAAGAAACTTTGTGTTCCCAACAAGCTAGGTGAAGGACGGCTTTCACACACACTTTTCTCTCAGACCTGAGCATGTCGGGAGACGTTCGTTCATCTAGCACAAAGGGAACGGGTTGCAGGAGAAACTTTTACTGTGGTTTCTCAGTCTGTTTCCTAGTGCCGGTTTGAAGTTCCTGCATTTTTCACTGTAAAACCGAGTTTGAGATAGTACCTCCCCATATATATATATGGTTGGAGTTTGCAACTGAAAAGAACCTTTGTGTTCCCAACAATCTAGGTGAAGTTCGGCTTTCTCACACAATTATCTCTCAGAAATGAGCATGTGGAGAGACGTTCGTTCATCTAGCACAAAGGGAAAGGGTTGCAGGGGAAACTTTTACTGTGGTTTATCAGTCTCTTTCCTAGTGCCGGTTTGAAGTTCCTGCAGTTTTCACTGTAAAACCGAGTTGGAGCTAGTACTTCCCCATATATATGTATGGAGTGGAGTTTGCAACTGAAAAGAAACTTTGTGTTCCCAACAAGCTAGGTGAAGGACGGCTTTCACACACACTTATCTCTCAGAACTGAGCATGTCGGGAGACGTTCGTTCATCTAGCACAAAGGGAACGGATTGCAGGAGAAACTTTTACTCTGGTTTCTCAGTCTGTTTCCTAGTGCCGGTTTGAAGTTCCTGCAGTTTTCACTGTAAAACCGAGTTGGAGCTAGTACCTCCCCATATATATGTATGGAGTGGAGTTTGCAACTGAAAAGAAACTTTGTGTTACCAACAAGCTAAGTGAAGGAAGGCTTTCACACACACTTATCTCTCAGAACTGAGCATGTCGGGAGACGTTCGTTCATCTAGCACAAAGGGAACGGGTTGCAGGAGAAACTTTTACTCTGGTTTCTCAGTCTTTTTCCTAGTGCCGGTTTGAAGTTCCTGCAGTTTTCACTGTAAAACCGAGTTGGAGCTTGTACCTCCCCATATATATGTATGGAGTGGAGTTTGCAACTGAAAAGAAACTTTGTGTTCCCTACAAGCTAGGTGGAGGACGGCTTTCACACACACTTATCTCTCAGAACTGAGCAAGTGGAGAGAATTTCGTTCATCTAGCACAAAGGGAACGGGTTGCATGAGAAAATTTTACTCTGGTTTCTCAGTCTGTTTCCTAGTGACGGTTTGAAGTTCCTGCAGTTTTCACTGTAAAACCGAGTTGGAGCTAGTACTTCCCCATATATATGTATGGAGTGGAGTTTGCAACTGAAAAGAAACTTTGTGTTCCCAACAAGCTAGGTGAAGGTCGGCTTTCACACACACTTATCTCTCAGAACTGAGCATGTGAGAGACGTTCGTTCATCTAGCACAAAGGAAACGGGTTGCAGGAGAAACTTTTACTCTGGTTTCTCAGTCTGTTTCCTAGTGCCGGTTTGAAGTTCCTGCAGTTTTCACTGTAAAACCGAGTTGGAGCTAGTACCTCCCCATATATATGTATGGAGTGGAGTTTGCAACTGAAAAGAAACTTTGTGTTCCCAACAAGCTAGGTGAAGGACGGCTTTCACACACACATTTCTCTCAGACCTGAGCATGTCGGGAGACTTTCGTTCATCTAGCACAAAGGGAAAGGGTTGCAGGAGGAACTTTTACTGTGGTTTCTCAGTCTGTTTCCTAGTGCCGGTTTGAAGTTCCTGCATTTTTCACTGTAAAACCGAGTTGGAGCTAGTACCTCCCCATATATATGTATGGATTGGAGTTTGCAACTGAAAAGAAACTTTGTGTTCCCAACAAGCTAGGTGAAGGTCGTCTTTCACACACACTTATCTCTCAGAACTGAGCATGTGGAGAGCAGTTCGTTCATCTAGCACAAAGGGAACGGGTTGCAGGAGAAACTTTTACTCTGGTTTCTCAGTCTGTTTCCTAGTGCCGGTTTGAAGTTCCTGCAGTTTTCACTGTAAAACCGAGTTGGAGATAGTACCTCCCCATATATATGTATGGAGTGGAGTTTGCAACTGAAAAGAAACTTTGTGTTCCCAACAAGCTAGGTGAAGGTCGGCTTTCACACACACTTATCTCTCAGAACTGAGCATGTGGAGAGACGTTCGTTCATCTAGCACAAAGGAAACGGGTTGCAGGAGAAACTTTTACTCTGGTTTCTCAGTCTGTTTCCTAGTGCCGGTTTGAAGTTCCTGCAGTTTTCACTGTAAAACCGAGTTGGAGCTAGTACCTCCCCATATATATGTATGGAGTGGAGTTTGCAACTGAAAAGAAACTTTGTGTTCCCTACAAGCTAGGTGAAGGACGGCTTTCACACACAATTATCTCTCAGAACTGAGCATGTGGAGAGACGTTCGTTCATCTAGCACAAAGGGAACGGGTTGCAGGAGAAACTTTTACTCTGGTTTCTCAGTCTTTTTCCTAGTGCCGGTTTGAAGTTCCTGCAGTTTTCACTGTAAAACCGAGTTGGAGCTAGTACCTCCCCATATATATGTATGGAGTGGAGTTTGCAACTGAAAAGAAACTTTGTGTTCCCAACAAGCTAGGTGAAGGATGGCTTTCACACACACTTTTCTCTCAGACCTGAGCATGTCGGGAGACTTTCGTTCATCTAGCACAAAGGGAAAGGGTTGCAGGAGAAACTTTTACTGTGGTTTCTCAGTCTGTTTCCTAGTGCCGGTTTGAAGTTCCTGCAGTTTTCACTGTAAAACAGAGTTGGAGCTAGTACCCCCCCTTATATATGTATGGATTGGAGTTTGCAACTGAAAAGAAACTTTGTGTTCCCAACAAGCTAGGTGAAGGTCGGCTTTCACACACACTTATCTCTCAGAACTGAGCATGTGGAGAGACGTTCGTTCATCTAGCACAAAGGAAACGGGTTGCAGGAGAAACTTTTACTCTGGTTTCTCAGTCTGTTTCCTAGTGCCGGTTTGAAGTTCCTGCAGTTTTCACTGTAAAACCGAGTTGGAGCTAGTACCTCCCCATATATATGTATGGAGTGGAGTTTGCAACTGAAACGAAACTTTGTGTTCCCAACAAGCTAGTTGAAGGACGGCTTTCACACACACTTATCTCTCAGAACTGAGCATGTGGTGAGACTTTCGTTCATCTAGCACAAAGGGAATGGGTTGCAGGAGAAACTTTTACTCGAGATTCTCAGTCTGTTTCCTAGTGGCGGTTTTAAGTTCCTGCAGTTTTCACTGCAAAACCGAGTTGGAGCTAGTACCTTCCCATATATATTTATTGAGTGCAGTTTGCAACTGAAAAGAAACTTTGTGTTCCCAACAAGCTAGGTGAAGGACGGCTTTCACACACACTTATCTCTCAGAACTGAGCATGTGGAGAGACGTTCGTTCATCTAGCACAAAGGGAACGGGTTGTAGGAGAAACTTTTACTCTGGTTTCTCAGTCTGTTTCCTAGTGCCGGTTTGAAGTTCCTGCAGTTTTCACTGTAAAACCGAGTTGGAGCTAGTACCTCCCCATATATATGTATGGAGTGGAGTTTGCAACTGAAAAGAAACTTTGTGTTACCAACAAGCTAGGTGAAGGACGGCTTTCACACACACTTATCTCTCAGAACTGAGCATGTCGGGAGACGTTCGTTCATCTAGCACAAAGGGAACGGGTTGCAGGAGAAACTTTTTCTGTGGTTTCTCAGTCTGTTTCCTAGTGCCGGTTTGAAGTTCCTGCATTTTTCACTGTAAAACAGAGTTGGAGCTAGTACCTCCCCATATATATGTATGGATTGGAATTTGCAACTGAAAAGAAACTTTGTGTTCCCAACAAGCTAGGTGAAGTTCGGCTTTCACACACACTTATCTCTCAGAACTGAGCATGTGGAGAGACGTTCGTTCATCTAGCACAAAGGGAACGGGTTGCAGGAGAAACTTTTACTCTGGTTTCTCAGTCTGTTTCCTAGTGCCGGTTTGAAGTTCCTGCAGTTTTCACTGTAAAATCGAGTTGGAGCTAGTACCTCCCTATATATATGTATGGAGTGGAGTTTGCAACTTAAAAGAAACTTTGTGTTCCCTACAAGCTAGGTGAAGGACGGTTTCACACACACTTATCTCTCAGAACTGAGCATGTGGAGAGACGTTCGTTCATCTAGCACAAAGGGAACGGGTTGCATGAGAAACTTTTACTCTGGTTTCTCAGTGTGTTTCCTAGTGCCGGTTTGAAGTTCCTGCAGTTTTCACTGTAAAATCGAGTTGGAGCTAGTACCTCCCCATATATATGTATGGAGTGGAGTTGGCACCTGAAAAGAAACTTTGTGTTCCCAACAAGCTAGGTGAAGGACGGCTTTCACACACACTTTTCTCTCAGACCTGAGCATGTCGGGAGACGTTCGTTCATCTAGCACAAAGGAAACGGGTTGCAGGAGAAACTTTTACTCTGGTTTCTCAGTCTGTTTCCTAGTGCCGGTTTGAAGTTCCTGCAGTTTTCACTGTAAAACCGAGTTGGAGCTAGTACCTCCCCATATATATGTATGGAGTGGAGTTTGCAACTGAAACGAAACTTTGTGTTCCCAACAAGCTAGTTGAAGGACGGCTTTCACACACACTTATCTCTCAGAACTGAGCATGTGGTGAGACTTTCGTTCATCTAGCACAAAGGGAATGGGTTGCAGGAGAAACTTTTACTCGAGATTCTCAGTCTGTTTCCTAGTGGCGGTTTTAAGTTCCTGCAGTTTTCACTGCAAAACCGAGTTGGAGCTAGTACCTTCCCATATATATTTATTGAGTGCAGTTTGCAACTGAAAAGAAACTTTGTGTTCCCAACAAGCTAGGTGAAGGACGGCTTTCACACACACTTATCTCTCAGAACTGAGCATGTGGAGAGACGTTCGTTCATCTAGCACAAAGGGAACGGGTTGTAGGAGAAACTTTTACTCTGGTTTCTCAGTCTGTTTCCTAGTGCCGGTTTGAAGTTCCTGCAGTTTTCACTGTAAAACCGAGTTGGAGCTAGTACCTCCCCATATATATGTATGGAGTGGAGTTTGCAACTGAAAAGAAACTTTGTGTTACCAACAAGCTAGGTGAAGGACGGCTTTCACACACACTTATCTCTCAGAACTGAGCATGTCGGGAGACGTTCGTTCATCTAGCACAAAGGGAACGGGTTGCAGGAGAAACTTTTTCTGTGGTTTCTCAGTCTGTTTCCTAGTGCCGGTTTGAAGTTCCTGCATTTTTCACTGTAAAACAGAGTTGGAGCTAGTACCTCCCCATATATATGTATGGATTGGAATTTGCAACTGAAAAGAAACTTTGTGTTCCCAACAAGCTAGGTGAAGTTCGGCTTTCACACACACTTATCTCTCAGAACTGAGCATGTGGAGAGACGTTCGTTCATCTAGCACAAAGGGAACGGGTTGCAGGAGAAACTTTTACTCTGGTTTCTCAGTCTGTTTCCTAGTGCCGGTTTGAAGTTCCTGCAGTTTTCACTGTAAAATCGAGTTGGAGCTAGTACCTCCCTATATATATGTATGGAGTGGAGTTTGCAACTGAAAAGAAACTTTGTGTTCCCTACAAGCTAGGTGAAGGACGGTTTCACACACACTTATCTCTCAGAACTGAGCATGTGGAGAGACGTTCGTTCATCTAGCACAAAGGGAACGGGTTGCATGAGAAACTTTTACTCTGGTTTCTCAGTGTGTTTCCTAGTGCCGGTTTGAAGTTCCTGCAGTTTTCACTGTAAAATCGAGTTGGAGCTAGTACCTCCCCATATATATGTATGGAGTGGAGTTGGCACCTGAAAAGAAACTTTGTGTTCCCAACAAGCTAGGTGAAGGACGGCTTTCACACACACTTTTCTCTCAGACCTGAGCATGTCGGGAGACGTTCGTTCATCTAGCACAAAGGGAACGGGTTGCAGGAGAAACTTTTACTGTGGTTTCTCAGTCTGTTTCCTAGTGCCGGTTTGAAGTTCCTGCATTTTTCACTGTAAAACCGAGTTGGAGATAGTACCTCCCCATATATATATATGGTTGGAGTTTGCAACTGAAAAGAACCTTTGTGTTCCCAACAATCTAGGTGAAGTTCGGCTTTCTCACACAATTATCTCTCAGAAATGAGCATGTGGAGAGACGTTCGTTCATCTAGCACAAAGGGAAAGGGTTGCAGGGGAAACTTTTACTGTTGTTTATCAGTCTCTTTCCTAGTGCCGGTTTGAAGTTCCTGCAGTTTTCACTGTAAAACCGAGTTGGAGCTAGTACTTCCCCATATATATGTATGGAGTGGAGTTTGCAACTGAAAAGAAACTTTGTGTTCCCAACAAGCTAGGTGAAGGACGGCTTTCACACACACTTATCTCTCAGAACTGAGCATGTGGAGAGACGTTCGTTCATCTAGCACAAAGGGAACGGATTGCAGGAGAAACTTTTACTCTGGTTTCTCAGTCTGTTTCCTAGTGCCGGTTAGAAGTTCCTGCAGTTTTCACTGTAAAACCGAGTTGGAGCTAGTACCTCCCCATATATATGTATGGAGTGGAGTTTGCAACTGAAAAGAAACTTTGTGTTACCAACAAGCTAAGTGAAGGAAGGCTTTCACACACACTTATCTCTCAGAACTGAGCATGTCGGGAGACGTTCGTTCATCTAGCACAAAGGGAACGGGTTGCAGGAGAAACTTTTACTCTGGTTTCTCAGTCTTTTTCCTAGTGCCGGTTTGAAGTTCCTGCAGTTTTCACTGTAAAACCGAGTTGGAGCTAGTACCTCCCCATATATATGTATGGAGTGGAGTTTGCAACTGAAAAGAAACTTTGTGTTCCCTACAAGCTAGGTGGAGGACGGCTTTCACACACACTTATCTCTCAGAACTGAGCAAGTGGAGAGAAGTTCGTTCATCTAGCACAAAGGGAACGGGTTGCATGAGAAAATTTTACTCTGGTTTCTCAGTCTGTTTCCTAGTGCCGGTTTGAAGTTCCTGCAGTTTTCACTGTAAAACCGAGTTGGAGCTAGTACTTCCCCATATATATGTATGGAGTGGAGTTTGCAACTGAAAAGAAACTTTGTGTTCCCAACAAGCTAGGTGAAGGACGGCTTTCACACACACTTTTCTCTCAGATCTGAGCATGTCGGGAGACTTTCGTTCATCTAGCACAAAGGGAACGGGTTGCAGGAGAAAATTTTACTGTGGTTTCTCAGTCTGTTTCCTAGTGCCGGTTTGAAGTTCCTGCATTTTTCACTATAAAACCGAGTTGGAGCTAGTACCTCCCCATATATATGTATGGATTGGAGTTTGCAACTGAAAAGAAACTTTGTGTTCCCAACAAGCTAGGTGAAGTTCGGCTTTCTCACACAATTATCTCTCAGAAATGAGCATGTGGAGAGACGTTCGTTCATCTAGCACAAAGGGAACGGATTGCAGGAGAAACTTTACTGTGTTTTCTCAGTCTGTTTCCTAGTGCCGGTTTGAAGTTCCTGCAGTTTTCACTGTAAAACAGAGTTGGAGCTAGTACCTCCCCATATATATGTATGGAGTGGAGTTTGCAACTGAAAAGAAACTTTGTGTTCCCAACAAGCTAGGTGAAGGACGGCTTTCACACACACTTATCTCTCAGAACTGAGCATGTGGAGAGACGTTCGTTGATCTAGCACAAAGGGAACGGGTTGTAGGAGAAACTTTTACTCTGGTTTCTCAGTCTGTTTCCTAGTGCCGGTTTGAAGTTCTTGCAGTTTTCACTGTAAAATCGAGTTGGAGCTTGTACCTCCCCATATATATGTATGGAGTGGAGTTTGCAACTGAAAAGAACCTTTGTGTTCCCAACAAGCTAGGTGAAGGACGGCTTTCACACACAGTTATCTCTCAGAACTGAGCATGTGGAGAGACGTTCGTTCATCTAGCACAAATGGAACGGTTGCAGGAGAAACTTTTACTGTGGTTTCTCAGTCTGTTTCCTAGTGCCGGTTTGAAGTTCCTGCAGTTTTCACTGTAAAACCGAGTTGGAGCTAGTACTTCCCCATATATATGTATGGAGTGGAGTTTGCAACTGAAAAAAACTTTGTGTTCCCAACAAGCAAGGTGAAGGACGGATTTCACACACACTTATCTCTCAGAACTGAGCATGTGGAGAGACGTTCGTTCATCTAGCACAAAGGGAACGGGTTGCAGGAGAAACTTTTACTCTGGTTTCTCAGTCTGTTTCCTAGTGCCGGTTTGAAGTTCCTGCAGTTTTCACTGTAAAACCGAGTTGGAGCTTGTACTTCCCCATATATATGTATGGATTGGAGTTTGCAACTGAAAAGAAACTTTCTGTTCCCAACAAGCAAGGTGAAGGACGGCTTTCACACACACTTATCTCTCAGAACTGAGCATGTGGAGAGACGTTCGTTCATCTAGCACAAAGGGAACGGGTTGCAGGAGAAACTTTACTCTGGTTTCTCAGTCTTTTTCCTAGTGCCGGTTTGAAGTTCCTGCAGTTTTCACTGTAAAACCGAGTTGGAGCTAGTACCTCCCCATATATATGTATGGAGTGGAGTTTGCAACTGAAAAGAAACTTTGTGTTCCCTACAAGCTAGGTGAAGGACGGCTTTCACACACACTTATCTCTCAGAACTGAGCAAGTGGAGAGACGTTCGTTCATCTAGCACAAAGGGAACGGGTTGCATGAGAAAATTTTACTCTGGTTTCTCAGTCTGTTTCCTAGTGCCGGTTTGAAGTTCCTGCAGTTTTCATTGTAAAACCGAGTTGGAGCTAGTACCTCCCCATATATATGTATGGAGTGGAGTTTGCAACTGAAAAGAACCTTTGTGTTCCCAACAAGCTAGTTGAAGGACGGCTTTCACACACAATTATCTCTCAGAACTGAGCATGTGGAGAGACGTTCGTTCATCTAGCACAAATGGAACGGGTTGCAGGAGAAACTTTTACTCTGGTTTCTCAGTCTGTTTCCTAGTGCCGGTTTGAAGTTCCTGCAGTTTTCACTGTAAAACCGAGTTGGAGGTAGTACCTTCCCGTATATATGTATGGAGTGGAGTTTGCAACTGAAAAGAAACTTTGTGTTCCCAACAAGCAAGGTGAAGGACGGTTTCACACACACTTATCTCTCAGAACTGAGCATGTGGAGAGACGTTCGTTCATCTAGCACAAAGGGAACGGGTTGCATGAGAAACTTTTACTCTGGTTTCTCAGTGTGTTTCCTAGTGCCGGTTTGAAGTTCCTGCAGTTTTCACTGTAAAATCGAGTTGGAGCTAGTACCTCCCCATATATATGTATGGAGTGGAGTTGGCACCTGAAAAGAAACTTTGTGTTCCCAACAAGCTAGGTGAAGGACGGCTTTCACACACACTTTTCTCTCAGAACTGAGCATGTCGGGAGACGTTCGTTCATCTAGCACAAAGGGAACGGGTTGCAGGAGAAACTTTTACTGTGGTTTCTCAGTCTGTTTCCTAGTGCCGGTTTGAAGTTCCTGCATTTTTCACTGTAAAACCGAGTTGGAGATAGTACCTCCCCATATATATATATGGTTGGAGTTTGCAACTGAAAAGAACCTTTGTGTTCCCAACAATCTAGGTGAAGTTCGGCTTTCTCACACAATTATCTCTCAGAAATGAGCATGTGGAGAGACGTTCGTTCATCTAGCACAAAGGGAAAGGGTTGAGGGGAAACTTTTACTGTTGTTTATCAGTCTCTTTCCTAGTGCCGGTTTGAAGTTCCTGCAGTTTTCACTGTAAAACCGAGTTGGAGCTAGTACTTCCCCATATATATGTATGGAGTGGAGTTTGCAACTGAAAAGAAACTTTGTGTTCCCAACAAGCTAGGTGAAGGACGGCTTTCACACACACTTATCTCTCAGAACTGAGCATGTGGAGAGACGTTCGTTCATCTAGCACAAAGGGAACGGATTGCAGGAGAAACTTTTACTCTGGTTTCTCAGTCTGTTTCCTAGTGCCGGTTAGAAGTTCCTGCAGTTTTCACTGTAAAACCGAGTTGGAGCTAGTACCTCCCCATATATATGTATGGAGTGGAGTTTGCAACTGAAAAGAAACTTTGTGTTACCAACAAGCTAAGTGAAGGAAGGCTTTCACACACACTTATCTCTCAGAACTGAGCATGTCGGGAGACGTTCGTTCATCTAGCACAAAGGGAACGGGTTGCAGGAGAAACTTTTACTCTGGTTTCTCAGTCTTTTTCCTAGTGCCGGTTTGAAGTTCCTGCAGTTTTCACTGTAAAACCGAGTTGGAGCTAGTACCTCCCCATATATATGTATGGAGTGGAGTTTGCAACTGAAAAGAAACTTTGTGTTCCCTACAAGCTAGGTGGAGGACGGCTTTCACACACACTTATCTCTCAGAACTGAGCAAGTGGAGAGAAGTTCGTTCATCTAGCACAAAGGGAACGGGTTGCATGAGAAAATTTTACTCTGGTTTCTCAGTCTGTTTCCTAGTGCCGGTTTGAAGTTCCTGCAGTTTTCACTGTAAAACCGAGTTGGAGCTAGTACTTCCCCATATATATGTATGGAGTGGAGTTTGCAACTGAAAAGAAACTTTGTGTTCCCAACAAGCTAGGTGAAGGACGGCTTTCACACACACTTTTCTCTCAGATCTGAGCATGTCGGGAGACTTTCGTTCATCTAGCACAAAGGGAACGGGTTGCAGGAGAAAATTTTACTGTGGTTTCTCAGTCTGTTTCCTAGTGCCGGTTTGAAGTTCCTGCATTTTTCACTATAAAACCGAGTTGGAGCTAGTACCTCCCCATATATATGTATGGATTGGAGTTTGCAACTGAAAAGAAACTTTGTGTTCCCAACAAGCTAGGTGAAGTTCGGCTTTCTCACACAATTATCTCTCAGAAATGAGCATGTGGAGAGACGTTCGTTCATCTAGCACAAAGGGAACGGATTGCAGGAGAAACTTTACTGTGTTTTCTCAGTCTGTTTCCTAGTGCCGGTTTGAAGTTCCTGCAGTTTTCACTGTAAAACAGAGTTGGAGCTAGTACCTCCCCATATATATGTATGGAGTGGAGTTTGCAACTGAAAAGAAACTTTGTGTTCCCAACAAGCTAGGTGAAGGACGGCTTTCACACACACTTATCTCTCAGAACTGAGCATGTGGAGAGACGTTCGTTGATCTAGCACAAAGGGAACGGGTTGTAGGAGAAACTTTTACTCTGGTTTCTCAGTCTGTTTCCTAGTGCCGGTTTGAAGTTCTTGCAGTTTTCACTGTAAAATCGAGTTGGAGCTTGTACCTCCCCATATATATGTATGGAGTGGAGTTTGCAACTGAAAAGAACCTTTGTGTTCCCAACAAGCTAGGTGAAGGACGGCTTTCACACACAGTTATCTCTCAGAACTGAGCATGTGGAGAGACGTTCGTTCATCTAGCACAAATGGAACGGTTGCAGGAGAAACTTTTACTGTGGTTTCTCAGTCTGTTTCCTAGTGCCGGTTTGAAGTTCCTGCAGTTTTCACTGTAAAACCGAGTTGGAGCTAGTACTTCCCCATATATATGTATGGAGTGGAGTTTGCAACTGAAAAAAACTTTGTGTTCCCAACAAGCAAGGTGAAGGACGGATTTCACACACACTTATCTCTCAGAACTGAGCATGTGGAGAGACGTTCGTTCATCTAGCACAAAGGGAACGGGTTGCAGGAGAAACTTTTACTCTGGTTTCTCAGTCTGTTTCCTAGTGCCGGTTTGAAGTTCCTGCAGTTTTCACTGTAAAACCGAGTTGGAGCTTGTACTTCCCCATATATATGTATGGATTGGAGTTTGCAACTGAAAAGAAACTTTCTGTTCCCAACAAGCAAGGTGAAGGACGGCTTTCACACACACTTATCTCTCAGAACTGAGCATGTGGAGAGACGTTCGTTCATCTAGCACAAAGGGAACGGGTTGCAGGAGAAACTTTACTCTGGTTTCTCAGTCTTTTTCCTAGTGCCGGTTTGAAGTTCCTGCAGTTTTCACTGTAAAACCGAGTTGGAGCTAGTACCTCCCCATATATATGTATGGAGTGGAGTTTGCAACTGAAAAGAAACTTTGTGTTCCCTACAAGCTAGGTGAAGGACGGCTTTCACACACACTTATCTCTCAGAACTGAGCAAGTGGAGAGACGTTCGTTCATCTAGCACAAAGGGAACGGGTTGCATGAGAAAATTTTACTCTGGTTTCTCAGTCTGTTTCCTAGTGCCGGTTTGAAGTTCCTGCAGTTTTCACTGTAAAACCGAGTTGGAGCTAGTACCTCCCCATATATATGTATGGAGTGGAGTTTGCAACTGAAAAGAACCTTTGTGTTCCCAACAAGCTAGTTGAAGGACGGCTTTCACACACAATTATCTCTCAGAACTGAGCATGTGGAGAGACGTTCGTTCATCTAGCACAAATGGAACGGGTTGCAGGAGAAACTTTTACTGTGGTTTCTCAGTCTGTTTCCTAGTGCCGTTTTGAAGTTCCTGCAGTTTTCACTGTAAAACCGAGTTGGAGCTTGTAATTCCCCATATATATGTATGGAGTGGAGTTTGCAACTGAAAAAAACTTTGTGTTCCCAACAAGCAAGGTGAAGGACGGATTTCACACACACTTATCTCTCAGAACTGAGCATGTGGAGAGACGTTCGTTCATCTAGCACAAAGTGAACGGGTTGCAGGAGAAACTTTTACTCTGGTTTCTCAGTCTGTTTCCTAGTGCCGGTTTGAAGTTCCTGCAGTTTTCACTGTAAAACCGAGTTGGAGGTAGTACCTTCCCGTATATATGTATGGAGTGGAGTTTGCAACTGAAAAGAAACTTTGTGTTCCCAACAAGCAAGGTGAAGGACGGCTTTCACACACACTTATTTCTCAGAACTGAGCATGTGGAGAGACGTTCGTTCATCTAGCACAAAGGGAACGGGTTGTAGGAGAAACTTTTACTCTGGTTTCTCAGTCTGTTTCCTAGTGCCGGTTTGAAGTTCTTGCAGTTTTCACTGTAAAACAGATTTGGAGCTAGTACTTCCCCATATATATGTATGGAGTGGATTTTGCAACTGAAAAGAAACTTTGTGTTCCCAACAAGCTAGGTGAAGAACGGCTTTAACACACACTTATCTCTCAGAACTGAGCATGTGGAGAGACGTTCGTTCAACTAGCACAAATGTAACGGGTTGCAGGAGAAACTTTTACTCTGGTTTCTCAGTCTGTTTCCTAGTGCCGGTTTGAAGTTCCTGCAGTTTTCACTGTAAAACCGAGTTGGAGCTAGTACTTCCCCATATATATGTATGGATTGGAGTTTGCAACTGAAAAGAAACTTTGTGTTCCCAACAAGCAAGGTGAAGGACGGCTTTCACACACACTTATCTCTCAGAACTGAGCATGTGGAGAGACGTTCGTTCATCTAGCACAAAGGGAACGGGTTGCAGGAGAAACTTTACTCTGGTTTCTCAGTCTTTTTCCTAGTGCCGGTTTGAAGTTCCTGCAGTTTTCACTGTAAAACCGAGTTGGAGCTAGTACCTCCCCATATATATGTATGGAGTGGAGTTTGCAACTGAAAAGAAACTTTGTGTTCCCTACAAGCTAGGTGAAGGACGGCTTTCACACACACTTATCTCTCAGAACTGAGCAAGTGGAGAGACGTTCGTTCATCTAGCACAAAGGGAACGGGTTGCATGAGAAAATTTTACTCTGGTTTCTCAGTCTGTTTCCTAGTGCCGGTTTGAAGTTCCTGCAGTTTTCACTGTAAAACCGAGTTGGAGCTAGTACCTCCCCATATATATGTATGGAGTGGAGTTTGCAACTGAAAAGAACCTTTTTGTTCCCAACAAGCTAGTTGAAGGACGGCTTTCACACACAATTATCTCTCAGAACTGAGCATGTGGAGAGACGTTCGTTCATCTAGCACAAATGGAACGGGTTGCAGGAGAAACTTTTACTGTGGTTTCTCAGTCTGTTTCCTAGTGCCGTTTTGAAGTTCCTGCAGTTTTCACTGTAAAACCGAGTTGGAGCTAGTACTTCCCCATATATATGTATGGAGTGGAGTTTGCAACTGAAAAAAACTTTGTGTTCCCAACAAGCAAGGTGAAGGACGGCTTTCACACACACTTATCTCTCAGAACTGAGCATGTGGAGAGACGTTCGTTCATCTAGCACAAAGGGAACGGGTTGCAGGAGAAACTTTTTCTCTGGTTTCTCAGTCTGTTTCCTAGTGCCGGTTTGAAGTTCCTGCAGTTTTCACTGTAAAACCGATTTGGAGGTAGTACCTCCCCATATATATGTATGGAGTGGAGTTTGCAACTGAAAAGAAACTTTGTGTTCCCAACAAGCAAGGTGAAGGACGGCTTTAACACACACTTATCTCTCAGAACTGAGCATGTGGAGAGACGTTCGTTCATCTAGCACAAAGGGAACGGGTTGCAGGAGAAACTTTTACTCTGGTTTCTCAGTCTCTTTCCTAGTGCCGGTTTGAAGTTCTTGCAGTTTTCACTGTAAAACAGATTTGGAGCTAGTACTTCCCCATATATATGTATGGAGTGGATTTTGCAACTGAAAAGAAACTTTGTGTTCCCAACAAGCTAGGTGAAGTTCGGCTTTAACACACAATTATCTCTCAGAAATGAGCATGTGGAGAGACGTTCGTTCATCTAGCACAAAGGGAACGGATTGCAGGAGAAACTTTACTGTGGTTTCTCAGTCTGTTTCCTGGTGATGTTTGAAGTTCCTGCAGTTTTCACTGTAAAACAGAGTTGGAGCTAGTACCTCCCCATATATATGTATGGAGTGGAGTTTGCAACTGAAAAGAAACTTTGTGTTCCCAACAAGCTAGGTGAAGGACGGCTTTCACACACACTTATCTCTCAGAACTGAGCATGTGGAGAGACGTTCGTTGATCTAGCACAAAGGGAACGGGTTGTAGGAGAAACTTTTACTCTGGTTTCTCAGTCTGTTTCCTAGTGCCGGTTTGAAGTTCTTGCAGTTTTCACTGTAAACCCGAGTTGGAGCTTGTACCTCCCCATATATATGTATGGAGTGGCGTTTGCAACTGAAAAGAACCTTTGTGTTCCCAACAAGCTAGGTGAAGGACGGCTTTCACACACAGTTATCTCTCAGAACTGAGCATGTGGAGAGACGTTCGTTCATCTAGCACAAATGGAACGGGTTGCAGGAGAAACTTTTACTGTGGTTTCTCAGTCTGTTTCCTAGTGCCGGTTTGAAGTTCCTGCAGTTTTCACTGTAAAACCGAGTTGGAGCTAGTACTTCCCCATATATATGTATGGAGTGGAGTTTGCAACTGAAAAAAACTTTGTGTTCCCAACAAGCAAGGTGAAGGACGGATTTCACACACACTTATCTCTCAGAACTGAGCATGTGGAGAGACGTTCGTTCATCTAGCACAAAGGGAACGGGTTGCAGGAGAAACTTTTACTCTGGTTTCTCAGTCTGTTTCCTAGTGCCGGTTTGAAGTTCCTGCAGTTTTCACTGTAAAACCGAGTTGGAGGTAGTACCTTCCCGTACATATGTATGGAGTGGAGTTTGCAACTGAAAAGAAACTTTGTGTTCCCAACAAGCAAGGTGAAGGACGGCTTTCACACACACTTATTTCTCAGAACTGAGCATGTGGAGAGACGTTCGTTCATCTAGCACAAAGGGAACGGGTTGTAGGAGAAACTTTTACTCTGGTTTCTCATTCTGTTTCCTAGTGCCGGTTTGAAGTTCTTGCAGTTTTCACTGTAAAACAGATTTGGAGCTAGTACTTCCCCATATATATGTATGGAGTGGATTTTGCAACTGAAAAGAAACTTTGTGTTCCCAACAAGCTAGGTGAAGAACGGCTTTAACACACACTTATCTCTCAGAACTGAGCATGTGGAGAGACGTTCGTTCAACTAGCACAAATGTAACGGGTTGCAGGAGAAACTTTTACTCTGGTTTCTCAGTCTGTTTCCTAGTGCCGGTTTGAAGTTCCTGCAGTTTTCACTGTAAAACCGAGTTGGAGCTAGTACTTCCCCATATATATGTATGGATTGGAGTTTGCAACTGAAAAGAAACTTTGTGTTCCCAACAAGCAAGGTGAAGGACGGCTTTCACACACACTTATCTCTCAGAACTGAGCATGTGGAGAGACGTTCGTTCATCTAGCACAAAGGGAAAGGGTTGCAGGGGAAACTTTTACTCTGGTTTCTCAGTCTTTTTCCTAGTGCCGGTTTGAAGTTCCTGCAGTTTTCACTGTAAAACCGAGTTGGAGCTAGTATCTCCCCATATATATGTATGGAGTGGAGTTTGCAACTGAAAAGAAACTTTGTGTTCCCTACAAGCTAGGTGAAGGACGGCTTTCACACACACTTATCTCTCAGAACTGAGCAAGTGGAGAGACGTTCGTTCATCTAGCACAAAGGGAACGGGTTGCATGAGAAAATTTTACTCTGGTTTCTCAGTCTGTTTCCTAGTGCCGGTTTGAAGTTCCTGCAGTTTTCACTGTAAAACCGAGTTGGAGCTAGTACCTCCCCATATATATGTATGGAGTGGAGTTTGCAACTGAAAAGAACCTTTGTGTTCCCAACAAGCTAGTTGAAGGACGGCTTTCACACACAATTATCTCTCAGAACTGAGCATGTGGAGAGACGTTCGTTCATCTAGCACAAATGGAACGGGTTGCAGGAGAAACTTTTACTGTGGTTTCTCAGTCTGTTTCCTAGTGCCGTTTTGAAGTTCCTGCAGTTTTCACTGTAAAACCGAGTTGGAGCTAGTACTTCCCCATATATATGTATGGAGTGGAGTTTGCAACTGAAAAAAACTTTGTGTTCCCAACAAGCAAGGTGAAGGACGGCTTTCACACACACTTATCTCTCAGAACTGAGCATGTGGAGAGACGTTCGTTCATCTAGCACAAAGGGAACGGGTTGCAGGAGAAACTTTTTCTCTGGTTTCTCAGTCTGTTTCCTAGTGCCGGTTTGAAGTTCCTGCAGTTTTCACTGTAAAACCGATTTGGAGGTAGTACCTCCCCATATATATGTATGGAGTGGAGTTTGCAACTGAAAAGAAACTTTGTGTTCCCAACAAGCAAGGTGAAGGACGGCTTTAACACACACTTATCTCTCAGAACTGAGCATGTGGAGAGACGTTCGTTCATCTAGCACAAAGGGAACGGGTTGCAGGAGAAACTTTTACTCTGGTATCTCAGTCTCTTTCCTAGTGCCGGTTTGAAGTTCTTGCAGTTTTCACTGTAAAACAGATTTGGAGCTAGTACTTCCCCATATATATGTATGGAGTGGATTTTGCAACTGAAAAGAAACTTTGTGTTCCCAACAAGCTAGGTGAAGAACGGCTTTAACACATACTTATCTCTCAGAACTGAGCATGTGGAGAGACGTTCGTTCAACTAGCACAAATGTAACGGGTTGCAGGAGAAACTTTTACTGTGGTTTCTCAGTCTGTTTCCTAGTGCCGTTTTGAAGTTCCTGCAGTTTTCACTGTAAAACCGAGTTGGAGCTAGTACTTCCCCATATATATGTATGGATTGGAGTTTGCAAATGAAAAGAAACTTTGTGTTCCCAACAAGCAAGGTGAAGGACGGCTTTCACACACACTTATCTCTCAGAACTGAGCATGTGGAGAGACGTTCGTTCATCTAGCACAAAGGGAACGGGTTGCAGGGGAAACTTTTACTCTGGTTTCTCAGTCTTTTTCCTAGTGCCGGTTTGAAGTTCCTGCAGTTTTCACTGTAAAACCGAGTTGGAGCTAGTACCTCCCCATATATATGTATGGAGTGGAGTTTGCAACTGAAAAGAAACTTTGTGTTCCCTACAAGCTAGGTGAAGGACGGCTTTCACACACACTTATCTCTCAGAACTGAGCAAGTGGAGAGACGTTCGTTCATCTAGCACAAAGGGAACGGGTTGCAGGAGAAAATTTTACTCTGGTTTCTCAGTCTGTTTCCTAGTGCCGGTTTGAAGTTCCTGCAGTTTTCACTGTAAAACCGAGTTGGAGCTAGTACCTCCCCATATATATGTATGGAGTGGAGTTTGCAACTGAAAAGAACCTTTGTGTTCCCAACAAGCTAGTTGAAGGACGGCTTTCACACCCAATTATCTCTCAGAACTGAGCATGTGGAGAGACGTTCGTTCATCTAGCACAAATGGAACTGGTTGCAGGAGAAACTTTTACTGTGGTTTCTCAGTCTGTTTCCTAGTGCCGTTTTGAAGTTCCTGCAGTTTTCACTGTAAAACCGAGTTGGAGATAGTACTTCCCCATATATATGTATGGAGTGGAGTTTGCAACTGAAAAAAACTTTGTGTTCCCAACAAGCAAGGTGAAGGACGGCTTTCACACACACTTATCTCTCAGAACTGAGCATGTGGAGAGACGTTCGTTCATCTAGCACAAAGGGAACGGGTTGCAGGAGAAGCTTTTACTCTGGTTTCTCAGTCTGTTTCCTAGTGCCGGTTTGAGGTTCCTGCAGTTTTCACTGTAAAACCGAGTTGGAGGTAGTACCTCCCCATATATATGTATGGAGTGGAGTTTGCAACTGAAAAGAAACTTTGTGTTCCCAACAAGCAAGGTGAAGGACGGCTTTCACACACACTTATCTCTCAGAACTGAGCATGTGGAGAGACGTTCGTTCATCTAGCACAAAGGGAACGGGTTGTAGGAGAAACTTTTACTCTGGTTTCTCAGTCTGTTTCCTAGTGCCGGTTTGAAGTTTTTGCAGTTTTCACTGTAAAACAGATTTGGAGCTAGTACTTCCCCATATATATGTATGGAGTGGAGTTTGCAACTGAAAAGAATCTTTGTTTTCCCAACAAGCTAGGTGAAGAACGGCTTTCACACACACTTATCTCTCAGAACTGAGCATGTGGAGAGACGTTCGTTCATCTAGCACAAATGTAACGGGTTGCAGGAGAAACTTTTACTGTGGTTTCTCAGTCTGTTTCCTAGTGCCGTTTTGAAGTTCCTGCAGTTTTCACAGTAAAACCGAGTTGGAGCTAGTACTTCCCCATATATATGTATGGAGTGGAGTTTGCAACTGAAAAGAAACTTTGTGTTCCCAACAAGAAAGGTGAAGGACGGCTTTCACTCACACTTATCTCTCAGAACTGAGCATGTGGAGAGACGTTCGTTCATCTAGCACAAAGGGAACGGGTTGCAGGAGAAACTTTTACTCTGGTTTCTCAGTCTGTTTCCTAGTGCCGGTTTGAAGTTCTTGCAGTTTTCACTGTAAAACCGAGTTGGAGGTAATACCTCCCCATATATATGTATGGAGTGGAGTTTGCAACTGAAAAGAAACTTTGTGTTCCCAACAAGCTAGGTGAAGGACGGCTTTCACACACACTTATCTCTCAGAACTGAGCATGTGGAGAGACGTTCGTTCATCTAGCACAAAGGGAATGGGTTGCAGGAGAAACTTTTACTCGGGATTCTCAGTCTGCTTCCTAGTGGCGGTTTTAAGTTCCTGCAGTTTTCACTGCAAAACCGAGTTGGAGCTAGTACATCCCCATATATATATATTGAGTGCAGTTTGCAACTGAAAAGAAACTTTGTGTTCCCAACAAGCTAGGTGAAGGACGGCTTTCACACACACTTTTCTCACAGAACTGAGCATGTGGAGAGACGTTCGTTCATCTAGCACAAAGGGAACGGGTTGTAGGAGAAACTTTTACTCTGGTTTCTCAGTCTGTTTCCTAGTGCCGGTTTGAAGTTCTTGCAGTTTTCACTGTAAAACAGATTTGGAGCTAGTACTTCCCCATATATATGTATGGAGTGGATTTTGCAACTGAAAAGAAACTTTGTGTTCCCAACAAGCTAGGTGAAGAACGGCTTTAACACACACTTATCTCTCAGAACTGAGCATGTGGAGAGACGTTCGTTCAACTAGCACAAATGTAACGGGTTGCAGGAGAAACTTTTACTCTGGTTTCTCAGTCTGTTTCCTAGTGCCGGTTTGAAGTTCCTGCAGTTTTCACTGTAAAACCGAGTTGGAGCTAGTACTTCCCCATATATATGTATGGATTGGAGTTTGCAACTGAAAAGAAACTTTGTGTTCCCAACAAGCAAGGTGAAGGACGGCTTTCACACACACTTATCTCTCAGAACTGAGCATGTGGAGAGACGTTCGTTCATCTAGCACAAAGGGAACGGGTTGCAGGAGAAACTTTACTCTGGTTTCTCAGTCTTTTTCCTAGTGCCGGTTTGAAGTTCCTGCAGTTTTCACTGTAAAACCGAGTTGGAGCTAGTACTTCCCCATATATATGTATGGAGTGGAGTTTGCAACTGAAAAAAACTTTGTGTTCCCAACAAGCAAGGTGAAGGACGGCTTTCACACACACTTATCTCTCAGAACTGAGCATGTGGAGAGACGTTCGTTCATCTAGCACAAAGGGAACGGGTTGCAGGAGAAACTTTTTCTCTGGTTTCTCAGTCTGTTTCCTAGTGCCGGTTTGAAGTTCCTGCAGTTTTCACTGTAAAACCGATTTGGAGGTAGTACCTCCCCATATATATGTATGGAGTGGAGTTTGCAACTGAAAAGAAACTTTGTGTTCCCAACAAGCAAGGTGAAGGACGGCTTTAACACACACTTATCTCTCAGAACTGAGCATGTGGAGAGACGTTCGTTCATCTAGCACAAAGGGAACGGGTTGCAGGAGAAACTTTTACTCTGGTTTCTCAGTCTCTTTCCTAGTGCCGGTTTGAAGTTCTTGCAGTTTTCACTGTAAAACAGATTTGGAGCTAGTACTTCCCCATATATATGTATGGAGTGGATTTTGCAACTGAAAAGAAACTTTGTGTTCCCAACAAGCTAGGTGAAGAACGGCTTTAACACACACTTATCTCTCAGAACTGAGCATGTGGAGAGACGTTCGTTCAACTAGCACAAATGTAACGGGTTGCAGGAGAAACTTTTACTGTGGTTTCTCAGTCTGTTTCCTAGTGCCGTTTTGAAGTTCCTGCAGTTTTCACTGTAAAACCGAGTTGGAGCTAGTACTTCCCCATATATATGTATGGATTGGAGTTTGCAACTGAAAAGAAACTTTGTGTTCCCAACAAGCAAGGTGAAGGACGGCTTTCACACACACTTATCTCTCAGAACTGAGCATGTGGAGAGACGTTCGTTCATCTAGCACAAAGGGAACGGGTTGCAGGGGAAACTTTTACTCTGGTTTCTCAGTCTTTTTCCTAGTGCCGGTTTGAAGTTCCTGCAGTTTTCACTGTAAAACCGAGTTGGAGCTAGTACCTCCCCATATATATGTATGGAGTGGAGTTTGCAACTGAAAAGAAACTTTGTGTTCCCTACAAGCTAGGTGAAGGACGGCTTTCACACACACTTATCTCTCAGAACTGAGCAAGTGGAGAGACGTTCGTTCATCTAGCACAAAGGGAACGGGTTGCAGGAGAAAATTTTACTCTGGTTTCTCAGTCTGTTTCCTAGTGCCGGTTTGAAGTTCCTGCAGTTTTCACTGTAAAACCGAGTTGGAGCTAGTACCTCCCCATATATATGTATGGAGTGGAGTTTGCAACTGAAAAGAACCTTTGTGTTCCCAACAAGCTAGTTGAAGGACGGCTTTCACACCCAATTATCTCTCAGAACTGAGCATGTGGAGAGACGTTCGTTCATCTAGCACAAATGGAACGGGTTGCAAGAGAAACTTTTACTGTGGTTTCTCAGTCTGTTTCCTAGTGCCGTTTTGAAGTTCCTGCAGTTTTCACTGTAAAACCGAGTTGGAGATAGTACTTCCCCATATATATGTATGGAGTGGAGTTTGCAACTGAAAAAAACTTTGTGTTCCCAACAAGCAAGGTGAAGGACGGCTTTCACACACACTTATCTCTCAGAACTGAGCATGTGGAGAGACGTTCGTTCATCTAGCACAAAGGGAACGGGTTGTAGGAGAAACTTTTACTCTGGTTTCTCAGTCTGTTTCCTAGTGCCGGTTTGAAGTTTTTGCAGTTTTCACTGTAAAACAGATTTGGAGCTAGTACTTCCCCATATATATGTATGGAGTGGAGTTTGCAACTGAAAAGAATCTTTGTTTTCCCAACAAGCTAGGTGAAGAACGGCTTTCACACACACTTATCTCTCAGAACTGAGCATGTGGAGAGACGTTCGTTCATCTAGCACAAATGTAACGGGTTGCAAGAGAAACTTTTACTGTGGTTTCTCAGTCTGTTTCCTAGTGCCGTTTTGAAGTTCCTGCAGTTTTCACAGTAAAACCGAGTTGGAGCTAGTACTTCCCCATATATATGTATGGAGTGGAGTTTGCAACTGAAAAGAAACTTTGTGTTCCCAACAAGAAAGGTGAAGGACGGCTTTCACTCACACTTATCTCTCAGAACTGAGCATGTGGAGAGACGTTCGTTCATCTAGCACAAAGGGAACGGGTTGCAGGAGAAACTTTTACTCTGGTTTCTCAGTCTGTTTCCTAGTGCCGGTTTGAAGTTCTTGCAGTTTTCACTGTAAAACCGAGTTGGAGGTAATAACTCCCCATATATATGTATGGAGTGGAGTTTGCAACTGAAAAGAAACTTTGTGTTCCCAACAAGCTAGGTGAAGGACGGCTTTCACACACAATTATCTCTCAGAAATGAGCATGTGGAGAGACGTTCGTTCATCTAGCACAAAGGGAAAGGGTTGCAGGAGAAACTTTTACTCGGGATTCTCAGTCTGCTTCCTAGTGGCGGTTTTAAGTTCCTGCAGTTTTCACTGAAAAACCGAGTTGGAGCTAGTACATCCCCATATATATATATTGAGTGCAGTTTGCAACTGAAAAGAAACTTTGTGTTCCCAACAAGCTAGGTGAAGGACGGCTTTCACACACACTTTTCTCTCAGAACTGAGCATGTGGAGAGACGTTCGTTCATCTAGCACAAAGGGAACGGGTTGAAGTAGAAACTTTTACTCTGGTTTCTCAGTCTGTTTCCTAGTGCCGGTTTGAAGTTCCTGCAGTTTTCACTGTAAAACCGAGTTGGAGCTAGTAACTCCCCATATATATGTATGGAGTGGAGTTTGCAACAGAAAAGAAACTTTGTGTTACCAACAAGCTAGGTGAAGGACGGCTTTCACACACACTTATCTCTCAGAACTGAGCATGTCGGGAGACGTTCGTTCATCTAGCACAAAGGGAACGGTTTGCAGGAGAAACATTTACTGTGGTTTCTCAGTCTGTTTCCTAGTGCCGTTTTGAAGTTCCTGCAGTTTTCACAGTAAAACCGAGTTGGAGCTAGTACTTCCCCATATATATGTATGGAGTGGAGTTTGCAACTGAAAAGAAACTTTGTGTTCCCAACAAGAAAGGTGAAGGACGGCTTTCACTCACACTTATCTCTCAGAACTGAGCATGTGGAGAGACGTTCGTTCATCTAGCACAAAGGGAACGGGTTGCAGGAGAAACTTTTACTCTGGTTTCTCAGTCTGTTTCCTAGTGCCGGTTTGAAGTTCTTGCAGTTTTCACTGTAAAACCGAGTTGGAGGTAATACCTCCCCATATATATGTATGGAGTGGGGTTTGCAACTGAAAAGAAACTTTGTGTTCCCAACAAGCTAGGTGAAGGACGGCTTTCACACACACTTATCTCTCAGAACTGAGCATGTGGAGAGACGTTCGTTCATCTAGCACAAAGGGAATGGGTTGCAGGAGAAACTTTTACTCGGGATTCTCAGTCTGCTTCCTAGTGGCGGTTTTAAGTTCCTGCAGTTTTCACTGCAAAACCGAGTTGGAGCTAGTACATCCCCATATATATATATTGAGTGCAGTTTGCAACTGAAAAGAAACTTTGTGTTCCCAACAAGCTAGGTGAAGGACGGCTTTCACACACACTTTTCTCTCAGAACTGAGCATGTGGAGAGACGTTCGTTCATCTAGCACAAAGGGAACGGGTTGAAGTAGAAACTTTTACTCTGGTTTCTCAGTCTGTTTCCTAGTGCCGGTTTGAAGTTCCTGCAGTTTTCACTGTAAAACCGAGTTGGAGCTAGTAACTCCCCATATATATGTATGGAGTGGAGTTTGCAACAGAAAAGAAACTTTGTGTTACCAACAAGCTAGGTGAAGGACGGCTTTCACACACACTTATCTCTCAGAACTGAGCATGTCGGGAGACGTTCGTTCATCTAGCACAAAGGGAACGGGTTGCAGGAGAAACATTTACTGTGGTTTCTCAGTCTGTTTCCTAGTGCCGGTTTGAAGTTCCTGCATTTTTCACTGTAAAACCGAGTTGGAGCTAGTACCTCCCCATATATATGTATGGATTGGAGTTTGCAACTGAAAAGAAACTTTGTGTTCCCAACAAGCTAGGTGAAGATCGGCTTTCTCACACAATTATCTCTCAGAAATGAGCATGTGGAGAGACGTTCGTTCATCTAGCACAAAGGGAACGGATTGCAGGAGAAACTTTACTGTGGTTTCTCACTCTGTTTCCTGGTGCCGGTTTGAAGTTCCTGCAGTTTTCACTGTAAAACCGATTTGGAGCTAGTACCTCCCCATATATATGTATGGAGTGGAGTTTGCAACTGAAAAGAAACTTTGTGTTCCCAACAAGCAAGGTGAAGGACGGCTTTCACACACACTTATCTCTCAGAACTGAGCATGTGGAGAGACGTTCGTTCATCTAGCACAAAGGGAACGGGTTGCAGGAGAAACTTTTACTCTGGTTTCTCAGTCTTTTTCCTAGTGCCGGTTTGAAGTTCCTGCAGTTTTCACTGTAAAACAGAGTTGGAGGTAGTACCTCCCCATATATATGTATGGAGTGGAGTTTGCAACTGAAAAGAAACTTTGTGTTCCCAACAAGCAAGGTGAAGGACGGCTTTCACACACACTTATCTCTCAGAACTGAGCATGTGGAGAGACGTTCGTTCATCTAGCACAAAGGGAACGGGTTGTAGGAGAAACTTTTACTCTGGTTTCTCAGTCTGTTTCCTAGTGCCGGTTTGAAGTTCTTGCAGTTTTCACTGTAAAACAGATTTGGAGCTAGTACTTCCCCATATTTATGTATGGAGTGGAGTTTGCAACTGAAAAGAAACTTTGTGTTCCCAACAAGCTAGGTGAAGGACGGCTTTCACACACACTTATCTCTCAGAACTGAGCATGTGGAGAGACGTTCGTTCATCTAGCACAAAGGGAATGGGTTGCAGGAGAAACTTTTACTCGGGATTCTCAGTCTGCTTCCTAGTGGCGGTTTTAAGTTCCTGCAGTTTTCACTGCAAAACCGAGTTGGAGCTAGTACATCCCCATATATATATATTGAGTGCAGTTTGCAACTGAAAAGAAACTTTGTGTTCCCAACAAGCTAGGTGAAGGACGGCTTTCACACACACTTTTCTCTCAGAACTGAGCATGTGGAGAGACGTTCGTTCATCTAGCACAAATGGAACGGGTTGAAGTAGAAACTTTTACTCTGGTTTCTCAGTCTGTTTCCTAGTGCCGGTTTGAAGTTCCTGCAGTTTTCACTGTAAAACCGAGTTGGAGCTAGTACCTCCCCATATACATGTATGGAGTGGAGTTTGCAACAGAAAAGAAACTTTTTGTTACCAACAAGCTAGGTGAAGGACGGCTTTCACACACACTTATCTCTCAGAACTGAGCATGTCGGGAGACATTCGTTCATCTAGCACAAAGGGAACGGGTTGCAGGAGAAACATTTACTGTGGTTTCTCAGTCTGTTTCCTAGTGCCGGTTTGAAGTTCCTGCATTTTTCACTGTAAAACCGAGTTGGAGCTAGTACCTCCCCATATATATGTATGGATTGGAGTTTGCAACTGAAAAGAAACATTGTGTTCCCAACAAGCTAGGTGAAGATCGGCTTTCACACACACTTATCTCTCAGAACTGAGCATGTGGAGAGACGTTCGTTCATCTAGCACAAAGGGAACGGGTTGCAGGAGAAACATTTACTCTGGTTTCTCAGTCTGTTTCCTAGTGCCGGTTTGAAGTACCTGCAGTTTTCACTGTAAAACCGAGTTGGAGCTAGTACCTCCCCATATATATGTATGGAGTGGAGTTTGCTACTGAAAAGAAACTTTGTGTTCCCAACAAGCTAGGTGAAGGACGGCTTTCACACACACTTATCTCTCAGAACTGAGCATGTGGAGAGACGTTCGTTCATCTAGCACAAAGGGAACGGGTTGCAGGAGAAACATTTACTCTGGTTTCTCAGTCTGTTTCCTAGTGCCGGTTTGAAGTTCCTGCAGTTTTCACTGTAAAACCGAGTTGGAGCTAGTACCTCCCCATATACATGTATGGAGTGGAGTTTGCAACAGAAAAGAAACTTTGTGTTACCAACAAGCTAGGTGAAGGACGGCTTTCACACACACTTATCTCTCAGAACTGAACATGTCGGGAGACGTTCGTTCATCTAGCACAAAAGGAACGGGTTGCAGGAGAAACATTTACTGTGGTTTCTCAGTCTGTTTCCTAGTGCCGGTTTGAAGTTCCTGCATTTTTCACTGTAAAACGGAGTTGGAGCTAGTACCTCCCCATATATATGTATGGATTGGAGTTTGCAACTGAAAAGAAACATTGTGTTCCCAACAAGCTAGGTGAAGATCGGCTTTCACACACACTTATCTCTCAGAACTGAGCATGTGGAGAGACGTTCGTTCATCTAGCACAAAGGGAACGGGTTGCAGGAGAAACATTTACTCTGGTTTCTCAGTCTGTTTCCTAGTGCCGGTTTGAAGTTATTGCAGTTTTCACTGTAAAACCGAGTTGGAGCTAGTACCTCCCCATATATATGTATGGAGTGGAGTTTGCTACTGAAAAGAAACTTTGTGTTCCCAACAAGCTAGGTGAAGGACGGCTTTCACACACACTTATCTCTCAGAACTGAGCATGTGGAGAGACGTTCGTTCATCTAGCACAAAGGGAACGGGTTGCATGAGAAACTTTTACTCTGGTTTCTCAGTCTGTTTCCTAGTGCCGGTTTGAAGTTCCTGCAGTTTTCACTGTAAAACCGAGTTGGAGCTAGTACCTCCCCATATATATGTATGGAGTGGGGTTTGCAACTGAAAAGAAACTTTGTGTTCCCTACAAGCTAGGTGAAGGACTTCTTTCACACACACTTATCTCTCAGAACTGAGCATGTGGAGAGACGTTCGTTCATCTAGCACAAAGGGAACGGGTTGCATGAGAAACTTTTACTCTGCTTTCTCAGTCTGTTTCCTAGTGCCGGTTTGAAGTTCCTGCAGTTTTCACTGTAAAACCGAGTTGGAGCTAGTACCTCCCCATATATATGTATGGAGTGGAGTTTGCAACTGAAAAGAAACTTTGTGTTCCCAACAAGCTAGGTGAAGTACGGCTTTCACACACACTTTTCTCTCAGACCTGAGCATGTCGGGAGACTTTCGTTCATCTAGCACAAAGGGAACGGGTTGCAAGAGAAACTTTTACTGTGGTTTCTCAGTCTGTTTCCTAGTGCCGGTTTGAAGTTCCTGCATTTTTCACTGTAAAACGGAGTTGGAGCTAGTACCTCCCCATATATATGTATGGAGTGGAGTTTGCAACTGAAAAGAAACTTTGTGTTCCCAACAAGCTAGGTGAAGGACGGCTTTCTCACACACTTATCTCTCAGAAATGAGCATTTGGAGAGACGTTCCTTCATCTAGCACAAAGGGAACGGGTTGCATGAGAAACTTTTACTGTGGTTTCTCAGTCTGTTTCCTTGTGCCGGTTTGATGTTCCTACATTTTTCACTGTAAAACCGAGTTGGAGCTAGTACCTCCCCATATATATGTATGGATTGGAGTTTGCAACTGAAAAGAAACTTTGTGTTCCCAACAAGCTAGGTGAAGGTCGGCTTTAACACACACTTATCTCTCAGAACTGAGCATGTGGAGAGCAGTTCGTTCATCTAGCACAAAGGGAACGGGTTGCAGGAGAAACTTTTATTCTGGTTTCTCAGTCTGTTTCCTAGTGCCGGTTTGAAGTTCCTGCAGTTTTCACTGTAAAACCGAGTTGGAGCTATACCTCCCCATATATATGTATATAGTGGAGTTTGCAACTGAAAAGAAACTTTGTGTTCCCAACAAGATAGGTGAAGGACGGCTTTCACACACACTTATCTCTCAGAACTGAGCATGTGGTGAGACGTTCGTTCATCTAGCACAAAGGGAATGGGTTGCAGGGGAATCTTTTACTCGGGATTCTCAGTCTGTTTCCTAGTGGCGGTTTTAAGTTCCTGCAGTTTTCACTGCAAAACCGAGTTGGAGCTAGTACCTCCCCATATATATTTATTGAGTGCAGTTTGCAACTGAAAAGAAACTTTGTGTTCCCAACAAGCTAGGTGAAGGACGGCTTTCACACACACTTATCTCTCAGAACTGAGCATGTTGAGAGACGTTCGTTCATCTTGCACAAAGGGAACGGGGTGTAGGAGAAACTTTTACTCTAGTTTCTCAGTCTGTTTCCTAGTGCCGGTTTGAAGTTCCTGCAGTTTTCACTGTAAAACCGAGTTGGAGCTAGTACCTCCCCATATATATGTATGGAGTGGAGTTTGCAACTGAAAAGAATCTTTGTGTTACCAACAAGCTAGGTGAAGGACGGCTTTCACACACACTTATCTCTCAGAACTGAGCATGTCGGGAGAAGTTCGTTCATCTAGCACAATGGGAACGGGTTGCAGGAGAAACTTTTACTCTGGTTTCTCAGTCTGTTTCCTAGTGCCGGTTTGAAGTTCCTGCAGTTTTCACTGTAAAACCGAGTTGGAGCTAGTACCTCCCCATATATATGTATGGAGTGGAGTTTGCTACTGAAAAGAAACTTTGTGTTCCCAACAAGCTAGGTGAAGGACGGCTTTCACACACACTTATCTCTCAGAACTGAGCATGTGGAGAGACGTTCGTTCATCTAGCACAAAGGGAACGGGTTGCATGAGAAACTTTTACTCTGGTTTCTCAGTCTGTTTCCTAGTGCCGTTTTGAAGTTCCTGCAGTTTTCACTGTAAAACCGAGTTGGAGCTAGTACCTCCCCATATATATGTATGGAGTGGAGTTTGCAACTGAAAAGAAACTTTGTGTTCCCTACAAGCTAGGTGAAGGATGGCTTTCACACACAATTATCTCTCAGAACTGAGCATGTGGAGAGACGTTCGTTCATCTAGCACAAAGGGAACGGGGTGTAGGGGAAATTTTTACTGTGGTTTCTCAGTCTGTTTCCTAGTGCCGGTTTGAAGTTCCTGCAGTTTTCACTGTAAAACCGAGTTGGAGCTAGTACCTCCCCATATATATGTATGGAGTGGAGTTTGCAACTGAAAAGAAACTTTGTGTTCCCTACAAGCTAGGTGAAGAATGGCTTTCACACACACTTATCTCTCAGAACTGAGCATGTGGAGAGACGTTCGTTCATCTAGCACAAAGGGAACGGGGTGTAGGAGAAACTTTTACTGTGGTTTCTCAGTCTGTTTCCTAGTGCCGGTTTGAAGTTCCTGCAGTTTTCACTGTAAAACCGTGTTGGAGCTAGTACCTCCCCATATATATGTATGGAGTGGAGTTTGCAACTGAAAAGAATCTTTGTGTTACCAACAAGCTAGGTGAAGGACGGCTTTCACACACACTTATCTCTCAGAACTGAGCATGTCGGGAGAAGTTCGTTCATCTAGCACAAAGGGAACGGGTTGCAGGAGAAACTTTTACTCTGGTTTCTCAGTCTGTTTCCTAGTGCCGGTTTGAAGTTCCTGCATTTTTCACTGTAAAACCGAGTTGGAGCTAGTACCTCCCCATATATATGTATGGAGTGGAGTTTGCTACTGAAAAGAAACTTTGTGTTCCCAACAAGCTAGGTGAAGGACGGCTTTCACACACACTTATCTCTCAGAACTGAGCATGTGGAGAGACGTTCGTTCATCTAGCACAAAGGGAACGGGTTGCATGAGAAACTTTTACTCTGGTTTCTCAGTCTGTTTCCTAGTGCCGTTTTGAAGTTCCTGCAGTTTTCACTGTAAAACCGAGTTGGAGCTAGTACCTCCCCATATATATGTATGGAGTGGAGTTTGCAACTGAAAAGAAACTTTGTGTTCCCTACAAGCTAGGTGAAGGATGGCTTTCACACACACTTATCTCTCAGAACTGAGCATGTGGAGAGACGTTCGTTCATCTAGCACAAAGGGAACGGGTTGCATGAGAAACTTTTACTCTGGTTTCTCAGTCTGTTTCCTAGTGCCGGTTTGAAGTTCCTGCAGTTTTCACTGTAAAACCGAGTTGGAGCTAGTACCTCCCCATATATATCTATGGAGTGGAGTTTGCAACTGAAAAGAAACTTTGTGTTCCCAACAAGCTAGGTGAAGTTCGGCTTTCTCACACAATTATCTCTCAGAACTGAGCATGTGGAGAGACGTTCGTTCATCTAGCACAAAGGAAACGGGTTGCAGGAGAAATTTTTACTGTGGTTTCTCAGTCTGTTTCCTAGTGCCGGTTTGAAGTTCCTGCAGTTTTCACTGTAAAACCGAGTTGGAGCTAGTACTTCCCCATATATATGTATGGAGTGGAGTTTGCAACTGAAAAGAAACTTTGTGTTCCCAACAAGCTAGGTGAAGGACGGCTTTCACACACACTTATCTCTCAGAACTGAGCATGTGGAGAGACGTTCGTTCATCTAGCACAAAGGGAACGGGTTGCAGGAGAAACTTTTACTCTGGTTTCTCAGTCTGTTTCCTAGTGCCGGTTTGAAGTTCTTGCAGTTTTCACTGTAAAACCGAGTTGGAGCTAGTACCTCCCCATATATATGTATGGAGGGGTGTTTGCAACTGAAAAGAACCTTTGTGTTCCCAACAAGCTAGGTGAAGGACGGCTTTCACACAAACTTATCTCTCAGAACTGAGCATGTGGAGAGACGTTCGTTCATCTAGCACAAAGGGAACGGGTTGTAGGAGAAACTTTTACTCTGGTTTCTCAGTCTGTTTCCTAGTGCCGGTTTGAAGTTCCTGCAGTTTTCACTGTAAAACCGAGTTGGAGCTAGTACCTCCCCATATATATGTATGGAGTGGAGTTTGCAACTGAAAAGAAACTTTGTGTTACCAACAAGCTAGGTGAAGGACGGCTTTCACACACACTTATCTCTCAGAACTGAGCATGTCGGGAGACGTTCGTTCATCTAGCACAAAGGGAACGGGTTGCAGGAGAAACTTTTACTGTGGTTTCCTGTCTGTTTCCAAGTGCCGGTTTGAAGTTCCTGCATTTTTCACTGTAAAACCGAGTTGGAGCTAGTACCTCCCCATATATATGTATGGAGTGGAGTTTGCAACTGAAAAGAAACTTTGTGTTCCCAACAAGCTAGGTGAAGGTCGGCTTTCACACACACTTATCTCTCAGAACTGAGCATGTGGAGAGACGTTCGTTCATCTAGCACAAAGGGAACGGGTTGCAGGAGAAACTTTTACTCTGGTTTCTCAGTCTGTTTCCTAGTGCCGGTTTGAAGTTCCTGCAGTTTTCACTGTAAAACCGAGTTGGAGCTAGTACCTCCCCATATATATGTATGGAGTGGAGTTTGCAACTGAAAAGAAACTTTGTGTTCCCAACAAGCTAGGTAAAGGACGGCTTTCACACACACTTATCTCTCAGAACTGAGCAAGTGGAGAGAAGTTCGTTCATCTAGCACAAAGGGAACGGGTTGCATGAGAAAATTTTACTCTGGTTTCTCAGTCTGTTTCCTAGTGCCGGTTTGAAGTTCCTGCAGTTTTCACTGTAAAACCGAGTTGCAGCTAGTACCTCCCCATATATATATATGGAGTGGAGTTTGCAACTGAAAAGAAACTTTGTGTTCCCAACAAGCTAGGTGAAGGACGGCTTTCACACACACTTTTCTCTCAGACCTGAGCATGTCGGGAGACGTTCGTTCGTCTAGCACAAAGGGAACGGGTTGCAGGAGAAACTTTTACTGTGGTTTCTCAGTCTGTTTCCTAGTGCCGGTTTGAAGTTCCTGCATTTTTCACTGTAAAACCGAGTTGGAGCTTGTACCTCCCCATATATATGTATGGATTGGAGTTTGCAACTGAAAAGAAACTTTGTGTTCCCAACAAGCTAGTTGAAGTTCGGCTTTCTCACACAATTATCTCTCAGAAATGAGCATGTGGAGAGACGTTCGTTCATCTAGCACAAATGGAACGGATTGCAGGAGAAACTTTACTGTGGTTTCTCAGTCTGTTTCCTAGTGCCGGTTTGAAGTTCCTGCAGTTTTCACTGTAAAACAGAGTTGGAGCTAGTACCTCCCCATATATATGTATGGAGTGGAGTTTGCAACTGAAAAGAAACTTTGTGTTCCCAACAAGCTAGGTGAAGGACGGCTTTCACACACACATATCTCTCAGAATTTAGCATTTGGAGAGACGTTCCTTCATCTAGCACATAGGAAACGGGTTGCAGTAGAAACTTTTACTCTGGTTTCTCAGTCTGTTTCCTAGTGCTTGTTTGAAGTTCCTGCAGTTTTCACTGTAAAACCGAGTTGGAGCTAGTACCTCCCCATATATATCTATGGAGTGGAGTTTGCAACTGAAAAGAAACTTTGTGTTCCCAACAAGCTAGGTGAAGGACGGCTTTCACACACATTTATCTCTCAGAACTGAGCATGTGGAGAGACGTTCGTTCATCTAGCACAAATGGAACGGGTTGCAGGAGAAACTTTTACTGTGTTTTCTCAGTCTGTTTCCTAGTGCCTGTTTGAAGTTCCTGCAGTTTTCACTGTAAAACCGAGTTGGAGCTAGTACCTCCCCATATATATGTATGGAGTGGAGTTTGCAACTGAAAAGAATCTTTGTGTTACCAACAATCTAGGTGAAGGACGGCTTTCACACACACTTATCTCTCAGAACTGAGCATGTCGGGAGAAATTCGTTCATCTAGCACAAAAGGAACGGGTTGCAGGAGAAACATTTACTCTGGTTTCTCAGTCTGTTTCCTAGTGCCGGTTTGAAGTTCCTGCAGTTTTCACTGTAAAACCGAGTTGGAGCTAGTACCTCCCCATATATATGTATGCAGTGGAGTTTGCTACTGAAAAGAAACTTTGTGTTCCCAACAAGCTAGGTGAAGGACGGCTTTCACACACACTTATCTCTCAGAACTGAGCATGTGGAGAGACGTTCGTTCATCTAGCACAAAGGGAACGGGTTGCATGAGAAACTTTTACTCTGGTTTCTCAGTCTGTTTCCTAGTGCCGGTTTGAAGTTCCTGCAGTTTTCACTGTAAAACCGAGTTGGAGCTAGTACCTCCCCATATATATGTATGGAGTGGAGTTTGCAACTGAAAAGAAACTTTGTGTTCCCTACAAGCTAGGTGAAGGATGGCTTTCACACACACTTATCTCTCAGAACTGAGCATGTGGAGAGACGTTCGTTCATCTAGCACAAAGGGAACGGGTTGCATGAGAAACTTTTACTCTGCTTTCTCAGTCTGTTTCCTAGTGCCGGTTTGAAGTTCCTGCAGTTTTCACTGTAAAACCGAGTTGGAGCTAGTACCTCCCCATATATATGTATGGATTGGAGTTTGCAACTGAAAAGAAACTTTGTGTTCCCAACAAGCTAGGTGAAGTTCGGCTTTCTCACACAATTATCTCTCAGAAATGAGCATGTGGAGAGACGTTCGTTCATCTAGCACAAAGGGAACGGGTTGCAGGAGAAATTTTTACTGTGGTTTCTCAGTCTGTTTCCTAGTGCCGGTTTGAAGTTCCTGCAGTTTTCACTGAAAAACCGAGTTGGAGCTAGTACTTCCCCATATATATGTATGGTGTGGAGTTTGCAACTGAAAAGAAACTTTGTGTTCCCAACAAGCTAGGTGAAGGACGGCTTTCACACACACTTATCTCTCAGAACTGAGCATGTGGAGAGACGTTCGTTCATCTAGCACAAAGGGAACGGGTTGCAGGAGAAACTTTTACTCTGGTTTCTCAGTCTGTTTCCTAGTGCCGGTTTGAAGTTCTTGCAGTTTTCACTGTAAAACCGAGTTGGAGCTAGTACCTCCCCATATATATTTATGGAGGGGAGTTTGCAACTGAAAAGAACCTTTGTGTTCCCAACAAGCTAGGTGAAGGACGGCTTTCACACACACTTATCTCTCAGAACTGAGCATGTGGAGAGACGTTCGTTCATCTAGCACAAAGGGAACGGGTTGTAGGAGAAACTTTTACTCTGGTTTCTCAGTCTGTTTCCTAGTGCCGGTTTGAAGTTCCTGCAGTTTTCACTGTAAAACCGAGTTGGAGCTAGTACCTACCCATATATCTGTATGGAGTGGAGTTTGCAACTGAAAAGAAACTTTGTGTTACCAACAAGATAGGTGAAGGACGGCTTTCACACACACTTATCTCTCAGAACTGAGCATGTCGGGAGACGTTCGTTCATCTAGCACAAAGGGAACGGGTTGCAGGAGAAACTTTTACTGTGGTTTCCAGGCTGTTTCCTAGTGCCGGTTTGAAGTTCCTGCAGTTTTCACTGTAAAACCGAGTTGGAGCTAGTACCTCCCCATATATATGTATGGAGTGGAGTTTGCAACTGAAAAGAAACTTTGTGTTCCCAACAAGCTAGGTGAAGGACGGCTTTCACACACACATATCTCTCAGAACTGAGCATGTAGAGAGACTTTCGTTCATCTAGCACAAAGGGAACGGGTTGCAGGAGAAACTTTTACTCTGGTTTCTCAGTCTGTTTCCTAGTGCCGGTTTGAAGTTCCTGCATTTTTCACTGTAAAACCGAGTTAGAGCTTGTACCTCCCCATATATATGTATGGATTGGAGTTTGCAACTGAAAAGAAACTTTGTGTTCCCAACAAGCTAGTTGAAGTTCGGCTTTCTCACACAATTATCTCTCAGAAATGAGCATGTGGAGAGACGTTCGTTCATCTAGCACAAATGGAACGGATTGCAGGAGAAACTTTACTGTGGTTTCTCAGTCTGTTTCCTAGTGCCAGTTTGAAGTTCCTGCAGTTTTCACTGTAAAACAGAGTTGGAACTAGTACCTCCCCATATATATGTATGGAGTGGAGTTTGCAACTGAAAAGAAACTTTGTGTTCCCAACAAGCTAGGTGAAGGACGGATTTCACACACACATATCTCTCAGAACTGAGCATGTGGAGAGACGTTCTTTCATCTAGCACAAAGGGAACGGGTTGCAGGAGAAACTTTTACTCTGGTTTCTCAGTCTGTTTCCTAGTGCCGGTTTGAAGTTCTTGCAGTTTTCACTGTAAAACCGAGTTGGAGCTAGTACCTCCCCATATATATGTATGGAGGGGAGTTTGCAACTGAAAAGAACCTTTGTGTTCCCAAAAAGCTAGGTGAAGGACGGCTTTCACACACACTTATCTCTCAGAACTGAGCATGTGGAGAGAAGTTCGTTCATCTAGCACAAAGGGAACGGGTTGTAAGAGAAACTTTTACTCTGGTTTCTCAGTCTGTTTCCTAGTGCCGGTTTGAAGTTCCTGCAGTTTTCACTGTAAAACCGAGTTGGAGCTAGTACCTCCCCATATATATGTATGGATTGGAGTTTGCAACTGAAAAGAAACTTTGTGTTCCCAACAAGCTAGGTGAAGGTCGGCTTTCACACACACTTATCTCTCAGAACTGAGCATGTGGAGAGACGTTCGTTCATCTAGCACAAAGGGAACGGGTTGCAGGAGAAAATTTACTGTTGTTTCTCAGTCTGTTTCCTAGTGCCGGTTTGAAGTTCTTGCAGTTTTCACTGTAAAACCGATTTGGAGCTAGTACCTCCCAATATATATGTATGGAGTGGAGTTTGCAACTGAAAAGAACCTTTGTGTTCCCAACAAGCTAGGTGAAGGACGGCTTTCACACACACATATCTCTCAGAATTGAGCATTTGGAGAGACGTTCCTTCATCTAGCACATAGGAAACGGGTTGCAGTAGAAACTTTTACTCTGCTTTCTCAGTCTGTTTCCTAGTGCTTGTTTGAAGTTCCTGCAGTTTTCACTGTAAAACCGAGTTGGAGCTAGTACCTCCCCATATATATCTATGGAGTGGAGTTGGCAACTGAAAAGAAACTTTGTGTTCCCAACAAGCTAGGTGAAGGACGGCTTTCACACACATTTATCTCTCAGAACTGAGCATGTGGAGAGACGTTCGTTCATCTAGCACAAAGAGAACGGGTTGCAGGAGAAACTTTTACTCTGGTTTCTCAGTCTGTTTCCTAGTGCCGGTTTGAAGTTCCTGCAGTTTTCACTGTAAAACCGAGTTGGAGCTAGTACTTCCCCACATATATGTATGGAGTGGAGTTTGCTACTGAAAAGAAACTTTGTGTTCCCAACAAGCTAGGTGAAGTACGGCTTTCACACACACTTATCTCTCAGAACTGAGCATGTGGAGAGACGTTCGTTCATCTAGCACAAAGGGAACGGGTTGCATGAGAAACTTTTACTCTGGTTTCTCAGTCTGTTTCCTAGTGCCGGTTTGAAGTTCCTGCAGTTTTCACTGTAAAACCGAGTTGGAGCTAGTACCTCCCCATATATATGTATGGAGTGGAGTTTGCAACTGAAAAGAAACTTTGTGTTCCCTACAAGCTAGGTGAAGGATGGCTTTCACACACACTTATCTCTCAGAACTGAGCATGTGGAGAGACGTTCGTTCATCTAGCACAAAGGGAACGGGTTGCATGAGAAACTTTTACTCTGCTTTCTCAGTCTGTTTCCTAGTGCCGGTTTGAAGTTCCTGCAGTTTTCACTGTAAAACCGAGTTGTAGCTAGTACCTCCCCATATATATGTATGGATTGGAGTTTGCAACTGAAAAGAAACTTTGTGTTCCCAACAAGCTAGGTGAAGTTCGGCTTTCTCACACAATTATCTCTCAGAACTGAGCATGTGGAGAGACGTTCGTTCATCTAGCACAAAGGGAACGGGTTGCAGGAGAAACTTTTACTCTGGTTTCTCAGTCTGTTTCCTAGTGCCGGTTTGAAGTTCCTGCAGTTTTCACAGTAAAACCGAGTTGGAGCTAGTACTTCCCCATATATATGTATGGAGTGGAGTTTGCAACTGAAAAGAAACTTTGTGTTCCCAACAAGCTAGGTGAAGGACGGCTTTCACACACACTCATCTCTCAGAACTGAGCATGTGGAGAGACGTTCGTTCATCTAGCACAAAGGGAACGGGTTGCAGGAGAAAGTTTACTGTGGTTTCTCAGTCTGTTTCCTAGTGCCGGTTTGAAGTTCCTGCAGTTTTCACTGTAAACAAGAGTTGGAGCTAGTACCCCCCCATATATATGTATGGAGTGGAGTTTGCAACTGAAAAGAAACTTTGTGTTCCCAACAAGCTAGGTGAAGGACGGCTTTCACACACACTTATCTCTCAGAACTGAGCGTGTGGAGAGACGTTCTTTCATCTAGCACAAAGGGAACGGGTTGCAGGAGAAACTTTTACTCTTGTTTCTCAGTCTGTTTCCTAGTGCCGGTTTGAAGTTCTTGCAGTTTTCACTGTAAAACCGAGTTGGAGCTAGTACCTCCCCATATATATGTATGGAGGGGAGTTTGCAACTGAAAAGAACCTTTGTGTTCCCAAAAAGCTAGGTGAAGGACGGCTTTCACACACACTTATCTCTCAGAACTGAGCATGTGGAGAGAAGTTCGTTCATCTAGCACAAAGGGAACGGGTTGTAGGAGAAACTTTTACTCTGGTTTCTCAGTCTGTTTCCTAGTGCCGGTTTGAAGTTCCTGCAGTTTTCACTGTAAAACCGATTTGGAGCTAGTACCTCCCCATATATATGTATGGATTGGAGTTTGCAACTTAAAAGAAACTTTGTGTTCCCAACAAGCTAGGTGAAGGTCGGCTTTCACACACACTTATCTCACAGAACTGAGCATGTGGAGAGACGTTCGTTCATCTAGCACAAAGGGAACGGGTTGCAGGAGAAACTTTACTGTGGTTTCTCAGTCTGTTTCCTAGTGCCGGTTTGAAGTTCTTGCAGTTTTCACTGTAAAACCGATTTGGAGCTAGTACCTCCCAATATATATGTATGGAGTGGAGTTTGCAACTGAAAAGAACCTTTGTGTTCCCAACAAGCTAGGTGAAGGACGGCTTTCACACACACATATCTCTCAGAATTGAGCATTTGGAGAGACGTTCCTTCATCTAGCACATAGGAAACGGGTTGCAGTAGAAACTTTTACTCTGGTTTCTCAGTCTGTTTCCTAGTGCTTGTTTGAAGTTCCTGCAGTTTTCACTGTAAAACCGAGTTGGAGCTAGTACCTCCCCATATATATCTATGGAGTGGAGTTTGCAACTGAAAAGAAACTTTGTGTTCCCAACAAGCTAGGTGAAGGACGGCTTTCACACACATTTATCTCTCAGAACTGAGCATGTGGAGAGACGTTCGTTCATCTAGCACAAAGGGAACGGGTTGCAGGAGAAACTTTTACTCTGGTTTCTCAGTCTGTTTCCTAGTGCCGGTTTGAAGTTCCTGCAGTTTTCACTGTAAAACCGAGTTGGAGCTAGTACCTCCCCATATATATGTATGGAGTGGAGTTTGCTACTGAAAAGAAACTTTGTGTTCCCAACAAGCTAGGTGAAGGACGGCTTTCACACACACTTATCTCTCAGAACTGAGCATGTGGAGAGACGTTCGTTCATCTAGCACAAAGGGAACGGGTTGCATGAGAAACTTTTACTCTGGTTTCTCAGTCTGTTTCCTAGTGCCGGTTTGAAGTTCCTGCAGTTTTCACTGTAAAACCGAGTTGGAGCTAGTACCTCCCCATATATATGTATGGAGTGGAGTTTGCAACTGAAAAGAAACTTTGTGTTCCCTACAAGCTAGGTGAAGGATGGCTTTCACACACACTTATCTCTCAGAACTGAGCATGTGGAGAGACGTTCGTTCATCTAGCACAAAGGGAACGGGTTGCATGAGAAACTTTTACTCTGCTTTCTCAGTCTGTTTCCTAGTGCCGGTTTGAAGTTCCTGCAGTTTTCACTGTAAAACCGAGTTGGAGCTAGTACCTCCCCATATATATGTATGGATTGGAGTTTGCAACTGAAAAGAAACTTTGTGTTCCCAACAAGCTAGGTGAAGGTCGGCTTTCTCACACAATTATCTCTCAGAACTGAGCATGTGGAGAGACGTTCGTTCATCTAGCACAAAGGGAACGGGTTGCAGGAGAAATTTTTACTGTGGTTTCTCAGTCTGTTTCCTAGTGCCGGTTTGAAGTTCCTGCAGTTTTCACTGTAAAACCGAGTTGGAGCTAGTACCTCCCCATATATATGTATGGAGTGGAGTTTGCAACTGAAAAGAAACTTTGTGTTCCCAACAAGCTAGGTGAAGGACGGCTTTCACACACACTCATCTCTCAGAACTGAGCATGTGGAGAGACGTTCGTTCATCTAGCACAAAGGGAACGGGTTGCAGGAGAAACTTTACTGTGGTTTCTCAGTCTGTTTCCTAGTGCCGGTTTGAATTTCCTGCAGTTTTCACTGTAAACAAGAGTTGGAGCTAGTACCCCCCCATAAATATGTATGGAGTGGAGTTTGCAACTGAAAAGAAACTTTGTGTTCCCAACAAGCTAGGTGAAGGACGGCTTTCACACACACTTATCTCTCAGAACTGAGCATGTGGAGAGAAGTTCGTTCATCTAGCACAAAGTGAACGGGTTGTAGGAGAAACTTTTACTCTGGTTTCTCAGTCTGTTTCCTAGTGCCGGTTTGAAGTTCCTGCAGTTTTCACTGTAAAACCGAGTTGGAGCTAGTACCTCCCCATATATATGTATGGATTGGAGTTTGCAACTGAAAAGAAACTTTGTGTTCCCAACAAGCTAGGTGAAGGTCGGCTTTCACACACACTTATCTCTCAGAACTGAGCATGTGGAGAGACGTTCGTTCATCTAGCAAAAAGGGAACGGGTTGCAGGAGAAACTTTTACTCTGGTTTCTCAGTCTGTTTCCTAGTGCCGGTTTGAAGTTCCTGCAGTTTTCACTGTAAAACCGAGTTGGAGCTAGTACCTCCCCATATATATGTATGGAGTGGAGTTTGCTACTGAAAAGAAACTTTGTGTTCCCAACAAGCTAGGTGAAGGACGGCTTTCACACACACTTATCTCTCAGAACTGAGCATGTGGAGAGACGTTCGTTCATCTAGCACAAAGGGAACGGGTTGCATGAGAAACTTTTACTCTGGTTTCTCAGTCTGTTTCCTAGTGCCGGTTTGAAGTTCCTGCAGTTTTCACTGTAAAACCGAGTTGGAGCTAGTACCTCCCCATATATATGTATGGAGTGGAGTTTGCAACTGAAAAGAAACTTTGTGTTCCCTACAAGCTAGGTGAAGGATGGCTTTCACACACACTTATCTCTCAGAACTGAGCATGTGGAGAGACGTTCGTTCATCTAGCACAAAGGGAACGGGTTGCATGAGAAACTTTTACTCTGCTTTCTCAGTCTGTTTCCTAGTGCCGGTTTGAAGTTCCTGCAGTTTTCACTGTAAAACCGAGTTGGAGCTAGTACCTCCCCATATATATGTATGGATTGGAGTTTGCAACTGAAAAGAAACTTTGTGTTCCCAACAAGCTAGGTGAAGTTCGGCTTTCTCACACAATTATCTCTCAGAACTGAGCATGTGGAGAGACGTTCGTTCATCTAGCACAAAGGGAACGGGTTGCAGGAGAAATTTTTACTGTGGTTTCTCAGTCTGTTTCCTAGTGCCGGTTTGAAGTTCCTGCAGTTTTCACTGTAAAACCGAGTTGGAGCTAGTACTTCCCCATATATATGTATGGAGTGGAGTTTGCAACTGAAAAGAAACTTTGTGTTCCCAACAAGCTAGGTGAAGGACGGCTTTCACACACACTCATCTCTCAGAACTGAGCATGTGGAGAGACGTTCGTTCATCTAGCACAAAGGGAACGGGTTGCAGGAGAAACTTTACTGTGGTTTCTCAGTCTGTTTCCTAGTGCCGGTTTGAAGTTCCTGCAGTTTTCACTGTAAACAAGAGTTGGAGCTAGTACCCCCCCATATATATGTATGGATTGGAGTTTGCAACTGAAAAGAAACTTTGTGTTCCCAACAAGCTAGGTGAAGGACGGCTTTCACACACACTTATCTCTCAGAACTGAGCATGTGGAGAGACGTTCTTTCATCTAGCACAAAGGGAACGGGTTGCAGGAGAAACTTTTACTCTGGTTTCTCAGTCTGTTTCCTAGTGCCGGTTTGAAGTTCTTGCAGTTTTCACTGTAAAACCGAGTTGGAGCTAGTACCTCCCCATATATATGTATGGAGGGGAGTTTGCAACTGAAAAGAACCTTTGTGTTCCCAAAAAGCTAGGTGAAGTACGGCTTTCACACACACTTATCTCTCAGAACTGAGCATGTGGAGAGAAGTTCGTTCATCTAGCACAAAGGGAACGGGTTGTAGGAGAAACTTTTACTCTGGTTTCTCAGTCTGTTTCCTAGTGCCGGTTTGAAGTTCCTGCAGTTTTCACTGTAAAACCGAGTTGGAGCTAGTACCTCCCCATATATATGTATGGATTGGAGTTTGCAACTGAAAAGAAACTTTGTGTTCCCAACAAGCTAGGTGAAGGTCGGCTTTCACACACACTTATCTCTCAGAACTGAGCATGTGGAGAGACGTTCGTTCATCTAGCACAAAGGGAACGGGTTGCAGGAGAAACTTTACTGTGGTTTCTCAGTCTGTTTCCTAGTGCCGGTTTGAAGTTCTTGCAGTTTTCACTGTAAAACCGATTTGGAGCTAGTACCTCCCCATATATATGTATGGAGTGGAGTTTGCAACTGAAAAGAACCTTTGTGTTCCCAACAAGCTAGGTGAAGGACGGCTTTCACACACACATATCTCTCAGAATTGAGCATTTGGAGAGACGTTCCTTCATCTAGCACATAGGAATCGGGTTGCAGTAGAAACTTTTACTCTGGTTTCTCAGTCTGTTTCCTAGTGCTTGTTTGAAGTTCCTGCAGTTTTCACTGTAAAACCGAGTTGGAGCTAGTACCTTCCCATATATATCTATGGAGTGGAGTTTGCAACTGAAAAGAAACTTTGTGTTCCCAACAAGCTAGGTGAAGGACGGCTTTCACACACACTTATCTCTCAGAACTGAGCATGTGGAGAGACGTTCGTTCATCTAGCACAAAGGGAACGGGTTGCATGAGAAACTTTTACTCTGGTTTCTCAGTCTGTTTCCTAGTGCCGGTTTGAAGTTCCTGCAGTTTTCACTGTAAAACCGAGTTGGAGCTAGTACCTCCCCATATATATGTATGGAGTGGAGTTTGCAACTGAAAAGAAACTTTGTGTTCCCTACAAGCTAGGTGAAGGATGGCTTTCACACACACTTATCTCTCAGAACTGAGCATGTGGAGAGACGTTCGTTCATCTAGCACAAAGGGAACGGGTTGCATGAGAAACTTTTACTCTGCTTTCTCAGTCTGTTTCCTAGTGCCGGTTTGAAGTTCCTGCAGTTTTCACTGTAAAACCGAGTTGGAGCTAGAACCTCCCCATATATATGTATGGATTGGAGTTTGCAACTGAAAAGAAACTTTGTGTTCCCAACAAGCTAGGTGAAGTTCGGCTTTCTCACACAATTATCTCTCAGAACTGAGCATGTGGAGAGACGTTCGTTCATCTAGCACAAAGGGAACGGGTTGCAGGAGAAACATTTAATCTGGTTTCTCAGTCTGTTTCCTAGTGCCGGTTTGAAGTTCCTGCAGTTTTCACTGTAAAACCGAGTTGGAGCTAGTACTTCCCCATATATATGTATGGAGTGGAGTTTGCAACTGAAAAGAAACTTTGTGATCCCAACAAGCTAGGTGAAGGACGGCTTTCACACACACTCATCTCTCAGAACTGAGCATGTGGAGAGACGTTCGTTCATCTAGCACAAAGGGAACGGGTTGCAGGAGAAACTTTACTGTGGTTTCTCAGTCTGTTTCCTAGTGCCGGTTTGAAGTTCCTGCAGTTTTCACTGTAAACAAGAGTTGGAGCTAGTACCCCCCCATATATATGTATGGAGTGGAGTTTGTAACTGAAAAGAAACTTTGTGTTCCCAACAAGCTAGGTGAAGGACGGCTTTCACACACACTTATCTCTCAGAACTGAGCATGTGGAGAGACGTTCTTTCATCTAGCACAAAGGGAACGTGTTGCAGGAGAAACTTTTACTCTGGTTTCTCAGTCTGTTTCCTAGTGCCGGTTTGAAGTTCTTGCAGTTTTCACTGTAAAACCGAGTTGGAGCTAGTACCTCCCCATATATATGTATGGAGGGGAGTTTGCAACTGAAAAGAACCTTTGTGTTCCCAAAAAGCTAGGTGAAGGACGGCTTTCACACACACTTATCTCTCAGAACTGAGCATGTGGAGAGAAGTTCGTTCATCTAGCACAAAGGGAACGGGTTGTAGGAGAAACTTTTACTCTGGTTTCTCAGTCTGTTTCCTAGTGCCGGTTTGAAGTTCCTGCAGTTTTCACTGTAAAACCGAGTTGGAGCTAGTACCTCCCCATATATATGTATGGATTGGAGTTTGCAACTGAAAAGAAACTTTGTGTTCCCAACAAGCTAAGTGAAGGTCGGCTTTCACACACACTTATCTCTCAGAACTGAGCATGTGGAGAGACGTTCGTTCATCTAGCACAAAGGGAACGGGTTGCAGGAGAAACTTTACTGTGGTTTCTCAGTCTGTTTCCTAGTGCCGGTTTGAAGTTCTTGCAGTTTTCACTGTAAAACCGATTTGGAGCTAGTACCTCCCCATATATATGTATGGATTGGAGTTTGCAACTGAAAAGAACCTTTGTGTTCCAAACAAGCTAGGTGAAGGACGGCTTTCACACACACATATCTCTCAGAATTGAGCATTTGGAGAGACGTTCCTTCATCTAGCACATAGGAAACGGGTTGCAGTAGAAACTTTTACTCTGGTTTCTCAGTCTGTTTCCTAGTGCTTGTTTGAAGTTCCTGCAGTTTTCACTGTAAAACCGAGTTGGAGCTAGTACCTCCCCATATATATCTATGGAGTGGAGTTTGCAACTGAAAAGAAACTTTGTGTTCCCAACAAGCTAGGTGAAGGACGGCTTTCACACACATTTATCTCTCAGAACTGAGCATGTGGAGAGACGTTCGTTCATCTAGCACAAATGGAACGGGTTGCAGGAGAAACGTTTACTGTGGTTTCTCAGTCTGTTTCCTAGTGCCGGTTTGAAGTTCCTGCAGTTTTCACTGTAAAACGGAGTTGGAGCTAGTACTTCCCCATATATATGTATGGAGTGGAGTTTGCAACTGAAAAGAAACTTTGTGTTCCCAACAAGCTAGGTGAAGGACGGCTTTCACACACACTTATCTCTCAGAACTGAGCATGTGGAGAGACGTTCGTTCATCTAGCACAAAGGGAACGGGTTGCAGGAGAAACTTTACTGTGGTTTCTCAGTCTGTTTCCTAGTGCCGGTTTGAAGTTCTTGCAGTATTCACTGTAAAACCGAGTTGGAGCTAGTACCTCCCCATATATATGTATGGAGTGGAGTTTGCAACTGAAAAGAACCTTTGTGTTCCCAACAAGCTAGGTGAAGGACGGCTTTCACACACATTTATCTCTCAGAACTGAGCATGTGGAGAGACGTTCGTTCATCTAGCACAAATGGAACGGGTTGCAGGAGAAACTTTTACTGTGGTTTCTCAGTCTGTTTCCTAGTGCCGGTTTGAAGTTCCTGCAGTTTTCACTGTAAAACCGAGTTGGAGCTAGTACTTCCCCATATATATGTATGGAGTGGAGTTTGCAAATGAAAAGAAACTTTGTGTTCCCAACAAGCTAGGTAAAGACTTCTTTCACACACACTTATCTCTCAGAACTGAGCATGTGGAGAGACGTTCGTTCATCTAGCACAAAGGGAACGGGTTGCAGGAGAAACTTTACTGTGGTTTCTCAGTCTGTTTCCTAGTGCCGGTTTGAAGTTCTTGCAGTTTTCACTGTAAAACCGAGTTGGAGCTAGTACCTCCCCATATATATGTATGGAGTGGAGTTTGCAACTGAAAAGAACCTTTGTGTTCCCAACAAGCTAGGTGAAGGACGGCTTTCACCCACATTTATCTCTCAGAACTGAGCATGTGGAGAGACGTTCGTTCATCTAGCACAAATGGAACGGGTTGCAGGAGAAACTTTTACTGTGGTTTCTCAGTCTGTTTCCTAGTGCCGGTTTGAAGTTCCTGCAGTTTTCACTGTAAAACCGAGTTGGAGCTAGTACTTCCCCATATATATGTATGGAGTGGAGTTTGCAACTGAAAAGGAACTTTGTGTTCCCAACAAGCTAGGTGAAGTACGGCTTTAACACACACTTATCTCTCAGAACTGAGCATGTGGAGAGACGTTCGTTCATCTAGCACAAATGTAACGGGTTGCAGGAGAAACTTTTACTGTGGTTTCTCAGTCTGTTTCCTAGTGCCGTTTTGAAGTTCCTGCAGTTTTCACTGTAAAACCGAGTTGAAGCTAGTACTTCCCCATATATATGTATGGAGTGGAGTTTGCAACAGAAAAGAAACTTTGTGTTCCCAAAAAGCTAGGTGAAGGACGGCTTTCACACACACTTATCTCTCAGAACTGAGCATGTGGAGAGACGTTCGTTCATTTGGCACAAAGGGAACGGGTTGCAGGAGAAACTTTTACTCTGGTTTCTCAGTCTGTTTCCTAGTGCCGGTTTGAAGTTCTTGCAGTTTTCACTGTAAAACCGATTTGGAGATAGTACCTCCCCATATATATGTATGGAGTGGAGTTTGCAACTGAAAAGAACCTTTGTGTTCCCAAAAAGCTAGGTGAAGGACGGCTTTCACACACACTTATCTCTCAGAACTGAGCATGTGGAGAGAAGTTCGTTCATCTAGCACAAAGGGAACGGGTTGTAGGAGAAATTTTACTCTGGTTTCTCAGTCTGTTTCCTAGTGCCGGTTTGAAGTTCCTGCAGTTTTCACTGTAAAACCGAGTTGGAGCTAGTACCTCCCCATATATATGTATGGATTGGAGTTTGCAACTGAAAAGAAACTTTGTGTTCCCAACAAGCTAAGTGAAGGTCGGCTTTCACACACACTTATCTCTCAGAACTGAGCATGTGGAGAGACGTTCGTTCATCTAGCACAAAGGGAACGGGTTGCAGGAGAAACTTTACTGTGGTTTCTCAGTCTGTTTCCTAGTGCCGGTTTGAAGTTCTTGCAGTTTTCACTGTAAAACCGATTTGGAGCTAGTACCTCCCCATATATATGTATGGATTGGAGTTTGCAACTGAAAAGAACCTTTGTGTTCCAAACAAGCTAGGTGAAGGACGGCTTTCACACACACATATCTCTCAGAATTGAGCATTTGGAGAGACGTTCCTTCATCTAGCACATAGGAAACGGGTTGCAGTAGAAACTTTTACTCTGGTTTCTCAGTCTGTTTCCTAGTGCTTGTTTGAAGTTCCTGCAGTTTTCACTGTAAAACCGAGTTGGAGCTAGTACCTCCCCATATATATCTATGGAGTGGAGTTTGCAACTGAAAAGAAACTTTGTGTTCCCAACAAGCTAATTGAAGGACGGCTTTCACACACATTTATCTCTCAGAACTGAGCATGTGGAGAGACGTTCGTTCATCTAGCACAAATGGAACGGGTTGCAGGAGAAACGTTTACTGTGGTTTCTCAGTCTGTTTCCTAGTGCCGGTTTGAAGTTCCTGCAGTTTTCACTGTAAAACGGAGTTGGAGCTAGTACTTCCCCATATATATGTATGGAGTGGAGTTTGCAACTGAAAAGAAACTTTGTGTTCCCAACAAGCTAGGTGAAGGACGGCTTTCACACACACTTATCTCTCAGAACTGAGCATGTGGAGAGACGTTCGTTCATCTAGCACAAAGGGAACGGGTTGCAGGAGAAACTTTACTGTGGTTTCTCAGTCTGTTTCCTAGTGCCGGTTTGAAGTTCTTGCAGTATTCACTGTAAAACCGAGTTGGAGCTAGTACCTCCCCATATATATGTATGGAGTGGAGTTTGCAACTGAAAAGAACCTTTGTGTTCCCAACAAGCTAGGTGAAGGACGGCTTTCACACACATTTATCTCTCAGAACTGAGCATGTGGAGAGACGTTCGTTCATCTAGCACAAATGGAACGGGTTGCAGGAGAAACTTTTACTGTGGTTTCTCAGTCTGTTTCCTAGTGCCGGTTTGAAGTTCCTGCAGTTTTCACTGTAAAACCGAGTTGGAGCTAGTACTTCCCCATATATATGTATGGAGTGGAGTTTGCAAATGAAAAGAAACTTTGTGTTCCCAACAAGCTAGGTAAAGACTTCTTTCACACACACTTATCTCTCAGAACTGAGCATGTGGAGAGACGTTCGTTCATCTAGCACAAAGGGAACGGGTTGCAGGAGAAACTTTACTGTGGTTTCTCAGTCTGTTTCCTAGTGCCGGTTTGAAGTTCTTGCAGTTTTCACTGTAAAACCGAGTTGGAGCTAGTACCTCCCCATATATATGTATGGAGTGGAGTTTGCAACTGAAAAGAACCTTTGTGTTCCCAACAAGCTAGGTGAAGGACGGCTTTCACCCACATTTATCTCTCAGAACTGAGCATGTGGAGAGACGTTCGTTCATCTAGCACAAATGGAACGGGTTGCAGGAGAAACTTTTACTGTGGTTTCTCAGTCTGTTTCCTAGTGCCGGTTTGAAGTTCCTGCAGTTTTCACTGTAAAACCGAGTTGGAGCTAGTACTTACCCATATATATGTATGGAGTGGAGTTTGCAACTGAAAAGGAACTTTGTGTTCCCAACAAGCTAGGTGAAGTACGGCTTTAACACACACTTATCTCTCAGAACTGAGCATGTGGAGAGACGTTCGTTCATCTAGCACAAATGTAACGGGTTGCAGGAGAAACTTTTACTGTGGTTTCTCAGTCTGTTTCCTAGTGCCGTTTTGAAGTTCCTGCAGTTTTCACTGTAAAACCGAGTTGAAGCTAGTACTTCCCCGTATATATGTATGGAGTGGAGTTTGCAACAGAAAAGAAACTTTGTGTTCCCAAAAAGCTAGGTGAAGGACGGCTTTCACACACACTTATCTCTCAGAACTGAGCATGTGGAGAGACGTTCGTTCATTTGGCACAAAGGGAACGGGTTGCAGGAGAAACTTTTACTCTGGTTTCTCAGTCTGTTTCCTAGTGCCGGTTTGAAGTTCTTGCAGTTTTCACTGTAAAACCGATTTGGAGATAGTACCTCCCCATATATATGTATGGAGTGGAGTTTGCAACTGAAAAGAAACTTTGTGTTCCCAACAAGCTAGGTGAAGGACGGCTTTCACACACACTTATCTCTCAGAACTGAGCATGTGGAGAGACTTTCGTTCATCTAGCACAGAGGGATCGGGTTGCTGGAGAAACTTTACTGTGGTTTCTTAGTCTGTTTCCTAGTGCCGGTTTGAAGTTCCTGCATTTTTCACTGTAAAACCGAGTTGGAGCTAGTACCTCCCCATATATATGTATGGATTGGAGTTTGCAACTGAAAAGAAACTTTGTGTTCCAAACAAGCTAGGTGAAGGTCGGCTTTCACACACACTTATCTCTCAGATCTGAGCATGTGGAGAGACTTTCGTTCATCTAGCACAAAGGGAACGGGTTGCAGGAGAAACTTTTACTTTGGTTTCTCAGTCTGTTTCCTAGTGCCGGTTTGAAGTTCCTGCAGTTTTCACTGTAAAACCGTGTTGGAGATAGTACCTCCCCATATATATGTATGGAGTGGAGTTTGCAACTGAAAAGAAACTTTGTGTTCCCAACAAGCTAGGTGAAGGACGGCTTTCACACACACTCATTTCTCAGAACTGAGCATGTGGAGAGACGTTCGTTCATCTAGCACAAAGGGAACGGGTTGCAGGAGAAACTTTACTGTGGTTTCTCAGTCTGTTTCCTAGTGCCGGTTTGAAGTTCCTGCAGTTTTCACTGTAAACACGAGTTGGAACTAGTACCCCCCCATATATATGTATGGAGTAGAGTTTGCAACTGAAAAGAAACTTTGTGTTCCCAACAAGCTAGGTGAAGGACGGCTTTCACACACACTTATCTCTCAGAACTGAGCATGTGGAGAGACGTTCTTTCATCTAGCACAAAGGGAACGGGTTGCAGGAGAAACTTTTACTCTGGTTTCTCAGTCTGTTTCCTAGTGCCGGTTTGAAGTTCTTGCAGTTTTCACTGTAAAACCGAGTTGGAGCTAGTACCTCCCCATATATATGTATGGAGGGGAGTTTGCAACTGAAAAGAACCTTTGTGTTCCCAAAAAGCTAGGTGAAGGACGGCTTTCACACACACTTATCTCTCAGAACTGAGCATGTGGAGAGAAGTTCGTTCATCTAGCACAAAGGGAACGGGTTGTAGGAGAAACTTTTACTCTGGTTTCTCAGTCTGTTTCCTAGTGCCGGTTTGAAGTTCCTGCATTTTTCACTGTAAAACCGAGTTGGAGCTAGTACCTCCCCATATATATGTATGGATTGGTGTTTGCAACTGAAAAGAAACTTTGTGTTCCCAACAAGCTAGGTGAAGGACTGCTTTCACAGAAATTTATCTCTCAGAACTGAGCATGTGGAGAGACGTTCGTTCATCTAGCACAAATGGAACGGGTCCAGGAGAAACTTTTACTGTGGTTTCTCAGTCTGTTTCCTAGTGCCGGTTTGAAGTTCCTGCAGTTTTCACTGTAAAACGGAGTTGGAGCTAGTACTTCCCCATATATATGTATGGAGTGGAGTTTGCAACTGAAAAGAAACTTTGTGTTCCCAACAAGCTAGGTGAAGGACGGCTTTCACACACACTTATCTCTCAGAACTGAGCATGTGGAGAGACGTTCGTTCATCTAGCACAAAGGGAACGGGTTGCAGGAGAAACTTTACTGTGGTTTCTCAGACTGTTTCCTAGTGCCGGTTTGAAGTTCTTGCAGTATTCACTGTAAAACCGAGTTGGAGCTAGTACCTCCCCATATATATGTATGGAGTGGAGTTTGCAACTGAAAAGAACCTTTGTGTTCCCAACAAGCTAGGTGAAGGACGGCTTTCACACACATTTATCTCTCAGAACTGAGCATGTGGAGAGACGTTCGTTCATCTAGCAGAAATGGAACGGGTTGCAGGAGAAACTTTTACTGTGGTTTCTCAGTCTGTTTCCTAGTGCCGGTTTGAAGTTCCTGCAGTTTTCACTGTAAAACCGAGTTGGAGCTAGTACTTCCCCATATATATGTATGGAGTGGAGTTTGCAACTGAAAAGAAACTTTGTGTTCCCAACAAGCTAGGTGAAGAACGGCTTTAACACACACTTATCTCTCAGAACTGAGCATGTGGAGAGACGTTCGTTCATCTAGCACAAATGTAACGGGTTGCAGGGGAAACTTTTACTGTGGTTTCTCACTCTGTTTCCTAGTGCCGTTTTGAAGTTCCTGCAGTTTTCACTGTAAAACCGAGTTGGAGCTAGTACTTCCCCATATATATGTATGGAGTGGAGTTTGCAACTGAAAAGAAACTTTGTGTTCCCAACAAGCTAGGTGAAGGACGGCTTTCACACACACTTATCTCTCAGAACTGAGCATGTGGAGAGACATTCGTTCATCTAGCACAAAGGGAACGGGTTGCAGGAGAAACTTTTACTCTGGTTTCTCAGTCTCTTTCCTAGTGCCGGTTTGAAGTTCTTGCAGTTTTCACTGTAAAACCGAGTTGGAGGTAGTACCTCCCCATATATATGTATGGAGTGGAGTTTGCAACTGAAAAGAAACTTTGTGTTCCCAAGAAGCTAGGTGAAGGACGGCTTTCACACACACTTATCTCTCAGAACTGAGCATGTGGAGAGACGTTCGTTCATCTAGCACAAAGGGAATGGGTTGCAGGAGAAACTTTTACTCGGGATTCTCAGTCTGCTTCCTAGTGGCGGTTTTAAGTTCCTGCAGTTTTCACTGTAAAACCGAGTTGGAGCTAGTACTTCCCCATATATATGTATGGAGTGGAGTGTGCAACTGAAAAGAAACTTTGTGTTCCCAACAAGCAGGGGGAAGGACGGCTTTCACACACACTTATCTCTCAGAACTGAGCATGTGGAGAGACGTTCGTTCATCTAGCACAAAGGGAACGGGTTGTAGGAGAAACTTTTACTCTGGTTTCTCAGTCTGTTTCCTAGTGCCGGTTTGAAGTTCTTGCAGTTTTCAATGTAAAACAGATTTGGAGCTAGTACTTCCCCATATATATGTATGGAGTGGATTTTGCAACTGAAAAGAAACTTTGTGTTCCCAACAAGCTAGGTGAAGAACGGCTTTAACACACACTTATCTCTCAGAACTGAGCATGTGGAGAGACGTTCGTTCATCTAGCACAAATGTAACGGGTTGCAGGAGAAACTTTTACTGTGGTTTCTCAGTCTGTTTCCTAGTGCCGTTTTGAAGATCCTGCAGTTTTCACTGTAAAACCGAGTTTGAGCTAGTACTTCCCCATATATATGTATGGAGTGGAGTTTGCAACTGAAAAGAAACTTTGTGTTCCCAACAAGCAAGGTGAAGGACGGCTTTCACACACACTTATCTCTCAGAACTGAGCATGTGGAGAGACGTTCGTTCATCTAGCACAAAGGGAAAGGGTTGTAGGAGAAACTTTTACTCTGGTTTCTAAGTCTGTTTCCTAGTGCCGGTTTGAAGTTCCTGCAGTTTTCACTGTAAAACCGAGTTGGAGCTAGTACTTCCCCATATATATGTATGGAGTGGAGTTTGCAACTGAAAAGAATCTTTGTGTTCCCAACAAGCTAGGTGAAGAACGGCTTTAACACACACTTATCTCTCAGAACTGAGCATGTGGAGAGACGTTCGTTCATCTAGCACAAATGTATCGGGTTGCAGGAGAAACTTTTACTGTGGTTTCTCAGTCTGTTTCCTAGTGCCGTTTTGAAGTTCCTGCAGTTTTCACTGTAAAACTGAGTTGGAGCTAGTACTTCCCCATATATATGTATGGAGTGGAGTTTGCAACTGAAAAGAAACTTTGTGTTCCCAACAAGCAAGGTGAAGGACGGCTTTCACACACACTTATCTCTCAGAACTGAGCATGTGGAGAGACGTTCGTTCATCTAGCACAAAGGGAACGGGTTGCAGGAGAAACTTTTACTCTGGTTTCTCAGTCTGTTTCCTAGTGCCGGTTTTAAGTTCTTGCAGTTTTCACTGTAAAACCGAGTTGGAGGTAGTACCTCCAAATATATATGTATGGAGTGGAGTTTGCAACTGAAAAGAAACTTTGTGTTCCCAACAAGCTAGGTGAAGGACGGCTTTCACACACACTTTTCTCTCACAACTGAGCATGTGGAGAGACTTTCGTTCATCTAGCACAAAGGGAACGGGTTGCAGGAGAAACTTTTACTGTGGTTTCTCAGTCTGTTTCCTAGTGCCGGTTTGAAGTTCCTGCAGTTTTCACTGTAAAACCGAGTTGGAGCTAGTACCTCCCCATATATATGTATGGAGTGGGGTTTGCAACTGAAAAGAAACTTTGTGTTCCCAACAAGCTAGGTGAAGGACGGCTTTCTCACACACTTATCTCTCAGAAATGAGCATTTGGAGAGACGTTCCTTCATCTAGCACAAAGGGAACGGGTTGCATGAGAAACTTTTACTGTGGTTTCTCAGTCTGTTTCCTAGTGCCGGTTTGATGTTCCTACATTTTTCACTGTAAAACCGAGTTGGAGCTAGTACCTCCCCATATATATGTATGGATTGGAGTTTGCAACTGAAAAGAAACTTTGTGTTCCCAACAAGCTAGGTGAAGGTCGGCTTTAACACACACTTATCTCTCAGAACTGAGCATGTGGAGAGCAGTTCGTTCATCTAGCACAAAGGGAACGGGTTGCAGGAGAAAATTTATTCTGGTTTCTCAGTCTGTTTCCTAGTGCCGGTTTGAAGTTCCTGCAGTTTTCACTGTAAAACCGAGTTGGAGCTAGTACCTCCCCATATATATGTATGGAGTGGAGTTTGCAACTGAAAAGAAACTTTGTGTTCCCAACAAGATAGGTGAAGGACGGCTTTCACACACACTTATCTCTCAGAACTGAGCATGTGGTGAGACGTTCGTTCATCTAGCACAAAGGGAATGGGTTGCAGGAGAATCTTTTACTCGGGATTCTCAGTCTGTTTCCTAGTGGCGGTTTTAAGTTCCTGCAGTTTTCACTGCAAAACCGAGTTGGAGCTAGTACCTCCCCATATATATTTATTGAGTGCAGTTTGCAACTGAAAAGAAACTTTGTGTTCCCAACAAGCTAGGTGAAGGACGGCTTTCACACACACTTATCTCTCAGAACTGAGCATGTGGAGAGACGTTCGTTCATCTAGCACAAAGGGAACGGGTTGCATGAGAAACTTTTACTCTGCTTTCTCAGTCTGTTTCCTAGTGCCGGTTTGAAGTTCCTGCAGTTTTCACTGTAAAACCGAGTTGGAGCTAGTACCTCCCCATATATATGTATGGATTGGAGTTTGCAACTGAAAAGAATCTTTTGTTCCCAACAAGCTAGGTGAAGTTCGGCTTTCTCACACAATTATCTCTCAGAACTGAGCATGTGGAGAGACGTTCGTTCATCTAGCACAAAGGGAACGGGTTGCAGGAGAAATTTTTACTGTGGTTTCTCAGTCTGTTTCCTAGTGCCGGTTTGAAGTTCCTGCAGTTTTCACTGTAAAACCGAGTTGGAGCTAGTACTTCCCCATATATATGTATGGAGTGGAGTTTGCAACTGAAAAGAAACTTTGTGTTCCCAACAAGCTAGGTGAAGGACGGCTTTCACACACACTTATCTCTCAGAACTGAGCATGTGGAGAGACGTTCGTTCATCTAGCACAAAGGGAACGGGTTGCAGGAGAAACTTTTACTCTGGTTTCTCAGTCTGTTTCCTAGTGCCGGTTTGAAGTTCTTGCAGTTTTCACTGTAAAACCGAGTTGGAGCTAGTACCTCCCCATATATATGTATGGAGGTGAGTTTGCAACTGAAAAGAACCTTTGTGTTCCCAACAAGCTAGGTGAAGGACGGCTTTCACACACACTTATCTCTCAGAACTGAGCATGTGGAGAGACGTTCGTTCATCTAGCACAAAGGGAACGGGTTGTAGGAGAAACTTTTACTCTGGTTTCTAAGTCTGTTTCCTAGTGCCGGTTTGAAGTTCCTGCAGTTTTCACTGTAAAACCGAGTTGGAGCTAGTACCTCCCCATATATATGTATGGAGTGGAGTTTGCAACTGAAAAGAAACTTTGTGTTACCAACAAGCTAGGTGAAGGACGGCTTTCACACACACTTATCTCTCAGAACTGAGCATGTCGGGAGACGTTCGTTCATCTAGCACAAAGGGAACGGGTTGCAGGAGAAACTTTTACTGTGGTTTCCAGTCTGTTTCCTAGTGCCGGTTTGAAGTTCCTGCATTTTTCACTGTAAAACAGAGTTGGAGCTAGTACCTCCCCATATATATGTATGGAGTGGAGTTTGCAACTGAAAAGAAACTTTGTGTTCCCAACAAGCTAGGTGAAGGTCGGCTTTCACACACACTTATCTCTCAGAACTGAGCATGTGGAGAGACGTTCGTTCATCTAGCACAAAGGGAACGGGTTGCAGGAGAAACTTTTACTCTGGTTTCTCAGTCTGTTTCCTAGAGCCGGTTTGAAGTTCCTGCAGTTTTCACTGTAAAACCGAGTTGGAGCTAGTACCTCCCCATATATATGTATGGAGTGGAGTTTGCAACTGAAAAGAAACTTTGTGTTCCCTACAAGCTAGGTGAAGGACGGCTTTCACACACACTTATCTCTCAGAACTGAGCAAGTGGAGAGACGTTCGTTCATCTAGCACAAAGGGAACGGGTTGCATGAGAAACTTTTACTGTGGTTTCTCAGTCTGTTTCCTAGTGCCGGTTTGATGTTCCTACATTTTTCACTGTTAAACCGAGTTGGAGCTAGTACCTCCCCATATATATGTATGGATTGGAGTTTGCAACTGAAAAGAAACTTTGTGTTCCCAACAAGCTAGGTGAAGGTCGGCTTTAACACACACTTATCTCTCAGAACTGAGCATGTGGAGAGCAGTTCGTTCATCTAGCACAAAGGGAACGGGTTGCAGGAGAAACTTTTATTCTGGTTTCTCAGTCTGTTTCCTAGTGCCGGTTTGAAGTTCCTGCAGTTTTCACTGTAAAACCGAGTTGGAGCTAGTACCTCCCCATATATATGTATGGAGTGGAGTTTGCAACTGAAAAGAATCTTTGTGTTCCCAACAAGATAGGTGAAGGACGGCTTTCACACACACTTATCTCTCAGAACTGAGCATGTGGTGTGACGTTCGTTCATCTAGCACAAAGGGAATGGGTTGCAGGAGAATCTTTTACTCGGGATTCTCAGTCTGTTTCCTAGTGGCGGTTTTAAGTTCCTGCAGTTTTCACTGCAAAACCGAGTTGGAGCTAGTACCTCCCCATATATATTTATTGAGTGCAGTTTGCAACTGAAAAGAAACTTTGTGTTCCCAACAAGCTAGGTGAAGGACGGCTTTCACACACACTTATCTCTCAGAACTGAGCATGTGGAGAGACGTTCGTTCATCTAGCACAAAGGGAACGGGTTGCATGAGAAACTTTTACTCTGCTTTCTCAGTCTGTTTCCTAGTGCCGGTTTGAAGTTCCTGCAGTTTTCACTGTAAAACCGAGTTGGAGCTAGTACCGCCCCATATATATGTATGGATTGGAGTTTTCAACTGAAAAGAATCTTTTGTTCCCAACAAGCTAGGTGAAGATCGGCTTTCTCACACAATTATCTCTCAGAACTGAGCATGTGGAGAGACGTTCGTTCATCTAGCACAAATGGAACGGGTTGCAGGAGAAACTTTTACTGTGGTTTCTCAGTCTGTTTCCTAGTGCCGGTTTGAAGTTCCTGCAATTTTCACTGTAAAACCGAGTTGGAGCTAGTACTTCCCCATATATATGTATGGAGTGGAGTTTGCAACTGAAAAGAAACTTTGTGTTCCCAACAAGCTAGGTGAAGGACGGCTTTCACACACACTTATCTCTCAGAACTGAGCATGTGGAGAGACGTTCGTTCATCTAGCACAAAGGGAACGGGGTGTAGGAGAAACTTTTACTCTAGTTTCTCAGTCTGTTTCCTAGTGCCGGTTTGAAGTTCCTGCAGTTTTCACTGTAAAACCGAGTTGGAGCTAGTACCTCCCCATATATATGTATGGAGTGGAGTTTGCAACTGAAAAGAATCTTTGTGTTACCAACAAGCTAGGTGAAGGACGGCTTTCACACACACTTATCTCTCAGAACTGAGCATGTCGGGAGAAGTTCGTTCATCTAGCACAAAGGGAACGGGTTGCAGGAGAAACTTTTACTCTGGTTTCTCAGTCTGTTTCCTAGTGCCGGTTTGAAGTTCCTGCAGTTTTCACTGTAAAATCGAGTTGGAGCTAGTACCTCCCCATATATATGTATGGAGTGGAGTTTGCTACTGAAAAGAAACTTTTTGTTCCCAACAAGCTAGGTGAAGGACGGCTTTCACACACACTTATCTCTCAGAACTGAGCATGTGGAGAGACGTTCGTTCATCTAGCACAAAGGGAACGGGTTTCATGAGAAACTTTTACTCTGGTTTCTCAGTCTGTTTCCTAGTGCCGGTTTGAAGTTCCTGCAGTTTTCACTGTAAAACCGAGTTGGAGCTAGTACCTCCCCATATATATGTATGGAGTGGAGTTTGCAACTGAAAAGAAACTTTGTGTTCCCTACAAGCTAGTTGAAGGATGGCTTTCACACACACTTATCTCTCAGAACTGAGCATGTGGAGAGACGTTCGTTCATCTAGCACAAATGGAACGGGTTGCAGGAGAAACTTTTACTGTGGTTTCTCAGTCTGTTTCCTAGTGCCGGTTTGAAGTTCCTGCAATTTTCACTGTAAAACCGAGTTGGAGCTAGTACTTCCCCATATATATGTATGGAGTGGAGTTTGCAACTGAAAAGAAACTTTGTGTTCCCAACAAGCTAGGTGAAGGACGGCTTTCACACACACTTATCTCTCAGAACTGAGCATGTGGAGAGACGTTCGTTCATCTAGCACAAAGGGAACGGGGTGTAGGAGAAACTTTTACTCTAGTTTCTCAGTCTGTTTCCTAGTGCCGGTTTGAAGTTCCTGCAGTTTTCACTGTAAAACCGAGTTGGAGCTAGTACCTCCCCATATATATGTATGGAGTGGAGTTTGCAACTGAAAAGAATCTTTGTGTTACCAACAAGCTAGGTGAAGGACGGCTTTCACACACACTTATCTCTCAGAACTGAGCATGTCGGGAGAAGTTCGTTCATCTAGCACAAAGGGAACGGGTTGCAGGAGAAACTTTTACTCTGGTTTCTCAGTCTGTTTCCTAGTGCCGGTTTGAAGTTCCTGCAGTTTTCACTGTAAAACCGAGTTGGAGCTAGTACCTCCCCATATATATGTATGGAGTGGGGTTTGCTACTGAAAAGAAACTTTGTGTTCCCAACAAGCTAGGTGAAGGACGGCTTTCACACACACTTATCTCTCAGAACTGAGCATGTGGAGAGACGTTCGTTCATCTAGCACAAAGGGAACGGGTTGCATGAGAAACTTTTACTGTGGTTTCTCAGTCTGTTTCCTAGTGCCGGTTTGAAGTTCCTGCAGTTTTCACTGTAAAACCGAGTTGGAGCTAGTACCTCCCCATATATATGTATGGAGTGGAGTTTGCAACTGAAAAGAAACTTTGTGTTTCCTACAAGCTAGTTGAAGGATGGCTTTCACACACACATATCTCTCAGAACTGAGCATGTGGAGAGACGTTCGTTCATCTAGCACAAAGGGAACGGGTTGCATGAGAAACTTTTACTCTGCTTTCTCAGTCTGTTTCCTAGTGCCGGTTTGAAGTTCCTGCAGTTTTCACTGTAAAACCGAGTTGGAGCTAGTACCTCCCCATATATATGTATGGATTGGAGTTTGCAACTGAAAAGAAACTTTGTGTTCCCAACAAGCTAGGTGAAGTTCGGCTTTCTCACACAATTATCTCTCAGAACTGAGAATGTGGAGAGACGTTCGTTCATCTAGCACAAAGGGAACGGGTTGCAGGAGAAATTTTTACTGTGGTTTCTCAGTCTGTTTCCTAGTGCCGGTTTGAAGTTCCTGCAGTTTTCACTGTAAAACCGAGTTGGAGCTAGTACTTCCCCATATATATTTATGGAGTGGAGTTTGCAACTGAAAAGAAACTTTGTGTTCCCAACAAGCTAGGTGAAGGACGGCTTTCACACACACTTATCTCTCAGAACTGAGCATGTGGAGAGACGTTCGTTCATCTAGCACAAAGGGAACGGGTTGCAGGAGAAACTTTTACTCTGGTTTCTCAGTCTGTTTCCTAGTGCCGGTTTGAAGTTCTTGCAGTTTTCACTGTAAAACCGAGTTGGAGCTAGTACCTCCCCATATATATGTATGGAGGGGAGTTTGCAACTGAAAAGAACCTTTGTGTTCCCAACAAGCTAGGTGAAGGACGGCTTTCACACACACTTATCTCTCAGAACTGAGCATGTGGTGAGACGTTCGTTCATCTAGCACAAAGGGAATGGGTTGCAGGAGAATCTTTTACTCGGGATTCTCAGTCTGTTTCCTAGTGCCGGTTTGAAGTTCCTGCAGTTTTCACTGTAAAACCGAGTTGGAGCTAGTACCTCCCCATATATATGTATGGATTGGAGTTTGCAACTGAAAAGAAACTTTGTGTTCCCAACAAGCTAGGTGAAGTTCGGCTTTCTCACACAATTATCTCTCAGAAATGAGCATGTGGAGAGACGTTCGTTCATCTAGCACAAAGGGAACGGGTTGCAGGAGAAATTTTTACTGTGGTTTCTCAGTCTGTTTCCTAGTTCCGGTTTGAAGTTCCTGCAGTTTTCACTGTAAAACTGAGTTGGAGCTAGTACTTCCCCATATATATTTATGGAGTGGAGTTTGCAACTGAAAAGAAACTTTGTGTTCCCAACAAGCTAGGTGAAGGACGGCTTTCACACACACTTATCTCTCAGAACTGAGCATGTGGAGAGACGTTCGTTCATCTAGCACAAAGGGAACGGGTTGCAGGAGAAACTTTTACTCTGGTTTCTCAGTCTGTTTCCTAGTGCTTGTTTGAAGTTCCTGCAGTTTTCACTGTAAAACCGAGTTGGAGCTAGTACCTCCCCATATATATCTATGGAGTGGAGGTTGCAACTGAAAAGAAACTTTGTGTTCCCAACAAGCTAGGTGAAGGACGGCTTTCACACACATTTATCTCTCAGAACTGAGCATGTGGAGAGACGTTCGTTCATCTAGCACAAATGGAACGGGTTGTAGGAGAAACTTTTACTGTGGTTTCTCAGTCTGTTTCCTAGTGCCGGTTTGAAGTTCCTGCAGTTTTCACTGTAAAACGGAGTTGGAGCTAGTACTTCCCCATATATATGTATGGAGTGGAGTTTGCAACTGAAAAGAAACTGTGTGTTCCTAACAAGCTAGTTGAAGGACGGTTTTCACACACACTTATCTCTCAGAACTGAGCATGTGGTGTGACGTTCGTTCATCTAGCACAAAGGGAATGGGTTGCAGGAGAATCTTTTACTCGGGATTCTCAGTCTGTTTCCTAGTGGCAGTTTTAAGTTCCTGCAGTTTTCACTGCAAAACCGAGTTGGAGCTAGTACCTCCCCATATATATTTATTGAGTGCAGTTTGCAACTGAAAAGAAACTTTGTGTTCCCAACAAGCTAGGTGAAGGACGGCTTTCACACACACTTATCTCTCAGAACTGAGCATGTGGAGAGACGTTCGTTCATCTAGCACAAAGGGAACGGGTTGCATGAGAAACTTTTACTCTGCTTTCTCAGTCTGTTTCCTAGTGCCGGTTTGAAGTTCCTGCAGTTTTCACTGTAAAACCGAGTTGGAGCTAGTACTTCCCCATATATATGTATGGAGTGGAGTTTGCAACTGAAAAGAAACTTTGTGTTCCCAACAAGCTAGGTGAAGGACGGCTTTCACACACACTTATCTCTCAGAACTGAGCATGTGGAGAGACGTTCGTTCATCTAGCACAAAGGGAACGGGTTGTAGGAGAAACTTTTACTCTGGTTTCTAAGTCTGTTTCCTAGTGCCGGTTTGAAGTTCCTGCAGTTTTCACTGTAAAACCGAGTTGGAGCTAGTACCTCCCCATATATATGTATGGAGGGGAGTTTGCAACTGAAAAGAACCTTTGTGTTCCCAACAAGCTAGGTGAAGGACGGCTTTCACACACACTTATCTCTCAGAACTGAGCATGTGGAGAGACGTTCGTTCATCTAGCACAAAGGGAACGGGTTGTAGGAGAAACTTTTACTCTGGTTTCTAAGTCTGTTTCCTAGTGCCGGTTTGAAGTTCCTGCAGTTTTCACTGTAAAACCGAGTTGGAGCTAGTACCTCCCCATATATATGTATGGAGTGGAGTTTGCAACTGAAAAGAAACTTTGTGTTACCAACAAGCTAGGTGAAGGACGGCTTTCACACACACTTACCTCTCAGAACTGAGCATGTCGGGAGACGTTCGTTCATCTAGCACAAAGGGAACGGGTTGCAGGAGAAACTTTTACTGTGGTTTCCAGTCTGTTTCCTAGTGCCGGTTTGAAGTTCCTGCATTTTTCACTGTAAAACCGAGTTGGAGCTAGTACCTCCCCATATATATGTATGGAGTGGAGTTTGCAACTGAAAAGAAACTTTGTGTTCCCAACAAGCTAGGTGAAGGTCGGCTTTCACACACACTTATCTCTCAGAACTGAGCATGTGGAGAGACGTTCGTTCATCTAGCACAAAGGGAACGGGTTGCAGGAGAAACTTTTACTCTGGTTTCTCAGTCTGTTTCCTAGAGCCGGTTTGAAGTTCCTGCAGTTTTCACTGTAAAACCGAGTTGGAGCAAGTACCTCCCCATATATATGTATGGAGTGGAGTTTGCAACTGAAAAGAAACTTTGTGTTCCCTACAAGCTAGGTGAAGGACGGCTTTCACACACACTTATCTCTCAGAACTGAGCAAGTGGAGAGACGTTCGTTCATCTAGCACAAAGGGAACGGGTTGCATGAGAAAATTTTACTCTGGTTTCTCAGTCTGTTTCCTAGTGCCGGTTTGAAGTTCCTGCAGTTTTCACTGTAAAACCGAGTTGGAGCTAGTACCTCCCCATATATATATATGGAGTGGAGTTTGCAACTGAAAAGAAACTTTGTGTTCCCAACAAGCTAGCTGAAGGACGGCTTTCACACACACTTTTCTCTCAGACCTTAGCATGTCGGGAGACGTTCGTTCGTGTAGCACAAAGGGAACGGGTTGCAGGAGAAACTTTTACTGTGGTTTCTCAGTCTGTTTCCTAGTGCCGGTTTGAAGTTCCTCCATTTTTCACTGTAAAACCGAGTTGGAGCTTGTACCTCCCCATATATATATATGGATTGGAGTTTGCAACTGAAAAGAAACTTTGTGTTCCCAACAAGCTAGTTGAAGTTCGGCTTTCTCACACAATTATCTCTCAGAAATGAGCATGTGGAGAGACGTTCGTTCATCTAGCACAAATGGAACGGATTGCAGGAGAAACTTTACTGTGGTTTCTCAGTCTGTGTCCTAGTGCCGGTTTGAAGTTCCTGCAGTTTTCACTGTAAAACAGAGTTGGAGCTAGAACCTCCCCATATATATGTATGGAGTGGAGTTTGCAACTGAAAAGAAACTTTGTGTTCCCAACAAGCTAGGTGAAGGACGGCTTTCACACACACATATCTCTCAGAATTGAGCATTTGGAGAGACGCTCCTTCATCTAGCACATAGGAAACGGGTTGCAGTAGAAACTTTTACTCTGGTTTCTCAGTCTGTTTCCTAGTGCTTGTTTGAAGTTCCTGCAGTTTTCACTGTAAAACCGAGTTGGAGCTAGTACCTCCCCATATATATCTATGGAGTGGAGTTTGCAACTGAAAAGAAACTTTGTGTTCCCAACAAGCTAGGTGAAGGACGGCTTTCACACACATTTATCTCTCAGAACTGAGCATGTGGAGAGACGTTCGTTCATCTAGCACAAATGGAACGGGTTGCAGGAGAAACTTTTACTGTGGTTTCTCAGTCTGTTTCCTAGTGCCGGTTTGAAGTTCCTGCAATTTTCACTGTAAAACCGAGTTGGAGCTTGTACTTCCCCATATATATGTATGGAGTGGAGTTTGCAACTGAAAAGAAACTTTGTGTTCCCAACAAGCTAGGTGAAGGACGGCTTTCACACACACTTATCTCTCAGAACTGAGCATGTGGAGAGACGTTCGTTCATCTAGCACAAAGGGAACGGGGTGTAGGAGAAACTTTTACTCTAGTTTCTCAGTCTGTTTCCTAGTGCCGGTTTGAAGTTCCTGCAGTTTTCACTGTAAAACCGAGTTGGAGCTAGTACCTCCCCATATATATGTATGGAGTGGAGTTTGCAACTGAAAAGAATCTTTGTGTTACCAACAAGCTAGGTGAAGGACGGCTTTCACACACACTTATCTCTCAGAACTGAGCATGTCGGGAGAAGTTCGTTCATCTAGCACAAAGGGAACGGGTTGCAGGAGAAACTTTTACTCTGGTTTCTCAGTCTGTTTCCTAGTGCCGGTTTGAAGTTCCTGCAGTTTTCACTGTAAAACCGAGTTGGAGCTAGTACCTCCCCATATATATGTATGGAGTGGAGTTTGCTACTGAAAAGAAACTTTTTGTTCCCAACAAGCTAGGTGAAGGACGGCTTTCACACACACTTATCTCTCAGAACTGAGCATGTGGAGAGACGTTCGTTCATCTAGCACAAAGGGAACGGGTTTCATGAGAAACTTTTACTCTGGTTTCTCAGTCTGTTTCCTAGTGCCGGTTTGAAGTTCCTGCAGTTTTCACTGTAAAACCGAGTTGGAGCTAGTACCTCCCCATATATATGTATGGAGTGGAGTTTGCAACTGAAAAGAAACTTTGTGTTCCCTACAAGCTAGTTGAAGGATGGCTTTCACACACACTTATCTCTCAGAACTGAGCATGTGGAGAGACGTTCGTTCATCTAGCACAAATGGAACGGGTTGCAGGAGAAACTTTTACTGTGGTTTCTCAGTCTGTTTCCTAGTGCCGGTTTGAAGTTCCTGCAATTTTCACTGTAAAACCGAGTTGGAGCTAGTACTTCCCCATATATATGTATGGAGTGGAGTTTGCAACTGAAAAGAAACTTTGTGTTCCCAACAAGCTAGGTGAAGGACGGCTTTCACACACACTTATCTCTCAGAACTGAGCATGTGGAGAGACGTTCGTTCATCTAGCACAAAGGGAACGGGGTGTAGGAGAAACTTTTACTCTAGTTTCTCAGTCTGTTTCCTAGTGCCGGTTTGAAGTTCCTGCAGTTTTCACTGTAAAATCGAGTTGGAGCTAGTACCTCCCCATATATATGTATGGAGTGGAGTTTGCAACTGAAAAGAATCTTTGTGTTACCAACAAGCTAGGTGAAGGACGGCTTTCACACACACTTATCTCTCAGAACTGAGCATGTCGGGAGAAGTTCGTTCATCTAGCACAAAGGGAACGGGTTGCAGGAGAAACTTTTACTCTGGTTTCTCAGTCTGTTTCCTAGTGCCGGTTTGAAGTTCCTGCAGTTTTCACTGTAAAACCGAGTTGGAGCTAGTACCTCCCCATATATATGTATGGAGTGGGGTTTGCTACTGAAAAGAAACTTTGTGTTCCCAACAAGCTAGGTGAAGGACGGCTTTCACACACACTTATCTCTCAGAACTGAGCTTGTGGAGAGACGTTCGTTCATCTAGCACAAAGGGAACGGGTTGCATGAGAAACTTTTACTGTGGTTTCTCAGTCTGTTTCCTAGTGCCGGTTTGAAGTTCCTGCAGTTTTCACTGTAAAACCGAGTTGGAGCTAGTACCTCCCCATATATATGTATGGAGTGGAGTTTGCAACTGAAAAGAAACTTTGTGTTCCCTACAAGCTAGTTGAAGGATGGCTTTCACACACACTTATCTCTAAGAACTGAGCATGTGGAGAGACGTTCGTTCATCTAGCACAAAGGGAACGGGTTGCATGAGAAACTTTTACTCTGCTTTCTCAGTCTGTTTCCTAGTGCCGGTTTGAAGTTCCTGCAGTTTTCACTGTAAAACCGAGTTGGAGCTAGTACCTCCCCATATATATGTATGGATTGGAGTTTGCAACTGAAAAGAAACTTTGTGTTCCCAACAAGCTAGGTGAAGTTCGGCTTTCTCACACAATTATCTCTCAGAACTGAGAATGTGGAGAGACGTTCGTTCATCTAGCACAAAGGGAACGGGTTGCAGGAGAAATTTTTACTGTGGTTTCTCAGTCTGTTTCCTAGTGCCGGTTTGAAGTTCCTGCAGTTTTCACTGTAAAACCGAGTTGGAGCTAGTACTTCCCCATATATATTTATGGAGTGGAGTTTGCAACTGAAAAGAAACTTTGTGTTCCCAACAAGCTAGGTGAAGGACGGCTTTCACACACACTTATCTCTCAGAACTGAGCATGTGGAGAGACGTTCGTTCATCTAGCACAAAGGGAACGGGTTGCAGGAGAAACTTTTACTCTGGTTTCTCAGTCTGTTTCCTAGTGCCGGTTTGAAGTTCTTGCAGTTTTCACTGTAAAACCGAGTTGGAGCTAGTACCTCCCCATATATATGTATGGAATGGAGTTTGCAACTGAAAAGAACCTTTGTGTTCCCAACAAGCTAGGTGAAGGACGGCTTTCACACACACTTATCTCTCAGAACTGAGCATGTGGTGAGACGTTCGTTCATCTAGCAAAACGGAATGGGTTGCAGGAGAATCTTTTACTCGTGATTCTCAGTCTGTTTCCTAGTGCCGGTTTGAAGTTCCTGCAGTTTTCACTGTAAAACCGAGTTGGAGCTAGTACCTCCCCATATATATGTATGGATTGGAGTTTGCAACTGAAAAGAAACTTTGTGTTCCCAACAAGCTAGGTGAAGTTCGGCTTTCTCACACAATTATCTCTCAGAAATGAGCATGTGGAGAGACGTTCGTTCATCTAGCACAAAGGGAACGGGTTGCAGGAGAAATTTTTACTGTGGTTTCTCAGTCTGTTTCCTAGTGCCGGTTTGAAGTTCCTGCAGTTTTCACTGTAAAACCGAGTTGGAGCTAGTACTTCCCCATATATATTTATGGAGTGGAGTTTGCAACTGAAAAGAAACTTTGTGTTCCCAACAAGCTAGGTGAAGGACGGCTTTCACACACACTTATCTCTCAGAACTGAGCATGTGGAGAGACGTTCGTTCATCTAGGACAAAGGGAACGGGTTGCAGGAGAAACTTTTACTCTGGTTTCTCAGTCTGTTTCCTAGTGCTTGTTTGAAGTTCCTGCAGTTTTCACTGTAAAACCGAGTTGGAGCTAGTACCTCCCCATATATATCTATGGAGTGGAGGTTGCAACTGAAAAGAAACTTTGTGTTCCCAACAAGCTAGGTGAAGGACGGCTTTCACACACATTTATCTCTCAGAACTGAGCATGTGGAGAGACGTTCGTTCATCTAGCACAAATGGAACGGGTTGTAGGAGAAACTTTTACTGTGGTTTCTCAGTCTGTTTCCTAGTGCCGGTTTGAAGTTCCTGCAGTTTTCACTGTAAAACGGAGTTAGAGCTAGTACTTCCCCATATATATGTATGGAGTGGAGTTTGCAACTGAAAAGAAACTGTGTGTTCCTAACAAGCTAGTTGAAGGACGGTTTTCACACACACTTATCTCTCAGAACTGAGCATGTGGAGAGACGTTCTTTCATCTAGCACAAAGGGAACGGGTTGCAGGAGAAACTTTTACTCTGGTTTCTCAGTCTGTTTCCTAGTGCCGGTTTGAAGTTCCTGCAGTTTTCACTGTAAAACCGAGTTGGAGCTAGTACCTCCCCATATATATGTATGGAGTGGAGTTTGCAACTGAAAAGAAACTTTGTGTTACCAACAAGCTAGGTGAAGGACGGCTTTCACACACACTTATCTCTCAGAACTGAGCATGTCGGGAGACGTTCGTTCATCTAGCACAAAGGGAACGGGTTGCAGGTGAAACTTTTACTGTGGTTTCCAGTCTGTTTCCTAGTGTCGGTTTGAAGTTCCTGCATTTTTCACTGTAAAACCGAGTTGGAGCTAGTACCTCCCCATATATATGTATGGAGTGGAGTTTGCAACTGAAAAGAAACTTTGTGTTCCCAACAAGCTAGGTGAAGGTCGGCTTTCACACACACTTATCTCTCAGAACTGAGCATGTGGAGAGACGTTCGTTCATCTAGCACAAAGGGAACGGGTTGCAGGAGAAACTTTTACTCTGGTTTCTCAGTCTGTTTCCTAGTGCCGGTTTGAAGTTCCTGCAGTTTTCACTGTAAAACCGAGTTGGAGCTAGTACCTCCCCATATATATGTATGGAGTGGAGTTTGCAACTGAAAAGAAACTTTGTGTTCCCTACAAGCTAGGTGAAGGACGGCTTTCACACACACTTATCTCTCAGAACTGAGCAAGTGGAGAGACGTTCGTTCATCTAGCACAAAGGGAACGGGTTGCATGAGAAAGTTTTACTCTGGTTTCTCAGTCTGTTTCCTAGTGCCGGTTTGAAGTTCCTGCAGTTTTCACTGTAAAACCGAGTTGGAGCTAGTACCTCCCCATATATATATATGGAGTGGAGTTTGCAACTGAAAAGAAACTTTGTGTTCCCAACAAGCTAGGTGAAGGACGGCTTTCACACACACTTTTCTCTCAGACCTGAGCATGTCGGGAGACGTTCGTTCGTCTAGCACAAAGGGAACTGGTTGCAGGAGAAACTTTTACTGTGGTTTCTCAGTCTGTTTCCTAGTGCCGGTTTGAAGTTCCTGCATTTTTCACTGTAAAACCGAGTTGGAGCTTGTACCTCCCCATATATATGTATGGATTGGAGTTTGCAACTGAAAAGAAACTTTGTGTTCCCAACAAGCTAGTTGAAGTTCGGCTTTCTCACACAATTATCTCTCAGAAATGAGCATGTGGAGAGACGTTCGTTCATCTAGCACAAATGGAACGGATTGCAGGAGAAAATTTACTGTGGTTTCTCAGTCTGTTTCCTAGTGCCGGTTTGAAGTTCCTGCAGTTTTCACTGTAAAACAGAGTTGGAGCTAGTACCTCCCCATATATATGTATGGAGTGGAGTTTGCAACTGAAAAGAAACTTTGTGTTCCCAACAAGCTAGGTGAAGGACGGCTTTCACACACACATATCTCTCAGAATTGAGCATTTGGAGAGACGCTCCTTCATCTAGCACATAGGAAACGGGTTGCAGTAGAAACTTTTACTCTGGTTTCTCAGTCTGTTTCCTAGTGCTTGTTTGAAGTTCCTGCAGTTTTCACTGTAAAACCGAGTTGGAGCTAGTACTTCCCCATATATATGTATGGAGTGGAGTTTGAAACTGAAAAGAAACTTTGTGTTCCCAACAAGCTAGGTGAAGGACGGCTTTCACACACACTTATCTCTCAGAACTGAGCATGTGGAGAGACGTTCGTTCATCTAGCACAAAGGGAACGGGGTGTAGGAGAAACTTTTACTCTAGTTCCTCAGTCTGTTTCCTAGTGCCGGTTTGAAGTTCCTGCAGTTTTCACTGTAAAACCGAGTTGGAGCTAGTACCTCCCCATATATATGTATGGAGTGGAGTTTGCAACTGAAAAGAATCTTTATGTTACCAACAAGCTAGGTGAAGGACGGCTTTCACACACACTTATCTCTCAGAACTGAGCATGTCGGGAGAAGTTCGTTCATCTAGCACAAAGGGAACGGGTTGCAGGAGAAACTTTTACTCTGGTTTCTCAGTCTGTTTCCTAGTGCCGGTTTGAAGTTCCTGCAGTTTTCACTGTAAAACCGAGTTGGAGCTAGTACCTCCCCATATATATGTATGGAGTGGAGTTTGCAACTGAAAAGAAACTTTGTGTTCCCTACAAGCTAGTTGAAGGATGGCTTTCACACACACTTATCTCTCAGAACTGAGCATGTGGAGAGACGTTCGTTCATCTAGCACAAAGGGAACGGGTTGCATGAGAAACTTTTACTCTGCTTTCTCAGTCTGTTTCCTAGTGCCGGTTTGAAGTTCCTGCAGTTTTCACTGTAAAATCGAGTTGGAGCTAGTACCTCCCCATATATATGTATGGATTGGAGTTTGCAACTGAAAAGAAACTTTGTGTTCCCAACAAGCTAGGTGAAGTTCGGCTTTCTCACACAATTATCTCTCAGAAATGAGCATGTGGAGAGACGTTCGTTCATCTAGCACAAAGGGAACGGGTTGCAGGAGAAATTTTTACTGTGGTTTCTCAGTCTGTTTCCTAGTTCCGGTTTGAAGTTCCTGCAGTTTTCACTGTAAAACCGAGTTGGAGCTAGTACTTCCCCATATATATTTATGGAATGGAGTTTGCAACTGAAAAGAAACTTTGTGTTCCCAACAAGCTAGGTGAAGGACGGCTTTCACACACACTTATCTCTCAGAACTGAGCATGTGGAGAGACGTTCGTTCATCTAGGACAAAGGGAACGGGTTGCAGGAGAAACGTTTACTCTGGTTTCTCAGTCTGTTTCCTAGTGCTTGTTTGAAGTTCCTGCAGTTTTCACTGTAAAACCGAGTTGGAGCTAGTACCTCCCCATATATATCTATGGAGTGGAGGTTGCAACTGAAAAGAAACTTTGTGTTCCCAACAAGCTAGGTGAAGGACGGCTTTCACACACATTTATCTCTCAGAACTGAGCATGTGGAGAGACGTTCGTTCATCTAGCACAAATGGAACGGGTTGTAGGAGAAACTTTTACTGTGGTTTCTCAGTCTGTTTCCTAGTGCCGGTTTGAAGTTCCTGCAGTTTTCACTGTAAAACGGAGTTGGAGCTAGTACTTCCCCATATATATGTATGGAGTGGAGTTTGCAACTGAAAAGAAACTGTGTGTTCCTAACAAGCTAGTTGAAGGACGGTTTTCACACACACTTATCTCTCAGAACTGAGCATGTGGAGAGACGTTCGTTCATCTAGCACAAAGGGAACGGGTTGTAGGAGAAACTTTTACTCTGGTTTCTCAGTCTGTTTCCTAGTGCCGGTTTGAAGTTCCTGCAGTTTTCACTGTAAAACCGAGTTGGAGCTAGTACCTCCCCATATATATGTATGGAGTGGAGTTTGCAACTGAAAAGAAACTTTGTGTTACCAACAAGCTAGGTGAAGGACGGCTTTCACACACACTTATCTCTCAGAACTGAGCATGTCGGGAGACGTTCGTTCATCTAGCACAAAGGGAACGGGTTGCAGGAGAAACTATTACTGTGGTTTCCAGTCTGTTTCCTAGTGTCGGTTTGAAGTTCCTGCATTTTTCACTGTAAAACCGAGTTGGAGCTAGTACCTCCCCATATATATGTATGGAGTGGAGTTTGCAACTGAAAAGAAACTTTGTGTTCCCAACAAGCTAGGTGAAGGTCGGCTTTCACACACACTTATCTCTCAGAACTGAGCATGTGGAGAGACGTTCGTTCATCTAGCACAAAGGGAACGGCTTGCAGGAGAAACTTTTACTCTGGTTTCTCAGTCTGTTTCCTAGTGCCGGTTTGAAGTTCCTGCAGTTTTCACTGTAAAACCGAGTTGGAGCTAGTACCTCCCCATATATATATATGGAGTGGAGTTTGCAACTGAAAAGAAACTTTGTGTTCCCAACAAGCTAGTTGAAGGACGGCTTTCACACACACTTTTCTCTCAGACCTGAGCATGTCGGGAGACGTTCGTTCGTCTAGCACAAAGGGAACGGGTTGCAGGAGAAACTTTTACTGTGGTTTCTCAGTCTGTTTCCTAGTGCCGGTTTGAAGTTCCTGCATTTTTCACTGTAAAACTGAGTTGGAGCTTGTACCTCCCCATATATATTTATGGAGTGGAGTTTGCAACTGAAAAGAAACTTTGTGTTCCCAACAAGCTAGTTGAAGTTCGGCTTTCTCACACAATTATCTCTCAGAAATGAGCATGTGGAGAGACGTTCGTTCATCTAGCACAAATGGAACGGATTGCAGGAGAAACTTTACTGTGGTTTCTCAGTCTGTTTCCTAGTGCCGGTTTGAAGTTCCTGCAGTTTTCACTGTAAAACAGAGTTGGAGCTAGTACCTCCCCATATATATGTATGGAGTGGAGTTTGCAACTGAAAAGAAACTTTGTGTTAACAACAAGCTAGGTGAAGGACGGCTTTCACACACACTTATCTCTCAGAACTGAGCATTTGGAGAGACGTTCCTTCATCTAGCACATAGGAAACGGGTTGCAGTAGAAACTTTTACTCTGGTTTCTCAGTCTGTTTCCTAGTGCTTGTTTGAAGTTCCTGCAGTTTTCACTGTAAAACCGAGTTGGAGCTAGTACCTCCCCATATATATCTATGGAGTGGAGTTTGCAACTGAAAAGAAACTTTGTGTTCCCAACAAGCTAGGTGAAGGACGGCTTTCACACACATTTACCTCTCAGAACTGAGCATGTGGAGAGACGTTCGTTCATCTAGCACAAATGGAACGGGTTGCAGGAGAAACTTTTACTGTGGTTTCTCAGTCTGTTTCCTAGTGCCGGTTTGAAGTTCCTGCAATTTTCACTGTAAAACCGAGTTGGAGCTAGTACTTCCCCATATATATGTATGGAGTGGAGTTTGCAACTGAAAAGAAACTTTGTGTTCCCAACAAGCTAGGTGAAGGACGGCTTTCACACACACTTATCTCTCAGAACTGAGCATGTGGAGAGACGTTCGTTCATCTAGCACAAAAGGAACGGGTTGCAGGAGAAACTTTACTGTGGTTTCTCAGTCTGTTTCCTAGTGCCGGTTTGAAGTTCTTGCAGTTTTCACTGTAAAACCGAGTTGGAGCTAGTACCTCCCCATATATATGTATGGAGTGGAGTTTGCAACTGAAAAGAACCTTTGTGTTCCCAACAAGCTAGGTGAAGGACGGCTTTCACACACACATATCTCTCAGAATTGAGCATTTGGAGAGACGTTCCTTCATCTAGCACATAGGAAACGGGTTGCAGTAGAAACTTTTACTCTGGTTTCTCAGTCTGTTTCCTAGTGCTTGTTTGAAGTTCCTGCAGTTTTCACTGTAAAACCGAGTTGGAGCTAGTACCTCCCCATATATATCTATGGAGGGGAGTTTGCAACTGAAAAGAAACTTTGTGTTCCCAACAAGCTAGGTGAAGGACGGCATTCACACACATTTATCTCTCAGAACTGAGCATGTGGAGAGACGTTCGTTCATCTAGCACAAATGGAACGGGTTGCAGAAGAAACTTTTACTGTGGTTTCTCAGTCTGTTTCCTAGTGCCGGTTTGAAGTTCCTGCAGTTTTCACTGTAAAACGGAGTTGGAGCTAGTACTTCCCCATATATATGTATGGAGTGGAGTTTGCAACTGAAAAGAAACTTTGTGTTCCTAACAAGCTAGGTGAAGTACGGCTTTCACACACACTTATCTCTCAGAACTGAGCATGTGGAGAGACGTTCGTTCATCTAGCACAAAGGGAACGGGTTGCAGGAGAAACTTTACTGTGGTTTCTCAGTCTGTTTCCTAGTGCCGGTTTGAAGTTCTTGCAGTTTTCACTGTAAAACCGAGTTGGAGCTAGTACCTCCCCATATATATGTATGGAGTGGAGTTTGCAACTGAAAAGAACCTTTGTGTTCCCAACAAGCTAGGTGAAGGTCGGCTTTCACACACACTTATCTCTCAGAACTGAGCATGTGGAGAGACGTTCGTTCATCTAGCACAAAGGGAACGGGTTGCAGGAGAAACTTTTACTCTGGTTTCTCAGTCTGTTTCCTAGTGCCGGTTTGAAGTTCCTGCAGTTTTCACTGTAAAACCGAGTTGGAGATAGTACCTCCCCATATATATGTATGGAGTGGAGTTTGCAACTGAAAAGAAACTTTGTGTTCCCAACAAGCTAGTTGAAGGACGGCTTTCACACACACTCATCTCTCAGAACTGAGCATGTGGAGAGACGTTCGTTCATCTAGCACAAAGGGAACGGGTTGCAGGAGAAACTTTACTGTGGTTTCTCAGTCTGTTTCCTAGTGCCGGTTTGAAGTTCCTGCAGTTTTCACTGTAAACAAGAGTTGGAGCTAGTACCCCCCCATATAAATGTATGGAGTGGAGTTTGCAACTGAAAAGAAACTTTGTGTTCCCAACAAGCTAGGTGAAGGACGGCTTTCACACACACTTATCTCTCAGAACTGAGCATGTGGAGAGACGTTCTTTCATCTAGCACAAAGGGAACGGGTTGCAGGAGAAACTTTTACTCTGGTTTCTCAGTCTGTTTCCTAGTGCCGGTTTGAAGTTCTTGCAGTTTTCACTGTAAAACCGAGTTGGAGCTAGTACCTCCCCATATATATGTATGGAGGGGAGTTTGCAACTGAAAAGAACCTTTGTGTTCCCAAAAAGCTAGGTGAAGGACGGCTTTCACACACACTTATCTCTCAGAACTGAGCATGTGGAGAGAAGTTCGTTCATCTAGCACAAAGGGAACGGGTTGCAGGGGAAACATTTACTCTGGTTTCTCAGTCTGTTTCCTAGTGCCGGTTTGAAGTTCCTGCTGTTTTCACTGTAAAACCGAGTTGGAGCTAGTACCTCCCCATATATATGTATGGATTGGAGTTTGCAACTGAAAAGAAACTTTGTGTTCCCAACAAGCTAGGTGAAGGTCGGCTTTCACACACACTTATCTCTCAGAACTGAGCATGTGGAGAGACGTTCGTTCATCTAGCACAAAGGGAACGGGTTGCAGGAGAAACTTTACTGTGGTTTCTCAATCTGTTTCTTAGTGCCGGTTTGAAGTTCTTGCAGTTTTCACTGTAAAACCGATTTGGAGCTAGTACCTCCCCATATATATGTATGGAGTGGAGTTTGCAACTGAAAAGAACCTTTGTGTTCCCAACAAGCTAGGTGAAGGACGGCTTTCACACACACATATCTCTCAGAATTGAGCATTTGGAGAGACGTTCCTTCATCTAGCACATAGGAAACGGGTTGCAGTAGAAACTTTTACTCTGGTTTCTCAGTCTGTTTCCTAGTGCCGGTTTGAAGTTCCTGCAGTTTTCACTGTAAAACCGAGTTGGAGCTAGTACCTCCCCATATATATCTATGGAGTGGAGTTTGCAACTGAAAAGAAACTTTGTGTTCCCAACAAGCTAGGTGAAGGACGGCTTTCACACACATTTATCTCTCAGAACTGAGCATGTGGAGAGACTTTCGTTCATCTAGCACAAATTAAACGGGTTGCAGGAGAAACTTTTACTCTGGTTTCTCAGTCTGTTTCCTAGTGCCGGTTTGAAGTTCCTGCAGTTTTCACTGTAAAACCGAGTTGGAGCTAGTACTTCCCCATATATATGTATGGAGTGGAGTTTGCAACTGAAAAGAAACTTTGTGTTCCCAACAAGCTAGGTGAAGGACGGCTTTCACACACACTTATCTCTCAGAACTGAGCATGTGGAGAGACGTTCGTTCATCTAGCACAAAGGGAACGGGTTGCAGGAGAAACTTTACTGTGGTTTCTCAGTCTGTTTCCTAGTGCCGGTTTGAAGTTCTTGCAGTATTCACTGTAAAACCGAGTTGGAGCTAGTACCTCCCCATATATATGTATGGAGTGGAGTTTGCAACTGAAAAGAACCTTTGTGTTCCCAACAAGCTAGGTGAAGGACGGCTTTCACACACATTTATCTCTCAGAACTGAGCATGTGGAGAGACGTTCGTTCATCTAGCACAAATGGAACGTGTTGCAGGAGAAACTTTTACTGTGGTTTCTCAGTCTGTTTCCTAGTGCCGGTTTGAAGTTCCTGCAGTTTTCACTGTAAAACCGAGTTGGAGCTAGTACTTCCCCATATATATGTATGGAGTGGAGTTTGCAACTGAAAAGAAACTTTGTGTTCCCAACAAGCTAGGTGAAGAACGGCTTTAACACACACTTATCTCTCAGAACTGAGCATATGGAGAGACGTTCTTTCATCTAGCACAAAGGGAAAGGGTTGCAGGAGAAACTTTTACTCTGGTTTCTCAGTCTGTTTCCTAGTGCCGGTTTGAAGTTCTTGCAGTTTTCACTGTAAAACCGAGTTGGAGCTAGTACCTCCCCATATATATGTATGGAGGGGAGTTTGCAACTGAAAAGAACCTTTGTGTTCCCAAAAAGCTAGGTGAAGGACGGCTTTCACACACACTTATCTCTCAGAACTGAGCATGTGGAGAGAAGTTCGTTCATCTAGCACAAAGGGAACGGGTTGTAGGAGAAACTTTTACTCTGGTTTCTCAGTCTGTTTCCTAGTGCCGGTTTGAAGTTCCTGCAGTTTTCACTGTAAAACCGAGTTGGAGCTAGTACCTCCCCATATATATGTATGGATTGGAGTTTGCAACTGAAAAGAAACTTTGTGTTCCCAACAAGCTAGGTGAAGGTCGGCTTTCACACACACTTATCTCTCAGAACTGAGCATGTGGAGAGACGTTCGTTCATCTAGCACAAAGGGAACGGGTTGCAGGGGAAACTTTACTGTGGTTTCTCAATCTGTTTCCTAGTGCCGGTTTGAAGTTCTTGCAGTTTTCACTGTAAAACCGATTTGGAGTTAGTACCTCCCCATATATATGTATGGAGTGGAGTTTGCAACTGAAAAGAACCTTTGTGTTCCCAACAAGCTAGGTGAAGGACGGCTTTCACACACACATATCTCTCAGAACTGAGCATGTGGAGAGACGTTCGTTCATCTAGCACAAATGTAACGGGTTGCAGGAGAAACTTTTACTGTGCTTTCTCAGTCTGTTTCCTAGTGCCGTTTTGAAGTTCCTGAAGTTTTCACTGTAAAACCGAGTTGGAGCTAGAACCTCCCCATATATATGTATGGAGTGGAGTTTGCAACAGAAAAGAAACTTTGTGTTCCCAACAAGCTAGGTGAAGGACGGCTTTCACACACACTTATCTCTCAGAACTGAGCATGTGGAGAGACGTTCGTTCATCTAGCACAGAGGGATCGGGTTGCAGGAGAAACTTAACTGTGGTTTCTTAGTCTGTTTTCTAGTGCCGGTTTGAAGTTCCTGCAGTTTTCACTGTAAAACCGAGTTGGAGCTAGTACCTCCCCATATATATGTATGGTTTGGAGTTTGCAAGTGAAAAGAAACTTTGTGTTCCAAACAAGCTAGGTGAAGGTCGGCTTTCACACACACTTATCTCTCAGAACTGAGCATGTGGAGAGACGTTCGTTCATCTAGCACAAAGGGAACGGGTTGCAGGAGAAACTTTTACTGTGGTTTCTCAGTCTGTTTCCTAGTGCCGGTTTGAAGTTCCTGCAGTTTTCACTGTAAAACCGAGTTGGAGATAGTACCTCCCCATATATATGTATGGAGTGGAGTTTGCAACTGAAAAGAAACTTTGTGTTCCCAACAAGCTAGGTGAAGGACGGCTTTCACACACACTCAATTCTCAGAACTGAGCATGTGGAGAGACGTTCGTTCATCTAGCACAAAGGGAATGGGTTGCAGGAGAAACTTTTACTCTGGTTTCTCAGTCTGTTTCCTAGTGCAGGTTTGAAGTTCTTGCAGTTTTCACTGTAAACCGAGTTGGAGCTAGTACCTCCCCATATATATGTATGGAGGAGAGTTTGCAACTGAAAAGAACCTTTGTGTTCCCAACAAGCTAGGTGAAGGACGGCTTTCACACACACATATCTCTCAGAACTGAGCATGTGGAGAGACGTTCGTTCATCTAGCACAAAGGGAACGGGTTGTAGGAGAAACTTTTACTCTGGTTTCTCAGTCTGTTTCCTAGTGCCGGTTTGAAGTTCCTGCAGTTTTCACTGTAAAACCGAGTTGGAGCTAGTACCTCCCCATATATATGTATGGAGTGGAGTTTGCAACTGAAAAGAAACTTTGTGTTACCAACAAGCTAGGTGAAGGACGGCTTTCACACACACTTATCTCTCAGAACTGAGCATGTCGGGAGTCGTTCGTTCATCTAGCACAAAGGGAACGGGTTGTAGGAGAAACTTTTACTCTGGTTTCTCAGTCTGTTTCCTAGTGCCGGTTTGAAGTTCCTGCAGTTTTCACTGTAAAACCGAGTTGGAGCTAGTACCTCCCCATATATATGTATGGATTGGAGTTTGCAACTGAAAAGAAACTTTGTGTTCCCAACAAGCTAGTTGAAGGTCGGCTTTCACACACACTTATCTCTCAGAACTGAGCATGTGGAGAGACGTTCGTTCATCTAGCACAAAGGGAACGGGTTGCAGGGGAAACTTTACTGTGGTTTCTCAATCTGTTTCCTAGTGCCGGTTTGAAGTTCTTGCAGTTTTCACTGTAAAACCGATTTGGAGCTAGTACCTCCCCATATATATGTATGGAGTGGAGTTTGCAACTGAAAAGAACCTTTGTGTTCCCAACAAGCTAGGTGAAGGACGGCTTTCACACACACATATCTCTCAGAACTGAGCATGTGGAGAGACGTTCGTTCATCTAGCACAAATGTAACGGGTTGCAGGAGAAACTTTTACTGTGGTTTCTCAGTCTGTTTCCTAGTGCCGTTTTGAAGTTCCTGCAGTTTTCACTGTAAAACCGAGTTGGAGCTAGAACCTCCCCATATATATGTATGGAGTGGAGTTTGCAACAGAAAAGAAACTTTGTGTTCCCAACAAGCTAGGTGAAGGACGGCTTTCACACACACTTATCTCTCAGAACTGAGCATGTGGAGAGACGTTCGTTCATCTAGCACAGAGGGATCGGGTTGCAGGAGAAACTTAACTGTGGTTTCTTAGTCTGTTTTCTAGTGCCGGTTTGAAGTTCCTGCAGTTTTCACTGTAAAACCGAGTTGGAGCTAGTAACTCCCCATATATATGTATGGTTTGGAGTTTGCAAGTGAAAAGAAACTTTGTGTTCCAAACAAGCTAGGTGAAGGTCGGCTTTCACACACACTTATCTCTCAGAACTGAGCATGTGGAGAGACGTTCGTTCATCTAGCACAAAGGGAACGGGTTGCAGGAGAAACTTTTACTGTGGTTTCTCAGTCTGTTTCCTAGTGCCGGTTTGAAGTTCCTGCAGTTTTCACTGTAAAACCGAGTTGGAGATAGTACCTCCCCATATATATGTATGGAGTGGAGTTTGCAACTGAAAAGAAACTTTGTGTTCCCAACAAGCTAGGTGAAGGACGGCTTTCACACACACTCAATTCTCAGAACTGAGCATGTGGAGAGACGTTCGTTCATCTAGCACAAAGGGAATGGGTTGCAGGAGAAACTTTTACTCTGGTTTCTCAGTCTGTTTCCTAGTGCCGGTTTGAAATTCCTGCAGTTTTCACTGTAAAACCGAGTTGGAGCTAGTACCTCCCCATATATATGTATGGAGTGGAGTTTGCAACTGAAAAGAAACTTTGTGTTACCAACAAGCTAGGTGAAGGACGGCTTTCACACACACTTATCTCTCAGAACTGAGCATGTGGAGAGACGTTCGTTCATCTTGCACAAAGGGAACGGGTTGCAGGAGAAACTTTTACTCTGGTTTCTCAGTCTGTTTCCTAGTGCCGGTTTGAAGTTCCTGCAGTTTTCACTGTAAAACCGAGTTGGAGCTTGTACCTCCCCATATATATGTATGGAGTGGAGTTTGCAACTGAAAAGAAACTTTGTGTTCCCTACAAGCTAGGTGAAGGACGGCTTTCACACACACTTATCTCTCAGAACTGAGCAAGTGGAGAGACGTTCGTTCATCTAGCACAAAGGGAACGGGTTGCATGAGAAAATTTTACTCTGGTTTCTCAGTCTGTTTCCTAGTGCCGTTTTGAATTTCCTGCAGTTTTCACTGTAAAACCGAGTTGGAGCTAGTTCTTCCCCATATATATGTATGGAGTTGAGTTTGCAACTGAAAAGAAACTTTGTGTTCCCAACAAGCTAGGTGAAGGACGGCTTTCACACACACTTAACTCTCAGAACTGAGCATGTGGAGAGACGTTCGTTCATCTAGCACAAATGTAACGGGTTGCAGGAGAAACTTTTACTGTGGTTTCTCAGTCTGTTTCCTAGTGCCGTTTTGAAGTTCCTGCAGTTTTCACTGTAAAACCGAGTTGGAGCTAGTACTTCCCCATATATATGTATGGAGTGGAGTTTGCAACTGAAAAGAAACTTTGTGTTCCCAACAAGCTAGGTGAAGGACGGCTTTCACACACACTTATCTCTCAGAACTGAGCATGTGGAGAGACGTTCGTTCATCTATCACAAAGGGAACGGGTTGCAGGAGAAACTTTTACTCTGGTTTCTCAGTCTGTTTCCTAGTGCCGGTTTGAAGTTCTTGCAGTTTTCACTGTAAAACCGATTTGGAGATAGTACCTCCCCATATATATGTATGGAGTGGAGTTTGCAACTGAAAAGAAACTTTGTGTTCCCAACAAGCTAGGTGAAGGACGGCTTTCACACACACTTATCTCTCAGAACTGAGCATGTGGAGAGACGTTCGTTCATCTAGCACAGAGGGATCGGGTTGCAGGAGAAACTTTACTGTGGTTTCTTAGTCTGTTTCCTAGTGCCGGTTTGAAGTTCCTGCATTTTTCACTGTAAAACCGAGTTGGAGCTAGTACCTCCCCATATATATGTATGGATTGGAGTTTGCAACTGAAAAGAAACTTTGTGTTTCAAACAAGCTAGGTGAAGGTCGGCTTTCACACACACTTATCTCTCAGAACTGAGCATGTGGAGAGACGTTCGTTCATCTAGCACAAAGGGAAAGGGTTGCAGGAGAAACTTTACTGTGGTTTCTCAGTCTGTTTCCTAGTGCCGGTTTGAAGTTCCTGCAGTTTTCACTGTAAACACGAGTTGGATCTAGTACCCCCCATATATATGTATGGAGTGGATTTTGCAACTGAAAAGAAACTTTGTGTTCCCAACAAGCTAGGTGAAGGACGGCTTTCACACACACTTATCTCTCAGAACTGAGCATGTGGAGAGACGTTCGTTCATCTAGCACAAAGGGAACGGGTTGCAGGAGAAACTTTTACTGTGGTTTCTCAGTCTGTTTCCTAGTGCCGGTTTGAAGTTCCTGCATTTTTCACTGTAAAACCGAGTTGGAGCTAGTACCTCCCCATATATATGTATGGAGTGGAGTTTGCAACTGAAAAGAAACTTTGTGTTCCCAACAAGATAGGTGAAGGACGGCTTTCACACACAATTATCTCTCAGAATTGAGCATGTGGAGAGACGCTCGTTCATCTAGCACAAGGGGAACGGGTTGCAGGAGAAACTTTTACTGTGGTTTCTCAGTCTGTTTCCTAGTGCCGTTTTGAAGTTCCTGCAGTTTTCACTGTAAAACCGAGTTGGAGCTAGAACCTCCCCATATATATGTATGGAGTGGAGTTTGCAACAGAAAAGAAACTTTGTGTTCCCAACAAGCTAGGTGAAGGACGGCTTTCACACACACTTATCTCTCAGAACTGAGCAAGTGGAGAGACGTTCGTTCATCTAGCACAAAGGGAACGGGTTGCATGAGAAAATTTTACTCTGGTTTCTCAGTCTGTTTCCTAGTGCCGTTTTGAATTTCCTGCAGTTTTCACTGTAAAACCGAGTTGGAGCTAGTTCTTCCCCATATATATGTATGGAGTTGAGTTTGCAACTGAAAAGAAACTTTGTGTTCCCAACAAGCTAGGTGAAGGACGGCTTTCACACACACTTATCTCTCAGAACTGAGCATGTGGAGAGACGTTCGTTCATCTAGCACAAATGTAACGGGTTGCAGGAGAAACTTTTACTGTGGTTTCTCAGTCTGTTTCCTAGTGCCGTTTTGAAGTTCCTGCAGTTTTCACTGTAAAACCGAGTTGGAGCTAGTACTTCCCCATATATATGTATGGAGTGGAGTTTGCAACTGAAAAGAAACTTTGTGTTCCCAACAAGCTAGGTGAAGGACGGCTTTCACACACACTTATCTCTCAGAACTGAGCATGTGGAGAGACGTTCGTTCATCTATCACAAAGGGAACGGGTTGCAGGAGAAACTTTTACTCTGGTTTCTCAGTCTGTTTCCTAGTGCCGGTTTGAATTTCTTGCAGTTTTCACTGTAAAACAGATTTGGAGATAGTACCTCCCCATATATATGTATGGAGTGGAGTTTGCAACTGAAAAGAAACTTTGTGTTCCCAACAAGCTAGGTGAAGGACGGCTTTCACACACACTTATCTCTCAGAACTGAGCATGTGGAGAGACGTTCGTTCATCTAGCACAGAGGGATCGGGTTGCAGGAGAAACTTTACTGTGGTTTCTTAGTCTGTTTCCTAGTGCCGGTTTGAAGTTCCTGCATTTTTCACTGTAAAACCGAGTTGGAGCTAGTACCTCCCCATATATATGTATGGATTGGAGTTTGCAACTGAAAAGAAACTTTGTGTTTCAAACAAGCTAGGTGAAGGTCGGCTTTCACACACACTTATCTCTCAGAACTGAGCATGTGGAGAGACGTTCGTTCATCTAGCACAAAGGGAAAGTGTTGCAGGAGAAACTTTACTGTGGTTTCTCAGTCTGTTTCCTAGTGCCGGTTTGAAGTTCCTGCAGTTTTCACTGTAAACACGAGTTGGATCTAGTACCCCCCATATATATGTATGGAGTGGATTTTGCAACTGAAAAGAAACTTTGTGTTCCCAACAAGCTAGGTGAAGGACGGCTTTCACACACACTTATCTCTCAGAACTGAGCATGTGGAGAGACGTTCGTTCATCTAGCACAAAGGGAACGGGTTGCAGGAGAAACTTTTACTGTGGTTTCTCAGTCTGTTTCCTAGTGCCGGTTTGAAGTTCCTGCATTTTTCACTGTAAAACCGAGTTGGAGCTAGTACCTCCCCATATATATGTATGGAGTGGAGTTTGCAACTGAAAAGAAACTTTGTGTTCCCAACAAGATAGGTGAAGGACGGCTTTCACACACAATTATCTCTCAGAATTGAGCATGTGGAGAGACGCTCGTTCATCTAGCACAAGGGGAACGGGTTGCAGGAGAAACTTTTACTGTGGTTTCTCAGTCTGTTTCCTAGTGCCGTTTTGAAGTTCCTGCAGTTTTCACTGTAAAACCGAGTTGGAGCTAGAACCTCCCCATATATATGTATGGAGTGGAGTTTGCAACAGAAAAGAAACTTTGTGTTCCCAACAAGCTAGGTGAAGGACGGCTTTCACACACACTTATCTCTCAGAACTGAGCATGTGGAGAGACGTTCGTTCATCTAGCATAGAGGGATCGGGTTGCAGGAGAAACTTAACTGTGGTTTCTTAGTCTGTTTTCTAGTGCCGGTTTGAAGTTCCTGCAGTTTTCACTGTAAAACCGAGTTGGAGCTAGTACCTCCCCATATATATGTATGGTTTGGAGTTTGCAACTGAAAAGAAACTTTGTGTTCCAAACAAGCTAGGTGAAGGTCGGCTTTCACACACACTTATCTCTCAGAACTGAGCATGTGGAGAGACGTTCGTTCATCTAGCACAAAGGGAACGGGTTGCAGGAGAAACTTTTACTGTGGTTTCTCAGTCTGTTTCCTAGTGCCGGTTTGAAGTTCCTGCAGTTTTCACTGTAAAACCGAGTTGGAGATAGTACCTCCCCATATATATGTATGGAGTGGAGTTTGCAACTGAAAAGAAACTTTGTGTTCCCAACAAGCTAGGTGAAGGACGGCTTTCACACACACTCTATTCTCAGAACTGAGCATGTGGAGAGACGTTCGTTCATCTAGCACAAAGGGAATGGGTTGCAGGAGAAACTTTTACTCTGGTTTCTCAGTCTGTTTCCTAGTGCCGGTTTGAAGTTCTTGCAGTTTTCACTGTAAACCGAGTTGGAGCTAGTACCTCCCCATATATATGTATGGAGGAGAGTTTGCAACTGAAAAGAACCTTTGTGTTCCCAACAAGCTAGGTGAAGGACGGCTTTCACACACACATATCTCTCAGAACTGAGCATGTGGAGAGACGTTCGTTCATCTAGCACAAAGGGAACGGGTTGTAGGAGAAACTTTTACTCTGGTTTCTCAGTCTGTTTCCTAGTGCCGGTTTGAAGTTCCTGCAGTTTTCACTGTAAAACCGAGTTGGAGCTAGTACCTCCCCATATATATGTATGGAGTGGAGTTTGCAACTGAAAAGAAACTTTGTGTTACCAACAAGCTAGGTGAAGGACGGCTTTCACACACACTTATCTCTCAGAACTGAGCATGTCGGGAGTCGTTCGTTCATCTAGCACAAAGGGAACGGGTTGCAGGAGAAACTTTTACTCTGGTTTCCAGTCTGTTTCCTAGTGCCGGTTTGAAGTTCCTGCATTTTTCACTGTAAAACCGAGTTGGAGCTAGTACCTCCCCATATATATGTATGGAGTGGAGTTTGCAACTGAAAAGAACCTTTGTGTTCCCAACAAGCTAGGTGAAGGACGGCTTTCACACACACTTATCTCTTAGAACTGAGCATGTGGAGAGACGTTCGTTCATCTAGCACAAAGGGAACGGGTTGTAGGAGAAACTTTTACTCTGGTTTCTCAGTCTGTTTCCTAGTGCCGGTTTGAAGTTCCTGCAGTTTTCACTGTAAAACCGAGTTGGAGCTAGTACCTCCCCATATATATGTATGGAGTGGAGTTTGCAACTGAAAAGAAACTTTGTGTTACCAACAAGCTAGGTGAAGGACGGCTTTCACACACACTTTTCTCTCAGAACTGAGCATATGGAGAGACTTTCGTTCATCTAGCACAAAGGGAACGGGTTGCAAGAGAAACTTTTACTGTGGTTTCCAGTCTGTTTCCTAGTGCCGGTTTGAAGTTCCTGCATTTTTCACTGTAAAATCGAGTTGGAGCTAGTACCTCCCCATATATATGTACGGAGTGGAGTTTGCAACTGAAAAGAAACTTTGTGTTCCCAACAAGCTAGGTGAAGGACGGCTTTCACACACACTTATCTCTCAGAACTGAGCATGTGGAGAGACGTTCTTTCATCTAGCACAAAGGGAACGGGTTGCAGGAGAAACTTTTACTGTGGTTTCTCAGTCTGTTTCCTAGTGCCGGTTTGAAGTTCCTGCATTTTTCACTGTAAAACCGAGTTGGAGCTAGTACCTCCCCATATATATGTATGGAGTGGAGTTTGCAACTGAAAAGAAACTTTGTGTTCCCAACAAGCTATGTGAAGGACGGCTTTCACACCCAATTATCTCTCAGAATTGAGCATGTGGAGAGACGCTCTTTCATTTAGCACAAGGGGAACGGGTTGCAGGAGAAACTTTTACTCTGGTTTCTCAGTCTGTTTCCTAGTGCCGGTTTGAAGTTCCTGCAGTTTTCACTGTAAAACCGTGTTGGAGCTAGTACCTCCCCATATATATGTATGGAGTGGAGTTTGCACCTGAAAAGAAACTTTGTGTTACCAACAAGTTAGGTGAAGGACGGCTTTCACACACACTTATCTCTCAGAACTGAGCATGTCGGGAGACGTTCGTTCATCTAGCACAAAGGGAACGGGTTGCAGGAGAAACTTTTCTGTGGTTTCTCAGTCTGTTTCCTAGTGCCGGTTTCAAGTTCCTGCATTTTTCACTGTAAAACCGAGTTGGAGCTAGTACCTCCCCATATATATGTATGGAGTGGAGTTTGCAACTGAAAAGAACCTTTGTGTTCCCAACAAGCTAGGTGAAGGACGGCTTTCACACACACTTATCTCTCAGAACTGAGCATGTGGAGAGACGTTCGTTCATCTAGCACAAAGGGAACGGGTTGCAGGAGAAACTTTTACTCTGGTTTCTCAGTCTGTTTCCTAGTGCCGGTTTGATGTTCTTGCAGTTTTCACTGTAAAACCGAGTTGGAGCTAGTACCTCCCCATATATATGTATGGAGTGGAGTTTGCAACTGAAAAGAACCTTTGTGTTCCCAACAAGCTAGGTGAAGGACAGCTTTCACACACACTTATCTCTCAGAACTGAGCATGTGGAGAGACGTTCGTTCATCTAGCACAAAGGGAACGGGTTGTAGGAGAAACTTTTACTCTGGTTTCTCAGTCTGTTTCCTAGTGCCGGTTTGAAGTTCCTGCAGTTTTCACTGTAAAACCGAGTTGGAGCTAGTACCTCCCCATATATATGTATGGAGTGGAGTTTGCAACTGAAAAGAAACTTTGTGTTCCCTACAAGCTAGGTGAAGGACGGCTTTCACACACATTTATCTCTCAGAACTGAGCAAGTGGAGAGACGTTCGTTCATCTAACACAAAGGGGACGGGTTGCATGAGAAAATTTTACTCTGGTTTCTCAGTCTGTTTCCTAGTGCCGGTTTGAAGTTCCTGCAGTTTTCACTGTAAAACCGAGTTGGAGCTAGTACCTCCACATATATATGTATGGAGTGGAGTTTGCAACTGAAAAGAAACTTTGTGTTCCCAACAAGCTAGGTGAAGGACGGCTTTCACACACACATTTCTCTCAGACCTGAGCATGTCGGGAGACGTTCGTTCATCTAGCACAAAGGGAACGGGTTGCAGGAGAAACTTTTACTGTGTTTCTCAGTCTGTTTCCTAGTGCCGGTTTGAAGTTCCTGCATTTTTCACTGTAAAACCGAGTTGGAGCTAGTACCTCCCCATATATATGTATGGATTGGAGTTTGCCACTGAAAAGAAACTTTGTGTTCCCAACAAGCTAGGTGAAGTTCGGCTTTCTCACACAATTATCTCTCAGAAATGAGCATGTGGAGAGACGTTCGTTCATCTAGCACAAATGGAACGGATTGCAGGAGAAACTTTACCGTGGTTTCTCAGTCTGTTTCCTAGTGCCGGTTTGAAGTTCCTGCAGTTTTCACTGTAAAACAGAGTTGGAGCTAGTACCTCCCCATATATATGTATGGAGTGGAGTTTGCAACTGAAAAGAAACTTTGTGTTCCCAACAAGCTAGGTGAAGGACGGCTTTCACACACACATATCTCTCAGAATTGAGCATTTGGAGAGACGTTCCTTCATCTAGCACATAGGAAACGGGTTGAAGTAGAAACTTTTACTCTGGTTTCTCAGTCTGTTTCCTAGTGCTTGTTTGAAGTTCCTGCAGTTTTCACTGTAAAACCGAGTTGGAGCTAGTACCTCCCCATATATATGTACGGATTGGAGTTTGCAACTGAAAAGAAACTTTGTGTTACCAACAAGCTAGGTGAAGGACCGCTTTCACACACACTTATCTCTCAGAACTGAGCATGTGGAGAGACGTTCGTTCATGTAGCACAAAGGGAATGGGTTGCAGGAGAAACCTTTATTCGGGATTCTCAGTCTGTTTCCTAGTGGCGGTTTTAAGTTCCTGCAGTTTTCACTGCAAAACCGAGTTGGAGCTAGTACCTCCCCATATATATTTATAGAGTGCAGTTTGCAACTGAAAAGAAACTTTGTGTTCCCAACAAGCTAGGTGAAGGACGGCTTTCACACAAACTTTTCTCTCAGAACTGAGCATGTAGAGAGACGTTCGTTCATCTAGCACAAAGGGAACGGGTTGCAGGAGAAACTTTTACTGTGGTTTCTCAGTCTGTTTCCTAGTGCCGGTTTGAAGTTCCTGCATTTTTCACTGTAAAACCGAGTTGGAGCTAGTACCTCCCCATATATATGTACGGATTGGAGTTTGCAACTGAAAAGAAACTTTGTGTTCCCAACAAGCTAGGTGAAGGTCGGCTTTCACACACACATATCTCTCAGAACTGAGCATGTGGAGAGACGTTCGTTCATCTAGCACAAAGGGAACGGGTTGCAGGAGAAACTTTTACTCTGGTTTCTCAGTCTGTTTCCTAGTGCCGGTTTGAAGTTCCTGCAGTTTTCACTGTAAAACCGAGTTGGAGCTAGTACCTCCCCATATATATGTATGGAGTGGAGATTGCAACTGAAAAGAAACTTTGTGTTCCCAACAAGATAGGTGAAGGACGGCTTTCACACACACTTATCTCTCAGAACTGAGCATGTGGTGAGACGTTCGTTCATCTAACACAAAGGGAATGGTTTGCAGGAGAAACTTTTCTGTGGTTTCTCAGTCTGTTTCCTAGTGCCGGTTTGAAGTTCCTGCATTTTTCACTGTAAAACAGATTTGGAGCTAGTACCCCCCATATATATGTATGGATTGGAATTTGCAACTGAAAAGAAACTTTGTGTTCCCAACAAGCTAGGTGAAGGTCGGCTTTCACACACACTTATCTCTCAGAACTGAGCATGTGGAGAGACGTTCGTTCATCTAGCACAAAGGGAACGGGTTGCAGGAGAAACTTTTACTCTGGTTTCTCAGTCTGTTTCCTAGTGCCGGTTTGAAGTTCCTGCAGTTTTCACTGTAAAACCGAGTTGGAGCTTGTACCTCCCCATATATAAGTATGGAGTGGAATTTGCAACTGAAAAGAAACTTTGTGTTCCCAACAAGCTAGGTGAAGGACGGCTTTCACACACACTTTTCTCTCAGACCTGAGCATGTCGGGAGACGTTCGTTCATCTAGCACAAGGGGAACGGGTTGCAGGAGAAACTTTTACTCTGGTTTCTCAGTCTGTTTCCTAGTGCCGGTTTGATGTTCTTGCAGTTTTCACTGTAAAACCGAGTTGGAGCTAGTACCTCCCCATATATATGTATGGAGTGGAGTTTGCAACTGAAAAGAACCTTTGTGTTCCCAACAAGCTAGGTGAAGGGCGGCTTTCACACACACTTATCTCTCAGAACTGAGCATGTGGAGAGACGTTCGTTCATCTAGCACAAAGGGAACGGGTTGCAGGAGAAACTTTTACTCTGGTTTCTCAGTCTGTTTCCTAGTGCCGTTTTGAAGTTCCTGCAGTTTTCACTGTAAAACCGAGTTGGAGCTAGAACTTCCCCATATATATGTATGGAGTGGAGTTTGCAACTGAAAAGAAACTTTGTGTTCCCAACAAGCTAGGTGAAGGACGGCTTTCACACACACTTATCTCTCAGAACTGAGCATGTGGAGAGACGTTCGTTCATCTAGCACAAAGGGAACGGGTTGCAGGAGAAATTTTATTCTGGTTTCTCAGTCTGTTTCCTAGTGCCGTTTTGAAGTTCTTGCAGTTTTCACTGTAAAACCGATTTGGAGATAGTACCTCCCCATATATATGTATGGAGTGGAGTTTGCAACTGAAAAGAAACTTTGTGTTCCCAACAAGGTAGGTGAAGGACGGCTTTCACACACACTTATCTCTCAGAACTGAGCATGTGGAGAGACGTTCGTTCATCTAGCACAGAGGGAACGGGTTGCAGGAGAAACTTTACTGTGGTTTCTTAGTCTGTTTCCTAGTGCCGGTTTGAAGTTCCTGCATTTTTCACTGTAAAACCGAGTTGGAGCTAGTACCTCCCCATATATATGTATGGATTGGAGTTTGCAACTGAAAAGAAACTTTGTGTTCCCAACAAGCTAGTTGAAGGTCGGCTTTCACACACACTTATTTCTCAGAACTGAGCATGTGGTGAGAAGTTCTTTCATCAAGCACAAAGGGAACGGGTTGCATTAGAAACTTTTACTGTGGTTTCTCGGTCTGTTTCCTATTGCCGGTTTGAAGATCCTGCAGTTTTCACTGTAAAACCGAGTTGGAGCTAGTACCTCCCCATATATATGTACAGAGTGCAGTTTGCAACTGAAAAGAAACTTTGTGTTCCCAACAAGCTATGTGAAGGACGGCTTTCACACACACTTATCTCTCAGAACGGAGCATGTGGAGAGACGTTCGTTCATCTAGCACAAAGGGAACGGGTTGCAGGAGAGACTTTACTGTGGTTTCTCAGTCTGTTTCCTAGTGCCGGTTTGAAGTTCCTACAGTTTTCACTGTAAACAAGAGTTGGAGCTAGTACCCCCCCATATATTTGTATGGAGTGGTGTTTGCAACTGAAAAGAAACTTTGTGTTCCCAACAAGCTAGGTGAAGGACGGCTTTCACACACACTTATCTCTCAGAACTGAGCATGTGGAGAGACGTTCTTTCATCTAGCACAAAGGGAACGGGTTGCAGGAGAAACTTTTACTGTGGTTTCTCAGTCTGTTTCCTAGTGCCGGTTTGAAGTTCCTGCATTTTTCACTGTAAACCGAGTTGGAGCTAGTACCTCCCCATATATATGTATGGAGTGGAGTTTGCAACTGAAAAGAAACTTTGTGTTCCCAACAAGCTAGGTGAAGGACGGCTTTCACACCCAATTATCTCTCAGAATTGAGCATGTGGAGAGACGCTCGTTCATTTAGCACAAGGGGAACGGGTTGCAGGAGAAACTTTTACTCTGGTTTCTCAGTCTGTTTCCTAGTGCCGGTTTGAAGTTCCTGCAGTTTTCACTGTAAAACCGTGTTGGAGCTAGTACCTCCCCATATATATGTATGGAGTGGAGTATGCACCTGAAAAGAAACTTTGTGTTACCAACAAGCTAGGTGAAGGACGGCTTTCACACACACTTATCTCTCAGAACTGAGCATGTCGGGAGACGTTCGTTCATCTAGCACAAAGGGAACGGGTTGCAGGAGAAACTTTTCTGTGGTTTCTCAGTCTGTTTCCTAGTGCCGGTTTGAAGTTCCTGCATTTTTCACTGTAAAACCGAGTTGGAGCTAGTACCTCCCCATATATATGTATGGAGTGGAGTTTGCAACTGAAAAGAACCTTTGTGTTCCCAACAAGCTAGGTGAAGGACGGCTTTCACACACACTTATCTCTCAGAACTGAGCATGTGGAGAGACGTTCGTTCATCTAGCACAAAGGGAACGGGTTGCAGGAGAAACTTTTACTCTGGTTTCTCAGTCTGTTTCCTAGTGCCGGTTTGATGTTCTTGCAGTTTTCACTGTAAAACCGAGTTGGAGCTAGTAACTCCCCATATATATGTATGGAGTGGAGTTTGCAACTGAAAAGAACCTTTGTGTTCCCAACAAGCTAGGTGAAGTACGGCTTTCACACACACTTATCTCTTAGAACTGAGCATGTGGAGAGACGTTCGTTCATCTAGCACAAAGGGAACGGGTTGAAGGAGAAACTTTTACTCTGGTTTCTCAGTCTGTTTCTTAGTGCCGGTTTGAAGTTCCTGCAGTTTTCACTGTAAAACCGAGTTGGAGCTAGTACCTCCCCATATATATGTATGGAGTGGAGTTTGCAACTGAAAAGAAACTTTGTGTTACCAACAAGCTAGGTGAAGGACGGCTTTCACACACACTTTTCTCTCAGAACTGAGCATATGGAGAGACGTTCGTTCATCTAGCACAAAGGGAACGGGTTGCAAGAGAAACTTTTACTGTGGTTTCCAGTCTGTTTCCTTGTGCCGGTTTGAAGTTCCTGCATTTTTCACTGTAAAATCGAGTTGGAGCTAGTACCTCCCCATATATATGTACGGAGTGGAGTTTGCAACTGAAAAGAAACTTTGTGTTCCCAACAAGCTAGGTGAAGGACGGCTTTCACACACACTTATCTCTCAGAACTGAGCATGTGGAGAGACGTTCGTTCATCTAGCACAAAGGGAACGGGTTGCAGGAGAAACTTTTACTCTGGTTTCTCAGTCTGTTTCCTAGTGCCTGTTTGAAGTTCCTGCAGTTTTCACTGTAAAACCGAGTTGGAGCTAGTACCTCCCCATATATATGTATGGAGTGGAGTTTGCAACTGAAAAGAAACTTTGTGTTCCCAACAAGCTAGGTGAAGGTCGGCTTTCACACACACTTATTTCTCAGAACTGAGCATGTGGTGAGAAGTTCTTTCATCAAGCACAAAGGGAACGGGTTGCATTAGAAACTTTTACTGTGGTTTCTCGGTCTGTTTCCTATTGCCGGTTTGAAGATCCTGCAGTTTTCACTGTAAAACCGAGTTGGAGCTAGTACCTCCCCATATATATGTACAGAGTGCAGTTTGCAACTGAAAAGAAACTTTGTGTTCCCAACAAGCTATGTGAAGGACGGCTTTCACACACACTTATCTCTCAGAACGGAGCATGTGGAGAGACGTTCGTTCATCTAGCACAAAGGGAACGGGTTGCAGGAGAGACTTTACTGTGGTTTCTCAGTCTGTTTCCTAGTGCCGGTTTGAAGTTCCTACAGTTTTCACTGTAAACAAGAGTTGGAGCTAGTACCCCCCCATATATTTGTATGGAGTGGTGTTTGCAACTGAAAAGAAACTTTGTGTTCCCAACAAGCTAGGTGAAGGACGGCTTTCACACACACTTATCTCTCAGAACTGAGCATGTGGAGAGACGTTCTTTCATCTAGCACAAAGGGAACGGGTTGCAGGAGAAACTTTTACTGTGGTTTCTCAGTCTGTTTCCTAGTGCCGGTTTGAAGTTCCTGCATTTTTCACTGTAAACCGAGTTGGAGCTAGTACCTCCCCATATATATGTATGGAGTGGAGTTTGCAACTGAAAAGAAACTTTGTGTTACCAACAAGCTAGGTGAAGGACGGCTTTCACACACACTTTTCTCTCAGAACTGAGCATATGGAGAGACGTTCGTTCATCTAGCACAAAGGGAACGGGTTGCAAGAGAAACTTTTACTGTGGTTTCCAGTCTGTTTCCTAGTGCCGGTTTGAAGTTCCTGCATTTTTCACTGTAAAATCGAGTTGGAGCTAGTACCTCCCCATATATATGTACGGAGTGGAGTTTGCAACTGAAAAGAAACTTTGTGTTCCCAACAAGCTAGGTGAAGGACGGCTTTCACACACACTTATCTCTCAGAACTGAGCATGTGGAGAGACGTTCGTTCATCTAGCACAAAGGGAACGGGTTGCAGGAGAAACTTTTACTCTGGTTTCTCAGTCTGTTTCCTAGTGCCTGTTTGAAGTTCCTGCAGTTTTCACTGTAAAACCGAGTTGGAGCTAGTACCTCCCCATATATATGTATGGAGTGGAGTTTGCAACTGAAAAGAAACTTTGTGTTCCCAACAAGCTAGTTGAAGGTCGGCTTTCACACACACTTATTTCTCAGAACTGAGCATGTGGTGAGAAGTTCTTTCATCAAGCACAAAGGGAACGGGTTGCATTAGAAACTTTTACTGTGGTTTCTCGGTCTGTTTCCTATTGCCGGTTTGAAGATCCTGCAGTTTTCACTGTAAAACCGAGTTGGAGCTAGTACCTCCCCATATATATGTACAGAGTGCAGTTTGCAACTGAAAAGAAACTTTGTGTTCCCAACAAGCTATGTGAAGGACGGCTTTCACACACACTTATCTCTCAGAACGGAGCATGTGGAGAGACGTTCGTTCATCTAGCACAAAGGGAACGGGTTGCAGGAGAGACTTTACTGTGGTTTCTCAGTCTGTTTCCTAGTGCCGGTTTGAAGTTCCTACAGTTTTCACTGTAAACAAGAGTTGGAGCTAGTACCCCCCCATATATTTGTATGGAGTGGTGTTTGCAACTGAAAAGAAACTTTGTGTTCCCAACAAGCTAGGTGAAGGACGGCTTTCACACACACTTATCTCTCAGAACTGAGCATGTGGAGAGACGTTCTTTCATCTAGCACAAAGGGAACGGGTTGCAGGAGAAACTTTTACTGTGGTTTCTCAGTCTGTTTCCTAGTGCCGGTTTGAAGTTCCTGCATTTTTCACTGTAAACCGAGTTGGAGCTAGTACCTCCCCATATATATGTATGGAGTGGAGTTTGCAACTGAAAAGAAACTTTGTGTTCCCAACAAGCTAGGTGAAGGACGGCTTTCACACCCAATTATCTCTCAGAATTGAGCATGTGGAGAGACGCTCGTTCATTTAGCACAAGGGGAACGGGTTGCAGGAGAAACTTTTACTCTGGTTTCTCAGTCTGTTTCCTAGTGCCGGTTTGAAGTTCCTGCAGTTTTCACTGTAAAACCGTGTTGGAGCTAGTACCTCCCCATATATATGTATGGAGTGGAGTATGCACCTGAAAAGAAACTTTGTGTTACCAACAAGCTAGGTGAAGGACGGCTTTCACACACACTTATCTCTCAGAACTGAGCATGTCGGGAGACGTTCGTTCATCTAGCACAAAGGGAACGGGTTGCAGGAGAAACTTTTCTGTGGTTTCTCAGTCTGTTTCCTAGTGCCGGTTTGAAGTTCCTGCATTTTTCACTGTAAAACCGAGTTGGAGCTAGTACCTCCCCATATATATGTATGGAGTGGAGTTTGCAACTGAAAAGAACCTTTGTGTTCCCAACAAGCTAGGTGAAGGACGGCTTTCACACACACTTATCTCTCAGAACTGAGCATGTGGAGAGACGTTCGTTCATCTAGCACAAAGGGAACGGGTTGCAGGAGAAACTTTTACTCTGGTTTCTCAGTCTGTTTCCTAGTGCCGGTTTGATGTTCTTGCAGTTTTCACTGTAAAACCGAGTTGGAGCTAGTAACTCCCCATATATATGTATGGAGTGGAGTTTGCAACTGAAAAGAACCTTTGTGTTCCCAACAAGCTAGGTGAAGTACGGCTTTCACACACACTTATCTCTTAGAACTGAGCATGTGGAGAGACGTTCGTTCATCTAGCACAAAGGGAACGGGTTGAAGGAGAAACTTTTACTCTGGTTTCTCAGTCTGTTTCTTAGTGCCGGTTTGAAGTTCCTGCAGTTTTCACTGTAAAACCGAGTTGGAGCTAGTACCTCCCCATATATATGTATGGAGTGGAGTTTGCAACTGAAAAGAAACTTTGTGTTACCAACAAGCTAGGTGAAGGACGGCTTTCACACACACTTTTCTCTCAGAACTGAGCATATGGAGAGACGTTCGTTCATCTAGCACAAAGGGAACGGGTTGCAAGAGAAACTTTTACTGTGGTTTCCAGTCTGTTTCCTAGTGCCGGTTTGAAGTTCCTGCATTTTTCACTGTAAAATCGAGTTGGAGCTAGTACCTCCCCATATATATGTACGGAGTGGAGTTTGCAACTGAAAAGAAACTTTGTGTTCCCAACAAGCTAGGTGAAGGACGGCTTTCACACACACTTATCTCTCAGAACTGAGCATGTGGAGAGACGTTCGTTCATCTAGCACAAAGGGAACGGGTTGCAGGAGAAACTTTTACTCTGGTTTCTCAGTCTGTTTCCTAGTGCCTGTTTGAAGTTCCTGCAGTTTTCACTGTAAAACCGAGTTGGAGCTAGTACCTCCCCATATATATGTATGGAGTGGAGTTTGCAACTGAAAAGAAACTTTGTGTTCCCTACAATCTAGGTGAAGGACGGCTTTCACACACATTTATCTCTCAGAACTGAGCAAGTGGACAGACGTTCGTTCATCTAGCACAAAGGGGACGGGTTGCATGAGAAAATTTTACTCTGGTTTCTCAGTCTGTTTCCTAGTGCCGGTTTGAAGTTCCTGCAGTTTTCACTGTAAAACCGAGTTGGAGCTAGTACCTCCACATATATATGTATGGAGTGGAGTTTGCAACTGAAAAGAAACTTTGTGTTCCCAACAAGCTAGGTGAAGGACGGCTTTCACACACACTTTTCTCTCAGACCTGAGCATGTCGGGAGACGTTCGTTCATCTAGCACAAAGGGAAAGGGTTGCAGGAGAAACTTTTACTGTGGTTTCTCAGTCTGTTTCCTAGTGCCGGTTTGAAGTTCCTGCATTTTTCACTGTAAAACCGAGTTGGAGCTAGTACCTCCCCATATATATGTATGGATTGGAGTTTGCCACTGAAAAGAAACTTTGTGTTCCCAACAAGCTAGGTGAAGTTCGGCTTTCTCACACAATTATCTCTCAAAAATGAGCATGTGGAGAGACGTTCGTTCATCTAGCACAAATGGAACGGATTGCAGGAGAAACTTTACTGTGGTTTCTCAGTCTGTTTCCTAGTGCCGGTTTGAAGTTCCTGCAGTTTTCACTGTAAAACAGAGTTGGAGCTAGTACCTCCCCATATATATGTATGGAGTGGAGTTTGCAACTGAAAAGAACTTTGTGTTCCCAACAAGCTAGGTGAAGGACGGCTTTCACACACACATATCTCTCAGAATTGAGCATTTGGAGAGACGTTCCTTCATCTAGCACATAGGAAACGGGTTGAAGTAGAAACTTTTACTCTGGTTTCTCAGTCTGTTTCCTAGTGCTTGTTTGAAGTTCCTGCAGTTTTCACTGTAAAACCGAGTTGGAGCTAGTACTTCCCCATATATATCTATGGAGTGGAGTTTGCAACTGAAAAGAAACTTTGTGTTCCCAACAAGCTATGTGAAGGACGGCTTTCACACACATTTATCTCTCAGAACTGAGCATGTGGAGAGACGTTCGTTCATCTAGAACAAATGGAACGGGTTGCAGGAGATACTTTTACTGTGGTTTCTCAGTCTGTTTCCTAGTGCCGGTTTGAAGTTCCTGCAGTTTTCACTGTAAAACCGAGTTGGAGTTAGTACTTCCCCATATATATGTATGGAGTGGAGTTTGCAACTTAAAAGAAACTTTGTGTTCCCAACAAGCTATGTGAAGGACGGCTTTCACACACACTTATCTCTCAGAACTGAGCATGTGGAGAGACGTTCGTTCATCTAGCACAAAGGGAACGGGTTGCAGGAGAAACTTTACTGTGGTTTCTCAGTCTGTTTCCTAGTGCCGGTTTGAAGTTCTTGCAGTTTTCACTGTAAAACCGAGTTGGAGCTAGTACCTCCCCATATATATGTATGGAGTGGAGTTTGCAACTGAAAAGAACCTTTGTGTTACCAACAAGCTAGGTGAAGGACGGCTTTTACACACATTTATCTCTCAGAACTGAGCATGTGGAGAGACGTTCGTTCATCTAGCACAAAGGGAACGGGTTGCAGGAGAGACTTTACTGTGGTTTCTCAGTCTGTTTCCTAGTGCCGGTTTGAAGTTCCTACAGTTTTCACTGTAAACAAGAGTTGGAGCTAGTACCCCCCCATATATTTGTATGGAGTGGTGTTTGCAACTGAAAAGAAACTTTGTGTTCCCAACAAGCTAGGTGAAGGACGGCTTTCACACACACTTATCTCTCAGAACTGAGCATGTGGAGAGACGTTCTTTCATCCAGCACAAAGGGAACGGGTTGCAGGAGAAACTTTTACTGTGGTTTCTCAGTCTGTTTCCTAGTGCCGGTTTGAAGTTCCTGCATTTTTCACTGTAAAACCGAGTTGGAGCTAGTACCTCCCCATATATATGTATGGAGTGGAGTTTGCAACTGAAAAGAAACTTTTTGTTCCCAACAAGCTAGGTGAAGGACGGCTTTCACACCCAATTATCTCTCAGAATTGAGCATGTGGAGAGACGCTCGTTCATTTAGCACAAGGGGAACGGGTTGCAGGAGAAACTTTTACTCTGGTTTCTCAGTCTGTTTCCTAGTGCCGGTTTGAAGTTCCTGCAGTTTTCACTGTAAAACCGTGTTGGAGCTAGTACCTCCCCATATATATGTATGGAGTGGAGTTTGCACCTGAAAAGAAACTTTGTGTTACCAACAAGCTAGGTGAAGGACGGCTTTCACACACACTTATCTCTCAGAACTGAGCATGTCGGGAGACGTTCGTTCATCTAGCACAAAGGGAACGGGTTGCAGGAGAAACTTTTCTGTGTTTTCTCAGTCTGTTTCCTAGTGCCGGTTTGAAGTTCCTGCATTTTTCACTGTAAAACCGAGTTGGAGCTAGTACCTCCCCATATATATGTATGGAGTGGAGTTTGCAACTGAAAAGAAACTTTGTGTTCCCAACAAGCTAGGTGAAGGACGGCTTTCACACACACTTATCTCTCAGAACTGAGCATGTGGAGAGACGTTCGTTCATCTAGCACAAAGGGAACGGGTTGCAGGAGAAACTTTTACTCTGATTTCTCAGTCTGTTTCCTAGTGCCGGTTTGATGTTCTTGCAGTTTTCACTGTAAAACCGAGTTGGAGCTAGTACCTCCCCATATATATGTATGGAGTGGAGTTTGCAACTGAAAAGAACCTTTGTGTTCCCAACAAGCTAGGTGAAGGACGGCTTTCACACACACTTATCTCTCAGAACTGAGCATGTGGAGAGACGTTCGTTCATCTAGCACAAAGGGAACGGGTTGTAGGAGAAACTTTTACTCTGGTTTCTCAGTCTGTTTCCTAGTGCCGGTTTGAAGTTCCTGCAGTTTTCACTGTAAAACCGAGTTGGAGCTAGTACCTCCCCATATATATGTATGGAGTGGAGTTTGCAACTGAAAAGAAACTTTGTGTTACCAACAAGCTAGGTGAAGGACGGCTTTCACACACACTTATCTCTCAGAACTGAGCATATGGAGAGACGTTCGTTCATCTAGCACAAAGGGAACGGGTTGCAAGAGAAACCTTTACTGTGGTTTCCAGTCTGTTTCCTTGTGCCGGTTTGAAGTTCCTGCATTTTTCAATGTAAAATCGATTTGGAGCTAGTACCTCCCCATATATATGTATGAATTGGAGTTTGCAACTGAAAAGAAACTTTGTGTTCCCAACAAGCTAGGTGAAGGACGGCTTTCACACACACTTATCTCTCAGAACTGAGCATGTGGGGAGACGTTCGTTCATCTAGCACAAAGGGAACGGGTTGCAGGAGAAACTTTTACTCTGGTTTCTCAGTCTGTTTCCTAGTGCCGGTTTGAAGTTCCTGCAGTTTTCACTGTAAAACCGAGTTGGAGCTAGTACCTCCCCATATATATGTATGGAGTGGAGTTTGCAACTGAAAAGAAACTTTGTGTTCCCTACAAGCTAGGTGAAGGACGGCTTTCACACACATTTATCTCTCAGAACTGAGCAAGTGGAGAGACGTTCGTTCATCTAGCACAAAGGGGACGGGTTGCATGAGAAAATTTTACTCTGGTTTCTCAGTCTGTTTCCTAGTGCCGGTTTGAAGTTCCTGCAGTTTTCACTGTAAAACCGAGTTGGAGCTAGTACCTCCACATATATATGTATGGAGTGGAGTTTGCAACTGAAAAGAAACTTTGTGTTCCCAACAAGCTAGGTGAAGGACGGCTTTCACACACACATTTCTCTCAGACCTGAGCATGTCGGGAGACGTTCGTTCATCTAGCACAAAGGGAACGGGTTGCAGGAGTAACTTTTACTGTGGTTTCTCAGTCTGTTTCCTAGTGCCGGTTTGAAGTTCCTGCATTTTTCACTGTAAAACCGAGTTGGAGCTAGTACCTCCCCATATATATGTATGGATTGGAGTTTGCCACTGAAAAGAAACTTTGTGTTCCCAACAAGCTAGGTGAAGTTCGGCTTTCTCACACAATTATCTCTCAGAAATGAGCATGTGGAGAGACGTTCGTTCATCTAGCACAAATGGAACGGATTGCAGGAGAAACTTTACCGTGGTTTCTCAGTCTGTTTCCTAGTGCCGGTTTGAAGTTCCTGCAGTTTTCACTGTAAAACAGAGTTGGAGCTAGTACCTCCCCATATATATGTATGGAGTGGAGTTTGCAACTGAAAAGAATCTTTGTGTTCCCAACAAGCTAGGTGAAGGACGGCTTTCACACACACATATCTCTCAGAATTGAGCATTTGGAGAGACGTTCCTTCATCTAGCACATAGGAAACGGGTTGAAGTAGAAACTTTTACTCTGGTTTCTCAGTCTGTTTCCTAGTGCTTGTTTGAAGTTCCTGCAGTTTTCACTGTAAAACCGAGTTGGAGCTAGTACCTCCCCATATATATCTATGGAGTGGAGTTTGCAACTGAAAAGAAACTTTGTGTTCCCAACAAGCTAGGTGAAGGACGGCTTTCACACACATTTATCTCTCAGAACTGAGCATGTGGAGAGACGTTCGTTCATCTAGAACAAATGGAACGGGTTGCAGGAGATACTTTTACTGTGGTTTCTCAGTCTGTTTCCTAGTGCCGGTTTGAAGTTCCTGCAGTTTTCACTGTAAAACCGAGTTGGAGCTAGTACTTCCCCATATATATGTATGGAGTGGAGTTTGCAACTTAAAAGAAACTTTGTTTTCCCAACAAGCTAGGTGAAGGACGGCTTTCACACACACTTATCTCTCAGAACTGAGCATGTGGAGAGACGTTCGTTCATCTAGCACAAAGGGAACGGGTTGCAGGAGAAAGTTTACTGTGGTTTCTCAGTCTGTTTCCTAGTGCCGGTTTGAAGTTCTTGCAGTTTTCACTGTAAAACCGAGTTGGAGCTAGTACCTCCCCATATATATGTATGGAGTGGAGTTTGCAACTGAAAAGAACCTTTGTGTTACCAACAAGCTAGGTGAAGGACGGCTTTTACACACATTTATCTCTCAGAACTGAGCATGTGGAGAGACGTTCGTTCATCTAGCACAAAGGGAACGGGTTGCAGGAGAGACTTTACTGTGGTTTCTCAGTCTGTTTCCTAGTGCCGGTTTGAAGTTCCTACAGTTTTCACTGTAAACAAGAGTTGGAGCTAGTACCCCCCCATATATTTGTATGGAGTGGTGTTTGCAACTGAAAAGAAACTTTGTGTTCCCAACAAGCTAGGTGAAGGACGGCTTTCACACACACTTATCTCTCAGAACTGAGCATGTGGAGAGACGTTCTTTCATCTAGCACAAAGGGAACGGGTTGCAGGAGAAACTTTTACTGTGGTTTCTCAGTCTGTTTCCTAGTGCCGGTTTGAAGTTCCTGCAGTTTTCACTGTAAAACCGAGTTGGAGCTAGTACCTCCCCATATATATGTATGGAGTGGAGTTTGCAACTGAAAAGAAACTTTGTGTTCCCAACAAGCTAGGTGAAGGACGGTTTCACACCCAATTATCTCTCAGAATTGAGCATGTGGAGAGACGCTCGTTCATTTAGCACAAGGGGAACGGGTTGCAGGAGAAACTTTTACTCTGGTTTCTCAGTCTGTTTCCTAGTGCCGGTTTGAAGTTCCTGCAGTTTTCACTGTAAAACCGTGTTGGAGCTAGTACCTCCCCATATATATGTATGGAGTGGAGTTTGCACCTGAAAAGAAACTTTGTGTTACCAACAAGCTAGGTGAAGGACGGCTTTCACACACACTTATCTCTCAGAACTGAGCATGTCGGGAGACGTTCGTTCATCTAGCACAAAGGGAACGGGTTGCAGGAGAAACTTTTCTGTGGTTTCTCAGTCTGTTTCCTAGTGCCGGTTTGAAGTTCCTGCATTTTTCACTGTAAAACCGAGTTGGAGCTAGTACCTCCCCATATATATGTATGGAGTGGAGTTTGCAACTGAAAAGAACCTTTGTGTTCCCAACAAGCTAGGTGAAGGACGGCTTTCACACACACTTATCTCTCAGAACTGAGCATGTGGAGAGACGTTCGTTCATCTAGCACAAAGGGAACGGGTTGCAGGAGAAACTTTTACTCTGGTTTCTCAGTCTGTTTCCTAGTGCCGGTTTGATGTTCTTGCAGTTTTCACTGTAAAACCGAGTTGGAGCTAGTACCTCCCCATATATATGTATGGAGTGGAGTTTGCAACTGAAAAGAACCTTTGTGTTCCCAACAAGCTAGGTGAAGGACGGCTTTCACACACACTTATCTCTCAGAACTGAGCATGTGGAGAGACGTTCGTTCATCTAGCACAAAGGGAACGGGTTGTAGGAGAAACTTTTACTCTGGTTTCTCAGTCTGTTTCCTAGTGCCGGTTTGAAGTTCCTGCAGTTTTCACTGTAAAACCGAGTTGGAGCTAGTACCTCCCCATATATATGTATGGAGTGGAGTTTGCAACTGAAAAGAAACTTTGTGTTACCAACAAGCTAGGTGAAGGACGGCTTTCACACACACTTATCTCTCAGAACTGAGCATATGGAGAGACGTTCGTTCATCTAGCACAAAGGGAACGGGTTGCAAGAGAAACTTTTACTGTGGTTTCCAGTCTGTTTCCTTGTGCCGGTTTGAAGTTCCTGCATTTTTCACTGTAAAATCGAGTTGGAGCTAGTACCTCCCCATATATATGTATGGATTGGAGTTTGCAACTGAAAAGAAACTTTGTGTTCCCAACAAGCTAGGTGAAGGACGGCTTTCACACACACTTATCTCTCAGAACTGAGCATGTGGGGAGACGTTCGTTCATCTAGCACAAAGGGAACGGGTTGCAGGAGAAACTTTTACTCTGGTTTCTCAGTCTGTTTCCTAGTGCCGGTTTGAAGTTCCTGCAGTTTTCACTGTAAAACCGAGTTGGAGCTAGTACCTCCCCATATATATGTATGGAGTGGAGTTTGCAACTGAAAAGAAACTTTGTGTTCCCTACAAGCTAGGTGAAGGACGGCTTTCACACACATTTATCTCTCAGAACTGAGCAAGTGGAGAGACGTTCGTTCATCTAGCAAAAAGGGGACGGGTTGCATGAGAAAATTTTACTCTGGTTTCTCAGTCTGTTTCCTAGTGCCGGTTTGAAGTTCCTGCAGTTTTCACTGTAAAACCGAGTTGGAGCTAGTACCTCCCCATATATATGTATGGAGTGGAGTTTGCAACTGAAAAGAAACTTTGTGTTCCCAACAAGCTAGGTGAAGGACGGCTTTCACACACACATTTCTCTCAGACCTGAGCATGTCGGGAGACGTTCGTTCATCTAGCACAAAGGGAACGGGTTGCAGGAGAAACTTTTACTGTGGTTTCTCAGTCTGTTTCCTAGTGCCGGTTTGAAGTTCCTGCATTTTTCACTGTAAAACCGAGTTGGAGCTAGTACCTCCCCATATATATGTATGGAGTGGAGTTTGCCACTGAAAAGAAACTTTGTGTTCCCAACAAGCTAGGTGAAGTTCGGCTTTCTCACACAATTATCTCTCAGAAATGAGCATGTGGAGAGACGTTCGTTCATCTAGCACAAATGGAACGGATTGCAGGAGAAACTTTACTGTGGTTTCTCAGTCTGTTTCCTAGTGCCGGTTTGAAGTTCCTGCAGTTTTCACTGTAAAACAGAGTTGGAGCTAGTACCTCCCCATATATATGTATGGAGTGGAGTTTGCAACTGAAAAGAAACTTTGTGTTCCCAACAAGCTAGGTGAAGGACGGCTTTCACACACACATATCTCTCAGAATTGAGCATTTGGAGAGACGTTCCTTCATCTAGCACATAGGAAACGGGTTGCAGTAGAAACTTTTACTCTGGTTTCTCAGTCTGTTTCCTAGTGCTTGTTTGAAGTTCCTGCAGTTTTCACTGTAAAACCGAGTTGGAGCTAGTACCTCCCCATATATATCTATGGAGTGGAGTTTGCAACTGAAAAGAAACTTTGTGTTCCCAACAAGCTAGGTGAAGGACGGCTTTCACACACATTTATCTCTCAGAACTGAGCATGTGGAGAGACGTTCGTTCATCTAGAACAAATGGAACGGGTTGCAGGAGAAACTTTTACTGTGGTTTCTCAGTCTGTTTCCTAGTGCCGGTTTGAAGTTTCTGCAGTTTTCACTGTAAAACCGACTTGGAGCTTGTACTTCCCCATATATATGTATGGAGTGGAGTTTGCAACTGAAAAGAAACTTTGTGTTCCCAACAAGCTAGGTGAAGGACGGCTTTCACACACACTTGTCTCTCAGAACTAAGCATGTGGAGAGACGTTCGTTCATCTAGCACAAAGGGAACGGGTTGCAGGAGAAACTTTTACTCTGGTTTCTCAGTCTGTTTCCTAGTGCCGGTTTGATGTTCTTGCAGTTTTCACTGTAAAACCGAGTTGGAGCTAGTACCTCCCCATATATATGTATGGAGTGGAGTTTGCAACTGAAAAGAACCTTTGTGTTCCCAACAAGCTAGGTGAAGGACGGCTTTCACACACACTTATCTCTCAGAACTGAGCATGTGGAGAGACGTTCGTTCATCTAGCACAAAGGGAACGTGTTGTAGGAGAAACTTTTACTCTGGTTTCTCAGTCTGTTTCCTAGTGCCGGTTTGAAGTTCCTGCATGTTTCACTGTAAAACCGAGTTGGAGCTAGTACCTCCCCATATATATGTATGGAGTGGAGTTTGCAACTGAAAAGAAACTTTGTGTTACCAACAAGCTAGGTGAAGGACGGCTTTCACACACACTTATCTCTCAGAACTGAGCAAGTCGGGAGACGTTCGTTCATCTAGCACAAAAGGAACGGGTTGCAGGAGAAACTTTTACTGTGGTTTCCAGTCTGTTTCCTAGTGCCGGTTTGAAGTTCCTGCATTTTTCACTGTAAAACAGAGTTGGAGCTAGTACCTCCCCATATATATGTATGGATTGGAGTTTGCAACTGAAAAGAAACTTTGTGTTCCCAACAAGCTAGGTGAAGGTCGGCTTCCACACACACTTATCTCTCAGAACTGAGCATGTGGAGAGACGTTCGTTCATCTAGCACAAAGGGAACGGGTTGCAGGAGAAACTTTTACTCTGGTTTCTCAGTCTGTTTCCTAGTGCCGTTTTGAAGTTCCTGCAGTTTTCACTGTAAAACCGAGTTGGAGGTAGTACTTCCCCATATATATGTATGGAGTGGAGTTTGCAACTGAAAAGAAACTTTGTGTTCCCAACAAGCTAGGTGAAGGACGGCTTTCACACACACTTATCTCTCAGAACTGAGCATGTGGAGAGACGTTCGTTCATCTAGCACAAAGGGAACGGGTTGCAGGAGAAATTTTACTCTGGTTTCTCAGTCTGTTTCCTAGTGCCGGTTTGAAGTTCTTGCAGTTTTCACTGTAAAACCGATTTGGAGATAGTACCTCCCCATATATATGTATGGAGTGGAGTTTGCAACTGAAAAGAAACTTTGTGTTCCCAACAAGCTAGGTGAAGGTCGGCTTTCACACACACTTATCTCTCAGAACTGAGCATGTGGAGAGACGTTCGTTCATCTAGCACAAAGGGAACGGGTTGCAGGAGAGACTTTACTGTGGTTTCTCAGTCTGTTTCCTAGTGCCGGTTTGAAGTTCCTGCAGTTTTCACTGTAAAACCGAGTTGGAGCTAGTACTTCCCCATATATATGTATGGAGTGGAGATTGCAAGTGAAAAGAACCTTTGTGTTCCCAACAAGCTAGGTGAAGGACGGCTTTCACACACACTTATCTCTCAGAACTGAGCATGTGGAGAGACGTTCGTTCATCTAGCACAAAGGGAACGGGTTGCAGGAGAAACTATTACTGTGGTTTCTCAGTCTGTTTCCTAGTGCCGGTTTGAAGTTCCTGCAGTTTTCACTGTAAAACCTATTTGGAGCTAGTACCTCCCCATATATATGTACGTATTGGAGTTTGCAACTGAAAAGAAACTTTGTGTTACCAACAAGCTAGGTGAAGGACCGCTTTCACACACACATATCTCTCAGAACTGAGCATGTGGAGAGACGTTCGTTCATGTAGCACAAAGGGAATGGGTTGCAGGAGAAACTTTTATTCGGGATACTCAGTCTGTTTCCTAGTGGCGGTTTTAAGTTCCTGCAGTTTTCACTGCAAAACCGAGTTGGAGCTAGTACCTCCCCATATATATTTATTGAGTGCAGTTTGCAACTGAAAAGAAACTTTGTGTTCCCAACAAGCTAGGTGAAGGACGGCTTTCACACAAACTTTTCTCTCAGAACTGAGCATGTGGAGAGACGTTCGTTCATCTAGCACAAAGGGAACGGGTTGCAGGAGAAACTTTTTCTGTGGTTTCTCAGTCTGTTTCCTAGTGCCGGTTTGAAGTTCCTGCATTTTTCACTGTAAAACCGAGTTGGAGCTAGTACCTCCCCATATATATGTACGGATTGGAGTTTGCAACTGAAAAGAAACTTTGTGTTCCCAACAAGCTAGGTGAAGGTCGGCTTTCACACACACTTATCTCTCAGAACTGAGCATGTGGAGAGACGTTCGTTCATCTAGCACAAAGGGAACGGGTTGCAGGAGAAACTTTTACTCAGGTTTCTCAGTCTGTTTCCTAGTGCCGGTTTGAAGTTCCTGCAGTTTTCACTGTAAAACCGAGTTGGAGCTAGTACCTCCCCATATATATGTATGGATTGGAGTTTGCAACTGAAAAGAAACTTTGTGTTCCCAACAACCTAGTTGAAGGTCGGCTTTCACACACACTTATTTCTCAGAACTGAGCATGTGGTGAGAAGTTCTTTCATCAAGCACAAAGGGAACGGGTTGCATTAGAAACTTTTACTGTGGTTTCTCGGTCTGTTTCCTATTGCCGGTTTGAAGATCCTGCAGTTTTCACTGTAAAACCGAGTTGGAGCTAGTACCTCCCCATATATATGTACAGAGTGCAGTTTGCAACTGAAAAGATACTTTGTGTTCCCAACAAGCTATGTGAAGGACGGCTTTCACACACACTTATCTCTCAGAACGGAGCATGTGGAGAGACGTTCGTTCATCTAGCACAAAGGGAACGGGTTGCAGGAGAGACTTTACTGTGGTTTCTCAGTCTGTTTCCTAGTGCCGGTTTGAAGTTCCTACAGTTTTCACTGTAAACAAGAGTTGGAGCTAGTACCCCCCCATATATTTGTATGGAGTGGTGTTTGCAACTGAAAAGAAACTTTGTGTTCCCAACAAGCTAGGTGAAGGACGGCTTTCACACACACTTATCTCTCAGAACTGAGCATGTGGAGAGACGTTCTTTCATCTAGCACAAAGGGAACGGGTTGCAGGAGAAACTTTTACTGTGGTTTCTCAGTCTGTTTCCTAGTGCCGGTTTGAAGTTCCTGCATTTTTCACTGTAAACCGAGTTGGAGCTAGTACCTCCCCATATATATGTATGGAGTGGAGTTTGCAACTGAAAAGAAACTTTGTGTTCCCAACAAGCTAGGTGAAGGACGGCTTTCACACCCAATTATCTCTCAGAATTGAGCATGTGGAGAGACGCTCGTTCATTTAGCACAAGGGGAACGGGTTGCAGGAGAAACTTTTACTCTGGTTTCTCAGTCTGTTTCCTAGTGCCGGTTTGAAGTTCCTGCAGTTTTCACTGTAAAACCGTGTTGGAGCTAGTACCTCCCCATATATATGTATGGAGTGGAGTTTGCACCTGAAAAGAAACTTTGTGTTACCAACAAGCTAGTTGAAGGACGGCTTTCACACACACTTATCTCTCAGAACTGAGCATGTCGGGAGACGTTCGTTCATCTAGCACAAAGGGAACGGGTTGCAGGAGAAACTTTTCTGTGGTTTCTCAGTCTGTTTCCTAGTGCCGGTTTGAAGTTCCTGCATTTTTCACTGTAAAACCGAGTTGGAGCTAGTACCTCCCCATATATATGTATGGAGTGGAGTTTGCAACTGAAAAGAACCTTTGTGTTCCCAACAAGCTAGGTGAAGGACGGCTTTCACACACACTTATCTCTCAGAACTGAGCATGTGGAGAGACGTTCGTTCATCTAGCACAAAGGGAACGGGTTGCAGGAGAAACTTTTACTCTGGTTTCTCAGTCTGTTTCCTAGTGCCGGTTTGATGTTCTTGCAGTTTTCACTGTAAAACCGAGTTGGAGCTAGTACCTCCCCATATATATGTATGGAGTGGAGTTTGCAACTGAAAAGAACCTTTGTGTTCCCAACAAGCTAGGTGAAGGACGGCTTTCACACACACTTATCTCTCAGAACTGAGCATGTGGAGAGACGTTCGTTCATCTAGCACAAAGGGAACGGGTTGTAGGAGAAACTTTTACTCTGGTTTCTCAGTCTGTTTCCTAGTGCCGGTTTGAAGTTCCTGCAGTTTTCACTGTAAAACCGAGTTGGAGCTAGTACCTCCCCATATATATGTATGGAGTGGAGTTTGCAACTGAAAAGAAACTTTGTGTTACCAACAAGCTAGGTGAAGGACGGCTTTCACACACACTTATCTCTCAGAACTGAGCATATGGAGAGACGTTCGTTCATCTAGCACAAAGGGAACGGGTTGCAAGAGAAACTTTTACTGTGGTTTCCAGTCTGTTTCCTAGTGCCGGTTTGAAGTTCCTGCATTTTTCACTGTAAAATCGAGTTGGAGCTAGTACCTCCCCATATATATGTATGGATTGGAGTTTGCAACTGAAAAGAAACTTTGTGTTCCCAACAAGCTAGGTGAAGGACGGCTTTCACACACACTTATCTCTCAGAACTGAGCATGTGGAGAGACGTTCGTTCATCTAGCACAAAGGGAACGGGTTGCAGGAGAAACTTTTACTCTGGTTTCTCAGTCTGTTTCCTAGTGCCGGTTTGAAGTTCCTGCAGTTTTCACTGTAAAACCGAGTTGGAGCTAGTACCTCCCCATATATATGTATGGAGTGGAGTTTGCAACTGAAAAGAAACTTTGTGTTCCCTACAAGCTAGGTGAAGGACGGCTTTCACACACATTTATCTCTCAGAACTGAGCAAGTGGAGAGACGTTCGTTCATCTAGCACAAAGGGGACGGGTTGCATGAGAAAATTTTACTCTGGTTTCTCAGTCTGTTTCCTAGTGCCGGTTTGAAGTTCCTGCAGTTTACACTGTAAAACCGAGTTGGAGCTAGTACCTCCACATATATATGTATGGAGTGGAGTTTGCAACTGAAAAGAAACTTTGTGTTCCCAACAAGCTAGGTGAAAGACGGCTTTCACACACACTTTTCTCTCAGACCTGAGCATGTCGGGAGACGTTCGTTCATCTAGCACAAAGGGAACGGGTTGCAGGAGAAACTTTTACTGTGGTTTCTCAGTCTGTTTCCTAGTGCCGGTTTGAAGTTCCTGCATTTTTCACTGTAAAACCGAGTTGGAGCTAGTACCTCCCCATATATATGTATGGATTGGAGTTTGCCACTGAAAAGAAACTTTGTGTTCCCAACAAGCTAGGTGAAGTTCGGCTTTCTCACACAATTATCTCTCAGAAATGAGCATGTGGAGAGACGTTCGTTCATCTAGCACAAATGGAACGGATTGCAGGAGAAACTTTACTGTGGTTTCTCAGTCTGTTTCCTAGTGCCGGTTTGAAGTTCCTGCAGTTTTCACTGTAAAACAGAGTTGGAGCTAGTACCTCCCCATATATATGTATGGAGTGGAGTTTGCAACTGAAAAGAAACTTTGTGTTCCCAACAAGCTAGGTGAAGGACGGCTTTCACACACACATATCTCTCAGAATTGAGCATTTGGAGAGACGTTCCTTCATCTAGCACATAGGAAACGGGTTGCAGTAGAAACTTTTACTCTGGTTTCTCAGTCTGTTTCCTAGTGCTTGTTTGAAGTTCATGCAGTTTTCACTGTAAAACCGAGTTGGAGCTAGTACCTCCCCATATATATCTATGGAGTGGAGTTTGCAACTGAAAAGAAACTTTGTGTTCCCAACAAGCTAGGTGAAGGACGGCTTTCACACACATTTATCTCTCAGAACTGAGCATGTGGAGAGACGTTCGTTCATCTAGAACAAATGGAACGGGTTGCAGGAGATACTTTTACTGTGGTTTCTCAGTCTGTTTCCTAGTGCCGGTTTGAAGTTCCTGCAGTTTTCACTGTAAAACCGAGTTGGAGCTAGTACTTCTCCATATATATGTATGGAGTGGAGTTTGCAACTTAAAAGAAACTTTGTGTTCCCAACAATCTAGGTGAAGGACGGCTTTCACACACACTTATCTCTCAGAACTGAGCATGTGGAGAGACGTTCGTTCATCTAGCACAAAGGGAATGGGTTGCAGGAGAAACTTTACTGTGGTTTCTCAGTCTGTTTCCTAGTGCCGGTTTGATGTTCTTGCAGTTTTCACTGTAAAACCGAGTTGGAGCTAGTACCTCCCCATATATATGTATGGAGTGGAGTTTGCAACTGAAAAGAACCTTTGTGTTACCAACAAGCTAGGTGAAGGACGGCTTTTACACACATTTATCTCTCAGAACTGAGCATGTGGAGAGACGTTCGTTCATCTAGCACAAAGGGAACGGGTTGCAGGAGAGACTTTACTGTGGTTTCTCAGTCTGTTTCCTAGTGCCGGTTTGAAGTTCCTACAGTTTTCACTGTAAACAAGAGTTGGAGCTAGTACCCCCCCATATATTTGTATGGAGTGGTGTTTGCAACTGAAAAGAAACTTTGTGTTCCCAACAAGCTAGGTGAAGGACGGCTTTCACACACACTTATCTCTCAGAACTGAGCATGTGGAGAGACGTTCTTTCATCTAGCACAAAGGGAACGGGTTGCAGGAGAAACTTTTACTGTGGTTTCTCAGTCTGTTTCCTAGTGCCGGTTTGAAGTTCCTGCATTTTTCACTGTAAAACCGAGTTGGAGCTAGTACCTCCCCATATATATGTATGGAGAGGAGTTTGCAACTGAAAAGAAACTTTGTGTTCCCAACAAGCTAGGTGAAGGACGGCTTTCACACCCAATTATCTCTCAGAATTGAGCATGTGGAGAGACGCTCGTTCATTTAGCACAAGGGGAACGGGTTGCAGGAGAAACTTTTACTCTGGTTTCTCAGTCTGTTTCCTAGTGCCGGTTTGAAGTTCCTGCAGTTTTCACTGTAAAACCGCGTTGGAGCTAGTACCACCCCATATATATGTATGGAGTGGAGTTTGCACCTGAAAAGAAACTTTGTGTTACCAACAAGCTAGGTGAAGGACGGCTTTCACACACACTTATCTCTCAGAACTGAGCATGTCGGGAGACGTTCGTTCATCTAGCACAAAGGGAACGGGTTGCAGGAGAAACTTTTCTGTGGTTTCTCAGTCTGTTTCCTAGTGCCGGTTTGAAGTTCCTGCATTTTTCACTGTAAAACCGAGTTGGAGCTAGTACCTCCCCATATATATGTATGGAGTGGAGTTTGCAACTGAAAAGAACCTTTGTGTTCCCAACAAGCTAGGTGAAGGACGGCTTTCACACACACTTATCTCTCAGAACTGAGCATGTGGAGAGACGTTCGTTCATCTAGCACAAAGGGAACGGGTTGCAGGAGAAACTTTTACTCTGGTTTCTCAGTCTGTTTCCTAGTGCCGGTTTGATGTTCTTGCAGTTTTCACTGTAAAACCGAGTTGGAGCTAGTACCTCCCCATATATATGTATGGAGTGGAGTTTGCAACTGAAAAGAACCTTTGTGTTCCCAACAAGCTAGGTGAAGGACGGCTTTCACACACACTTATCTCTCAGAACTGAGCATGTGGAGAGACGTTCGTTCATCTAGCACAAAGGGAACGGGTTGTAGGAGAAACTTTTACTCTGGATTCTCAGTCTGTTTCCTAGTGCCGGTTTGAAGTTCCTGCAGTTTTCACTGTAAAATCGAGTTGGAGCTAGTACCTCCCCATATATATGTATGGATTGGAGTTTGCAACTGAAAAGAAACTTTGTGTTCCCAACAAGCTAGGTGAAGGACGGCTTTCACACACACTTATCTCTCAGAACTGAGCATGTGGGGAGACGTTCGTTCATCTAGCACAAAGGGAACGGGTTGCAGGAGAAACTTTTACTCTGGTTTCTCAGTCTGTTTCCTAGTGCCGGTTTGAAGTTCCTGCAGTTTTCACTGTAAAACCGAGTTGGAGCTAGTACCTCCCCATATATATGTATGGAGTGGAGTTTGCAACTGAAAAGAAACTTTGTGTTCCCTACAAGCTAGGTGAAGGACGGCTTTCACACACATTTATCTCTCAGAACTGAGCAAGTGGAGAGACGTTCGTTCATCTAGCAAAAAGGGGACGGGTTGCATGAGAAAATTTTACTCTGGTTTCTCAGTCTGTTTCCTAGTGCCGGTTTGAAGTTCCTGCAGTTTTCACTGTAAAACCGAGTTGGAGCTAGTACCTCCCCATATATATGTATGGAGTGGAGTTTGCAACTGAAAAGAAACTTTGTGTTCCCAACAAGCTAGGTGAAGGACGGCTTTCACACACACATTTCTCTCAGACCTGAGCATGTCGGGAGACGTTCGTTCATCTAGCACAAAGGGAACGGGTTGCAGGAGAAACTTTTCTGTGGTTTCTCAGTCTGTTTCCTAGTGCCGGTTTGAAGTTCCTGCATTTTTCACTGTAAAACCGAGTTGGAGCTAGTACCTCCCCATATATATGTATGGAGTGGAGTTTGCAACTGAAAAGAACCTTTGTGTTCCCAACAAGCTAGGTGAAGGACGGCTTTCACACACACTTATCTCTCAGAACTGAGCATGTGGAGAGACGTTCGTTCATCTAGCACAAAGGGAACGGGTTGCAGGAGAAACTTTTACTCTGGTTTCTCAGTCTGTTTCCTAGTGCCGGTTTGATGTTCTTGCAGTTTTCACTGTAAAACCGAGTTGGAGCTAGTACCTCCCCATATATATGTATGGAGTGGAGTTTGCAACTGAAAAGAACCTTTGTGTTCCCAACAAGCTAGGTGAAGGACGGCTTTCACACACACTTATCTCTCAGAACTGAGCATGTGGAGAGACGTTCGTTCATCTAGCACAAAGGGAACGGGTTGTAGGAGAAACTTTTACTCTGGTTTCTCAGTCTGTTTCCTAGTGCCGGTTTGAAGTTCCTGCAGTTTTCACTGTAAAACCGAGTTGGAGCTAGTACCTCCCCATATATATGTATGGAGTGGAGTTTGCAAATGAAAAGAAACTTTGTGTTCCCTACAAGCTAGGTGAAGGACGGCTTTCACACACATTTATCTCTCAGAACTTAGCAAGTGGAGAGACGTTCGTTCATCTAGCAAAAAGGGGACGGGTTGCATGAGAAAATTTTACTCTGGTTTCTCAGTCTGTTTCCTAGTGCCGGTTTGAAGTTCCTGCAGTTTTCACTGTAAAACCGAGTTGGAGCTAGTACCTCCCCATATATATGTATGGAGTGGAGTTTGCAACTGAAAAGAAACTTTGTGTTCCCAACAAGCTAGGTGAAGGACGGCTTTCACACACACATTTCTCTCAGACCTGAGCATGTCGGGAGACGTTCGTTCATCTAGCACAAAGGGAACGGGTTGCAGGAGAAACTTTTACTGTGGTTTCTCAGTCTGTTTCCTAGTGCCGGTTTGAAGTTCCTGCATTTTTCACTGTAAAACCGAGTTGGAGCTAGTACCTCCCCATATATATGTATGGATTGGAGTTTGCCACTGAAAAGAAACTTTGTGTTCCCAACAAGCTAGGTGAAGTTCGGCTTTCTCACACAATTATCTCTCAGAAATGAGCATGTGGAGAGACGTTCGTTCATCTAGCACAAATGGAACGGATTGCAGGAGAAACTTTACTGTGGTTTCTCAGTCTGTTTCCTAGTGCCGGTTTGAAGTTCCTGCCGTTTTCACTGTAAAACAGAGTTGGAGCTAGTACCTCCCCATATATATGTATGGAGTGGAGTTTGCAACTGAAAAGAAACTTTGTGTTCCCAACAAGCTAGGTGAAGGACGGCTTTCACACACACATATCTCTCAGAATTGAGCATTTGGAGAGACGTTCCTTCATCTAGCACATAGGAAACGGGTTGCAGTAGAAACTTTTACTCTGGTTTCTCAGTCTGTTTCCTAGTGCTTGTTTGAAGTTCCTGCAGTTTTCACTGTAAAACCGAGTTGGAGCTAGTACCTCCCCATATATATCTATGGAGTGGAGTTTGCAACTGAAAAGAAACTTTGTGTTCCCAACAAGCTAGGTGAAGGACGGCTTTCACACACATTTATCTCTCAGAACTGAGCATGTGGAGAGACGTTCGTTCATCTAGAACAAATGGAACGGGTTGCAGGAGATACTTTTACTGTGGTTTCTCAGTCTGTTTCCTAGTGCCGGTTTGAAGTTCCTGCAGTTTTCACTGTAAAACCGAGTTGGAGCTAGTACTTCCCCATATATATGTATGGAGTGGAGTTTGCAACTGAAAAGAAACTTTGTGTTCCCAACAAGCTAGGTGAAGGACGGCTTTCACACACACATATCTCTCAGAACTGAGCATGTGCAGAGACGTTCGTTCATCTAGCACAAATGTAACGGGTTGCAGGAGAAACTTTTACTGTGGTTTCTCAGTCTGTTTCCTAGTGCCGTTTTGAAGTTCCTGCAGTTTTCACTGTAAAACCGAGTTGGAGCTAGTACTTCCCCATATATATGTATGGAGTGGAGTTTGCAACTTAAAAGAAACTTTGTGTTCCCAACAAGCTAGGTAAAGGACGGCTTTCACACACACTTATCTCTCAGAACTGAGCATGTGGAGAGACGTTCGTTCATCTAGCACAAAGGGAACGGGTTGCAGGAGAAATTTTACTCTGGTTTCTCAGTCTGTTTCCTAGTCCCGGTTTGAAGTTCTTGCAGTTTTCACTGTAAAACTGATTTGGAGATATTACCTCCCCATATATATGTATGGAGTGGAGTTTGCAACTGAAAAGAAACTTTGTGTTTCCAACAAGCTAGGTGAAGGACGGCTTTCACACACACTTATCTCTCAGAACTTAGCATGTGGAGAGACGTTCGTTCATCTAGCACAAAGGGAACGGGTTGCATTAGAAACTTTTACTGTGGTTTCTCGGTCTGTTTCCTATTGCCGGTTTGAAGTTCCTGCAGTTTTCACTGTAAAACCGAGTTGGAGTTATTACCTCCCCATATATATTTATGGAGTGGAGTTTGCAACTGAAAAGAAACTTTGTGTTCCCAACAAGCTATGTGAAGGACGGCTTTCACACACACTTATATCTCAGAACGGAGCATGTGGAGAGACGTTCGTTCATCTAGCACAAAGTTAACGGGTTGCAGGAGAAAATTTTACTCTGGTTTCTCAGTCTGTTTCCTATTGCCGGTTTGAAGTTCCTGCAGTTTTCAGTGTAAAACCGAGTTGGAGCTAGTACCTCCCCATATATATGTATGGATTGGATTTTGCAAATGAAAAGAAACTTTGTGTTCCCAAAAAGCTAGGTGAAGGTCGGCTTTCACACACACTTATCTCTCAGAACTGAGCATGTGGAGAGACGTTCGTTCATCTAGCAGAAAGGGAACGTGTTGCAGGAGAAACTTTACTGTGGTTTCTCAGTCTGTTTCCTAGTGCCGGTTTGAAGTTCCTGCAGTTTTCACTGTAAACACGAGTAGGAGCTAGTACTCCCCCATATATATGTATGGATTGGAGTTTGCAACTGAAAAGAAACTTTGTGTTCCCAACAAGCTAGGTGAAGGACGGCTTTCACACACACTTATCTCTCAGAACTGAGCATGTGGAGAGACGTTCGTTCATCTAGCACAAAGGGAACGGGTTGCATTAGAAACTTTTACTGTGGTTTCTCGGTCTGTTTCCTATTGCCGGTTTGAAGTTCCTGCAGTTTTCACTGTAAAACCGAGTTGGAGTTAGTACCTCCCCATATATATTTATGGAGTGGAGTTTGCAACTGAAAAGAAACTTTGTGTTCCCAACAAGCTATGTGAAGGACGGCTTTCACACACACTTATATCTCAGATCGGAGCATGTGGAGAGACGTTCGTTCATCTAGCACAAAGTTAAAGGGTTGCAGGAGAAACTTTTACTCTGGTTTCTCAGTCTGTTTCCTATTGCCGGTTTGAAGTTCCTGCAGTTTTCAGTGTAAAACCGAGTTGGAGCTAGTACCTCCCCATATATATGTATGGATTGGATTTTGCAAATGAAAAGAAACTTTGTGTTCCCAACAAGCTAGGTGAAGGTCGGCTTTCACACACACTTATCTCTCAGAACTGAGCATGTGGAGAGACGTTCGTTCATCTAGCACAAAGGGAACGTGTTGCAGGAGAATCTTTACTGTGGTTTCTCAGTCTGTTTCCTAGTGCCGGTTTGAAGTTCCTACAGTTTTCACTGTAAACACGAGTAGGAGCTAGTACTCCCCCATATATATGTATGGATTGGAGTTTGCAACTGAAAAGAAACTTTGTGTTCCCAACAAGCTAGGTGAAGGACGGCTTTCACACACACTTATCTCTCAGAACTGAGCATGTGGAGAGACGTTCTTTCATCTAGCACAAAGGGAACGGGTTGCAGGAGAAACTTTTACTGTGGTTTCTCAGTCTGTTTCCTAGTGCCGGTTTGAAGTTCCTGCATTTTTCACTGTAAAACCGAGTTGGAGCTAGTACCTCCCCATATATATGTATGGAGTGGAGTTTGCAACTGAAAAGAAACTTTGTGTTCCCAACAAGCTAGGTGAAGGTCGGCTTTCACACACACTTATCTCTCAGAACTGAGCATGTGGAGAGACGTTCGTTCATCTAGCACAAAGGGAACGGGTTGCAGGGGAAACTTTTACTCTGGTTTCTCAGTCTGTTTCCTAGTGCCGGTTTGAAGTTCCTGCAGTTTTCACTGTAAAACCCAGTTGGAGATAGTACCTCCCCATATATATGTATGGAGTGGAGTTTGCAACTGAAAAGAACCTTTGTGTTCCCAACAAGCTAGGTGAAGGACGGCTTTCACACACATTTATCTCTCAGAACTTAGCATGTGGAGAGACGTTCGTTCATCTAGCACAAAGGGAACGGGTTGCAGGAGAAACTATACTGTGGTTTCTCAGTCTGTTTCCTAGTGCCGGTTTGAAGTTCCTGCAGTTTTCACTGTAAAATCGAGTTGGAGCTAGTACCTCCCCATATATAAGTATGGAGTGCAGTTTGCAACTGAAAAGAAACTTTGTGTTCCCAACAAGCTAGGTGAAGGACGGCTTTCACACACACTTATATCTCAGAACTGAGCATGTGGAGAGACGTTCGTTCATCTAGCACAAAGGGAACGGTTTGCAGTAGAAACTTTTACTGTGGTTTCTCAGTCTGTTTCCTAGTGCCGGTTTGAAGTTCCTGCAGTTTTCACTGTAAACACGAGTTGGAGCTAGTACCTCCCCATATATATGTATGGAGTGGAGTTTGCAACTGAAAAGAAACTTTGTGTTCCCAACAAGCTAGGTGAAGTACGGCTTTCACACACACTTATCTCTCAGAACTGAGCATGTGGAGAGACGTTCGTTCATCTAGCACAAAGGGAACGGGTTGCAGGAGAGACTTTACTGTGGTTTCTCAGTCTGTTTCCTAGTGCCGGTTTGAAGTTCCTACAGTTTTCACTGTAAACAAGAGTTGGAGCTAGTACCCCCCCATATATTTGTATGGAGTGGTGTTTGCAACTGAAAAGAAACTTTGTGTTCCCAACAAGCTAGGTGAAGGACGGCTTTCACACACACTTATCTCTCAGAACTGAGCATGTGGAGAGACGTTCTTTCATCTAGCACAAAGGGAACGGGTTGCAGGAGAAACTTTTACTGTGGTTTCTCAGTCTGTTTCCTAGTGCCGGTTTGAAGTTCCTGCATTTTTCACTGTAAACCGAGTTGGAGCTAGTACCTCCCCATATATATGTATGGAGTGGAGTTTGCAACTGAAAAGAAACTTTGTGTTCCCAACAAGCTAGGTGAAGGACGGCTTTCACACCCAATTATCTCTCAGAATTGAGCATGTGGAGAGACGCTCGTTCATTTAGCACAAGGGGAACGGGTTGCAGGAGAAACTTTTACTCTGGTTTCTCAGTCTGTTTCTTAGTGCCGGTTTGAAGTTCCTGCAGTTTTCACTGTAAAACCGTGTTGGAGCTAGTACCTCCCCATATATATGTATGGAGTGGAGTTTGCACCTGAAAAGAAACTTTGTGTTACCAACAAGCTAGTTGAAGGACGGCTTTCACACACACTTATCTCTCAGAACTGAGCATGTCGGGAGACGTTCGTTCATCTAGCACAAAGGGAACGGGTTGCAGGAGAAACTTTTCTGTGGTTTCTCAGTCTGTTTCCTAGTGCCGGTTTGAAGTTCCTGCATTTTTCACTGTAAAACCGAGTTGGAGCTAGTACCTCCCCATATATATGTATGGAGTGGAGTTTGCAACTGAAAAGAACCTTTGTGTTCCCAACAAGCTAGGTGAAGGACGGCTTTCACACACACTTATCTCTCAGAACTGAGCATGTGGAGAGACGTTCGTTCATCTAGCACAAAGGGAACGGGTTGCAGGAGAAACTTTTACTCTGGTTTCTCAGTCTGTTTCCTAGTGCCGGTTTGATGTTCTTGCAGTTTTCACTGTAAAACCGAGTTGGAGCTAGTACCTCCCCATATATATGTATGGAGTGGAGTTTGCAACTGAAAAGAACCTTTGTGTTCCCAACAAGCTAGGTGAAGGACGGCTTTCACACACACTTATCTCTCAGAACTGAGCATGTGGAGAGACGTTCGTTCATCTAGCACAAAGGGAACGGGTTGTAGGAGAAACTTTTACTCTGGTTTCTCAGTCTGTTTCCTAGTGCCGGTTTGAAGTTCCTGCAGTTTTCACTGTAAAACCGAGTTGGAGCTAGTACCTCCCCATATATATGTATGGAGTGGAGTTTGCAACTGAAAAGAAACTTTGTGTTACCAACAAGCTAGGTGAAGGACGGCTTTCACACACACTTATCTCTCAGAACTGAGCATATGGAGAGACGTTCGTTCATCTAGCACAAAGGGAACGGGTTGCAAGAGAAACTTTTACTGTGGTTTCCAGTCTGTTTCCTAGTGCCGGTTTGAAGTTCCTGCATTTTTCACTGTAAAATCGAGTTGGAGCTAGTACCTCCCCATATATATGTATGGAGTGGAGTTTGCAACTGAAAAGAAACTTTGTGTTCCCAACAAGCTAGGTGAAGGACGGCTTTCACACACACTTATCTCTCAGAACTGAGCAAGTGGAGAGACGTTCGTTCATCTAGCACAAAGGGGACGGGTTGCATGAGAAAATTTTACTCTGGTTTCTCAGTCTGTTTCCTAGTGCCGGTTTGAAGTTCCTGCAGTTTTCACTCTAAAACCGAGTTGGAGCTAGTACCTCCACATATATATGTATGGAGTGGAGTTTGCAACTGAAAAGAAACTTTGTGTTCCCAACAAGCTAGGTGAAAGACGGCTTTCACACACACTTTTCTCTCAGACCTGAGCATGTCGGGAGACGTTCGTTCATCTAGCACAAAGGGAACGGGTTGCAGGAGAAACTTTTACTGTGGTTTCTCAGTCTGTTTCCTAGTGCCGGTTTGAAGTTCCTGCATTTTTCACTGTAAAACCGAGTTGGAGCTAGTACCTCCCCATATATATGTATGGATTGGAGTTTGCCACTGAAAAGAAACTTTGTGTTCCCAACAAGCTAGGTGAAGTTCGGCTTTCTCACACAATTATCTCTCAGAAATGAGCATGTGGAGAGACGTTCGTTCATCTAGCACAAATGGAACGGATTGCAGGAGAAACTTTACTGTGGTTTCTCAGTCTGTTTCCTAGTGCCGGTTTGAAGTTCCTGCAGTTTTCACTGTAAAACAGAGTTGGAGCTAGTACCTCCCCATATATATGTATGGAGTGGAGTTTGCAACTGAAAAGAAACTTTGTGTTCCCAACAAGCTAGGTGAAGGACGGCTTTCACACACACATATCTCTCAGAATTGAGCATTTGGAGAGACGTTCCTTCATCTAGCACATAGGAAACGGGTTGCAGTAGAAACTTTTACTCTGGTTTCTCAGTCTGTTTCCTAGTGCTTGTTTGAAGTTCCTGCAGTTTTCACTGTAAAACCGAGTTGGAGCTAGTACCTCCCCATATATATCTATGGAGTGGAGTTTGCAACTGAAAAGAAACTTTGTGTTCCCAACAAGCTAGGTGAAGGACGGCTTTCACACACATTTATCTCTCAGAACTGAGCATGTGGAGAGACGTTCGTTCATCTAGAACAAATGGAACGGGTTGCAGGAGATACTTTTACTGTGGTTTCTCAGTCTGTTTCCTAGTGCCGGTTTGAAGTTCCTGCAGTTTTCACTGTAAAACCGAGTTGGAGCTAGTACTTCCCCATATATATGTATGGAGTGGAGTTTGCAACTTAAAAGAAACTTTGTGTTCCCAACAAGCTAGGTGAAGGACGGCTTTCACACACACTTATCTCTCAGAACTGAGCATGTGGAGAGACGTTCGTTCATCTAGCACAAAGGGAATGGGTTGCAGGAGAAACTTTACTGTGGTTTCTCAGTCTGTTTCCTAGTGCCGGTTTGAAGTTCTTGCAGTTTTCACTGTAAAACCGAGTTGGAGCTAGTACCTCCCCATATATATGTATGGAGTGGAGTTTGCAACTGAAAAGAACCTTTGTGTTACCAACAAGCTAGGTGAAGGACGGCTTTTACACACATTTATCTCTCAGAACTGAGCATGTGGAGAGACGTTCGTTCATCTAGCACAAAGGGAACGGGTTGCAGGAGAGACTTTACTGTGGTTTCTCAGTCTGTTTCCTAGTGCCGGTTTGAAGTTCCTACAGATTTCACTGTAAACAAGAGTTGGAGCTAGTACCCCCCCATATATTTGTATGGAGTGGTGTTTGCAACTGAAAAGAAACTTTGTGTTCCCAACAAGCTAGGTGAAGGACGGCTTTCACACACACTTATCTCTCAGAACTGAGCATGTGGAGAGACGTTCTTTCATCTAGCACAAAGGGAACGGGTTGCAGGAGAAACTTTTACTGTGGTTTCTCAGTCTGTTTCCTAGTGCCGGTTTGAAGTTCCTGCATTTTTCACTGTAAAACCGAGTTGGAGCTAGTACCTCCCCATATATATGTATGGAGTGGAGTTTGCAACTGAAAAGAAACTTTGTGTTCCCAACAAGCTAGGTGAAGGACGGCTTTCACACCCAATTATCTCTCAGAATTGAGCATGTGGAGAGACGCTCGTTCATTTAGCACAAGGGGAACGGGTTGCAGGAGAAACTTTTACTCTGGTTTCTCAGTCTGTTTCCTAGTGCCGGTTTGAAGTTCCTGCAGTTTTCACTGTAAAACCGCGTTGGAGCTAGTACCACCCCATATATATGTATGGAGTGGAGTTTGCACCTGAAAAGAAACTTTGTGTTACCAACAAGCTAGGTGAAGGACGGCTTTCACACACACTTATCTCTCAGAACTGAGCATGTCGGGAGACGTTCGTTCATCTAGCACAAAGGGAACGGTTTGCAGGAGAAACTTTTCTGTGGTTTCTCAGTCTGTTTCCTAGTGCCGGTTTGAAGTTCCTGCATTTTTCACTGTAAAACAGAGTTGGAGCTAGTACCTCCCCATATATATGTATGGAGTGGAGTTTGCAACTGAAAAGAACCTTTGTGTTCCCAACAAGCTAGGTGAAGGACGGCTTTCACACACACTTATCTCTCAGAACTGAGCATGTGGAGAGACGTTCGTTCATCTAGCACAAAGGGAACGGGTTGCAGGAGAAACTTTTACTCTGGTTTCTCAGTCTGTTTCCTAGTGCCGGTTTGATGTTCTTGCAGTTTTCACTGTAAAACCGAGTTGGAGCTAGTACCTCCCCATATATATGTATGGAGTGGAGTTTGCAACTGAAAAGAACCTTTGTGTTCCCAACAAGCTAGGTGAAGGACGGCTTTCACACACACTTATCTCTCAGAACTGAGCATGTGGAGAGACGTTCGTTCATCTAGCACAAAGGGAACGGGTTGTAGGAGAAACTTTTACTCTGGTTTCTCAGTCTGTTTCCTAGTGCCGGTTTGAAGTTCCTGCAGTTTTCACTGTAAAATCGAGTTGGAGCTAGTACCTCCCCATATATATGTATGGATTGGAGTTTGCAACTGAAAAGAAACTTTGTGTTCCCAACAAGCTAGGTGAAGGACGGCTTTCACACACACTTATCTCTCAGAACTGAGCATGTGGGGAGACGTTCGTTCATCTAGCACAAAGGGAACGGGTTGCAGGAGAAACTTTTACTCTGGTTTCTCAGTCTGTTTCCTAGTGCCGGTTTGAAGTTCCTGCAGTTTTCACTGTAAAACCGAGTTGGAGCTAGTACCTCCCCATATATATGTATGGAGTGGAGTTTGCAACTGAAAAGAAACTTTGTGTTCCCTACAAGCTAGGTGAAGGACGGCTTTCACACACATTTATCTCTCAGAACTGAGCAAGCGGAGAGACGTTCGTTCATCTAGCAAAAAGGGGACGGGTTGCATGAGAAAATTTTACTCTGGTTTCTCAGTCTGTTTCCTAGTGCCGGTTTGAAGTTCCTGCAGTTTTCACTGTAAAACCGAGTTGGAGCTAGTACCTCCCCATATATATGTATGGAGTGGAGTTTGCAACTGAAAAGAAACTTTGTGTTCCCAACAAGCTAGGTGAAGGACGGCTTTCACACACACATTTCTCTCAGACCTGAGCATGTCGGGAGACGTTCGTTCATCTAGCACAAAGGGAACGGGTTGCAGGAGAAACTTTTCTGTGGTTTCTCAGTCTGTTTCCTAGTGCCGGTTTGAAGTTCCTGCATTTTTCACTGTAAAACCGAGTTGGAGCTAGTACCTCCCCATATATATGTATGGAGTGGAGTTTGCAACTGAAAAGAACCTTTGTGTTCCCAACAAGCTAGGTGAAGGACGGCTTTCACACACACTTATCTCTCAGAACTGAGCATGTGGAGAGACGTTCGTTCATCTAGCACAAAGGGAACGGGTTGCAGGAGAAACTTTTACTCTGGTTTCTCAGTCTGTTTCCTAGTGCCGGTTTGATGTTCTTGCAGTTTTCACTGTAAAACCGAGTTGGAGCTAGTACCTCCCCATATATATGTATGGAGTGGAGTTTGCAACTGAAAAGAACCTTTGTGTTCCCAACAAGCTAGGTGAAGGACGGCTTTCACACACACTTATCTCTCAGAACTGAGCATGTGGAGAGACGTTCGTTCATCTAGCACAAAGGGAACGGGTTGTAGGAGAAACTTTTACTCTGGTTTCTCAGTCTGTTTCCTACTGCCGGTTTGAAGTTCCTGCAGTTTTCTCTTTAAAACCGAGTTGGAGCTAGTACCTCCCCATATATATGTATGGAGTGGAGTTTGCAAATGAAAAGAAACTTTGTGTTCCCTACAAGCTAGGTGAAGGACGGCTTTCACACACATTTATCTCTCAGAACTGAGCAAGTGGAGAGACGTTCGTTCATCTAGCAAAAAGGGGACGGGTTGCATGAGAAAATTTTACTCTGGTTTCTCAGTCTGTTTCCTAGTGCCGGTTTGAAGTTCCTGCAGTTTTCACTGTAAAACCGAGTTGGAGCTAGTACCTCCCCATATATATGTATGGAGTGGAGTTTGCAACTGAAAAGAAACTTTGTGTTCCCAACAAGCTAGGTGAAGGACGGCTTTCACACACACATTTCTCTCAGACCTGAGCATGTCGGGAGACGTTCGTTCATCTAGCACAAATGGAACGGGTTGCAGGAGAAACTTTTACTGTGGTTTCTCAGTCTGTTTCCTAGTGCCGGTTTGAAGTTCCTGCATTTTTCACTGTAAAACCGAGTTGGAGCTAGTACCTCCCCATATATATGTATGGATTGGAGTTTGCCACTGAAAAGAAACTTTGTGTTCCCAACAAGCTAGGTGAAGTTCGGCTTTCTCACACAATTATCTCTCAGAAATGAGCATGTGGAGAGACGTTCGTTCATCTAGCACAAATGGAACGGATTGCAGGAGAAACTTTACTGTGGTTTCTCAGTCTGTTTCCTAGTGCCGGTTTGAAGTTCCTGCCGTTTTCACTGTAAAACAGAGTTGGAGCTAGTACCTCCCCATATATATGTATGGAGTGGAGTTTGCAACTGAAAAGAAACTTTGTGTTCCCAACAAGCTAGGTGAAGGACGGCTTTCACACACACATATCTCTCAGAATTGAGCATTTGGAGAGACGTTCCTTCATCTAGCACATAGGAAACGGGTTGCAGTAGAAACTTTTACTCTGGTTTCTCAGTCTGTTTCCTAGTGCTTGTTTGAAGTTCCTGCAGTTTTCACTGTAAAACCGAGTTGGAGCTAGTACCTCCCCATATATATCTATGGAGTGGAGTTTGCAACTGAAAAGAAACTTTGTGTTCCCAACAAGCTAGGTGAAGGTCGGCTTTCACACACATTTATCTCTCAGAACTGAGCATGTGGAGAGACGTTCGTTCATCTAGAACAAATGGAACGGGTTGCAGGAGATACTTTTACTGTGGTTTCTCAGTCTGTTTCCTAGTGCCGGTTTGAAGTTCCTGCAGTTTTCACTGTAAAACCGAGTTGGAGCTAGTACTTCCCCATATATATGTATGGAGTGGAGTTTGCAACTGAAAAGAAACTTTGTGTTCCCAACAAGCTAGGTGAAGGACGGCTTTCACACACACTTATCTCTCAGAACTGAGCATGTGGAGAGACGTTCGTTCATCTAGCACAAAGGGAACGGGTTGCAGGAGAAACTTTACTGTGGTTTCTCAGTCTGTTTCCTAGTGCCGGTTTGAAGTTCTTGCAGTTTTCACTGTAAAACCGAGTTGGAGCTAGTACCTCCCCATATATATGTATGGAGTGGAGTTTGCAACTGAAAAGAACCTTTGTGTTACCAACAAGCTAGGTGAAGGACGGCTTTTACACACATATATCTCTCAGAACTGAGCATGTGGAGAGACGTTCGTTCATCTAGCACAAATGGAACGGGTTGCAGGAGAAACTTTTACTGTGGTTTCTCAGTCTGTTTCCTAGTGCCGGTTTGAAGTTCCTGCAGTTTTCACTGTAAAACAGAGTTGGAGCTAGTACTACCCCATATATATGTATGGAGTGGAGTATGCAACTGAAAAGAAACTTTGTGTTCCCAACAAGCTAGGTGAAGAACGGCTTTAACACACACATATCTCTCAGAACTGAGCATGTGCAGAGACGTTCGTTCATCTAGCACAAATGTAACGGGTTGCAGGAGAAACTTTTACTGTGGTTTCTCAGTCTGTTTCCTAGTGCCGTTTTGAAGTTCCTGCAGTTTTCACTGTAAAACCGAGTTGGAGCTAGTACTTCCCCATATATATGTATGGAGTGGAGTTTGCAACTTAAAAGAAACTTTGTGTTCCCAACAAGCTAGGTAAAGGACGGCTTTCACACACACTTATCTCTCAGAACTGAGCATGTGGAGAGACGTTCGTTCATCTAGCACAAAGGGAACGGGTTGCAGGAGAAATTTTACTCTGGTTTCTCAGTCTGTTTCCTAGTCCCGGTTTGAAGTTCTTGCAGTTTTCACTGTAAAACTGATTTGGAGATATTACCTCCCCATATATATGTATGGAGTGGAGTTTGCAACTGAAAAGAAACTTTGTGTTTCCAACAAGCTAGGTGAAGGACGGCTTTCACACACACTTATCTCTCAGAACTGAGCATGTGGAGAGACGTTCGTTCATCTAGCACAAAGGGAACGGGTTGCATTAGAAACTTTTACTGTGGTTTCTCGGTCTGTTTCCTATTGCCGGTTTGAAGTTCCTGCAGTTTTCACTGTAAAACCGAGTTGGAGTTATTACCTCCCCATATATATTTATGGATTGGAGTTTGCAACTGAAAAGAAACTTTGTGTTCCCAACAAGCTATGTTAAGGACGGCTTTCACACACACTTATATCTCAGAACGGAGCATGTGGAGAGACGTTCGTTCATCTAGCACAAAGTTAACGGGTTGCAGGAGAAACTTTTACTCTGGTTTCTCAGTCTGTTTCCTATTGCCGGTTTGAAGTTCCTGCAGTTTTCAGTGTAAAACCGAGTTGGAGCTAGTACCTCCCCATATATATGTATGGATTGGATTTTGCAAATGAAAAGAAACTTTGTGTTCCCAAAAAGCTAGGTGAAGGTCGGCTTTCACACACACTTATCTCTCAGAACTGAGCATGTGGAGAGACGTTCGTTCATCTAGCACAAAGGGAACGTGTTGCAGGAGAAACTTTACTGTGGTTTCTCAGTCTGTTTCCTAGTGCCGGTTTGAAGTTCCTGCAGTTTTCACTGTAAACACGAGTAGGAGCTAGTACTCCCCCATATATATGTATGGATTGGAGTTTGCAACTGAAAAGAAACTTTGTGTTCCCAACAAGCTAGGTGAAGGACGGCTTTCACACACACTTATCTCTCAGAACTGAGCATGTGGAGAGACGTTCGTTCATCTAGCACAAAGGGAACGGGTTGCATTAGAAACTTTTACTGTGGTTTCTCGGTCTGTTTCCTATTGCCGGTTTGAAGTTCCTGCAGTTTTCACTGTAAAACCGAGTTGGAGTTAGTACCTCCCCATATATATTTATGGAGTGGAGTTTGCTACTGAAAAGAAACTTTGTGTTCCCAACAAGCTATGTGAAGGACGGCTTTCACACACACTTATATCTCAGAACGGAGCATGTGGAGAGACGTTCGTTCATCTAGCACAAAGTTAAAGGGTTGCAGGAGAAACTTTTACTCTGGTTTCTCAGTCTGTTTCCTATTGCCGGTTTGAAGTTCCTGCAGTTTTCAGTGTAAAACCGAGTTGGAGCTAGTACCTCCCCATATATATGTATGGATTGGATTTTGCAAATGAAAAGAAACTTTGTGTTCCCAACAAGCTAGGTGAAGGTCGGCTTTCACACACACTTATCTCTCAGAACTGAGCATGTGGAGAGACGTTCGTTCATCTAGCACAAAGGGAACGTGTTGCAGGAGAAACTTTACTGTGGTTTCTCAGTCTGTTTCCTAGTGCCGGTTTGAAGTTCCTACAGTTTTCACTGTAAACACGAGTAGGAGCTAGTACTCCCCCATATATATGTATGGATTGGAGTTTGCAACTGAAAAGAAACTTTGTGTTCCCAACAAGCTAGGTGAAGGACGGCTTTCACACACACTTATCTCTCAGAACTGAGCATGTGGAGAGACGTTCTTTCATCTAGCACAAAGGGAACGGGTTGCAGGAGAAACTTTTACTGTGGTTTCTCAGTCTGTTTCCTAGTGCCGGTTTGAAGTTCCTGCATTTTTCACTGTAAAACCGAGTTGGAGCTAGTACCTCCCCATATATATGTATGGAGTGGAGTTTGCAACTGAAAAGAATCTTTGTGTTCCCAACAAGCTAGGTGAAGGACGGCTTTCACACACACTTATCTCTCAGAACTTAGCATGTGGAGAGACGTTCGTTCATCTAGCACAAAGGGAACAGGTTGCAGGAGAAACTTTTACTCTGGTTTCTCAGTCTGTTTACTAGTGTCGGTATGAAGTTCCTGCAGTTTTCACTGTAAAACCGATTTGGAGCAAGTACCTCCCCATATATATGTATGGACTGGAGTTTGCAACTTAAAAGAAACTTTGTGTTCCCAACAAGCTAGGTGAAGGACGGCTTTCACACACACTTATCTCCCAGAACTGAGCATGTAGAGAGACGTTCGTTCATCTAGCACAAAGGGAACGGGTGGCAGGAGAAACTTTACTGTGGTTTCTCAGTCTGTTTCCTAGTGTCGGTTTGAAGTTCCTGCAGTTTTCACTGTAAAACCGAGTTGGAGCTAGTACCTCCCCATATATATGTATGGAGTGGAGTTTGCAACTGAAAAGAAACTTTGTGTTCCCAACAAGCTAGGTGAAGGACGGCTTTCACAAACAATTATCTCTCAGAACTTAGCATGTGGAGAGACGTTCGTTCATCTAGCACAAAGGGAACGGGTTGCAGGAGAAACTATACTGTGGTTTCTCAGTCTGTTTCCTAGTGCCGGTTTGAAGTTCCTGCAGTTTTCACTGTAAAATCGAGTTGGAGCTAGTACCTCCCCATATATAAGTATGGAGTGCAGTTTGCAACTGAAAAGAAACTTTGTGTTCCCAACAAGCTATGTGAAGGACGGCTTTCACACACACTTATATCTCAGAACTGAGCATGTGGAGAGACGTTCGTTCATCTAGCACAAAGGGAACGGTTTGCAGTAGAAACTTTTACTGTGGTTTCTCAGTCTGTTTCCTAGTGCCGGTTTGAAGTTCCTGCAGTTTTCACTGTAAACACGAGTTGGAGCTAGTACCTCCCCATATATATGTATGGAGTGGAGTTTGCAACTGAAAAGAAACTTTGTGTTCCCAACAAGCTAGGTGAAGTACGGCTTTCACACACACTTATCCCTCAGAAGTGAGCATGTGGAGAGACGTTCTTTCATCTAGCACAAAAGGAACGGGCTGCATTAGAAACTTTTACTGTGGTTTCTCGGTCTGTTTCCTAGTGCCGGTTTGAAGTTCTTGCAGTTTTCACTGTAAAACCGAGTTGGAGCTAGTACCTCCCCATATATATGTATGGACTGGAGTTTGCAACTTAAAAGAAACTTTGTGTTCCCAACAAGCTAGGTGAAGGACGGCTTTCACACACACTTATCTCCCAGAACTGAGCATGTAGAGAGACGTTCGTTCATCCAGCACAAAAGGAACGGGTGGCAGGAGAAACTTTACTGTGGTTTCTCAGTCTGTTTCCTAGTGCCGGTTTGAAGTTCCTGCAGTTTTCACTGTAAAACCGAGTTGGAGCTAGTACCTCCCCATATATATGTATGGAGTGGAGTTTGCAACTGAAAAGAAACTTTGTGTTCCCAACAAGCTAGGTGAAGGACGGCTTTCACAAACAATTATCTCTCAGAACTTAGCATGTGGAGAGACGTTCGTTCATCTAGCACAAAGGGAACGGTTTGCAGGAGAAACTATACTGTGGTTTCTCAGTCTGTTTCCTAGTGCCGGTTTGAAGTTCCTGCAGTTTTCACTGTAAAATCGAGTTGGAGCTAGTACCACCCCATATATATGTATGGAGTGGAGTTTGCAACTGAAAAGAAACTTTGTGTTCCCAACAAGCTAGGTGAAGGACGGCTTTCACACACACTTATCTCTCAGAACTGAGCATGTGGTGAGACGTTCTTTCATCTAGCACAAAGGGAACGGGTTCTATTAGAAACTTTTACTGTGGTTTCTCGGTTTGTTTCCTATTGCCGGTTTGAAGTTCCTGCAGTTTTCACTGTAAAACCGAGTTGGAGCTAGTACCTCCCCATATATATATATGGAGTGCAGTTTGCAACTGAAAAGAAACTTTGTGTTCCCAACAAGCTAGGTGAAGGACGGCTTTCACACACACTTATCTCTCAGAACTTAGCATGTGGAGAGACGTTCGTTCATCTAGCACAAAGGTAACGGGTTGCAGGAGAAACATTTACTCTGGTTTCTCAGTCTGTTTACTAGTGCCGGTTTGAAGTTCTTGCAGTTTTCACTGTAAAACCGAGTTGGAGCTAGTACCTCCCCATATATATGTATGGATTGGAGTTTGCAACTGAAAAGAAACTTTGTGTTCCCAACAAGCTAGGTGAAGGACGGCTTTCACACACACTTATCTCTCAGAACTGAGCATGTGGAGAGACGTTCGTTCATCTAGCACAAAGGGAACGGGTTGCAGGAGAAACTTTTACTGTGGTTTCTCAGTCTGTTTCCTAGTGCCGGTTTGAAGTTCCTGCAGTTTTCACTGTAAACACGAGTTGGCGCTAGTACCTCCCCATATATATGTATGGAGTGGAGTTTGCAACTGAAAAGAAACTTTGTGTTCCCAACAAGATAGGTGAAGAACGGCTTTCACACACACTTCTCCCTCAGAAGTGAGCATGTGGAGAGACGTTCTTTCATCTAGCACAAAAGGAACGGGCTGCATTAGAAACTTTTACTGTGGTTTCTCGGTCTGTTTCCTAGTGCCGGTTTGAAGTTCTTGCAGTTTTCACTGTAAAACCGAGTTGGAGCTAGTACCTCCCCATATATATGTATGGAGTGGAGTTTGCAACTTAAAAGAAACTTTGAGTTCCCAACAAGCTAGGTGAAGGACGGCTTTCACACACACTTATCTCCCAGAACTGAGCATGTGGAGAGACGTTCGTTCATCTAGCACAAAGGGAACGGTTTGCAGTAGAAACTTTTACTGTGGTTTCTCAGTCTGTTTCCTAGTGCCGTTTGGAATTTCCTGCAGTTTTCACTGTAAACACGAGTTGGAGCTAGTACCTCCCCATATATATGTATGGAGTGGAGTTTGCAACTGAAAAGAAACTTTGTGTTCCCAACAAGCTAGGTGAAGTACGGCTTTCACACACACTTATCCCTCAGAAGGGAGCATGTGGAGAGACGTTCTTTCATCTAGCACAAAAGGAACGGGCTGCATTAGAAACTTTTACTGTGGTTTCTCGGTCTGTTTCCTAGTGCCGGTTTGAAGTTCTTGCAGTTTTCACTGTAAAACCGAGTTGGAGCTAGTACCTCCCCATATATATGTATGGACTGGAGTTTGCAACTTAAAAGAAACTTTGTGTTCCCAACAAGCTAGGTGAAGGACGGCTTTCACACACACTTATCTCCCAGAACTGAGCATGTAGAGAGACGTTCGTTCATCCAGCACAAAGGGAACGTGTGGCAGGAGAAACTTTACTGTGGTTTCTCAGTCTGTTTCCTAGTGTCGGTTTGAAGTTCCTGCAGTTTTCACTGTAAAACCGAGTTGGAGCTAGTACCTCCCCATATATATATATGGAGTGGAGTTTGCAAATGAAAAGAAACTTTGTGTTCCCAACAAGCTAGGTGAAGGACGGCTTTCACACACAATTATCTCTCAGAACTGAGCATGTCGGGAGACGCTCGTTCATCTAGCACAAAGGGAACGGGTTGCAGGAGAAACTTTTACTCTGGTTTCTCAGTCTGTTTCCTAGTGCCGGTTTGAAGTTCCTGCAGTTTTCACTGTAAAACAGAGTTGGAGTTTGTACCTCCCCATATATATGTATGGAGTGGATTTTGCAACTGAAAAGAAACTTTGTGTTCCCAACAAGCTAGGTGAAGGACGGCTTTCACACACACTTATCTCTCAGAACTGAGCATGTGGAGAGACGTTCGTTCATCTAGCACAAAGTGAACGGGGTGCAGGGGAAACTTTTACTCTGGTTTCTCAGTCTGTTTCCTAGTGCCGGTTTGAAGTTCCTGCAGTTTTCACAGTAAACCCGAGTTGGAGCTAGTACCTCCCCATATATATGTATGGAGTGGAGTTTGCAACTGAAAAGAAACTTTGTGTTCCCAACAAGCTAGGTGAAGGACGGCTTTCACACACACTTATCTCTCAGAACTGAGCATGTGGAGAGACGTTCGTTCATCTAGCACAAATGGAACGGGTTGCAGGAGAAACTTTTACTCTGGTTTCTCAGTCTGTTTCCTAGTGCCGGTTTGAAGTTCCTGCAGTTTTCACTGTAAAACCGAGTTGGAGCTAGTACCTCCCCATATATATGTATGGAGTGGAGTTTGCAACTGAAAAGAAACTATGTGTTCCCAACAAGCTAGGTGAAGGACGGCTTTCACAAACACTTATCTCTCAGAACTGAGCATGTGGAGAGACGTTCGTTCATCTAGCACAAAGGGAACGGGTTGCAGGAGAAACTTTTACTCTGGTTTTTCAGTCTGTTTCCTAGTGCCGGTTTGAAGTTCCTGCAGTTTTCCCTGTAAAACCGAGTTGGAGCTAGTACCTCCCCATATATACGTATGGAGTGGAGTTTGCAACTGAAAAGAAACTTTGTGTTCCCAACAAGATAGGTGAATGACGGCTTTCACACACACTTATCTCTCAGAACTGAGCATGTGGAGAGACGTTCTTTCATCTAGCACAAATGGAACGGTTTGCATTAGAAACTTTTACTGTGGTTTCTCGGTCTGTTTCCTAGTGCCGGTTTGAAATTCTTGCAGTTTTCACTGTAAAACCGAGTTGGAGCTAGTACCTCCCCATATATATGTAAGGAGTGGAGTTTGCAACTGAAAAGAAACTTTGTGTTCCCAACACACTAGGTGAAGGACGGCTTTCACACACAATTATCTCTGAGAACTGAGCATATTGAGAGACGTTCGTTCATCTAGCACAAAGGGAACGGGTTGCAGGGGAAACTTTTACTGTGGTTTCTCAGTCTGTTTCCTAGTGCCGGTTTGAAGTTCCTGCAGTTTTCACTGTAAAACCGTGTTGGAGCTAGTACCTCCCCATATATATGTATGGAGTGGAGTTTGCAACTGAAAAGAAACTTTGTGTTCCCAACAAGCTAGGTGAAGTACGGCTTTCACACACACTTATCTCTCAGAACTGAGCATGTGGAGAGACGTTCGTTCATCTAGCACAAAGGGAACGGGTTGCAGGAGAAAATTTTACTCTGGTTTCTCAGTGTGTTTCCTAGTGGCGGTTTGAAGTTCCTGCAGTTTTCACTGCAAAACCGAGTTGGAGCTAGTACCTCCCCATATACATTTATGGAGTGCAGTTTGCAACTGAAAAGAAACTTTGTGTTCCCAACAAGCTAGGTGAAGGACGGCTTTCACACACACTTAACTCTCAGAACTGAGCATGTGGAGAGACGTTCGTTCATCTAGCACAAAGGGAACGGGTTGCAGGAGAATCTTTTACTCTGGTTTCTCTGTCTGTTTCCTAGTGCCGGTTTGAAGTTCCTGCAGTGTTCACTGTAAAACCGAGTTGGAGCTAGTACCTCCCCATATATATGTATGGAGTGGAGTTTGCAACTGAAAAGAAACTTTGTGTTCCCAACATGTTAGGTGAAGGACGGCTTTCACACACACTTATCTCTCAGAACTGAGCATGTGGAGAGACGTTCGTTCATGTAGCACAAAGGGAACTGGTTGCAGGAGAAACTTTTACTGTTGTTTCTCAGTCTGTTTCCTAGTGCCAGTTTGAAGTTCCTGCCGTTTTCACTGTAAAACCGAGTTGGAGCTAGTACCTCCCATTATATTTGTATGGAGTGGAGTTTGCAACTGAAAGGAAACTTTGTGTTCCCAACAAGCTAGGTGAAGGACGGCTTTAACACTCACTTATCTCTCAGAACTGAGCATGTGGAGAGACGTTCGTTCCTCTAGCACAAAGGGAACGGGTTGCAGGGAAAACTTTTACTGTGGTTTCTCAGTCTGTTCCCTAGTGCCGGTTTTAAGTTCCTGCAGTTTTCACTGTAAAACAGAGTTGGAGTTATTACCTACCCATATATATGTATGGAGTGGATTTTGCAACTGAAAAGAAACTTTGTGTTCCCAACAAGCTAGGTGAAGGACGGCTTTCACACACACATGTCTCTCAGAACTGAGCATGTGGAGAGACGTTCGTTCATCTAGCACAAATGGAACGGGATGCAGGAGAAACTTTTACTGTGGTTTCTCAGTCTGTTTCCTAGTGCCTGTTTAAAGTTCCTGCAGTTTTCACTGTAAAACCGATTTGGAGCTAGTACCTCCCCATATATATGTATGGAGTGGAGTTTGCAATGAAAAGAAACTTTGTGTTCCCAACAAGCTAGGTGAAGGACGGCTTTCACACACACTTATCTCTCAGAAATGAGCATGTGGAGAGACGTTCGTTCATCTAGCACAAAGGGAACGGGTTGCAGGAAAAACTTTTACTCTGGTTTCTCAGTCTGTTTTCTAGTGCCGGTTTGAAGTTCCTGCAGTTTTCACTGTAAAACCGAGTTGGAGCTAGTACCTAACCATATATGTTTATGGAGTGGATTTTGCAACTGAAAAGAAACTTTGTGTTCCCAACAAGCTAGGTGAAGGACGGCTTTCACACACACTTATCTCTCAGAACTGAGCATGTGGAGAGACGTTCGTTCATCTAGCAAAAAGGGAACGGGTTGCAGGAGAAACTTTTACTCCGGTTTCTCTGTTTCAAAGTGCCGGTTTGAGGTTCCTGCAGTTTTCACTGTAAAACCTAGTTGGAGCTAGAACCTCCCCATATATATGTAAGGAGTGGAGTTTGCAACTGAAAAGTAACTTTGTGTTCCCAACAAGCTAGGTGAAGGACGGCTTTCACACACACTTATCTCTCAGAACTGAGCATGTGGAGAGACGTTCTTTCATCTAGCACAAAAGGAACGGGCTGCATTAGAAACTTTTACTGTGGTTTCTCGGTCTGTTTCCTAGTGCCGGTTTGAAGTTCTTGCAGTTTTCACTGTAAAACCGAGTTGGAGCTAGTACCTCCCCATATATATGTATGGAGTGGAGTTTGCAACTTAAAAGAAACTTTGAGTTCCCAACAAGCTAGGTGAAGGACGGCTTTCACACACACTTATCTCCCAGAACTGAGCATGTGGAGAGACGTTCGTTCATCTAGCACAAAGGGAACGGTTTGCAGTAGAAACTTTTACTGTGGTTTCTCAGTCTGTTTCCTAGTGCCGTTTGGAATTTCCTGCAGTTTTCACTGTAAACACGAGTTGGAGCTAGTACCTCCCCATATATATGTATGGAGTGGAGTTTGCAACTGAAAAGAAACTTTGTGTTCCCAACAAGCTAGGTGAAGTACGGCTTTCACACACACTTATCCCTCAGAAGGGAGCATGTGGAGAGACGTTCTTTCATCTAGCACAAAAGGAACGGGCTGCATTAGAAACTTTTACTGTGGTTTCTCGGTCTGTTTCCTAGTGCCGGTTTGAAGTTCTTGCAGTTTTCACTGTAAAACCGAGTTGGAGCTAGTACCTCCCCATATATATGTATGGACTGGAGTTTGCAACTTAAAAGAAACTTTGTGTTCCCAACAAGCTAGGTGAAGGACGGCTTTCACACACACTTATCTCCCAGAACTGAGCATGTAGAGAGACGTTCGTTCATCCAGCACAAAGGGAACGTGTGGCAGGAGAAACTTTACTGTGGTTTCTCAGTCTGTTTCCTAGTGTCGGTTTGAAGTTCCTGCAGTTTTCACTGTAAAACCGAGTTGGAGCTAGTACCTCCCCATATATATTTATGGAGTGGAGTTTGCAAATGAAAAGAAACTTTGTGTTCCCAACAAGCTAGGTGAAGGACGGCTTTCACACACAATTATCTCTCAGAACTGAGCATGTCGGGAGACGTTCGTTCATCTAGCACAAAGGGAACGGGTTGCAGGAGAAACTTTTACTCTGGTTTCTCAGTCTGTTTCCTAGTGCCGGTTTGAAGTTCCTGCAGTTTTCACTGTAAAACAGAGTTGGAGTTTGTACCTCCCCATATATATGTATGGAGTGGATTTTGCAACTGAAAAGAAACTTTGTGTTCCCAACAAGCTAGGTGAAGGACGGCTTTCACACACACTTATCTCTCAGAACTGAGCATGTGGAGAGACGTTCGTTCATCTAGCACAAAGTGAACGGGGTGCAGGGGAAACTTTTACTCTGGTTTCTCAGTCTGTTTCCTAGTGCCGGTTTGAAGTTCCTGCAGTTTTCACAGTAAACCCGAGTTGGAGCTAGTACCTCCCCATATATATGTATGGAGTGGAGTTTGCAACTGAAAAGAAACTTTGTGTTCCCAACAAGCTAGGTGAAGGACGGCTTTCACACACACTTATCTCTCAGAACTGAGCATGTGGAGAGACGTTCGTTCATCTAGCACAAATGGAACGGGTTGCAGGAGAAACTTTTACTCTGGTTTCTCAGTCTGTTTCCTAGTGCCGGTTTGAAGTTCCTGCAGTTTTCACTGTAAAACCGAGTTGGAGCTAGTACCTCCCCATATATATGTATGGAGTGGAGTTTGCAACTGAAAAGAAACTATGTGTTCCCAACAAGCTAGGTGAAGGACGGCTTTCACAAACACTTATCTCTCAGAACTGAGCATGTGGAGAGACGTTCGTTCATCTAGCACAAAGGGAACGGGTTGCAGGAGAAACTTTTACTCTGGTTTTTCAGTCTGTTTCCTAGTGCCGGTTTGAAGTTCCTGCAGTTTTCCCTGTAAAACCGAGTTGGAGCTAGTACCTCCCCATATATACGTATGGAGTGGAGTTTGCAACTGAAAAGAAACTTTGTGTTCCCAACAAGATAGGTGAATGACGGCTTTCACACACACTTATCTCTCAGAACTGAGCATGTGGAGAGACGTTCTTTCATCTAGCACAAATGGAACGGTTTGCATTAGAAACATTTACTGTGGTTTCTCGGTCTGTTTCCTAGTGCCGGTTTGAAATTCTTGCAGTTTTCACTGTAAAACCGAGTTGGAGCTAGTACCTCCCCATATATATGTAAGGAGTGGAGTTTGCAACTGAAAAGAAACTTTGTGTTCCCAACCCACTAGGTGAAGGACGGCTTTCACACACAATTATCTCTGAGAACTGAGCATATTGAGAGACGTTCGTTCATCTAGCACAAAGGGAACGGGTTGCAGGGGAAACTTTTACTGTGGTTTCTCAGTCTGTTTCCTAGTGCCGGTTTGAAGTTCCTGCAGTTTTCACTGTAAAACCGTGTTGGAGCTAGTACCTCCCCATATATATGTATGGAGTGGAGTTTGCAACTGAAAAGAAACTTTGTGTTCCCAACAAGCTAGGTGAAGTACGGCTTTCACACACACTTATCTCTCAGAACTGAGCATGTGGAGAGACGTTCGTTCATCTAGCACAAAGGGAACGGGTTGCAGGAGAAAATTTTACTCTGGTTTCTCAGTGTGTTTCCTAGTGGCGGTTTGAAGTTCCTGCAGTTTTCACTGCAAAACCGAGTTGGAGCTAGTACCTCCCCATATACATTTATGGAGTGCAGTTTGCAACTGAAAAGAAACTTTGTGTTCCCAACAAGCTAGGTGAAGGACGGCTTTCACACACACTTAACTCTCAGAACTGAGCATGTGGAGAGACGTTCGTTCATCTAGCACAAAGGGAACGGGTTGCAGGAGAATCTTTTACTCTGGTTTCTCTGTCTGTTTCCTAGTGCCGGTTTGAAGTTCCTGCAGTGTTCACTGTAAAACCGAGTTGGAGCTAGTACCTCCCCATATATATGTATGGAGTGGATTTTGCAACTGAAAAGAAACTTTGTGTTCCCAACATGTTAGGTGAAGGACGGCTTTCACACACACTTATCTCTCAGAACTGAGCATGTGGAGAGACGTTCGTTCATGTAGCACAAAGGGAACTGGTTGCAGGAGAAACTTTTACTGTTGTTTCTCAGTCTGTTTCCTAGTGCCAGTTTGAAGTTCCTGCAGTTTTCACTGTAAAACCGAGTTGGAGCTAGTACCTCCCATTATATTTGTATGGAGTGGAGTTTGCAACTGAAAGGAAACTTTGTGTTCCCAACAAGCTAGGTGAAGGACGGCTTTAACACTCACTTATCTCTCAGAACTGAGCATGTGGAGAGACGTTCGTTCCTCTAGCACAAAGGGAACGGGTTGCAGGGAAAACTTTTACTGTGGTTTCTCAGTCTGTTCCCTAGTGCCGGTTTTAAGTTCCTGCAGTTTTCACTGTAAAACAGAGTTGGAGTTATTACCTACCCATATATATGTATGGAGTGGATTTTGCAACTGAAAAGAAACTTTGTGTTCCCAACAAGCTAGGTGAAGGACGGCTTTCACACACACATGTCTCTCAGAACTGAGCATGTGGAGAGACGTTCGTTCATCTAGCACAAATGGAACGGGATGCAGGAGAAACTTTTACTGTGGTTTCTCAGTCTGTTTCCTAGTGCCTGTTTAAAGTTCCTGCAGTTTTCACTGTAAAACCGATTTGGAGCTAGTACCTCCCCATATATATGTATGGAGTGGAGTTTGCAATGAAAAGAAACTTTGTGTTCCCAACAAGCTAGGTGAAGGACGGCTTTCACACACACTTATCTCTCAGAAATGAGCATGTGGAGAGACGTTCGTTCATCTAGCACAAAGGGAACGGGTTGCAGGAAAAACTTTTACTCTGGTTTCTCAGTCTGTTTTCTAGTGCCGGTTTGAAGTTCCTGCAGTTTTCACTGTAAAACCGAGTTGGAGCTAGTACCTAACCATATATGTTTATGGAGTGGATTTTGCAACTGAAAAGAAACTTTGTGTTCCCAACAAGCTAGGTGAAGGACGGCTTTCACACACACTTATCTCTCAGAACTGAGCATGTGGAGAGACGTTCGTTCATCTAGCAAAAAGGGAACGGGTTGCAGGAGAAACTTTTACTCCGGTTTCTCTGTTTCAAAGTGCCGGTTTGAGGTTCCTGCAGTTTTCACTGTAAAACCTAGTTGGAGCTAGAACCTCCCCATATATATGTAAGGAGTGGAGTTTGCAACTGAAAAGTAACTTTGTGTTCCCAACAAGCTAGGTGAAGGACGGCTTTCACACACACTTATCTCTCAGAACTGAGCATGTGGAGAGACGTTCGTTCATCTAGCACAAAGGGAACGGGTTGCAGGAGAAACTTTTAATCTGGTTTCTCAGTCTGTTTCCTAATGCCGGTTAGAAGTTCCTGCAGTTTTCACTGTAAAACCGAGTTGGAGCTAGAACCTCCCCATATATATGTATGGAGTGTAGTTTGCAACTGAAAAGTAACTCTGTGTTCCCAACAAGCTAGGTGAAGGACGGCTTTCACACACACTTATCTCTCAGAACTGAGCATGTGGAGAGACGTTCGTTCATCTAGCACAAAGGGAACGGGTTGCAGGAGAAACATTTACTCTGGTTTCTCAGTCTGTTTCCTAGTGCCGGTTTGAAATTCCTGCAGTTTTCAATGTAAAACCGAGTTGGAGCTAGTACCTCCCCTTATATATGTATGGAGTGGAGTTTGCAAATGAAAAGAAACTTTGTGTTCCCAACAAGATAGGTGAAGGACGGCTTTCACACACACTTATCTCTCAGAACTGAGCATGTGGAGAGGCTTTCGTTCATCTAGCACAAAGGGAACGTGTTGCAGGAGAAACTTTTACTCTGGAATCTCAGTCTTTTTCCTAGTGCCGGTTTGAAGTTCCTGCAGTTTTCACTATAAAACCGGGTTGGAGCTAGTACCTCCCCATATATATGTATGGAGTGGAGTTTGCAACTGAAAAGAAACTTAGTTTTCCCAACAAGTTAGGTGAAGGACGGCTTTCACACACACTTATCTCTCAGAACTGAGCATGTGGGGAGACGTTCGTTCATCTAGCACAAAGGGAACGGTTTGCAGGGGAAACTTTTACTGTTGTATCTCAGTCTGTTTCCTAGTGCCGGTTTGAAGTTCCTGCAGTTTTCACTGTAAAACCGAGTTGGAGCTAGTACCTCCCCATATATATGTATGGAGTGGAGTTTGCAAATGAAAAGAAACTTTGTGTTCCCAACAAGCTAGGTGAAGGACGGCTTTCACACACACTTATCTCTCAGAACTGAGCATGTGGAGAGACGTTCGTTCATCTAGCAAAATGGGAACGGGTTGCAGGAGAAACTTTTACTGTGGTTTCTCAGTCTGTTTCCTAGTGCCGGTTTGAATTTCCTGCAGTTTTCATTGAAAAAACCGTGTTGGAGCTAGTACCTCCCCATATATATGTATGGAGTGGTGTTTGCAACTGAAAAGAAACTTTGTGTTCCCTACAAGCTAGGTGAAGGACGGCTTTCACACACACTTATCTCTCAGAACTGAGCATGTGGAGAGACGTTCGTTCATCTAGCACAAAGGGAACGGGTTGCAGGAGAAACTTTTACTCTGGTTTCTCAGTATGTTTCCTAGTGCCGGTTTGAAGTTCCTGCAGTTTTCACTTTAAAACCGAGTTGCAGCTAGTACCTCCACATATTTATGTATGGAGTGGATTTTGCAACTGAAAAGAAACTTTGTGTTCCCAACAAGCTAGGTGAAGGACGGCTTTCACACACACTTATCTCTCAGAACTGAGCATGTGGAGAGACGTTCGTTCATCAAGCACAAACTGAACGGGTTTCAGGAGAAACTTTTACTCTGGTTTCTCAGTCTGTTTCCTAGTGCCGGTTTGAAGTTCCTGCAGTTTTCACTGTAAACCCGAGTTGGAGCTAGTACCTCCCCATATATATGTATGGAGTGGAGTTTGCAACTGAAAAGAAACTTTGTGTTCCCAACAAGCTAGGTGAAGGACGGCTTTCACACACACTTATCTCTCAGAACTGAGCATGTGGAGAGACGTTCGTTCATCTAGCACAAAGGGAACGGGTTGCAGGAGAAACATTTAATCTGGTTTCTCAGTCTGTTTCCTAGTGCCGGTTTGAAGTTCCTGCAGTTTTCACTGTAAACCCGAGTTGGAGCTAGTACCTCCCCATATATAAGTATGGAGTGGAGTTTGCAAATGAAAAGAAACTTTGTGTTCCCAACAAGCTAGGTGAAGGACGGCTTTCACACACACTTATCTCTCAGAACTGAGCATGTGGAGAGACGTTCGTTCATCTAGCACAAAGGGAACGGGTTGCAGGAGAAACTTTTACTCTGGTTTTTCAGTCTGTTTCCTAGTGCCGGTTTGAAGTTCCTGCAGTTTTCACTGTAAAACCGAGTTGCAGCTAGTACCTCCCCATATTTATGTATGGAGTGGATTTTGCAACTGAAAAGAAACTTTGTGTTCCCAACAAGCAAGGTGAAGTACGGCTTTCACACACACTTATCTCTCAGAACTGAGCATGTGGAGAGACGTTCGTTCATCAAGCACAATGTGAACGGGTTGCAGGAGAAACTTTTACTCTGGTTTCTCTGTTTCCCAGTGCCGGTTTGAAGTTCCTGCAGTTTTCACTGTAAAACAGAGTTGGAGCTAGAACCTTCCCTTATATATGTAAGGAGTGGAGTTTGCAACTGAAAAGTAAATTTGTGTTCCCAACAAGCTAGGTGAAGGACGTCTTTCACACACACTTATCTCTCAGAACTGAGCAGTGGAGAGACGTTCGTTCATCTAGCACAAAGGGAACGGGTTGCAGGAGAAACTTTTACTCTGGTATCTCAGTCTGTTTCCTAGTGCCGGTTTGAAGTTCCTGCAGTTTTCACTGTAAACACGAGTTGGAGCTAGTACCTCCCCATATATATGTATGGAGTGGAGTTTGCAACTGAAAAGAAACCTTGTGTTCCCAACAAGCTAGGTGAAGTTCGGCTTTCACACACACTTATCTCTCAGATCTGAGCATGTGGAGAGACGTTCGTTCATCTAGCACAAATGGAACGGGTTGCAGGAGAAACTTTTAATTTGGTTTCTCAGTCTGTTTCCTAGTGCCGGTTTGAAGTTCCTGCAGTTTTCACTGTAAACACGAGTTGGAGCTAGTACCTCCCCATATATATGTATGGAGTGGAGTTTGCAACTGAAAAGAAACTTTGTGTTCCCAACAAGCTAGGTGAAGGTCGGCTTTCACACACACTTATCTCTCAGATCTGAGCATGTGGAGAGATGTTCGTTCATCTAGCACAAAGGGAACGGGTTCAGGAGAAACTTTTAATCTGGTTTCTCAGTCTGTTTCCTACTGCCGGTTAGAAGTTCCTGCAGTTTTCACTGTAAAACCGAGTTGGAGCTAGAACCTCCCCATATATATGTATGGAGTGTAGTTTGCAACTGAAAAGTAAGTTTGTGTTCCCAACAAGCTAGGTGAAGGACGGCTTTCACACACACTTATCTCTCAGAACTGAGCATGTGGAGAGACGTTCGTTCATCTAGCACAAAGGGAACGGGTTGCAGGAGAAACATTTACTCTGGTTTCTCAGTCTGTTTCCTAGTGCCGGTTTGAAATTCCTGCAGTTTTCAATGTAAAACCGAGTTGGAGCTAGTACCTCCCCTTATATATGTATGGAGTGGAGTTTGCAAATGAAAAGAAACTTTGTGTTCCCAACAAGATAGGTGAAGGACGGCTTTCACACACACTTATCTCTCAGAACTGAGCATGTGGAGAGGCTTTCGTTCATCTAGCACAAAGGGAACGTGTTGCAGGAGAAACTTTTACTCTGGAATCTCAGTCTTTTTCCTAGTGCCGGTTTGAAGTTCCTGCAGTTTTCACTATAAAACCGGGTTGGAGCTAGTACCTCCCCATATATATGTATGGAGTGGAGTTTGCAACTGAAAAGAAACTTAGTTTTCCCAACAAGTTAGGTGAAGGACGGCTTTCACACACACATCTCTCAGAACTGAGCATGTGGGGAGACGTTCGTTCATCTAGCACAAAGGGAACGGTTTGCAGGGGAAACTTTTACTGTTGTTTCTCAGTCTGTTTCCTAGTGCCGGTTTGAAGTTCCTGCAGTTTTCACTGTAAAACCGAGTTGGAGCTAGTACCTCCCCATATATATGTATGGAGTGGAGTTTGCAAATGAAAAGAAACTTTGTGTTCCCAACAAGCTAGGTGAAGGACGGCTTTCACACACACTTATCTCTCAGAACTGAGCATGTGGAGAGACGTTCGTTCATCTAGCAAAATGGGAACGGGTTGCAGGAGAAACTTTTACTGTGGTTTCTCAGTCTGTTTCCTAGTGCCGGTTTGAATTTCCTGCAGTTTTCATTGAAAAAACCGTGTTGGAGCTAGTACCTCCCCATATATATGTATGGAGTGGTGTTTGCAACTGAAAAGAAACTTTGTGTTCCCTACAAGCTAGGTGAAGGACGGCTTTCACACACACTTATCTCTCAGAACTGAGCATGTGGAGAGACGTTCGTTCATCTAGCACAAAGGGAACGGGTTGCAGGAGAAACTTTTACTCTGGTTTCTCAGTATGTTTCCTAGTGCCGGTTTGAAGTTCCTGCAGTTTTCACTGTAAAACCGAGTTGCAGCTAGTACCTCCACATATTTATGTATGGAGTGGATTTTGCAACTGAAAAGAAACTTTGTGTTCCCAACAAGCTAGGTGAAGGACGGCTTTCACACACACTTATCTCTCAGAACTGAGCATGTGGAGAGACGTTCGTTCATCAAGCACAAACTGAACGGGTTTCAGGAGAAACTTTTACTCTGGTTTCTCAGTCTGTTTCCTAGTGCCGGTTTGAAGTTCCTGCAGTTTTCACTGTAAACCCGAGTTGGAGCTAGTACCTCCCCATATATATGTATGGAGTGGAGTTTGCAACTGAAAAGAAACTTTGTGTTCCCAACAAGCTAGGTGAAGGACGGCTTTCACACACACTTATCTCTCAGAACTGAGCATGTGGAGAGACGTTCGTTCATCTAGCACAAAGGGAACGGGTTGCAGGAGAAACATTTAATCTGGTTTCTCAGTCTGTTTCCTAGTGCCGGTTTGAAGTTCCTGCAGTTTTCACTGTAAACCCGAGTTGGAGCTAGTACCTCCCCATATATAAGTATGGAGTGGAGTTTGCAAATGAAAAGAAACTTTGTGTTCCCAACAAGCTAGGTGAAGGACGGCTTTCACACACACTTATCTCTCAGAACTGAGCATGTGGAGAGACGTTCGTTCATCTAGCACAAAGGGAACGGGTTGCAGGAGAAACTTTTACTCTGGTTTTTCAGTCTGTTTCCTAGTGCCGGTTTGAAGTTCCTGCAGTTTTCACTGTAAAACCGAGTTGCAGCTAGTACCTCCCCATATTTATGTATGGAGTGGATTTTGCAACTGAAAAGAAACTTTGTGTTCCCAACAAGCAAGGTGAAGGACGGCTTTCACACACACTTATCTCTCAGAACTGAGCATGTGGAGAGACGTTCGTTCATCAAGCACAATGTGAACGGGTTGCAGGAGAAACTTTTACTCTGGTTTCTCTGTTTCCCAGTGCCGGTTTGAAGTTCCTGCAGTTTTCACTGTAAAACAGAGTTGGAGCTAGAACCTTCCCTTATATATGTAAGGAGTGGAGTTTGCAACTGAAAAGTAAATTTGTGTTCCCAACAAGCTAGGTGAAGGACGTCTTTCACACACACTTATCTCTCAGAACTGAGCAGTGGAGAGACGTTCGTTCATCTAGCACAAAGGGAACGGGTTGCAGGAGAAACTTTTACTCTGGTATCTCAGTCTGTTTCCTAGTGCCGGTTTGAAGTTCCTGCAGTTTTCACTGTAAACACGAGTTGGAGCTAGTACCTCCCCATATATATGTATGGAGTGGAGTTTGCAACTGAAAAGAAACCTTGTGTTCCCAACAAGCTAGGTGAAGGTCGGCTTTCACACACACTTATCTCTCAGATCTGAGCATGTGGAGAGACGTTCGTTCATCTAGCACAAATGGAACGGGTTGCAGGAGAAACTTTAAATTTGGTTTCTCAGTCTGTTTCCTAGTGCCGGTTTGAAGTTCCTGCAGTTTTCACTGTAAACACGAGTTGGAGCTAGTACCTCCCCATATATATGTATGGAGTGGAGTTTGCAACTGAAAAGAAACTTTGTGTTCCCAACAAGCTAGGTGAAGGTCGGCTTTCACACACACTTATCTCTCAGATCTGAGCATGTGGAGAGATGTTCGTTCATCTAGCACAAAGGGAACGGGTTGCAGGAGAAACTTTTAATCTGGTTTCTCAGTCTGTTTCCTACTGCCGGTTAGAAGTTCCTGCAGTTTTCACTGTAAAACCGAGTTGGAGCTAGAACCTCCCCATATATATGTATGGAGTGTAGTTTGCAACTGAAAAGTAAGTTTGTGTTCCCAACAAGCTAGGTGAAGGACGGCTTTCACACACACTTATCTCTCAGAACTGAGCATGTGGAGAGACGTTCGTTCATCTAGCACAAATGGAACGGGTTGCAGGAGAAACTTTTACTCTGGTTTCTCAGTCTGTTTCCTAGTGCCTATTTGAAGTTCCTGCAGTTTTCACTGTAAAACCCAGTTGGAGCTAGTACCTCCCCATATATATGTAAGGAGTGGAGTTTGCAACTGAAAAGAAACTTTGTTTTCCCAACAAGCTAGCTGAAGGACGGCTTTCACACACACTTATCTCTCAGAACTGAGCATGTGGAGAGACGTTCTTTCATCTAGCACAAAGGGAACCGGATGCAGGAGAAACTTTTACTGTTGTTTCTCGGTCTGTTTCCTAGTGCCGGTTTGAAGTTCTTGCAGTTTTCACTGTAAAACCGAGTTGGAGCTAGTACTTCCCATATATATGTATGGAGTGGAGTTTGCAACTGAAAAGAAACTTTGTGTTCCCAACAAGCTAGGTGAAGGACGGCTTTCACACACACTTTTCTCACAGAACTGAGCATGTGGAGAGACGTTCGTTCATCTAGCACCAAGGGAACGAGTTGCAGGAAAAAGTTTACTCTTTATTCTCAGACTGTTTCCTGGTGCCGGTTTGATTTCCTGCAGTTTTCACTGTAAAACCGTGTTGGAACTAGTACCTCCCCATATATAAGTATGGAGTGGAATTTGCACCTGAAAAGAAACTTTGTGTTCCCAACAACCTAGTTGAAGGACGGCTATCACGCACACTTATCTCTCAGAAATTAGAAAGAGGAGACACTTTCGTTCACCTAGCACAAAGGGAACGGGTTGCAGGAGACACTTTTTCTCTGGTTTCTCAGTCTGTTTCCTAGTGCCTGTTTGAAGATCCTGCAGTTTTCACTGAAAAACCGAGTCGGAGCTAGTACCTCCCCATATATATGTATCAGTTGGGGTTTGCAAACGAAAAGAATGTTTGTGTTCCCAACAAGCTAGGTGAAGGACGGCTTTCACACACACTTATCTCTCAGAACTGTGCATGTGGAGAGACGTTCGTTCATCTAGCAGCAAGGGAACGGGATGCTGAGCAACTTTTTCTCTGGTTTCTCAGTCTGTTTCCTAGTGCCGTTTTGAAGTTCCAGCATTTTTCACTGTAAAAACGATTAGGCGCTAGAACCTCCCCATATATTTGTATGGAGTGGAGTTTGCAACTGAAAAGAAACATTGTGTTCCCAACAAGCTAGGTTAAGGACGTCTTTCACACACACTTATCTCTCAGAACTGATCATGTGGAGAGACTTTCGTTCATGTAGCACCAAGTGAACGGGTTGCAGGAGAAACTTTTTCTCAGGATTCTCAGTCTGTTTCCTAGTGCCGGTTTGAAGTTCCTGCAGTTTTCACTGTAAAACCGAGTTGGAGCTCGTACCTACCCTTATATATGTATGGAGTGGAGATTGCTACTGAAATGAAACTTTGTTTTCCCAACAAGCTAATTGAAGGACGGCTTTCACACACACTATTCTCTCAGATATGAGCATGTAGAGACGTTCGTTCATCTAGCATCAAGGGAACGGGTTTCAGAAGGAACTTTTACTCAGGTTTCTCAGTCTGTTTCCTAGTGCCGGTTTGAAGTTCCTGCAGTTTTCATTGTAAAACCGTGTTGGGGCTAGTACCTCCCCATATATATGTATGGAGTGGAGTTTGCAACTGAAAAGAAACTTTGTGTTCCCTACAAGCTAGGTGAAGGACGGCTTTCACACACAGTTATCTCTCAGAACTGAGCATGTGGAGAGACGTTCGTTCATCTAGCACAAAGGGAACGGATTACAGGAGAAACATTTACTCTGGATTCTCAGTCTGTTTCCTAGTGCCTATTTGAAGTTCCCGAAGTTTTCACTGTAAAACCGAGTTGGAGCTTGTACCTCCCCATATATATGTATGGAGTGGAGTTTGCAAATGAAAAGAAACTTTGTGTTCCCAACAAGCTAGGTGAAGGACGGCTTTAACACACACTTATCTCTCAGAACTGAGCATGTGGAGAGACGTTCGTTCATCTAGCAAAAAGGGAACGGGTTGCAGGAGAAACTTTTACTGTGTTTTCTCAGTCTGTTTCCTAGTGCCGGTTAGAAGTTCCTGCAGTTTTCATTGTAAAACCGAGTTGGAGCTAGTACCTCCCCATATATATGTATGGAGTGGAGTTTGCAACTGAAAAGAAACTTTGTGTTCCCTACAAGCTAGGTGAAGGACGGCTTTCACACACACTTTTCTCTCAGAACTGAGCATGTGGAGAGACGTTCGTTCATCTAGCACAAAGGGAACGGGTTGCAGGAGAAACTTTTACTGTTGTTTCTCAGTCTGTTTCCTAGTGCCGGTTTGAAGTTCCTGCAGTTTTCACTGCAAAACCGAGTTGGAGCTAGTACCTCCCCATATATATGTATGGAGAGGAGTTTGCTACTGAAAAGAAACTTTGTGTTCCCAACAAGCTAGGTGAAGGACGGCTTTCACACACACTTATCTCTCAGAACTGAGCATGTGGAGAGACGTTCGTTCATCTAGCACAAAGGGAACGGGTTGCAGGAGAAACTTTTACTGTTGTCTCTCAGTCTGTTTCCTAGTGCCGGTTTGAAGTTCCTGCATTTTTCACTGTAAAACCGAGTTGGAGCTAGTACCTCCCCATATATATGTATGGAGTGGAGTTTGCTACTGAAAACAAACTTTGTTTTCCCAACAAGCTAGGTCAAGGACGGCTTTCACACACACTTATCTCTCATAACTGAGCATGTGGAGAGACGTTCGTTCTCTAGCACAAAGGGAACGGGTTGCAGGAGAAACTTTTACTGTGGTTTCTCAGTCTGTTTCCTAGTGCCGGTTTGAAGTTACTGCAGTTTTCACTGTAAAATCGAGTTGGAGCTAGTACCTCCCCATATATATGTATGGAATGGAGTTTGCAACTGAAAAGAAAGTTTGTGTTCCCAACAAGCTAGGTGAAGGACGGCTTTAACACACACTTATCTCTCAGAACTGAGCATGTGGAGAGACGTTCGTTCATCTAGCACCAAGGGAACGAGTTGCAGGAAAAAGTTTACTCTTTATTCTCAGACTGTTTCCTGGTGCCGGTTTGATTTCCTGCAGTTTTCACTGTAAAACCGTGTTGGAACTAGTACCTCCCCATATATAAGTATGGAGTGGAATTTGCACCTGAAAAGAAACTTTGTGTTCCCAACAACCTAGTTGAAGGACGGCTATCACGCACACTTATCTCTCAGAAATTAGAAAGAGGAGACACTTTCGTTCACCTAGCACAAAGGGAACGGGTTGCAGGAGACACTTTTTCTCTGGTTTCTCAGTCTGTTTCCTAGTGCCTGTTTGAAGATCCTGCAGTTTTCACTGAAAAACCGAGTCGGAGCTAGTACCTCCCCATATATATGTATCAGGTGGGGTTTGCAAACGAAAAGAATGTTTGTGTTCCCAACAAGCTAGGTGAAGGACGGCTTTCACACACACTTATCTCTCAGAACTGTGCATGTGGAGAGACGTTCGTTCATCTAGCAGCAAGGGAACGGGATGCTGAACAACTTTTTCTCTGGTTTCTCAGTCTGTTTCCTAGTGCCGTTTTGAAGTTCCAGCATTTTTCACTGTAAAACCGATTAGGCGCTAGAACCTCCCCATATATTTGTATGGAGTGGAGTTTGCAACTGAAAAGAAACATTGTGTTCCCAACAAGCTAGGTGAAGGACGTCTTTCACACACACTTATCTCTCAGAACTGATCATGTGGAGAGACTTTCGTTCATGTAGCACCAAGTGAACGGGTTGCAGGAGAAACTTTTTCTCAGGATTCTCAGTCTGTTTCCTAGTGCCGGTTTGAAGTTCCTGCAGTTTTCACTGTAAAACCGAGTTGGAGCTCGTACCTACCCTTATATATGTATGGAGTGGAGATTGCTACTGAAATGAAACTTTGTTTTCCCAACAAGCTAATTGAAGGACGGCTTTCACACACACTATTCTCTCAGATATGAGCATGTAGAGACGTTCGTTCATCTAGCATCAAGGGAACGGGTTTCAGAAGGAACTTTTACTCAGGTTTCTCAGTCTGTTTCCTAGTGCCGGTTTGAAGTTCCTGCAGTTTTCATTGTAAAACCGTGTTGGGGCTAGTACCTCCCCATATATATGTATGGAGTGGAGTTTGCAACTGAAAAGAAATTTTGTGTTCCCTACAAGCTAGGTGAAGGACGGCTTTCACACACAGTTATCTCTCAGAACTGAGCATGTGGAGAGACGTTCGTTCATCTAGCACAAAGGGAACGGGTTACAGGAGAAACGTTTACTCTGGATTCTCAGTCTGTTTCCTAGTGCCTATTTGAAGTTCCCGCAGTTTTCACTGTAAAACCGAGTTGGAGCTTGTACCTCCCCATATATATGTATGGAGTGGAGTTTGCAAATGAAAAGAAACTTTGTGTTCCCAACAAGCTAGGTGAAGGACGGCTTTCACACACACTTATCTCTCAGAACTGAGCATGTGGAGAGACGTTCGTTCATCTAGCAAAAAGGGAACGGGTTGCAGGAGAAACTTTTACTGTGGATTCTCAGTCTGTTTCCTAGTGCCGGTTTGAAGTTCCTGCAGTTTTCACTGTAAAACCAGGTTGGAGCTAGTACCTCCCCATATATATGTATGGAGTGGAGTTTGCAAATGAAAAGAAACTTTGTTTTCCCAACAAGCTAGGTGAAGGACGGCTTTCACACACACTTATCTCTCAGAACTGAGCATGTGGAGAGACGTTCGTTCATCTAGCACAAAGGGAACGGGTTGCAGGAGAAACTTTTACTCTGGTTTCTCAGTCTGTTTCCTAGTGCCGTTTTGAAGTTCCTGCAGTTTTCACTGTAAAACCGAGTTGGAGCTTGTACCTCCCCATATATATGTATGGAGTGGAGTTTGCAAATGAAAAGAAACTTTGTGTTCCCAACAAGCTATGTGAAGGACGGCTTTCACACACACTTATCTCCAGAACCTAGCATGTGGAGAGACGTTCGTTCATCTAGCACAAAGGGAACGGGTTGCAGGAGAAACTTTTTCTCTGGTTTCTCAGTCTGTTTCCTAGTGCTCTTTTGACGTTCCTGCAGTTTTCACTGTAAAACCAGTTTGGAGCTAGTACCTCCCCATATATATGTATGGTGTGGAGTTTGCAACTGAAAAGAAACTTTGTTTTCCCAACAAGCTAGGTGAAGGACGGCTTTCACACACAGTTATCTCTCAGAACTGAGCATGTGGAGAGACGTTCTTTCATCTAGCACAAAGGGAATGGGTTGCAGGAGAAACTTTTACTGTGGATTCTCAGTCTGTTTCCTAGTGCCGGTTTGAAGTTCCTGCAGTTTTCACTGTAAAACCGAGTTGGAGCTAGTACCTCCCCATATATATGTATGGAGTGGAGTTTGCAAATGAAAAGAAACTTTGTTTTCCCAACAAGCTATGTGAAGGACGGCTTTCACACACACTTATCTCTCAGAACTGAGCATTTGGAGAGACGTTCGTTCATCTAGCACAAAGGGAACGGGTTGCAGGAGAAACTTTTACTCTGGTTTCTCAGTCTGTTTCCTAGTGCCGTTTTGAAGTTCCTGCAGTTTTCACTGTAAAACCGAGTTGGAGCTTGTACCTCCCCATATATATGTATGGAGTGGAGATTGCAAATTAAAAGAAACTTTGTGTTCCCAACAAGCTATGTGAAGGACGGCTTTCACACACACTTATCTCCAGAACCTAGCATGTGGAGAGACGTTCGTTCATCTAGCACAAAGGGAACGGGTTGCAGGAGAAACTTTTTCTCTGGTTTCTCAGTCTGTTTCCTAGTGCTCTTTTGACGTTCCTGCAGTTTTCGTGGTAAAACAGAGTTGGAGCTGTTCCTCCCCTTATATATGTATGGAGTGTAGCTCGCTACTGAAAAGAAACTTTGTGTTCCCAACAAGCTAGGTGAAGGACGGCTTTCACACACACTTATCTCTCAGAACTGAGCATGTGGAGAGACGTTCGTTCATCTAGCACAATGGGAACGGGTTGCAGGAGAAACTTTTTCTCTGGTTTCTCAGTCTGTTTCCTAGTGCTCTTTTGACGTTCCTGCAGTTTTCGTGTTAAAACAGAGTTGGAGCTGTTCCTCCCCTTATATATGTATGGAGTGTAGCTCGCTACTGAAAAGAAACTTTGTGTTCCCAACAAGCTAGGTGAAGGACGGCTTTCACACACACTTATCTCTCAGTACTGAGCATGTGGGAGACGTTCGTTCATCTAGCAGAAAAGGATCGGTTGCAGGAGCATGTTTTACTCTGGTTTCTTAGTCTTTTTCCTAGTGCCGTTTTGAAGTTCCTGCAGTTTTCACTGTAAAACCGTGTTGGAGCTAGTACCTCCCCTTATATATGTATGGAGTGGAGTTTGCAACTGAAAAGAAACTTTGTGTTCCCAACAACCTAGTTGAAGTACGGCTATCACACACACTTATCTCTCAGAACTTAGAAAGAGGAGACACTTTCGTTCACATAGCACAAAGGGAACGGGTTGCAGGAGAAACTTTTACTGTGGATTCTCAGTCTGTTTCCTAGTGCCGGTTTGAAGTTCCTGCAGTTTTCATTGAAAAAACCGTGTTGGACCTAGTACCTCCCCATATATATGTATGGAGTGGTGTTTGCAACTGAAAAGAAACTTTGTGTTCCCTACAAGCTAGGTGAAGGACGGCTTTCACACACACTTATCTCTCAGAAATGAGCATGTGGAGAGACGTTCGTTCATCTAGCACAAATGGAACGGGTTGCAGGAGAAACTTTTACTCTGGTTTCTCAGTCTGTTTCCTAGTGCCTATTTGAAGTTCCTGCAGTTTTCACTGTAAAACCGAGTTGGAGCTAGTACCTCCCCATATATATGTAAGGAGTGGAGTTTGCAACTGAAAAGAAACTTTGTTTTCCCAACAAGGTAGCTGAAGGACGGCTTTCACACACACTTATCTCTCAGAACTGAGCATGTGGAGAGACGTTCTTTCATCTAGCACAAAGGGAACCGGATGCAGGAGAAACTTTTACTGTGGTTTCTCGGTCTGTTTCCTAGTGCCGGTTTGAAGTTCTTGCAGTTTTCACTGTAAAACCGAGTTGGAGCTAGTACCTCCCATATATATGTATGGAGTGGAGTTTGCAACTGAAAAGAAACTTTGTGTTCCCAACAAGCTAGGTGAAGGACGGCTTTCACACACACGTTTCTCACAGAACTGAGCATGTGGAGAGACTTTCGTTCATCTAGCACAAAGGAAAGGGTTGCTGGAGAAACTTTTACTCTGGTTTCTCAGTATGTTTCCTAGTGCCGGTTTGAAGTTCCTGCAGTTTTCACTGTAAAACGGAGTTGGAGCTAGTACTTCCCCATATATAAGTATGCAGTGGAGTTTGCAAGTGAAAAGAAACTTTGTGTTCCCAACAAGCTAGCTGAAGGTCGGCTTTCACACACATTTATCTCTCAGAACTGAGCATGTGGAGAGACGTTCGTTCATCTAGCACCAAGGGAACGAGTTGCAGGAAAAAATTTACTCTTTATTCTCAGACTGTTTCCTGGTGCCGGTTTGATTTCCTGCAGTTTTCACTGTAAAACCGTGTTGGAACTAGTACCTCCCCATATATAAGTATGGAGTGGAATTTGAACCTGAAAAGAAACTTTGTGTTCCCAACAACCTAGTTGAAGGACGGCTATCACGCACACTTATCTCTCAGAAATTAGAAAGAGGAGACACTTTCGTTCACCTAGCACAAAGGGAACGGGTTGCAGGAGACACTTTTTCTCTGGTTTCTCAGTCTGTTTCCTAGTGCCTGTTTGAAGATCCTGCAGTTTTCACTGAAAAACCGAGTTGGAGCTAGTACCTCCCCATATATATGTATCTGGTGGGGTTTGCAAACGAAAAGAATGTTTGTGTTCCCAACAAGCTAGGTGAAGGACGGCTTTCACACACACTTATCTCTCAGAACTGTGCATGTGGAGAGACGTTCGTTCATCTAGCAGCAAGGGAACGGGATGCTGAGCAACTTTTTCTCTGGTTTCTCAGTCTGTTTCCTAGTGCCGTTTTGAAGTTCCAGCATTTTTCACTGTAAAACCGATTAGGCGCTAGAACCTCCCCATATATTTGTATGGAGTGGAGTTTGCAACTGAAAAGAAACATTGTGTTCCCAACAAGCTAGGTGAAGGACGGCTTTCACACACACTTATCTCTCAGAACTGATCATGTGGAGAGACTTTCGTTCATGTAGCACCCAGTGAACGGGTTGCAGGAGAAACTTTTTCTCTGGATTCTCAGTCTGTTTCCTAGTGCCGGTTTGAAGTTCCTGCAGTTTTCACTGTAAAACCGAGTTGGAGCTCGTACCTACCCTTATATATGTATGGAGTGGAGATTGCTACTGAAATGAAACTTTGTTTTCCCAACAAGCTAATTGAAGGACGGCTTTCACACACACTATTCTCTCAGATATGAGCATGTAGAGACGTTCGTTCATCTAGCATCAAGGGAACGGGTTTCAGAAGGAACTTTTACTCAGGTTTCTCAGTCTGTTTCCTAGTGCCGGTTTGAAGTTCCTGCAGTTTTCATTGTAAAACCGTGTTGGGGCTAGTACCTCCCCATATATATGTATGGAGTGGAGTTTGCAACTGAAAAGAAACTTTGTGTTCCCTACAAGCTAGGTGAAGGACGGCTTTCACACACAGTTATCTCTCAGAACTGAGCATGTGGAGAGACGTTCGTTCATCTAGCACAAAGGGAACGGGTTACAGGAGAAACTTTTACTCTGGATTCTCAGTCTGTTTCCTAGTGCCTATTTGAAGTTCCCGCAGTTTTCACTGTAAAACCGAGTTGGAGCTTGTACCTCCCCATATATATGTATGGAGTGGAGTTTGCAAATGAAAAGAAACTTTGTGTTCCCAACAAGCTAGGTGAAGGACGGCTTTCACACACACTTATCTCTCAGAACTGAGCATGTGGAGAGACGTTCGTTCATCTAGCAAAAAGGGAACGGGTTGCAGGAGAAACTTTTACTGTGGTTTCTCAGTCTGTTTCCTAGTGCCGGTTAGAAGTTCCTGCAGTTTTCATTGTAAAACCGAGTTGGAGCTAGTACCTCCCCATATATATGTATGGAGTGGAGTTTGCAACTGAAAAGAAACTTTGTGTTCCCTACAAGCTAGGTGAAGGACGGCTTTCACACACACGTATCTCTCAGAACTGAGCATGTGGAGAGACGTTCGTTCATCTAGCACAAAGGGAACGGGTTGCAGGAGAAACTTTTACTGTTGTTTCTCAGTCTGTTTCCTAGTGCCGGTTTGAAGTTCCTGCAGTTTTCACTGTAAAACCGAGTTGGAGCTAGTACCTCCCCATATATATGTATGGAGAGGAGTTTGCTACTGAAAAGAAACTTTGTGTTCCCAACAAGCTAGGTCAAGGACGGCTTTCACACACACTTATCTCTCAGAACTGAGCATGTGGAGAGACGTTCGTTCATCTAGCACAAAGGGAACGGGTTGCAGGAGAAACTTTTACTGTTGTCTCTCAGTCTGTTTCCTAGTGCCGGTTTGAAGTTCCTGCATTTTTCACTGTAAAACCGAGTTGGAGCTAGTACCTCCCCATATATATGTATGGAGTGGAGTTTGCTACTGAAAACAAACTTTGTTTTCCCAACAAGCTAGGTCAAGGACGGCTTTCACACACACTTATCTCTCATAACTGAGCATGTGGAGAGACGTTCGTTCTCTAGCACAAAGGGAACGGGTTGCAGGAGAAACTTTTACTGTGGTTTCTCAGTCTGTTTCCTAGTGCCGGTTTGAAGTTACTGCAGTTTTCACTGTAAAATCGAGTTGGAGCTAGTACCTCCCCATATATATGTATGGAGTGGAGTTTGCAACTGAAAAGAAAGTTTGTGTTCCCAACAAGCTAGGTGAAGGACGGCTTTAACACACACTTATCTCTCAGAACTGAGCATGAGGAGAGACGTTCGTTCATCTAGCACAAATGGAACGGGTTGCAGGAGAAACTTTTACTGTGGTTTCTCAGTCTGTTTCCTAGTGCCGCTATGAAGTTCTTGCAGTTTTCACTGTAAAATCGAGTTGGAGCTAGTACCTCCCCATATATATGTATGGAGTGGAGTTTGCAACTGAAAAGAAACTTTGTTTTCCCAACAAGCTAGCTGAAGGACGGCTTTCACACACACTTATCTCTCAGAACTGAGCATGTGGAGAGACGTTCGTTCATCTAGCACAAAGGGAACCGAATGCAGGAGAAACTTTTACTGTGGTTTCTCGGTCTGTTTCCTAGTGCCGGTTTGAAGTTCTTGCAGTTTTCACTGTAAAACCGAGTTGGAGCTAGTACCTCCCCATATATATGTATGGAGTGGAGTTTGCAACTGAAAAGAAACTTTGTGTTCCCAACAAGCTAGTTGAAGGACGGCTGTCACACACACTTTTCTCTCAGAACTGAGCATGTGGAGAGACTTTCGTTCATCTAGCACAAAGGAACGGGTTGCTGGAGAAACATTTACTCTGGTTTCTCAGACTGTTTCCTGGTGCCGGTTTGATTTTCTGCAGTTTTCACTGTAAAACCGAGTTGGAACTAGTACCTCCCCATATATAAGTATGGAGTGGAATTTGCACCTGAAAAGATACTTTGTGTTCCCAACAACCTAGTTGAAGTACGGCTAGCACACACACTTATCTCTCAGAAATTAGAAAGAGGAGACACTTTCGTTCACCTAGCACAAAGGGAACGGGTTGCAGGAGACACTTTTTCTCTGGTTTCTCAGTCTGTTTCCTAGTGCCTGTTTGAATAACCTGCAGTTTTCACTGAAAAACCGAGTTGGAGCTAGTACCTCACCATATATATGTATGGGGTGGGGTTTGCAAACGAAAAGAATGTTTGTGTTCCCAACAAGCTAGGTGAAGGACGGCTTTCACACACACTTATCTCTCAGAACTGAGCATGTGGAGAGACGTTCGTTCATCTAGCACAAATGGAACGGGTTGCAGGAGAAACTTTTACTCTGGTTTCTCAGTCTGTTTCCTAGTGCTCTTTTGACGTTCCTGCAGTTTTCGTGGTAAAACAGAGTTGGAGCTGTTCCTCCCCTTATATATGTATGGAGTGTAGCTCGCTACTGAAAAGAAACTTTGTGTTCCCAACAAGCTAGGTGAAGGACGGCTTTCACACCCACATATCTCTCAGAAATGAGGATGTGGAGAGACGTTCGTTCATCTAGCACAAATTGAACGGTTTGCAGGATCAAGTTTTGCTCTGGTTTCTCAGTCTGTTTCTTAGTGCCGGTTTGAAGTTCCTGCAGTTTTCACTGTAAAACCGAGTTGGAGCTAGTACCTCCCCATATATATATATGGAGTGGAGTTTGCAACTGAAAAGAAACTTTGTGTTCCCAACAAGGTAGGTGAAGGACAGCTTTCAAACACACTTATCTCTGAGAATTGAGCATTGGAGAGACGTTCATTCATTTAGCCAATAAGAACGGGTTGCAGGAGAAACTTTTACTCTTTTTTCTCTGTCTGTTCCCTAGTGCCCGTTTGACGTTCCTGCAGTTTTCGAGGGAAAACAGAGTCGGAGCTGTTCCTCCCCATATATATGTATGGATTGTAGCTTGCTACTTAAAAGAAACTTTGTGTTCCCAACAAGCTAGGTGAAGGACGGCTTTCACACACACATATCTCTCAGAACTGAGCATGTGGAGAGACGTTCGTTCATCTAGCACAAAGGGAACGGGTTGCAGGAGAAACATTTACTGTGGATTCTCAGTCTGTTTCCTAGTGCCGGTTTGAAGTTCCTGCAGTTTTCACTGTAAAACCAGGTTGGAGCTAGTACCTCCCCATATATATTTATGGGGTGGAGTTTGCAACTGAAAAGAAACATTGTTTTCCCAACAAGCTAGGTGAAGGACGGCTTTCACACACACTTATCTCTCAGAACTGAGCATGTGGAGAGACGTTCGTTCATCTAGCAAAGGGAACGGTTTGCAGGAGAAACTTTTACTGTTGTTTCTCAGTCTGTTTCCTAGTGCCGGTTTGAAGTTCCTGCAGTTTTCACTGTAAAACCGAGTTGGAGCTAGTACCTCCCCATATATATGTATGGAGTGGAGTTTGCAAATGAAAAGAAACTTTGTGTTCCCAACAAGCTGGGTGAAGGACGGCTTTCACACACACTTATCTCTCAGAACTGAGCATGTGGAGAGACGTTCGTTCATCTAGCACAAAGGGAACGGGTTGCAGGAGAAACTTTTTCTCTGGTTTCTGTCTGTTTCCTAGTGCTCTTTTGACGTTCCTGCAGTTTTCGTGGTAAAACAGAGTTGGAGCTGTTCCTCCCCTTATATATGTATGGAGTGTAGCTCGCTACTGAAAAGAAACTTTGTGTTCCCAACAAGCTAGGTGAAGGACGGCTTTCACACACACTTATCTCTCAGTACTGAGCATGTGGGAGACGTTCGTTCATCTAGCAGCAAGGGAACGGGATGCTGGGCAACTTTTTCTCTGGTTTCTCAGTCTGTTTCCTAGTGCCGTTTTGAAGTTCAAGCATTTTTCACTGTAAAACCGATTAGGCGCTAGAACCTCCCCATATATTTGTATGGAGTGGAGTTTGCAACTGAAAAGAAACATTGTGTTCACAACAAGCTATGTGAAGGACGTCTTTCACACACACTTATATCTCAGAACTGATCATGTGGAGAGACTTTCGTTCATGTAGCACCAAGTGAACGGGTTGCAGGAGAAACTTTTTCTCTGGATTCTCAGTCTGTTTCCTAGTGCCGGTTTGAAGTTCCTGCAGTTTTCACTGTAAAACCGGGTTGGAGCTCGTACCTACCCTTATATAAGTATGGAGTGGAGATTGCTACTGAAATGAAACTTTGTTTTCCCAACAAGCTAATTGAAGGACGGCTTTCACACACACTATTCTCTCAGATATGAGCATGTGGAGACGTTCGTTCATCTAGCACCAAGGGAACGGGTTGCAGAAGAAACTTTTACTCAGGTTTCTCAGTCTGTTTCCTAGTGCCGGTTTGAATTTCCTGCAGTTTTCACTGTAAAATCGATTTGGAGCTAGTACCTCCCCATATATATGTATGGAGTGGAGTTTGCAACTGAAAAGAAACATTGTGTTCCCAACAAGCTAGGTGAAGGACGGCTTTCACACACACTTATCTCTCAGAACTTAGCAAGAGGAGACACTTTCGTTCACCAAGCACAAAGGGAACGAGTTGAAGGAGACAGTTTTTCTCTGCTTTCTCAGTCTGTTTCCTACTGCCTGTTTGAAGTTCCTGCAGTATTCACTGTAAAACCGAGTTGGAGGTAGTACCTCCCATATATATGTATGGGGTGGTGTTTGCAAATGAAAAGAAACTTTGTGTTCCCAACAAGCTAGTGAAGGACGGCTTTCACACACACTTATATCTCAGAACTGAGCATGTGGAGAGACGTTCGTTCATCTAGCACCAAGGGAACGGGTTGCAGGAGAAAGTTTACTCATTTTTCTCAGACTGTTTCCTGGTGCCAGTTTGATTTTCCTGCAGTTTTCACTGTAAAACCGAGATGGATCTAATAACTCCCCATATTTATGTATGGAGTGGAGTTTGCAACTGAAAAGAAACTTTGTTTTCCCAACAAGCTACGTGAAGGACGGCTTTCACACACACTTATCTCTCAGAACTGAGCATGTGGTGAGACGTTCGTTCATCTAGCAAAGGGAACGGGTTGCAGGAGAAACTTTTACTGTTGTTTCTCAGTCTCTTTCCTAGTGCCGGTTTGAAGTTCCTGCAGTTTTCACTGTAAAACCGAGTTGGAGCTAGTACTTCCCCATATATATGTATGGAGTGGATTTTGCAAATGAAAAGAAACTTTGTTTTCCCAACAAGCTAGGTGAAGGACGGCTTTCAAACACACTTATCTCTGAGAATTGAGCATTGGAGAGACGTTCATTCATTTAGCCAATAAGAACGGGTTGCAGGAGAAACTTTTACTCTTTTTTCTCTGTCTGTTCCCTAGTGCCCGTTTGACGTTCCTGCAGTTTTCGTGGGAAAACAGAGTTGGAGCTGTTCCTCCCCATATATATGTATGGATTGTAGCTTGCTACTTAAAAGAAACTTTGTGTTCCCAACAAGCTAGGTGAAGGACGGCTTTCACACACACATATCTCTCAGAACTGAGCATGTGGAGAGACGTTCGTTCATCTAGCACAAAGGGAACGGGTTGCAGGAGAAACATTTACTGTGGATTCTCAGTCTGTTTCCTAGTGCCGGTTTGAAGTTCCTGCAGTTTTCACTGTAAAACCAGGTTGGAGCTAGTACCTCCCCATATATATTTATGGGGTGGAGTTTGCAACTGAAAAGAAACATTGTTTTCCCAACAAGCTAGGTGAAGGACGGCTTTCACACACACTTATCTCTCAGAACGGAGCATGTGGAGAGACGTTCGTTCATCTAGCAAAGGGAACGGTTTGCAGGAGAAACTTTTACTGTTGTTTCTCAGTCTGTTTCCTAGTGCCGGTTTGAAGTTCCTGCAGTTTTCACTGTAAAACCGAGTTGGAGCTAGTACCTCCCCTTATATATGTATGGAGTGGAGTTTGCAACTGAAAAGAAACTTTGTGTTCCCAACAACCTAGTTGAAGTACGGCTATCACACACACTTGTCTCTCAGAACTTCGAAAGAGGAGACACTTTCGTTCACCTAGCACAAAGGGAACGGGTTGCAGGAGAAACTTTTACTGTGGATTCTCAGTCTGTTTCCTAGTGCCGGTTTGAAGTTCCTGCAGTTTTCACTGTAAAACCGAGTTGGAGCTAGTACCTCCCCATATATATGTATGGAGTGGAGTTTGCAAATGAAAAGAAACTTTGTTTTCCCAACAAGCTACGTGAAGGACGGCTTTCACACACACTTATCTCTCAGAACTGAGCATGTGGAGAGACGTTCGTTCATCTAGCAAAGGGAACGGTTTGCAGGAGAAACTTTTACTGTTGTTTCTCAGTCTGTTTCCTAGTGCCGGTTTGAAGTTCCTGCAGTTTTCACTGTAAAACCGAGTTGGAGCTAGTACCTCCCCATATATATGTATGGAGTGGAGTTTGCTATTGAAAAGAAACTTTGTGTTCCCAACAAGCTAGCTGAAGGACGGCTTTCACACACACTTATCTCTCAGAACTGAGCATGTGGAGAGACGTTCTTTCATCTAGCACAAAGGGAACGGGTTGCAGGAGAAACTTTTACTGTGGATTCTCAGTCTGTTTCCTAGTGCCGGTTTGAAGTTCCTGCAGTTTTCACTGTAAAACCGAGTTGGAGCTAGTACCTCCCCATATATATGTATGGAGTGGAGTTTGCAAATGAAAAGAAACTTTGTTTTCCCAACAAGCTAGGTGAAGGACGGCTTTCACACACACTTATCTCTCAGAACTGAGCATGTGGAGAGACGTTCGTTCACCTAGCACAAAGGGAACGGGTTGCAGGAGAAACTTTTACTCTGGTTTCTTAGTCTGTTTCCTAGTGCCGTTTTGAAGTTCCTGCAGTTTTCACTGTAAAACCGAGTTGGAGCTTGTACCTCCCCATATATATGTATGGAGTGGAGTTTGCAAATGAAAAGAAACTTTGTGTTCCCAACAAGCTATGTGAAGGACGGCTTTCACACACACTTATCTCCAGAACCTAGCATGTGGAGAGACGTTCGTTCATCTAGCACAAAGGGAACGGGTTGCAGGAGAAACTTTTTCTCTGGTTTCTCAGTCTGTTTCCTAGTGCTCTTTTGACGTTCCTGCAGTTTTCGTGGTAAAACAGAGTTGGAGCTGTTCCTCCCCTTATATATGTATGGAGTGTAGCTCGCTACTGAAAAGTAACTTTGTGTTCCCAACAAGCTAGGTGAAGGACGGCTTTCACACCCACATATCTCTCAGAAATGAGGATGTGGAGAGACGTTCGTTCATCTAGCACAAATTGAACGGTTTGCAGGATCAAGTTTTGCTCTGGTTTCTCAGTCTGTTTCTTAGTGCCGGTTTGAAGTTCCTGCAGTTTTCACTGTAAAACCGAGTTGGAGCTAGTACCTCCCCATATATATATATGGAGTGGAGTTTGCAACTGAAAAGAAACTTTGTGTTCCCAACAAGGTAGGTGAAGGACGGCTTTCAAACACACTTATCTCTGAGAATTGAGCATTGGAGAGACGTTCATTCATTTAGCCAATAAGAACGGGTTGCAGGAGAAACTTTTACTCTTTTTTCTCTGTCTGTTCCCTAGTGCCCGTTTGACGTTCCTGCAGTTTTCGTGGGAAAACAGAGTTGGAGCTGTTCCTCCCCATATATATGTATGGATTGTAGCTTGCTACTTAAAAGAAACTTTGTGTTCCCAACAAGCTAGGTGAAGGACGGCTTTCACACACACATATCTCTCAGAACTGAGCATGTGGAGAGACGTTCGTTCATCTAGCACAAAGGGAACGGGTTGCAGGAGAAACATTTACTGTGGATTCTCAGTCTGTTTCCTAGTGCCGGTTTGAAGTTCCTGCAGTTTTCACTGTAAAACCAGGTTGGAGCTAGTACCTCCCCATATATATTTATGGGGTGGAGTTTGCAACTGAAAAGAAACATTGTTTTCCCAACAAGCTAGGTGAAGGACGGCTTTCACACACACTTATCTCTCAGAACGGAGCATGTGGAGAGACGTTCGTTCATCTAGCAATGGGAACGGTTTGCAGGAGAAACTTTTACTGTTGTTTCTCAGTCTGTTTCCTAGTGCCGGTTTGAAGTTCCTGCAGTTTTCACTGTAAAACCGAGTTGGAGCTAGTACCTCCCCATATATATGTATGGAGTGGAGTTTGCAAATGAAAAGAAACTTTGTGTTCCCAACAAGCTGGGTGAAGGACGGCTTTCACACACACTTATCTCTCAGAACTGAGCATGTGGAGAGACGTTCGTTCATCTAGCACAAAGGGAACGGGTTGCAGGAGAAACTTTTTCTCTGGTTTCTCAGTCTGTTTCCTAGTGCTCTTTTGACGTTCCTGCAGTTTTCGTGGTAAAACAGAGTTGGAGCTGTTCCTCCCCTTATATATGTATGGAGTGTAGCTCGCTACTGAAAAGAAACTTTGTGTTCCCAACAAGCTAGGTGAAGGACGGCTTTCACACACACTTATCTCTCAGTACTGAGCATGTGGGAGACGTTCGTTCATCTAGCAGAAAAGGATCGGTTGCAGGAGCAAGTTTTACTCTGGTTTCTTAGTCTTTTTCCTAGTGCCGGTTTGAAGTTCCTGCAGTTTTCACTGTAAAACCGAGTTGGAGCTAGTACCTCCCCTTATATATGTATGGAGTGGAGTTTGCAACTGAAAAGAAACTTTGTGTTCCCAACAACCTAGTTGAAGTACGGCTATCACACACACTTGTCTCTCAGAACTTCGAAAGAGGAGACACTTTCGTTCACCTAGCACAAAGGGAACGGGTTGCAGGAGAAACTTTTACTGTGGATTCTCAGTCTGTTTCCTAGTGCCGGTTTGAAGTTCCTGCAGTTTTCACTGTAAAACCGAGTTGGAGCTAGTACCTCCCCATATATATGTATGGAGTGGAGTTTGCAAATGAAAAGAAACTTTGTTTTCCCAACAAGCTACGTGAAGGACGGCTTTCACACACACTAATCTCTCAGAACTGAGCATGTGGAGAGACGTTCGTTCATCTAGCAAAGGGAACGGTTTGCAGGAGAAACTTTTACTGTTGTTTCTCAGTCTGTTTCCTAGTGCCGGTTTGAAGTTCCTGCAGTTTTCACTGTAAAACCGAGTTGGAGCTAGTACCTCCCCATATATATGTATGGAGTGGAGTTTGCTATTGAAAAGAAACTTTGTGTTCCCAACAAGCTAGCTGAAGGACGGCTTTCACACACACTTATCTCTCAGAACTTAGCATGTGGAGAGACGTTCTTTCATCTAGCACAAAGGGAACGGGTTGCAGGAGAAACTTTTACTGTGGATTCTCAGTCTGTTTCCTAGTGCCGGTTTGAAGTTCCTGCAGTTTTCACTGTAAAACCGAGTTGGAGCTAGTACCTCCCCATATATATGTATGGAGTGGAGTTTGCAAATGAAAAGAAACTTTGTTTTCCCAACAAGCTAGGTGAAGGACGGCTTTCACACACACTTATTTCTCAGAACTGAGCATGTGGAGAGACGTTCGTTCATCTAGCACAAAGGGAACGGGTTGCAGGAGAAACTTTTACTCTGGTTTCTCAGTCTGTTTCCTAGTGCCGTTTTGAAGTTCCTGCAGTTTTCACTGTAAAACCAGGTTGGAGCTTGTACCTCCCCATATATATGTATGGAGTGGAGTTTGCAAATGAAAAGAAACTTTGTGTTCCCAACAAGCTATGTGAAGGACGGCTTTCACACACACATATCTCCAGAACCTAGCATGTGGAGAGACGTTCGTTCATCTAGCACAAAGGGAACGGGTTGCAGGAGAAACTTTTTCTCTGGTTTCTCAGTCTGTTTCCTAGTGCTCTTTTGACGTTCCTGCAGTTTTCGTGGTAAAACAGAGTTGAAGCTGTTCCTCCCCTTATATATGTATGGAGTGTAGCTCGCTACTGAAAAGAAACTTTGTGTTCCCAACAAGCTAGGTGAAGGACGGCTTTCACACCCACATATCTCTCAGAAATGAGGATGTGGAGAGACGTTCGTTCATCTAGCACAAATTGAACGGTTTGCAGGATCAAGTTTTGCTCTGGTTTCTCAGTCTGTTTCTTAGTGCCGGTTTGAAGTTCCTGCAGTTTTCACTGTAAAACCGAGTTGGAGCTAGTACCTCCCCTTATATATGTATGGAGTGGAGTTTGCAACTGAAAATAACTTTGTGTTCCCAACAACCTAGTTGAAGTACGGCTATCACACACACTTATCTCTCAGAACTTAGAAAGAGGAGACACTTTCGTTCACCTAGCAGAAAGGGAACGGGTTGCAGGAGAAACTTTTACTGTGGATTCTCAGTCTGTTTCCTAGTGCCGGTTTGAAGTTCCTGCATTTTTCACTGTAAAACCTAGTTGGAGCTAGTACCTCCCCATATATATGTATGGAGTGGAGTTTGCTATTGAAAAGAAACTTTGTGTTCCCAACAAGCTAGCTGAAGGACGGCTTTCACACACACTTATCTCTCAGAACTGAGCATGTGGAGAGACGTTCTTTCATCTAGCACAAAGGGAACGGATTGCAGGAGAAACTTTTACTGTGGATTCTCAGTCTGTTTCCTAGTGCCGGTTTGAAGTTCCTGCAGTTTTCACTGTAAAACCGAGTTGGAGCTAGTACCTCCCCATATATATGTATGGAGTGGAGTTTGCAAATGAAAAGAAACTTTGTTTTCCCAACAAGCTAGGTGAAGGACGGCTTTCACACACACTTATCTCTCAGAACTGAGCATGTGGAGAGACGTTCGTTCATCTAGCACAAAGGGAACGGGTTGCAGGAGAAACTTTTACTCTGGTTTCTCAGTCTGTTTCCTAGTGCCGTTTTGAAGTTCCTGCAGTTTTCACTGTAAAACCGTGTTGGAGCTTGTACCTCCCCATATATATGTATGGAGTGGAGATTGCAAATGATAAGAAACTTTGTGTTCCCAACAAGCTATGTGAAGGACGGCTTTCACACACACATATCTCCAGAACCTAGCATGTGGAGAGACGTTCGTTCATCTAGCACAAAGGGAACGGGTTGCAGGAGAAACTTTTTCTCTGGTTTCTCAGTCTGTTTCCTAGTGCTCTTTTGACGTTCCTGCAGTTTTCTTGGTAAAACAGTGTTGAAGCTGTTCCTCCCCTTATATATGTATGGAGTGTAGCTCGCTACTGAAAAGAAACTTTGTGTTCCCAACAAGCTAGGTGAAGGACGGCTTTCACACCCACATATCTCTCAGAAATGAGGATGTGGAGAGACGTTCGTTCATCTAGCACAAATTGAACGGTTTGCAGGATCAAGTTTTGCTCTGGTTTCTCAGTCTGTTTCTTAGTGCCGGTTTGAAGTTCCTGCAGTTTTCACTGTAAAACCGAGTTGGAGCTAGTACCTCCCCTTATATATGTATGGAGTGGAGTTTGCAACTGAAAAGAAACTTTGTGTTCCCAACAACCTAGTTGAAGTACGGCTATCACACACACTTATCTCTCAGAACTTAGAAAGAGGAGACACTTTCGTTCACGTAGCAGAAAGGGAACGGGTTGCAGGAGATACTTTTACTGTGGATTCTCAGTCTGTTTCCTAGTGCCGGTTTGAATTTCCTGCAGTTTTCACTGTAAAACCGAGTTGGAGCTAGTACCTCCCCATATATATGTATGGAGTGGAGTTTGCAAATGAAAAGAAACTTTGATTTCCCAACAAGCTAGGTGAAGGACGGCTTTCACACACACTTATCTCCAGAACCTAGCATGTGGAGAGACGTTCGTTCATCTAGCACAAAGGGAACGGGTTGCAGGAGAAACTTTTTCTCTGGTTTCTCAGTCTGTTTCCTAGTGCTCTTTTGACGTTCCTGCAGTTTTCACTGTAAAACCAGTTTGGAGCTAGTACCTCCCCATATATATGTATGGAGTGGATTTTGCAACTGAAAAGAAACTTTGTTTTCCCAACAAGCTAGGTGAAGGACGGCTTTCACACACAGTTATCTCTCAGAACTGAGCATGTGGAGAGACGTTCTTTCATCTAGCACAAAGGGAACGGGTTGCAGGAGAAACTTTTACTGTGGATTCTCAGTCTGTTTCCTAGTGCCGGTTTGAAGTTCCTGCAGTTTTCACTGTAAAACCGAGTTGGAGCTAGTTCCTCCCCATATATATGTATGGAGTGGAGTTTGCAAATGAAAAGAAACTTTGTTTTCCCAACAAGCTAGGTGAAGGACGGCTTTCACACACACTTATCTCTCAGAACTGAGCATGTGGAGAGACGTTCGTTCATCTAGCACAAAGGGAACGGGTTGCAGGAGAAACTTTTACTCTGGTTTCTCAGTCTGTTTCCTAGTGCCGTTTTGAAGTTCCTGCAGTTTTCACTGTAAAACCGAGTTGGAGCTTGTACCTCCCCATATATATGTATGGAGTGGAGTTTGCAAATGAAAAGAAACTTTGTGTTCCCAACAAGCTATGTGAAGGACGGCTTTCACACACACTTATCTCCAGAACCTAGCATGTGGAGAGACGTTCGTTCATCTAGCACAAAGGGAACGGGTTGCAGGAGAAACTTTTTCTCTGGTTTCTCAGTCTGTTTCCTAGTGCTCTTTTGACGTTCCTGCAGTTTTCGTGGTAAAACAGAGTTGGAGCTGTTCCTCCCTTTATATATGTATGGAGTGTAGCTCGCTACTGAAAAGAAACTTTGTGTTCCCAACAAGCTAGGTGAAGGACGGCTTTCACACCCACATATCTCTCAGAAATGAGGATGTGGAGAGACGTTCGTTCATCTAGCACAAATTTAACGGTTTGCAGGATCAAGTTTTGCTCTGGTTTCTCAGTCTGTTTCTTAGTGCCGGTTTGAAGTTCCTGCAGTTTTCACTGTAAAACCGAGTTGGAGCTAGTACCTCCCCATATATATATATGGAGTGGAGTTTGCAACTGAAAATAAACTTTGTGTTCCCAACAAGGTAGGTGAAGGACGGCTTTCAAACACACTTATCTCTGAGAATTGAGCATTGGAGAGACGTTCATTCATTTAGCCAATAAGAACGGGTTGCAGGAGAAACTTTTACTCTTTTTTCTCTGTCTGTTCCCTAGTGCCCGTTTGACGTTCCTGCAGTTTTCGTGGGAAAACAGAGTTGGAGCTGTTCCTCCCCATATATATGTATGGATTGTAGCTTGCTACTTAAAAGAAACTTTGTGTTCCCAACAAGCTAGGTGAAGGACGGCTTTCACACACACATATCTCTCAGAACTGAGCATGTGGAGAGACGTTCGTTCATCTAGCACAAAGGGAACGGGTTGCAGGAGAAACATTTACTGTGGATTCTCAGTCTGTTTCCTAGTGCCGGTTTGAAGTTCCTGCAGTTTTCACTGTAAAACCGAGTTGGAGCTAGTACCTCCCCAAATATATTTATGGGGTGGAGTTTGCAACTGAAAAGAAACATTGTTTTCCCAACAAGCTAGGTGAAGGACGGCTTTCACACACACTTATCTCTCAGAACTGAGCATGTGGAGAGACGTTCGTTCATCTAGCAAAGGGAACGGTTTGCAGGAGAAACTTTTACTGTTGTTTCTCAGTCTGTTTCCTAGTGCCGGTTTGAAGTTCCTGCAGTTTTCACTGTAAAACCGAGTTGGAGCTAGTACCTCCCCATATATATGTATGGAGTGGAGTTTGCAAATGAAAAGAAACTTTGTGTTCCCAACAAGCTGGGTGAAGGACGGCTTTCACACACACTTATCTCTCAGAACTGAGCATGTGGAGAGACGTTCGTTCATCTAGCACAAAGGGAACGGGTTGCAGGAGAAACTTTTTCTCTGGTTTCTCAGTCTGTTTCCTAGTGCTCTTTTGACGTTCCTGCAGTTTTCGTGGTAAAACAGAGTTGGAGCTGTTCCTCCCCTTATATATGTATGGAGTGTAGCTCGCTACTGAAAAGAAACTTTGTGTTCCCAACAAGCTAGGTGAAGGACGGCTTTCACACACACTTATCTCTCAGTACTGAGCATGTGGGAGACGTTCGTTCATCTAGCAGAAAAGGATCGGTTGCAGGAGCAAGTTTTACTCTGGTTTCTTAGTCTTTTTCCTAGTGCCGGTTTGAAGTTCCTGCAGTTTTCACTGTAAAACCGAGTTGGAGCTAGTACCTCCCCTTATATATGTATGGAGTGGAGTTTGCAACTGAAAAGAAACTTTGTGTTCCCAACAACCTAGTTGAAGTACGGCTATCACACACACTTATCTCTCAGAACTTAGAAAGAGGAGACACTTTCGTTCACCTAGCACAAAGGGAACGGGTTGCAGGAGAAACTTTTACTGTGGATTCTCAGTCTGTTTCCTAGTGCCGGTTTGAAGTTCCTGCAGTTTTCACTGTAAAACCGAGTTGGAGCTAGTACCTCCCCATATATATGTATGGAGTGGAGTTTGCAATCGAAAAGAATGTTTGTGTTCCCAACAAGCTATGTGAAGGACGGCTTTCACACACACTTATCTCTCAGAACTGTGCATGTGGAGAGACGTTCGTTCATCTAGCAGCAAGGGAACGGGATGCTGGGCAACTTTTTCTCTGGTTTCTCAGTCTGTTTCCTAGTGCCGTTTTGAAGTTCAAGCATTTTTCACTGTAAAACAGATTAGGCGCTAGAACCTCCCCATATATTTGTATGGAGTGGAGTTTGCAACTGAAAAGAAACATTGTGTTCACAACAAGCTAGGTGAAGGACGTCTTTCACACACACTTATCTCTCAGAACTGATCATGTGGAGAGACTTTCGTTCATGTAGCACCAAGTGAACGGGTTGCAGGAGAAACTTTTTCTCTGGATTCTCAGTCTGTTTCCTAGTGCCGGTTTGAAGTTCCTGCAGTTTTCACTGTAAAACCGGGTTGGAGCTCGTACCTACCCTTATATATGTATGGAGTGGAGATTGCTACTGAAATGAAACTGTGTTTTCCCAACAAGCTAATTGAAGGACGGCTTTCACACACACTATTCTCTCAGATATGAGCATGTGGAGACGTTCGTTCATCTAGCACAAAGGGAACGGTTTGCAGGGGAAACTTTTACTGTTGTTTCTCAGTCTGTTTCCTAGTGCCGGTTTGAAGTTCCTGCAGTTTTCACTGTAAAACCGAGTTGGAGCTAGTACCTCCCCATATATATGTATGGAGTGGAGTTTGCAAATGAAAAGAAACTTTGTGTTCCCAACAAGCTAGGTGAAGGACGGCTTTCACACACACTTATCTCTCAGAACTGAGCATGTGGAGAGACGTTCGTTCATCTAGCACCAAGGGAACGAGTTGCAGGAAAAAGTTTACTCTTTATTCTCAGACTGTTTCCTGGTGCCGGTTTGATTTCCTGCAGTTTTCACTGTAAAACCGTGTTGGAACTAGTACCTCCCCATATATAAGTATGGAGTGGAGTTTGCAACTGAAAAGAAACTTTGTGTTCCCAACAAGCTAGTTGAAGGACGGCTTTCACACACACTTTTCTCACAGAACTGAGCATGTGGAGAGACTTTCGTTCACCTAGCACAAAGGGAACGGGTTGCAGGAGACACTTTTTCTCTGGTTTCTCAGTCTGTTTCCTAGTGCCTGTTTGAAGATCCTGCAGTTTTCACTGAAAAACCGAGTTGGAGCTAGTACCTCCCCATATATATGTATCTGGTGGGGTTTGCAAACGAAAAGAATGTTTGTGTTCCCAACAAGCTAGGTGAAGGACGGCTTTCACACACACTTATCTCTCAGAACTGAGCATGTGGAGAGACGTTCGTTCATCTAGCACAAAGGGAACGGGTTGCAGGAGAAACTTTTACTATTGTCTCTCAGTCTGTTTCCTAGTGCCGGTTTGAAGTTCCTGCATTTTTCACTGTAAAACCGAGTTGGAGCTAGTACCTCCCCATATATATGTATGGAATGGAGTTTGCTACTGAAAACAAACTTTGTTTTCCCAACAAGCTAGGTCAAGGACGGCTTTCACACACACTTATCTCTCATAACTGAGCATGTGGAGAGACGTTCGTTCTCTAGCACAAAGGGAACGGGTTGCAGGAGAAACTTCTACTGTGGTTTCTCAGTATGTTTCCTAGTGCCGGTTTGAAGTTACTGCAGTTTTCACTGTAAAATCGAGTTGGAGCTAGTACCTCCCCATATATATGTATGGAGTGGGGTTTGCAACTGAAAAGAAAGTTTGTGTTCCCAACAAGCTAGGTGAAGGACGGCTTTAACACACACTTATCTCTCAGAACTGAGCATGTGGAGAGACGTTCGTTCATCTAGCACAAATGGAACGGGTTGCAGGAGAAACTTTTACTGTGGTTTCTCAGTCTGTTTCCTAGTGCCGCTTTGAAGTTCTTGCAGTTTTCACTGTAAAACCGAGTTGGAGCTAGTACCTCCCCATATATATGTATGGAGTGGAGTTTGCAACTGAAAGAAACTTTGTTTTCCCAACAAGCTAGCTGAAGGACGGCTTTCACACACACCTATCTCTCAGAACTGATCATGTGGAGAGACTTTCGTTCATGTAGCACCAAGAGAACGGGTTGCAGGAGAAACTTTTTCTCTGGATTCTCAGTCTGTTTCCTAGTGCCGGTTTGAAGTTCCTGCAGTTTTCACTGTAAAACCGAGTTGGAGCTCGTACCTACCCTTATATATGTATGGAGTGGAGATTGCTACTGAAATGAAACTTTGTTTTCCCAACAAGCTAATTGAAGGACGGCTTTCACACACACTATTCTCTCAGATATGAGCATGTGGAGACGTTCGTTCATCTAGCATCAAGGGAACGGTTTGCAGAAGAAACATTTACTCAGGTTTCTCAGTCTGTTTCCTAGTGCTGGTTTGAATTTCCTGCAGTTTTCACTGTAAAACCGATTTGGAGCTAGTACCTCCCCATATATATGTATGGAGTGGTGTTTGCAACTGAAAAGAAACATTGTGTTCCCAACAAGCTAGGTGAAAGACGGCTTTCACACACACTTATCTCTCAGAACTTAGCAAGAGGAGACACTTTCGTTCACCAAGCACAAAGGGAAAGAGTTGAAAGAGACAGTTTTTCTCTGATTTCTCAGTCTGTTTCCTACTGCCTGTTTGAAGTTCCTGCAGTATTCACTGTAAAACCGAGTTGGAGCTAGTACCTCCCATATATATGTTTGTGGTGGTGTTTGCAAATGAAAAGAAACTTTGTGTTCCCAACAAGCTAGTGAAGGACGGCTTTCACACACACTTATGTCTCAGAACTGAGCATGTGGAGAGACGTTCGTTCATCTAGCACCAAGGGAACGGGTTGCAGGAGAAATTTTACTCATTTTTCTCAGACTGTTTCCTGGTGCCAGTGTGATTTTCCTGCAGTTTTCACTGTAAAACCGAGATGGATCTAATAACTCCCCATATTTATGTATGGAGTGGAGTTTGCAACTGAAAAGAAACTTTGTTTTCCCAACAAGCTACGTGAAGGACGGCTTTCACACACACTTATCTCTCAGAACTGAGCATGTGGAGAGACGTTCGTTCATCTAGCAAAGGGAACGGGTTGCAGGAGAAACTTTTACTGTTGTTTCTCAGTCTGTTTCCTAGTGCCGGTTTGAAGTTCCTGCAGTTTTCACTGTAAAACCGAGTTGGAGCTAGTACCTCCCCATATATATGTATGGAGTGGAGTTTGCAAATGAAAAGAAACTTTGTTTTCCCAACAAGCTAGGTGAAGGACGGCTTTCACACACACTTATCTCTCAGAACTGAGCATGTGGAGAGACGTTCGTTCATCTAGCACAAAGGGAACGGGTTGCAGGAGAAACTTTTACTCTGGTTTCTTAGTCTGTTTCATAGTGCCGTTTTGAAGTTCCTGCAGTTTTCACTGTAAAACCGAGTTGGAGCTTGTACCTCCCCATATATATGTATGGAGTGGAGTTTGCAAATGAAAAGAAACTTTGTGTTCCCAACAAGCTATGTGAAGGACGGCTTTCACACACACTTATCTCCAGAACCTAGCATGTGGAGAGACGTTCGTTCATCTAACACAAAGGGAACGGGTTGCAGGAGAAACTTTTTCTCTGGTTTCTCAGTCTGTTTCCTAGTGCTCTTTTGACGTTCCTGCAGTTTTCGTGGTAAAACAGAGTTGGAGCTGTTCCTCCCCTTATATATGTATGGAGTGTAGCTCGCTACTGAAAAGAAACTTTGTGTTTTCAACAAGCTAGGTGAAGGACGGCTTTCACACCCACATATCTCTCTGAAATGAGGATGTGGAGAGACGTTCGTTCATCTAGCACAAATTGAACGGTTTGCAGGATCAAGTTTTGCTCTGGTTTCTCAGTCTGTTTCTTAGTGCCGGTTTGAAGTTCCTGCAGTTTTCACTGTAAAACCGAGTTGGAGCTAGTACCTCCCCATATATATATATGGAGTGGAGTTTGCAACTGAAAAGAAACTTTGTGTTCCCAACAAGGTAGGTGAAGGACGGCTTTCAAACACACTTATCTCTGAGAATTGAGCATTGGAGAGACGTTCATTCATTTAGCCAATAAGAACGGGTTGCAGGAGAAACTTTTACTCTTTTTTCTCTGTCTGTTCCCTAGTGCCCGTTTGACGTTCCTGCAGTTTTCGTGGGAAAACAGAGTTGGAGCTGTTCCTCCCCATATATATGTATGGATTGTAGCTTGCTACTTAAAAGAAACTTTGTGTTCCCAACAAGCTAGGTGAAGGACGGCTTTCACACACACATATCACTCAGAACTGAGCATGTGGAGAGACGTTCGTTCATCTAGCACAAAGGGAACGGGTTGCAGGAGAAACATTTACTGTGGATTCTCAGTCTGTTTCCTAGTGCCGGTTTGAAGTTCCTGCAGTTTTCACTGTAAAACCAGGTTGGAGCTAGTACCTCCCAATATATATTTATGGGGTGGAGTTTGCAACTGAAAAGAAACATTGTTTTCCCAACAAGCTAGGTGAAGGACGGCTTTCACACACACTTATCTCTCAGAACTGAGCATGTGGAGAGACGTTCGTTCATCTAGCAAAGGGAACGGTTTGCAGGAGAAACTTTTACTGTTGTTTCTCAGTCTGTTTCCTAGTGCCGGTTTGAAGTTCCTGCAGTTTTCACTGTAAAACCGAGTTGGAGCTAGTACCTCCCCATATATATGTATGGAGTGGAGTTTGCAAATGAAAAGAAACTTTGTGTTCCCAACAAGCTGGGTGAAGGACGGCTTTCACACACACTTATCTCTCAGAACTGAGCATGTGGAGAGACGTTCGTTCATCTAGCACAAAGGGAACGGGTTGCAGGAGAAACTTTTTCTCTGGTTTCTCAGTCTGTTTCCTAGTGCTCTTTTGACGTTCCTGCAGTTTTCGTGGTAAAACAGAGTTGGAGCTGTTCCTCCCCTTATATATGTATGGAGTGTAGCTCGCTACTGAAAAGAAACTTTGTGTTCCCAACAAGCTAGGTGAAGGACGGCTTTCACACACACTTATCTCTCAGTACTGAGCATGTGGGAGACGTTCGTTCATCTAGCAGAAAAGGATCGGTTGCAGGAGCAAGTTTTACTCTGGTTTCTTAGTCTTTTTCCTAGTGCCGGTTTGAAGTTCCTGCAGTTTTCACTGTAAAACCGAGTTGGAGCTAGTACCTCCCCTTATATATGTATGGAGTGGAGTTTGCAACTGAAAAGAAACTTTGTGTTCCCAACAACCTAGTTGAAGTACGGCTATCACACACACTTATCTCTCAGAACTTAGAAAGAGGAGACACTTTCGTTCACCTAGCACAAAGGGAACGGGTTGCAGGAGAAACTTTTACTGTGGATTCTCAGTCTGTTTCCTAGTGCCGGTTTGAAGTTCCCGCAGTTTTCACTGTAAAACCGAGTTGGAGCTAGTACCTCCCCATATATATGTATGGAGTGGAGTTTGCAATCGAAAAGAATGTTTGTGTTCCCAACAAGCTAGGTGAAGGACGGCTTTCACACACACTTATCTCTCAGAACTGTGCATGTGGAGAGACGTTCGTTCATCTAGCAGCAAGGGAACGGGATGCTGGGCAACTTTTTCTCTGGTTTCTCAGTCTGTTTCCTAGTGCCGTTTTGAAGTTCAAGCATTTTTCACTGTAAAACCGATTAGGCGCTAGAACCTCCCCATATATTTGTATGGAGTGGAGTTTGCAACTGAAAAGAAACATTGTGTTCACAACAAGCTAGGTGAAGGACGTCTTTCACACACACTTATCTCTCAGAACTGATCATGTGGAGAGACTTTCGTTCATGTAGCACCAAGTGAACGGGTTGCAGGAGAAACTTTTTCTCTGGATTCTCAGTCTGTTTCCTAGTGCCGGTTTGAAGTTCCTGCAGTTTTCACTGTAAAACCGAGTTGGAGCTCGTACCTACCCTTATATATGTATGGAGTGGAGATTGCTACTGAAATGAAACTTTGTTTTCCCAACAAGCTAATTGAAGGACGGCTTTCACACACACTATTCTCTCAGATATGAGCATGTGGAGACGTTCTTTCATCTAGCACCAAGGGAACGGGTTGCAGAAGAAACTTTTATTCAGGTTTCTCAGTCTGTTTCCTAGTGCCGGTTTGAATTTCCTGCAGTTTTCACTGTTAAATCGATTTGGAGCTAGTACCTCCCCATATATATGTATGGAGTGGAGTTTGCAACTGAAAAGAAACATTGTGTTCCCAACAAGCTAGGTGAAGGACGGCTTTCACACACACTTATCTCTCAGAACTTAGCAAGAGGAGACACTTTCGTTCACCAAGCACAAAGGGAACGAGTTGAAGGAGACAGTTTTTCTCTGCTTTCTCAGTCTGTTTCCTACTGCCTGTTTGAAGTTCCTGCAGTATTCACTGTAAAACCGAGTTGGAGGTAGTACCTCCCATATATATGTATGGGGTGGTGTTTGCAAATGAAAAGAAACTTTGTGTTCCCAACAAGCTAGTGAAGGAAGGCTTTCACACACACTTATCTCCAGAACCTAGCATGTGGAGAGACGTTCGTTCATCTAGCACAAAGGGAACGGGTTGCAGGAGAAACTTTTTCTCTGGTTTCTCAGTCTGTTTCCTAGTGCTCTTTTGACGTTCCTGCAGTTTTCGTGGTAAAACAGAGTTGGAGCTGTTCCTCCCCTTATATATGTATGGAGTGTAGCTCGCTACTGAAAAGAAACTTTGTGTTCCCAACAAGCTAGGTGAAGGACGGCTTTCACACCCACATATCTCTCAGAAATGAGGATGTGGAGAGACGTTCGTTCATCTAGCACAAATTGAACGGTTTGCAGGATCAAGTTTTGCTCTGGTTTCTCAGTCTGTTTCTTAGTGCCGGTTTGAATTTCCTGCAGTTTTCACTGTAAAACCGAGTTGGAGCTAGTACCTCCCCATATATATATATGGAGTGGAGTTTGCAACTGAAAAGAAACTTTGTGTTCCCAACAAGGTAGGTGAAGGACGGCTTTCAAACACACTTATCTCTGAGAATTGAGCATTGGAGAGACGTTCATTCATTTAGCCAATATGAACGGGTTGCAGGAGAAACTTTTACTCTTTTTTCTCTGTCTGTTCCCTAGTGCCCGTTTGACGTTCCTGCAGTTTTCGAGGGAAAACAGAGTTGGAGCTGTTCCTCCCCATATATATGTATGGATTGTAGCTTGCTACTTAAAAGAAACTTTGTGTTCCCAACAAGCTAGGTGAAGGACGGCTTTCACACACACATATCTCTCAGAACTGAGCATGTGGAGAGACGTTCGTTCATCTAGCAAAAAGGGAACGGGTTGCAGGAGAAACATTTACTGTGGATTCTCAGTCTGTTTCCTAGTGCCGGTTTGAAGTTCCTGCAGTTTTCACTGTAAAACCAGGTTGGAGCTAGTACCTCCCCATATATATTTATGGGGTGGAGTTTGCAACTGAAAAGAAACATTGTTTTCCCAACAAGCTAGGTGAAGAACGGCTTTCACACACACTTATCTCTCAGAACTGAGCATGTGGAGAGACGTTCGTTCATCTAGCAAAGGGAACGGTTTGCAGGAGAAACTTTTACTGTTGTTTCTCAGTCTGTTTCCTAGTGCCGGTTTGAAGTTCCTGCAGTTTTCACTGTAAAACCGAGTTGGAGCTAGTACCTGACCATATATATGTATGGAGTGGAGTTTGCAAATGAAAAGAAACTTTGTGTTCCCAACAAGCTGGGTGAAGGACGGCTTTCACACACACTTATCTCTCAGAACTGAGCATGTGGAGAGACGTTCGTTCATCTAGCACAAAGGGAACGGGTTGCAGGAGAAACTTTTTCTCTGGTTTCTCAGTCTGTTTCCTAGTGCTCTTTTGACGTTCCTGCAGTTTTCGTGGTAAAACAGAGTTGGAGCTGTTCTTTCCCTTATATATGTATGGAGTGTAGCTCGCTACTGAAAAGAAACTTTGTGTTCCCAACAAGCTAGGTGAAGGACGGCTTTCACACACACTTATCTCTCAGTACTGAGCATGTGGGAGACGTTCGTTCATCTAGCAGAAAAGGATCGGTTGCAGGAGCAAGTTTTACTCTGGTTTCTTAGTCTTTTTCCTAGTGCCGGTTTGAAGTTCCTGCAGTTTTCACTGTAAAACCGAGTTGGAGCTAGTACCTCCCCTTATATATGTATGGAGTGGAGTTTGCAACTGAAAAGAAACTTTGTGTTCCCAACAACCTAGTTGAAGTACGGCTATCACACACACTTATCTCTCAGAACTTCGAAAGAGGAGACACTTTCGTTCACCTAGCACAAAGGGAACGGGTTGCAGGAGAAACTTTTACTGTGGATTCTCAGTCTGTTTCCTAGTGCCGGTTTGAAGTTCCTGCAGTTATCACTGTAAAACCAGGTTGGAGCTAGTACCTCCCCATATATATGTATGGAGTGGAGTTTGCAACTGAAAAGAAACTTTGTTTTCCCAACAAGCTATGTGAAGGACGGCTTTCACACACACTTATCTCTCAGAACTGAGCATGTGGAGAGACGTTCGTTCATCTAGCAAAGGGAACGGTTTGCAGGAGAAACTTTTACTGTTGTTTCTCAGTCTGTTTCCTAGTGCCGGTTTGAAGTTCCTGCAGTTTTCACTGTAAAACCGAGTTGGAGCTAGTACCTCCCCATATATATGTATGGAGTGGAGATTGCAAATGAAAAGAAACTTTGTGTTCCCAACAAGCTGGGTGAAGGACGGCTTTCACACACACTTATCTCCAGAACCTAGCATGTGGAGAGACGTTCGTTCATCTAGCACAAAGGGAACGGGTTGCAGGAGAAACTTTTTCTCTGGTTTCTCAGTCTGTTTCCTAGTGCCGGTTTGAAGTTCCTGCAGTTTTCACTGTAAAACAGAGTTGGAGTTTGTACCTCCCCATATATATGTATGGAGTGGATTTTGCAACTGAAAAGAAACTTTGTGTTCCCAACAAGCTAGGTGAAGGAATGCTTTCACACACACTTATCTCTCAGAACAGAGCATGTGGAGAGACGTTCGTTCATCTAGCACAAAGGGAACGGGTTGCATGAGAAACTTTTACTCTGGTTTCTTAGTCTGTTTCCTAGTGCCGTTTTGAAGTTCCTGCAGTTTTCACTGTAAAACCGAGTTGGAGCTTGTACCTCCCCATATATATGTATGGAGTGGAGTTTGCAAATGAAAAGAAACTTTGTGTTCCCAACAAGCTATGTGAAGGACGGCTTTCACACACACTTATCTCCAGAACCTAGCATGTGGAGAGACGTTCGTTCATCTAGCACAAAGGGAACGGGTTGCAGGAGAAACTTTTTCTCTGGTTTCTCAGTCTGTTTCCTAGTGCTCTTTTGACGTTCCTGCAGTTTTCGTGGTAAAACAGAGTTGGAGCTGTTCCTCCCCTTATATATGTATAGAGTGTAGCTCGCTACTGAAAAGAAACTTTGTGTTCCCAACAAGCTAGGTGAAGGACGGCTTTCACACCCACATATCTCTCAGAAATGAGGATGTGGAGAGACGTTCGTTCATCTAGCACAAATTGAACGGTTTGCAGGATCAAGTTTTGCTCTGGTTTCTCAGTCTGTTTCTTAGTGCCGGTTTGAAGTTCCTGCAGTTTTCACGGAAAAACCGAGTTGGAGCTAGTACCTCCCCATATATATATATGGAGTGGAGTTTGCAACTGAAAAGAAACTTTGTGTTCCCAACAAGGTAGGTGAAGGACGGCTTTCAAACACACTTATCTCTGAGAATTGAGCATTGGAGAGACGTTCATTCATTTAGCCAATAAGAACGGGTTGCAGGAGAAACTTTTACTCTTTTTTCTCTGTCTGTTCCCTAGTGCCCGTTTGACGTTCCTGCAGTTTTCGAGGGAAAACAGAGTTGGAGCTGTTCCTCCCCATATATATGTATGGATTGTAGCTTGCTACTTAAAAGAAACTTTGTGTTCCCAACAAGCTAGGTGAAGGACGGCTTTCACACACACATATCTCTCAGAACTGAGCATGTGGAGAGACGTTCGTTCATCTAGCACAAAGGGAACGGGTTGCAGGAGAAACATTTACTGTGGATTCTCAGTCTGTTTCCTAGTGCCGGTTTGAAGTTCCTGCAGTTTTCACTGTAAAACCAGGTTGGAGCTAGTACCTCCCCATATATATTTATGGGGTGGAGTTTGCAACTGAAAAGAATCATTGTTTTACCAACAAGCTAGGTGAAGAACGGCTTTCACACACACTTATCTCTCAGAACTGAGCATGTGGAGAGACGTTCGTTCATCTAGCAAAGGGAACGGTTTGCAGGAGAAACTTTTACTGTTGTTTCTCAGTCTGTTTCCTAGTGCCGGTTTGAAGTTCCTGCAGTTTTCACTGTAAAACCGAGTTGGAGCTAGTACCTCCCCATATATATGTATGGAGTGGAGTTTGCAAATGAAAAGAAACTTTGTGTTCCCAACAAGCTGGGTGAAGGACGGCTTTCACACACACTTATCTCTCAGAACTGAGCATGTGGAGAGACGTTCGTTCATCTAGCACAAAGGGAACGGGTTGCAGGAGAAACTTTTACTGTGGATTCTCAGTCTGTTTCCTAGTGCCGGTTTGAAGTTCCTGCAGTTTTCACTGTAAAACCGAGTTGGAGCTTGTACCTCCCCATATATATGTATGGAGTGGAGTTTGCAAATGAAAAGAAACTTTGTTTTCCCAACAAGCTAGGTGAAGGACGGCTTTCACACACACTTATCTCTCAGAACTGAGCATGTGGAGAGACGTTCGTTCATCTAGCACAAAGGGAACGGGTTGCAGGAGAAACTTTTACTCTGGTTTCTCAGTCTGTTTCCTAGTGCCGTTTTGAAGTTCCTGCAGTTTTCACTGTAAAACCAAGTTGGAGCTTGTACCTCCCCATATATATGTATGGAGTGGAGTTTGCAAATGAAAAGAAACTTTGTGTTCCCAACAAGCTATGTGAAGGACGGCTTTCACACACACATATCTCCAGAACCTAGCATGTGGAGAGACGTTCGTTCATCTAACACAAAGGGAACGGGTTGCAGGAGAAACTTTTTCTCTGGATTCTCAGTCTGTTTCCTAGTGCTCTTTTGACGTTCCTGCAGTTTTCGTGGTAAAACAGAGTTGGAGCTGTTCCTCCCCTTATATATGTATGGAGTGTAGCTCGCTACTGGAAAGAATCTTTGTGTTCCCAACAAGCTAGGTGAAGGACGGCTTTCACACACACATATCTCTCAGAAATGAGGATGTGGAGAGACGTTCGTTCATCTAGCACAAATTGAACGGTTTGCAGGATCAAGTTTTGCTCTGGTTTCTCAGTCTGTTTCTTAGTGCCGGTTTGAAGTTCCTGCAGTTTTCACTGTAAAACCGAGTTGGAGCTAGTACCTCCCCTTATATATGTATGGAGTGGAGTTTGCAACTGAAAAGAAACTTTGTGTTCCCAACAACCTAGTTGAAGTACGGCTATCACACACACTTATCTCTCAGAACTTAGAAAGAGGAGACACTTTCGTTCACCTAGCAGAAAGGGAACGGGTTGCAGGAGAAACTTTTACTGTGGATTCTCAGTCTGTTTCCTAGTGCCGGTTTGAAGTTCCTGCAGTTTTCACTGTAAAACCGAGTTGGAGCTAGTACCTCCCCATATATATGTATGGAGTGGAGTTTGCAAATGAAAAGAAACTTTGTTTTCCCAACAAGCTAGGTGAAGGACGGCTTTCACACACACTTATCTCTCAGAACTGAGCATGTGGAGAGACGTTCGTTCATCTAGCACAAAGGGAACGGGTTGCAGGAGAAACATTTACTGTGGATTCTCAGTCTGTTTCCTAGTGCCGGTGTGAAGTTCCTGCAGTTTTCACTGTAAAACCAGGTTGGAGCTAGTACCTTCCCATATATATGTATGGAGTGGAGTTTGCAACTGAAAAGAATCTTTGTTTTCCCAACAAGCTATGTGAAGGACGGCTTTCACACACACTTATCTCTCAGAACTGAGCATGTGGAGAGACGTTCGTTCATCTAGCACAAAGGGAACGGGTTGCAGGAGAATCTTTTACTCTGGTTTCTCAGTCTGTTTCCTAGTGCCGGTTTGAAGTTCCTGCAGTTTTCACTGTAAAACCGAGTTGGAGCTTGTACCTCCCCATATATATGTATGGAGTGGAGTTTGCAAGTGAAAAGAAACTTTGTGTTCCCAACAAGCTATGTGAAGGACGGCTTTCACACACACTTATCTCTCAGAACCTAGCATGTGGAGAGACGTTCGTTCATCTAGGACAAAGGGAACGGGTTGCAGGAGAAACTTTTTCTCTGGTTTCTCAGTCTGTTTCCTAGTGCTCTTTTGACGTTCCTGCAGTTTTCGTGGTAAAACAGTGTTGGAGCTGTTCCTCCCCTTATATATGTATGGAGTGTAGCTCGCTACTGAAAAGAAACTTTGTGTTCCCAACAAACTAGGTGAAGGACGGCTTTCACACCCACATATCTCTCAGAAATGAGCATGTGGAGAGACGTTCGTTCATCTAGCACAAATTGAACGGTTTGCAGGATCATTTTTTGCTCTGGTTTCTTAGTCTGTTTCTTAGTGCCGGTTTGAAGTTCCTGCAGTTTTCACTGTAAAACCGAGTTGGAGCTAGTACCTCCCCATATATATGTATGGAGTGGAGTTTGCAACTGAAAAGAAACTTTGTGTTCCCAACAAGGTAGGTGAAGGACGGCTTTCAAACACACTTATCTCTGAGAATTGAGCATTGGAGAGACGTTCATTCATTTAGCAAATAAGAACGGGTTGCAGGAGAAACTTTTACTCTTTTTTCTCTGTCTGTTTCCTAGTGCTCTTTTGACGTTCCTGCAGTTTTCGTGGGAAAACAGAGTTGGAGCTGTTCCTCCCCATATATATGTATGGATTGTAGCTTGCTACTTAAAAGAAACTTTGTGTTCCCAACAAGCTAGGTGAAGGACGGCTTTCAAACACACATATCTCTCAGAACTGAGCATGTGGAGAGACGTTCGTTCATCTAGCACAAAGTGAACGGTTTGCTGGATCAAGTTTTGCTCTGGTTTCTCAGTCTTTTTCTTAGTGCCGGTTTGAAGTTCCTGCAGTTTTCATTGTAAAACCGAGTTGGAGCTAGTACCTCCCCATATATATGTATGGAGTGTAGTTTGTATCTGAAAAGAAACTTTGTGTTCCCATCAAGCTAAGTAAAGGACGGCTTTCACACACACTTATCTCTCAGTACTGAGCATGTGGGAGACGTTCGTTCATCTAGCAGAAAAGGATCGGTTGCAGGAGCAAGTTTTACTCTGGTTTCTTAGTCTTTTTCCTAGTGCCGGTTTGAAGTTCCTGCAGTTTTCACTGTAAAACAGAGTTGGAGCTAGTACCTCCCCTTATATATGTATGGAGTGGAGTTTGCAACTGAAAAGAAACTTTGTGTTCCCAACAACCTAGTTGAAGTACGGCTATCACACACACTTATCTCTCAGAACTTAGAAAGAGGAGACACTTTCGTTCACCTAGCACAAAGGGAACGGGTTGCAGGAGACACTTTTTCTCTGTTTTCTCAGTCTGTTTCCTAGTGCCTGTTTGAAGATCCTGCAGTTTTCACTGAAAAACCGAGTTGGAGCTAGTACCTCCCCATATATATGTATGGGGTGGGGTTTGCAATCGAAAAGAATGTTTGTGTTCCCAACAAGCTAGGTGAAGGACGGCTTTCACACACACTTATCTCTCAGAACTGTGCATGTGGAGAGACGTTCGTTCATCTAGCAGCAAGGGAACGGGTTGCAGGAGAAAGTTTACTCATTTTTCTCAGACTGTTTCCTGGTGCCAGTTTGATTTTCCTGCAGTTTTCACTGTAAAACCGAGATGGATCTAATAACTCCCCATATTTATGAATGGAGTGGAGTTTGCAACTGAAAAGAAACTTTGTTTTCCCAACAAGCTACGTGAAGGACGGCTTTCACACACACTTATCTCTCAGAACTGAGCATGTGGAGAGACGTTCGTTCATCTAGCAAATGGAACGGTTTGCAGGAGAAACTTTTACTGTTGTTTCTCAGTCTGTTTCCTAGTGCCGGTTTGAAGTTCCTGCAGTTTTCACTGTAAAACCGAGTTGGAGCTAGTACCTCCCCATATATATGTATGGAGTGGAGTTTGCTATTGAAAAGAAACTTTGTGTTCCCAACAATCTAGCTGAAGGACGGCTTTCACACACACTTATCTCTCAGAACTGAGCATGTGGAGAGACGTTCTTTCATCTAGCACAAAGGGAACGGGTTGCAGGAGAAACTTTTACTGTGGATTCTCAGTCTGTTTCCTAGTGCCGGTTTGAAGTTCCTGCAGTTTTCACTGTAAAACCGAGTTGGAGCTAGTACCTCCCCTTATATATGTATGGAGTGAAGTTTGCAACTGAAAAGAAACTTTGTGTTCCCAACAAGCTAGGTGAAGTCGGCTTTCACACACACTTATCTCTCAGAACTGAGCATGTGGAGAGACTTTCTTTCATATTTCATCATGTGGTGGGACGTTCTTCTATCCAGTTAATAGGTAGCGTGTATTTTAATAACACCTTCTCATTTCTTTGTAAGGATTCAATGGTCGGTTTTCATGTAAATCTTTTTTGCTGTTTAAAATGTTTTTGCAGTAGTGCTTGCCCTGGGATATGTAAGTAATGTATTTTCTCTAGACCAGTAACTCTGGTTTTCCAAGGATTTATGTGAAGGACTTCTCCAACACACATACTGATGTGGGAATTCACCATGTGTTGAGCCGTTCTATCATGCAGTATTTAAGTTAAGTAATACAGAAACTCTTACTCTATTTTCTCTGTTTGTTTCTCAAAGCCGGTTTCCAAGAAAAGTTTTTTGCACTCGAAAACCGATTTGGTCCTAATACATTGCCATATATATGAAAACAGTGTAGTTTCCGCTCCCAAAATCTCTGGTTTCCCAAGAAGCCAGTGGAAACGCGGCTTCCATACTCATACAGACCTAAAAATTTTGCATGTATATAGGCATTATGTCATCCAGCATAAAGTACAAGGTGACTTCTAGAGACACATTCTCTGATTTCTCAGAATGTTTCCTGATGCCGGTTTCAAAGTTAAAGCCGTTTCCTCTGGATAACCGTTTTGGAGATTGTGCCTCCCTTTACATATATAATTAGTGTAGATGCTCTAATACAGAAGCTCTGTGTACCCAAAAATCTAGTTTTACAACAGCTTCCACACAGATTGAGATGTCAGAAGTGATCATGTGGAGAGGCTTTTTACATCCGTCATAAAAGGTAGAGTGACATGTAGAAACACTTACTCTCTTTTCTCAGCATGATTCTTAAAGCCGGTCTGTAGTAAAATCGGTTTGCAATGGAAAAGCGCGCTGGAGTTTTTGCCTCCCCTTTGATATGTAACTAGCCTATTTCCCCGTGGCCAGAAACTCTGGGTTTCCAAAAACCTAAGTGAAGGAGGCTGCAACACATATTCCGTTCCCAAAATGGTACATGTGGGGACGCATTCCTTTATGTAACGTAAACAGCAAGGCTACACCTCAAGCACTTACCATGATTTCTCAGCATGATTTCTAGAGTAGGTTTAAAGCTAAAAGCATTTTTCGCTCAAAAACCTTATTAGAGCTTGTTCCTTCTCTTATATTTATAGGTCGGGCAGTGCCCCTAACACCAAAATTCTGTGTTCCAACAGGGTTGGTGAAGGATGATTTGCAAACACATTCGGTTTTCTCTCCTCCTCACTCTTCTGCTAAGGGAACCATGCAGGTTGTCTATTCTGGAAGCCAAGGAAAGTTTTTTCATTTAGGATCAGCCTCGGAGAAAACTGAGACCTGCTTCTGCTTCTGCTTCTTTTCCCTGCTAGATTTCCTCTTGATGCATTTCCAGATCCTCACGAGTGAGTTCCTGTAACCAAGAAATTATTTCAAAGAAAATGAGCAGGTTTCCGTAAGGCCGCTACTTCTTTTATATTCTTGCTTTTTAATACCTCATTTCCATCTCTTTATCTCCAGGTATCTTATTTCTATGTTCTTTGGTTGAGGCTGAAGTCTAATCAGCAATAGTGTAGAAATTATTGCTTGATATTACTGATCTACTTTCTTTCCATGGATATTTGAATTATCATTGGATTTTAGGGAAGATACATTCTTTAAAAAAATTCTGGTAAGTATCTTGTGGGTGATTCTGATTCTCTTTGTCTAGAATTATAATGCTTAATTTCTGAATAAGTGATGCTTTCATAGAGCTCAAAATTCCAAAGGTTTGAGTGCCACCACTGTCCCGAAGCCTTTCAAACTTTTCCTTGGGGGCACTCAGAACTGCGTGTGTCTCTGTGTGTGTGTGTGTGTGTGTGTGTGTGTGTGTGTGTGTGTGTGTGTGTGTCCTTCTGGACTTAGTTTAGCCTGAAATGAGCAAAAGGAAGTACCCCTCTTTTTACACAAACAGCAGACGACTTTCACATATTTATAACTTTTAAAAATATATGAACTGTAATGTTGTAGAATTTTACAAGAGGCAGTGACCTTCAGAGCTGTCAATAATGGAGGCAGAACAGTTGGAAGGACAGCAGGTGCTCGTGCTCAGTGGCTGAAGTCACAGAACATCCACGGCCACCTCTGGTTAATCTTATAGAGTTGGTGCTGTCTGCAGGCATTCAGGGCTGTGCCACCCTCCCCACCAAATATATATATTAGGAAAACTGGTGAGCCTCAGTATGAGAAACAATAAAGTATTAGAAGGGGAAATTGAGTATATTGTTTTTTAAAAAAAATTAGCATCCAGGTAGTTTAATTTCAGCTCCTAATAGACTGATGTGATGACATTGACAAGGATGCGTAAACACCTGTAAGATCAAGGGACAGGACTGGAGACTCTGAAGCAGCAATCACCACACACAACCTTCACTGCTGTCCTTGACAACCTTATTGAATTACTTGATTTAAAATAGACTATAGATGTTAAACATCATCATTTTGAGAAAGCAGATCTTTTGAAATCTTATATATTAATGTAACTGAATTGGATAAAGAAATGCTAAATGTGTAATAAAGTATCCAAAGAGGTAACGATTACTGTAAACACCACAAATTGAATAGGACCACAGCATAATGTGCATATATAGTTTAATGATCTGGAAGAATCACTCACCATTGTATTCAAGACATCTAGAGATGATGTTAAATGTGGTTGTCCTTGGATAGATTTTTGTGAATGTTAGAATGAAATCAGGGTCAAGCACACAAGTTTAGTTTAAAAGCAAAAGGTGAAACAGACTTCTTTTCAAAAAGCTATTGTGTCTGGTTAGAAATCATCGAACCCATGGGTCAAGGGAAGGAAAAAAAACCTAGTGACCACGTGACTGTTTCAGGAGCTGGTAGTAAAATGAAAGTTGACAATAGTGTAAATTAGATATGATATTGATGTCCAACTGACCCAATGATTTTTAGTCCATGTGTAAAAAATATATCAAGGAATAAATACTGATTTATGTGTTCTCAGCTCTGTTGCCCCCCTTCAAGCCTGCATTCTGGTTGGGAAAATAAGAACTTCTACTGCAGGGAGGAGGATTTTCAAAAAAGGAGTGTCCCCCAACCGAGAAAATAAAGAAAAAGTAGACGACCACTTTAGAGACACAGGGAGATCTGTTGAGCCAGATGACACTTGCTTTACTGTCAATTAGTAGGAGGCACAGCTTTTTGATGAGTTGGGTAACGTATTGCTGCCTTTCTCAAGGTATTGCCCACGGCTCTTGAGAAGCGATGAAGTGGGGCCAAGGAATTAGCCTCCGAATGCCCTTTGCCATGGAAGTTGTCTCTATTTTCCACTTTTAAGCTTTAGCTTAGACAAGTTGCCGTGTCTTGCCAAGTGAGCTACAGACAGTAAGTACATCTTGAAGCACACGGCTCTTTCCTCTTCACTGCAGCAGAGAACCTCTGCATTGGAGCATCCTGAGATGTCATTGGTGGTCATTTTTCATGTTAGGAATCAGTAAGGATGCTATGTCCACATGGATGAGGAGGGTAAGGCTTCAGTCTCTAAAGTGTAATGATGGGTTTACCTTTTCACTTAAAGAGTCTCACATCAACAAATGCGGGTCTGTTCTGGACCAAGAAGAAACAAGTGTTTCAAAAATAACAGCTTGAAAGGTCAGTGGGACATGCCAGGCATCTTCTTCATGTCTTCAAGTTCGGGTATCAAACATGGGTTTCCTATCCTGAGTGATAATGACAATTTGTCATGCTCTGTGCCTCATGTATACCAAAGGCTTTCCTAGATAAAATGTCTAGAAATGGTATCATTCTTGATATCTGTTAAACAGGGGAAGATGAAGGAATTAAATTTAGTCCCTAATGTGCATTGATTTTTTTAAAGACATCAATTTTATAGAAACTTTTGAAGAATTAAAGTGACAGAAAATTGTAAAGCACCTTCTCCTTCTGGTAGAAAACTATTCTGTTTTCGTTTTTTGAAGAATGTGACATAGAATCAGTACTAATATTGTTTGTATTGTACTTAGTGTTTACAGAGTGATTGACAGATATTCTCCTATTTCATCTGTGCAATGACCTCTGGAAGATAAGATTTCCTAGTTATGCTTTTTAATGTCTGTTTCCTAACTCTGTCTAAAAGCAGATTGATTGAGCTCCATTTGCTCAATTTAGAAGGCTGGACTGACTAATTGTGTCAGAACATTCCAGGAGGCAGAGGAAAGGAAGAGACAGGGGTTCTACACGATGGAAGCTGCTCCTGAAATGATTTGACAAGCAGTCTTATCCATTTTTCCCAAGGATGGAAAGAAAAGACAACCCAAGGCAAGGAAAACAGGGAGCCCATGAGACTCCAACCTTGGCACGTAGAGTCACAGCTGTCCTCCTGTGCCTTGGAGAAGAGGAGGCTTTGTGTCTCTGTTCTATAATCTCTGTTTTGCTTTTTCTCCACAGTGTCTTGTTTTACTAGCATATGCAGAAAATTGATTTACATTTCATAGCATTAAAACAAAAATCAGGAACTCTTTATCATTTATTAACTATTTGGTAAATAGTTTTTGGTGAATCTTTAACTTTATTATTAGGACTTACCGTGGCAATTTACAACACCTACTTCCCCAGATAACAGCGGTAGCTTACACATGCTAAACTTGTATTTCCCTCTTACATAAAGAAGTCAAGCAATCGGTACCACAGGGCTGGTTTGCATGAAGGTCCCAGGGTCAGAGAACCAGATGTCTCTTATTTTCAGCCCGTCAACTTGATGGCCCAAAGTGTCTGCCTGAGGGTCAAAAATCAGGCCCACATTCCAGGCAGCAGAAAGGAGGGAAGAAAGGTGCTTCAGTTCCCTTTTGGGTTGGTTCTGTAAAGTCCCAGGTAGCTTTCCTGCTTTTATCTTGCTTTAGACAGAGGGCTGAGAGACAGCTTGCTATGAGGTAAGCTTAGCTCAGGACCAGCCATCTCCATCGAGGGGAGGGGAGGGAGGGGGCGGGGAGGCACTGCTCATCCTGCACATGGTGTAAGACAACACGATGAGACGCCGGGGGCCTCCGCAGTCCGTCCATTGCTTCGGGATGCACTGATCGGTTGGTAACGGTTGAGATTTTCCCGTAGAAGTGCGTGTATGCTCGAACAATTGCTCGGTTCATTTAAACTAGTGGCTACCAGAGCACGTTGGAGAACACATTTGTTCTCACCTTCTAGCCAGTGACTCTCCCGCCATGTTTCTGTCCTACTGTTCATTTCCACCTTATTTTCCAAGACTCCCGGAGGAAACGTAAGCAGCCTGATGCTCAAATGCTTTTCTGTGTGATTCCCCCCTTGTTCTTTGAAGGAAAAACAAATTGCCTAGAGAACAGTGGACGAAATGCCAACCCCCCATTTCTTTAAGGGTCTGAGATTTGGTGTTAGGAAATAGAAGAAATTTCCAGAAACACCCTTAAGAAACATTATTTCTTTGAAATGTGATTTGGAACAACAAAGGACAATATATTTTATAGCACAGCTTTTAAGACAAATGAATTGGCAGTAAGTTAGCATAATGAAACTTCCAACGTCTTTATATTTCTCCTGGAATTTCCATGGTTCTTGGTGTAAATTTTTAATAATTAATACCAGCTTTCTATTCTTTCTCTTCCTGTAGTTGTAGAGTTAACTTGAAAATAGCTTGTTGTGTCACTGAGAAAGCCTCCTGGTCAGCCTTCTAGTTAAACAGCTTGTGTGCGTTTCGGTGGCAGGTGTGCTAAATAGTAGTTTTCAGGCACTTGAGGGATGCCCATCACACCAGCACTGCGGGAGCCTATTTCTCACCCACGACAAGGTGAGACCCTCCTTTCCTCCGCTGCCTCGCCCAGGCCCCCGCATTCTGGTTCTTTCTCATGACCCATTTTCATAAAGTTTAGCCCTGCACCAGCAGAGCAAGTCTTGGTTTCTCAAAGACCAGGAACTTAGTTCAAGGTTTTCTGTTAAAGGACAGTGTATAAAATCAGGCAAATTGATATGTCTTTTGAGGCCTCAGGATCTCTGCATTTAAAACAAGAACTTGAGTTACAATACTTTTCTCTTCCACTTTTGAAATTCTAAAGCTCCACACAATAGCTTTTTTAATTGCTAAAATTTTTTTCTAGACTATATTTTTCAAAGATTCACAAATATCTGTTAATTTATATTTAAAGATGTTATATTTAAGAAATGGAATAATTATTTACATTTAAATAGGAATTTAAGTCAAGAAATATTTGATACTGAATGTTTACTCTGAGTTCAAGTATGTAAGCTTAATTTTTGTGGTACTGTCGATAAACCACAAAACGTGAGAGTTGTTGGTTAAAGTTTATCTGGGGCAAAATAAGGACCAGAGCCCAGGTGACAGCATCTCAGAGAGCTCGGAGGAACTGCTCTGAAGAGGAGGGGGAGCTCAGAATTATATAAGATTTCAGTGAAGGGGGACGTGCGGTCCAATACAAGTTTAGGCAGAGGCTGCTGCTAGTCAAGAAGCAGGTGTCTCTGTTAATGATTTTAGCGCTTTTCTAGATAGGAGGGGATGTAAGAATTTGGGCGCATAAAATTTCCTGAAAATGTCTAACTATCTGAAGACTCTTCTGCCCATTTTCCCAGAGCACAGAGCGCCCCATTCCTGATCTCCACACTTAACTACTTTCAGAGGGTGTTGAAAGTCAGCAGCTGCAGTGGCTCATGACTTAACCAAATCAGAGGCAGATGACAAGTGCCAATTTTTAGTTGACAATATGTATATATTGTAGGAAAAAATGTTACTTTCCAACCCTACCCGTGTTCTAGTTTTAGTTAGAGATCAACGGATAACTGTGTTCGATGACTTAGGTCAGACGAGGGGGCGACGGGGTCGTCTCGTGAGCCGGCCAGTGCTCTATGTCAGCCTCCTTGATCACATTCAATTTTCTTTCTCTTCAAACAGTATGCTTCTGATTTTGTGCAGTTTGGAGCCTGTCCTGAGCACATGGGTTCTGGAGGTGGCCCTGTTCCTGTGGTCTTTGTTTATTCTGTGAATTATGGTGTGAATCTTTATGTGCCCAAGCTTCATCATAATTTCAAACTTAAAGGATTTAAATATGGGAGATGGATGCCACGTTCTGGGAATAGATTTTCAGGATAACAGCCAGGATTGGTAAAAAGTAGGGAGAATGGATACGGCCTTCAAAAAAGAAATGCTATTTTACAATTTCTTGTAGACAAATTAAAGTGCTTGTTGGGATTCTATCAGGAATGTTTAATTGGGAGACTTGCCTCCCATTTTCATGAAACAAAATAATTTTATTATTTGTTTAGTGCCTACTGTCTGGCAATGAAGTAGCCCCTTTGCGTACAGTTTTATCATTTAATCTCTACAAAGAGTCCCAGGAGAACACATGTGTCACCGGTGAGGGAACCAAGGTCATCCAGGGTATGTGGCTGGAAGGCAGATGGGCTGGAGGGCTTACCCTCCTTCAGGCTGAGAGACACCAAGGTTTATTGACAAGCATGTTGCAGAATGGCTTACTTAATACTTTGCTTCCTTGATGAAGTGGATCTCTTGAAATTGTTTATGTCTGGCTTATATTCCCCTCTCTCCTGTGCCTCAGGACTTCTCGTAAGTAGAATGAATTCAGCCTGAACTGATTCAGGAAAATCAGAAAATATAAAATTAGCTCACACAAATGTCTGATTAGTCCTTGTAATTCAGTAATTCCTAAAACTCCTAGAAATGCAAGGAAGGTGTGTTACCTCGGGGACTGAGTGCATTTAAAGAGTGAGAAATTTAGTGTGATCTGGTAAAGGCACAGGCTCTATAGACAAAGATCCGGGTTTGGATCCTGGCTCCACCAAGTACTGGAAACATGACCACACATAGCCTCAGTTTCTTCATGTGTTAAATGGGCTGATGGAGCTCACCTCTAAGCAGTCAGGTCAAAATAAGATGGTACGAGTGACTCTTAGGCAGAATGCTTGGCAAAGTGCTAGTTGCTCTTGCTGCTTTATAATGTCTTCTTAGGTAATTCCGTTGTCCATTGGCTTGCAAATATCTCCTCATTTGATTTAAGAAATATAGCATGCCTTAAGAATTTTAAAATAAGGAATGAAGATTTTCTGGTTAATGCTGGGTGTATTTTTATAGGTCATTTATTAAAAACAAGTAGTTCTCTAAAAAGAATTTATTCAGTGTGCCTAGAACATGATTCAGTTAAAAATGATTTTCCTTTAAATTCTTTTCAGAAATTTTCTGTGATATTTTTATCGAATAGTAGTTGAAGTTTTCTGAGGAGGGGTTACATTTTGAAAAGATTATTCTAGTAACAATTGATATATTAAATAAATGATTCATATCCCTGGACAGCGTAAAGCCCTGTTTTTTTTAAATATATATAATTTTGGGGCTTAGTTCTATGTCATTTTATTGGGCAGAAGTATTTCCCATTTCCATTTTACAGGCAGAGAAGATGAGTCATACAATACTCATTACACAAGAGCAGCAGAGGCTGATTAATTTGGGCAGAGGAGGAAAAGTGTGTGGAGAAAAAATCCTTATTCTCAAACTGGACACATTCTGCAGTGCTGTGCAGCTGGAACGGTTTTGAATTTGCTTCTGGGCTGTCCTAGGTTTCGGCCCATGTGCCTGGAAAGATCACTCAGGCAAACATGCTAATTTAAGAAGTTTGTCATTCTAAATGCTCTTAAGAGGATTAAACAAAGTCCACAGCAAATAAATGAACATGTTTGGAAGGTTTTCCACCCTCATGTAATTTCCAGAAAACAGACATGATTCACTTGCTAAACCAAACACACATGTATATTAATGAGCCTGGTTCACATGACTGGACAGCACGGAGGGAGCCTCATCTATTGGCGTGGGTTCTGCTGCAGGAACCGCACCTGAAGGTTTAATTAGAATTTATTTCCAGCGGGTGCTGCTCCAGCCTTTTTCTCCCCAATGTAAGAAAGCGCCCTCCTTGCCTGGCCATTAGTCTGCAGAGCCCCGCGGCTCACACACTCCCCTGCTCATCAGGATGCTGATGAAGCCAGCTTGCTTAGACACACTTAGCTACACTCGCAGCGGGGATCATCAGTCTCTTCTGTGTGTTCACCTCCACGTGCAGGGGAGAAAATCGAGTTTTGCTGGAGACAAACGCTAATTGACCACCAGTTGTTTCAGAGGGACTGTGATGTTGAAAACTGGAGTCCCTTTCATTTTTATATGTTGGATGCAGACAAACTGCACGGCGACACCCCCACTGTAAGTACACCTACCAGGGAGGGGGTCGGAATTTTGATCTGCACGTATTCAGATCCTGGCACTGGTCAGCTTACAGTGTTCTCGCTGGGTTTGGGAGACTGTTTCCGTAGTGATTTATTTGGTTTCCAATAAATTTGCACAGCCGTCTCCTTCAGTCGAGTTCTGATGAGTTCAGTTGGGAGGGGCATGTGAAATTGGGGCAGGCAGAGAGGTGCAATGAAGACTAGACACCATCTGGTTACCTCTCATTTTTTATGGGCCCAAAAATGCTTGTCTTGTTTTCTTTTCTCCTCCATCTACCCCTTCAGTTCAGGGAGTCATCTTCAAGAATTTCATCCTAAAATATAAAGTAATGAAGAAGGCAGTGTGTCTCTTTGGTTGATTTCATTTGACTTGGGTTCATTGTTAAAGATTTTCCAGTGAGGAGTTTGTGAGCTTTTAAAAGCTGGAAGTGCAGCACAACCAAGGAGAGAAAGTCAGAGAAACGAGTCAGCGGCCCCTGTGAGGTCTGCAGGACGAAGGCAGGAAGTGGGGCGGAGGCAGCACCGTGGCCTCCCCTGTAGCCCTGAGGCCAACGTGGGCATGAAAAGCCAGCTTCTCTTGTCGCCATGTGTTCTACCAGGTCTCCAACTAAAGGAATGCGAGGAGATTTGGAGAGGCCTTACCTTTTACCCTCTTGTCAAACATCTTAATGCTGACTGTATTTATTCAAGATGACACAGAGATCACCTGCAGAGCTTGAGGGAGTGGTGCTTGCTTCCTGACTTGCCCTCCCCAGGCTCACTCATCAGACTCCTGATTCTTGCAGGCACTGCAGTGCCCGTGGGGGGCGCTCTGCTCCTGGGGGGGTCTCTGCTCCTGTGGGGGGAGCTCTGCTCCTGGAGGAGCTGGGCACTGGAGTGCTCACATTGGAGCCGGTCGCACAAGCGCTGATCCCTCACCACGTGATGAGCCCTTTGTGTAAGTAGTAGAGGTGGGAAACAGAGTCTTCCTGTGTCTACGGAGTTCTCCAGTAAAGCCAACTTGGAGGAAAGAAAGAAAATGCCTACTGTTCCATGACTGTGTCCTAAGGGTTTAAAGCTCACTGCGGGGCACACGTGAGATCTCATCCAGTAAATACTCTGGGGTCTTGACTCTGACATGTCATGAATTTGGCATTCTCATAATGTTATTTCTCTTAAAATATGTCTAAGCAATCATTTTTGTGTGATGGTTATATGTGCATAAGTGTCCTGAAGAAACTGTTGTGGATGGAAGTGTGGGCATCAGTGGTACCAGAATAGCTGGTGGTCCTGGGGGTTGCCCGAGCTGCACACCATTTGTTACCAGCAGTCTTTCAGGTCGCATCTTATTCCAGAGCTCACCGGGGCTCCCATCTCTCACTATGTGTCTTGAGAGAATATTTGTTCAGAGGGTAGGGGACAGGGTGCTTCCAAGTCTGGGTTCTGGGGTTCCCTGTCTAAAGGTGGCACTGGCACAAATCCTTTATTCATGGGGTAATTAAGCCACACAGTCTCGTGGTTAATTTGGCCTCCCTGTCCTTCTTCATGTTAGAAGCTGGAGGGCTTGGGTAAGGCCCCCAAACCTGTTTTTGGTAAGCTTTCAGCCCTACCACACAACCTGGGTTGTCCCGTTTCAGTCACATGACTTTGATTTTTGCAGGTAGGTGTGACTCCTGGACAGTGCCTGGGACTTCCAGGTTTCCCCTACAGTAGGAACACTGAAGAAATTTCAACCCGTAAGTTGTGTTTGGGGGCCTCGAGGACAAGTAGGGACCCACAGAAAGATATCTGGATGGGTGGCGATCAGGCCCGAGTCTTGGAAGGACAGAGATTCCATTATTGTTTTAACAGTGAACTTAAGGGAGGAATTCGGGAAGGTCTGATGCAATTGAGGTTAAAAATATTATCTGGCTTTTATTGTTAGCAGTAGTGGTTTTTAAACCTTAGACCCATTCCCGCTTTTTATAAGAAATATTTTGCAACCTTTCTTTTTTGGTGCCCGGAATTGAACATCATGGAAAGTGTAACCTAAGTATAAATATGATAAACAAATAGACAGGTAGATGGAAAAATGGGGTATCTAAATTCTTATATTATGGGGTATTTTATATTTATGCTAATTAGTGACCTCTCAGGACAAAAGGCACATACAAAGGGAGACACTTCTAATAAACTGTTTTTCCAAGCCTTACCTAACTGGGAAACAAGTGGCTTCAGAATGTTAGAGCACCTCCCAGGTCCCCGGGGAAATCTCCTTGTCAGAGTTACACTTGCTGATGGTGTCCTGTGCCAAGTGCAAGCAGATGCGGTTCGGAAGCTGCCCGGGGGCTGACACCGGGGATTCCTTCTCCGTCTCAGCTCTGAGGGAGCCTTGCCTTTCCTGACCACAACCACAGAGGCGATTTTGAATCTCTGAAAATTGCCATACCAGTGTATATCACAACCCCCACAAGATATGTTGAATAAAGTAGAAAACTTTAAGTGCCTCCTTTAGGATAGAAATAGGATATAAAATAAATCATGATTTAAAAAATTCTAGTGCCCGAATAAGTGCTACATTACACTGGCTGCATTATTAGGTTAGACAACTTCATTACTGCTTTCCATACCACATCTTCTAGTTAGTTTTTATTTATCTTTTTTTCCCTAAAGAAAAAAATCATATGATGCATTCTTGTGTCAGAGGTGACAAGAAGAGAGCAAGTGTAAAACCGGAAATCGTGATGCTGGTCAGTCTAATATCAGCTCCGTCACTGCACAGATCATCTTAACTCATTTTACTGCAATTTTTGGAATTACCTTCTCACTTGGAAAATCCCCTGTGTCAGTTAGATTTGCTAGTAAAACAATTTTTTTTCTTACTTAGTGCATCAGTGATGTTTTCAAGATGATAAAAAATTTTGCCCATGGCATTTAAACAGTTGCTTCTTCTCGTAATTCATGGTTCACGGTCTTGTATTTGTCACAACTGGAGAAATGTGTTTTCTGTGTGCAAATTCTCATGGTTTTGGTGACGCAGGGACACTTGTCCTTACTGGATGGAGTATGATAGTAGTTGTTTGAATTCTCTCTCTAAATCTGGAGTCCTGTGTTATGATTCCTGTTACCTTAAAAAATATGAATATTGTTATTTACCTAAATAGATAACATCACACCAGTGATGTATATCAAATTGGTCCAACTAGGAATTCCAATATTAAATGAGACAGTAATTTCACAACTCACTATTCCAAAAATTTGGATTGATGGTTCAATTATACCAGGGACATTACCTGTTGTAATTGAATCAATCATTGCTTTCTTCAATAAAAGTTTCCATTCCATCTGCTCTTTTGTTTTATTGTCCTTCAGTGTTTTGTTTGCTTTCTTTCCCAAATATATATGATTTTGGATTTTGTCATTGAAAATCCTTGCTGGTTTTGCTACCTCATGCTGCAGAGAAAGCCTTGTGACTCTTTTATAGTCACTGATTTCATGGTTGTATGAGTGCTTAATGCCACCTTGCAGGGATGTGGAGACCTAATGAAGTGTGTGCATAAAAGGCTTAGTCTACATTGAGTGCAGGGTTAGTGTGAGCAGCTCATGTCATCAGTATCATAGTTAATCCATTACAATCATCCTCTGTTAATCAGTGTTATCATTCTAACGTCTCCAGGAGAGGAAATGTAGTATTCTAAATGCAAATCTTTGCCACTCTTTTAGTCAATTCAACACCTTTAAAGCTTTGCTGTAATAGGACTGTGTGCCTGGTATCCCTACTTTTGCTTCTCCTGACCCAGGACGCGGTCTCCACGGCTGATGATCCATGAGACACTGGATTTTTGGTCCCATGGCTCTGTGTGTTCTGGGACATCTGGGGACTTCAGCACTGTTTTAGGGGCTTTGGGTCCCACCTCTTCATAGCATTGCTGAGATGAGATCTGTGGGTTCACCCTCATTCTTGAGTGTATGGTTCATTTTTTCTAGAACCAACACACGCCACCGTGACAGCACTGCTTTGACCACGTGCTGGGGCAGCGTGTGCTTGTCAGTTCTTGGGTTTAAATTTTCTGTTCAAATTTCTAAAATGGGGTATATTGACAGATACACTCCTTGTAAACAGAAGCTCTGTGGGGTTTTCAGCAACTTCTAAGAGCATAAATATTCCTGAAGCAGCTAATCTTCCACCCAACAAGTGAGGAGCAAGCCGGCAAGTCCTGGGGGCCTGTGGCGGCCAAGCTGTGCAGCCCAGGCTGCTCACCGAGGAGCAAGGAGAAAATCTTAAAAACCTACTTCCATGCTGTCTTTCACAGAATCTCAGAACTGAATGTTTTAATATTTAGAGGGGTGATTAGTTTTTTTATATATTATTTTATTTTTTTCCTTTTTCAGTATTATTAGGTATAATTATTACAGTTCAACTCCACATACACATTGCATGTAAATACATGTATAGAGTATACTGCATTTTTTTAGTTACATATATGTACTAATTATTGTTTCTAAGAACAGATTAGAGTTTCAGATTTTTAAACTTACATAGTTACCAGAGGAATAAAGCCAACTACAAAAGAATAATAAACAGAATATGGTAATCCAATCACAAAGGACAGTCATATGTGCTTAAGCATATTAAAGAAATCAAAATAACAATTAGTTCATTTGTGGTCTTATTATTATTGCTATTAATTTTAGATTCCTCATAAATGAAGTCTTATGGCATTTTTCTTTCTCTTTTCACCCCACTTCACTTAGAATGACAGTCTTCAGGTCCATCCATGTTGCTGCAAATTGCATCTGTTATGGCTGAGTAGTATTCCATTGTAGATATGTATCACCTTGTCTTTATCCAGTCATGTGCTGATGGACATTTGTGTTGTTTCCATGTTCTTTGTTCTATGTCCCTTCTGGCAACAATTACTGATTTTAAATATTTTCCACCTTAAAATCCTTCCTGAAGGAGACGTGGTAACAGGAATCAAAAACAGTTACAGCACAGGGTTGTGTGTGATGGGCCCTAGGGGCTTGGTAGGAAGGTTGGCAGAAAAGATTTCAGATTCTGATCAAATGATTCCTCCTCTTGTAGCCCTGCTGACCGCCTCTCTCACGGCCTGCTCTACTAGTCTGACCAGTCCCTTCTGTGAATCCCACTGTATTGTGCACAAATTTTTTCCAATTGGTGTCATCCCGCAGGGACCTTAGGTGAGGCACCTAAGCTCCTGTGTTGGTTTCTTCCATCAGCCCTTAACTTCCTTGGGAGCCAGGACTGTCTCATTGCCCCAAGGATTCCTAATGCCTAGTGAGATGCCTGATACAGCTGGTACTTAACGAGCACATAAGTCAAATGGAAAAACCTGATCAAAGAAATGGCCCTCATTTTTCAGACATGCCTACTTGAGTACATAGGGTAAAATGACATGTTTTCTTGAATTTGCTGTCAAATACTTCAACAAAGGACAAGTAAAAGAACAAAGGTCTGAATAAAGGAAATATGGAAATGTTTGTGAATTCCTTAATCTGGGTGATGGGCTTATTGTACTATATTTATTGATGTATACTTAAGTTATTTTATAATTTTCTTATCATTAGCTGAATAGCAAGTATTAATACGTATTAATTGAAATCCTTTGAGCCGACCAAACTTACCCCACACAAAATCCTTAATGTCCTAGTAGTGTGTCTTAAAGAAATCTTTTCCCATAAAGACAGGAAGAAAGGGAAAGACAGATCTGTGCAGTATTTCCACATTGTCAAAAGACCAAAGACCGACACAAAGAAGAGATTCTAAAAAAGATAAAGAGGCTGAAATCAATGTCCTGAAAACCAAGCCAAGAATTCTAAATGTCCCAACTTAACTAACCTCAGCACTGCCGCATCAAGAATGAGGCAAGTAGAACCTTGAGGATTTTTTTTAAATAAATAAATAATGATCCAGTTCCTACCACAGGCAATTATGATAAGAGTGAGTATATGTTCTAACACCAACTAGTGTACAAATTGTAATTTATACTTGATTCAAACTGCTTCTTCTATAAAATCTGAATCTTTTTATTCTTAAGACAGATTTGTGGCATATGACCTAGTGATAAAATTTTCAACTCGCTTGTATTCAAAAAGTTCACCAATGTGAGAGTTTATTACAACAACTATTGCTTTTTGGGAAACCCATGTGCCTTGTCACTCTCTTCCATAAGATTTCCTGTGGAAAATTCAATCCCTCATTCAGGAAGGGGCTGAGCAAACAGTCTGATGGAAAACCTTCATACACTGCAACACAAGAAAATTAAAATGACAGTGAGCAGCCCGTGAAGCTGGCAGACACACACAGCTCACGGCTGTGTTCCCGCCATGACTTTCTGTAACCAGCAGGGAAAATGTGCATTTCAAGAAATAGACATAAACACTTTTCAGGACCTGAGCACATAATTTCCCTTTCAGGGTTTAGTGGGCTTCCATTTAATTCTATGAGAAGTGTTTAAAACAACAGAACAACAGCTGAGATATGGTTTAAAGTAACATTTGTCTTAGTGAAAATAAAGCCAGCTGATAGTTATCATTTTTACTTTATTTGATCTCACTCTCCTACTTTACCTCCCCAACCTCCTCCACAAAATGATGGTGAACGTCCCCTCCTGGGTCAGAAGGCTAAGTAGAAAGTACCAATCACATGGAGGTGTGCTTTGTTGTTTTATTTTTCAAAAGAAACATGTTTCATTCATTTGATTTAAAATTAAGATCAAGAAACAAACTCTATTCAATGAATGGTAGCCAACACATGTCGTCATAGCTGCTCATCAGGTTTGGCCCCACGTTACACACATTTACATGGACATGTGACATGTGCTGTCATGGGACATGGTGAGTGGGGACAGGGTCTCTGCTCTCACAGGGCACACAGCCTGGTGGGGGAGGCAGTGTTCAATTATTGCCTTTTTTTTAATGTACTTACAAATTATGGGAAATGCTATTTAAAAAGAACAAAGTGAGTCAATGAAAGTGAAAAGTTCAAGGACAGTATTTAGGTGAGGGAAGACAGGGAACCTCTTTGAAGAGCTGACACTCCACTGAGACCCAAAGGACAACTCCAGTGCTGCAGGTGAAGGGCAGGGACACATTGATAAAGGGCTGATATCCAGAATACACCAAAATCTCTTTAAACTCAACAAGAAGAATGAATAACCTGCTTAAAAAATGAGCAAAATGCCTCAACACACACCTCAAAATGGAAACTAGTTGCCAAAGAAATCTATGGAAACATGCTCCACAGCATCTGTCTTCAAGGGGCTGCAGACTGAAACAGCGAGGTATCACTGCACACCAGTCAGAACTGCCAAAACTCAGAACACTGACAGCACCAAATTCTGGTGAGGATGTGGAGCGTCAGGAATTTTCTTGCATTGCTGGTGGGAATGAAAAATGGCCCAGATACTTTGGAAGACGGTCTGGCAATTTTTTACAAAACTAAACGTGCTCCTACCATATGATCTGGCAACTGTGCTCCTTGGTGTTTACTGAACAAAATGGAAAATTACGTCCACACACAAATCTGCATACAGATGTTAATAGCAGCTTTATTCATAATCACCAGAACTCAGAAACAACTAAGCTGTTCTTCAGTAGGTGAAAGGATAAATAAACTGTGGTCCAGGCAGAAAATGGACTATTTATGGTGTTAAAATAAAATGAGTTATCAAGGCATGGAAAGACATGGAGGAACCTTAAATGCATATTACTAAGTGAAAGAAGCCAATCTGGGAAGATTCTGCAACTGTCTGATTCCAACTGTATGGTGTTCTGGGAAAGGCAAAACCACAGAGACTAAAAGATCAGTTACTGTCAGAGGCTAGAGGGGAAGGAGTAATGAATGAGGTGCAGCAAGGAGCATTTTTAGGGTCACTAAGACAGACTACTCTGTATGATGCTGTGATGGTAGAAACGTGTCATTGTACATCTGTCCAAACCCACAGAGTGCACACCACCAATTGTAAATCCTAGTGTCAAGTATGGGCTATTGGTGATGATGATGTGTCAGTGTAGGTTCACCCATTGTCGCAAATGCACGCTCAGGTACAGGCGTCAATAGTGAGGAGGCTGTGGGGACAAACTGCAGTTCATACACCCAATCCAGCCCCAGCCACTGCTGTGAATAAAGCTCTGTGGGTGTGTGGACTGTCCGGCTGCTCTGGCGTCTGAACAGCAGAGCTGAGCAGCTGCACCAGAGATCAGGAGGTTTGCAGATCCTGAAATATTGACTCCCAAGCCCTTGACAGAAAAAAGTCTGCTGTGTCCTGCTCTACACGAATCACAATTCACCCTGATGAGACAGGAGAGCAGGGCCCAAACAAGGCATGGTTAATCGGACTGAAGCAATGTTTTACTTCCAAAACCTTTGTTGAAGTCCTGCAGAATCAGTGACAGACTGTAGCCAGGAAGCGTCTGCAGAAGGAGTCGGTAGCAGGCCTTCCCGCCAGGCTCCGGGATGCCGGGGGCCAAGCGCTGCACGGGGGCCACCCACTTGAAGAAGACGGACTTGCAGTGGAAGCCGATCAACTCATAGAGCTCGGAGAGGATGCTGCACTGCTGAATTCTCTCCTAGGAATGCTGAAGCACAGGGAAAAAAGCAACAAGCATCTGAACGAAACTTGTAAGTGAAAAAAGACACGTAAAAAATGTTTTCCCATAAAACAGAGACCTGATGACACAGGAAGGAAGAGGAAGGCTGACTTCATGCACTGATGGGACTGGATGCAGAAATGCAGGGAAGCAGCGCTGTGCAGATGCTCCAGACCCCCTCCGGCCCCACCTATCCACGTTCATCCTGTCCTTTTCCTAGAAAGGCCTGTATTCCCTGAAACAGAGGAATCTGCTCCCTACACATGAGACGCAGAGAAAGGAAGGAGCAAAATAAAGGGAAAGTAAAGGAACAACGTTTCATCTAGACCCTAGTATTTGGGCAGGACTTTCACCAAACACACATCTTCTCAAAGCACAGAGCACACAGTGAGAGGCTGACAGAGTGACTGCGACTTCTGCTCCTTAAACACCAGCTACCTGCCAGCACACGCTGCGCCCCTTACTGAATCATTACAATCATCTCAGAAACTATTACTACCCCGTCTCACAGGCAAGGAAATCTGAAACTCGGGGAGGAATTATTATCATCCTGGACAATGTCCCACGACCCAGAATTGTCAGAGCCTCCACAGACCCTGGACTAAAATTCTCCACTTCACCACGGGCCCTGAGCCTCAGGCTGAGGCCACATCAGGCCTGCACGGGCCCAGAGCACGAGTATGTGGGACAGGGAATGGTCCCACTCGAAGTGCCAGGCCAAGGCCCTCAGAAACCTATGAAATGAAACCAAATCCCCAAACTCCTTTCCAACCCACTGCCCTGTCTGGGAGGACTGCTCGGCACATCTGCGCTGTCACCTGTGCACAGGCTGAGCAAGGGGCCCAGACAGTGATGTGACGTCCCAGTGGAAGTGGCTAGGAGGCCGCTTCATCACAGGACAGACTCTCCCGGCTTCCAACGTTAACTCTCCATTCCATTTTCAACTGGAAAGTAAGTTTAGACTTCTTTTCCTCTCCTAGAAACAAAGAGAGTGGTAATATCAGCAGGAAACTCAAGACTGAGGAAGAGTCTCCTGGCCATCTGGAAGAATAGGCCGGGGAGGGAACAGAGACTGGGATCAGAAAGACCCGTGTTCCAGTCCAAAGTCTGCACGTCACTCGCTTTGACAGTTTACTTATTAATACAGGTGAAAAAATCTAATTATGATTGTTGGGAAAACTAATTGAAATAACGTATGCCACTAGCATACGTCTAAAATCCTTCATGAGTGTCCCAGAAATGGAAGTGATCGTGGTTAGTTACTGTCTGCCAAGTCTTGGGTGCTAAGCCCACATCAGCCAGCCAGAGATGTGCCAGAGAATGCCTCACCAGCTAGCAGCCTTCTCCAACTTGGAAACTCACAGTGTCTGAAGAACAGGCAGTGGTGGATGCTTTGGGACACTCTGGAGGTAGCACTCCAGTGATGACTTTAAAAAGCTGGGGAGAATTTAGGGGACCATACAGTTCAAATACAGAAAACACATTCCATGTCTGCCCACATTCATCTCTAGCCATGATGATTCAGAGAGGAAATACATATTCAAACGTACACCATTTTCCCACATAAGTGCATCAAAACAATTTGGAAAGAATGTAACTTTCTTCTCTAGATCACACAGCGGGGATTACAAGGTTTGTACTGAGAGCCCTACTTGTAAAACATCTGCTAACATAACTGGGTCCACTATCAGTCCATTCAAAGAGAAGGATGGAAAAGAACAAAGCCAAGCTAATATGCTCCGGTTTTTGGTGGGTTACAATGTCACAAAGGAGATGGACAGGTCATCAAGGAACCACCCTGCCGTGATCACGGAGCCGGGCAACGGGGTGGGCGGCAAGATGTATGACGCAGCCGCAGCTGTGCCCGCGCTTCTAGGCAGGTATCCAAAGTCTCCTCGACATGGCGTCCAATGCTTGTTCCCACGTCCTCATCACCTGAGATGTATTTAAGAGAAATGAAAACTAATAAACGGAAAATACCTTTGGTGGGCACACCGTCCAAAGAGCAAAGTCACAGTTTGACAACTGGCCATCCCGGTTCCCTGGGATTCATTCTTGGAGAACCTTAAAAACCACCCCTCTGTCCTCAAGAAGTGCTGCCTACTTGTCCTATCTTTGGCTCAGGGATACAGCACGTTCACGTGAACTTCAATGTCTGCACAGATTTGACTGTCTTTCTCCAGGTTCATTTGTCCATTCTGAAGAGGCCTGAGTTAAGTCCATCTTCTGTAAGATCAATTCCCTCCAGTGAAAACTCATCGAGCCTGCAATTAAAAGCCAAATGAACAGGACTGTCCTCAGCTAAAAAGTTCACCCACCCTTCACTGCTTTCTTAATTTCCTTTCCTAGCTAATTGCAACAGACTAAAACCTCCCTCCACCCAGCTCCCCAACTATGTCAAACAGAAAGTAAGGTCCATAAAAGAGGAGACAACTCCATAGTCACCTCTGAATTCCTAGCATATACTAATGTCAATAAATAGAACTATGATTATGGCTTCTTTCCTTTAAAACCTTTCTGGTTATTTAAATGAGACCTTGGAAGAGAGCTGTTTGGGTCTAGTATCTTGATCCAGAAGACTCAGGAGGCCTTTTTAGGAATGGCTGTTCACTGTTTCATTCAAAACTCAACTTCTCATTCCGGGAGGAGCTGTGATTTTCTGCCAGGAGATTGTGGTCACTCTCATGCCAGAACAGCTTTAAACTAAATCCTTACTTTGGATTTGTTATTTTTCCCTGCATCCCCAAAAATTGACTTTCCTTAATTTCTTGCCTTGAGGAATGATATTTTTCTTTCTTTCTAATTCACCCTTTATTAAACAGGATTCTCAGGATGTGCTTGGCCTTACATAGGATGAGCCATCCAACTCCCAGTGTGAGAGGCCCGGGGCTCACCTCCCGCCCTCCTGCCAGGGCAACTAACACTTAGTTCAGGAGCCAACCAGCACCCCAGGGATTCTAAGTCTCACGTATCTCCCAGAATCCCTGCTTTCTGGTATGACTTGGATTCTGAGGATTTCCCCTCACTTTCTTGAAAATTAGCTGTGCAGCTTGAAAGATGAGGAAGGAAGGATTTATTTCTTAATCAGCATTTTAAGGAACTTGTGTAATGAACGTTTTCACGAGTTTCTAGAACACTCCATTGCCGAGACAGAAAACACAATAGATATTTTCTAAACTTAGGTATCATGTGCATTGTTTCTTTGCTTTTGTTTTCTTAACTACTAACACACATTTTTTAATTAAAAAAAATAAGGCCCAAAATAGGATAGAAACTTGAAGGGGCAAACAAAATTTAAGGGCAAAGAAAGAAAAATGATAAGTACTCTACAAAGTTAATATAATACATACACTATGGATCAGATCAGCAATTCTCAGTAACAGCTAATTGAAACATGACCATGAGGTAAAACGTCTCTCCTGTCAGGAGATGACCAACAGATAATAGAATTAAAACAACAAATTAAAATTCTAAGTCTGGCGAGGTATAGAAGGCTACCAGCTAAATGTGTCTACTTCTGGAAAAGAGGGAGGCTCACCAGCTCTTTACTGTGGAGCCTGAGCCTAGGGGAGGGCGGTGAAGAACCGCCCTGTAAGTATCCAATTAACAAAGTGGGTTATGAATAAAGAGACGTGAGTTTTGATGACAGAGATGATACTACTATTCACTTGTCCTTTAAAGAATACTTCACGTTCAGCGATCAATACCTCGGCGTCCTCAGGGATTGAGATTATAGGAAAATGCACAGCCCGGGCCCAGACCTCCTCTGTGAGCTCGTGACACTGCACTTAGATGTCTCAAGAGCAACTCCAACTCCACCTGCAAAGAGCTGACTTCACGGTGCTCCTCCCATAGCCGTCCTGCCCAGGGCCCCTGGTTGGGAGGGAAGGTCTCTCTGCCCCTCCCAGCTCAGGCCCATCACTCACAGATGTGACTGGACCCCTCCTTCAGGGCTCAGATTTCCTCAGTCACCGAGACCCACCACCGACACCTGACCTACCAGGTATTCACAGGCACTCCCTCAGCACTGACTCTGGGCTGGGGACCACGCTGCACACTGTGCGAATGTTATCTCACTGGATCTCCACAACAGTCCTGGGAATTGGGTACATCACTGCTTCAATTGATTAAATAAATTGTTTCACTTCCTTGAGTGCGTCATCCAAAGTGACACGTCTACTGAGCCACAAACATGGGACTGAAAACCACTTGAAAATTCAACACTGCTACACCTCGCAGCCACCCTACTCTGATTCGTCACATCACTTTCTGCCGAGCCTACTGAATGTTTGCAAGCATTCTACAAACACAAAAGTGATCTACGAGAGCACCCCACTCCCCTAATTAAAATCTGTCAATGACGGTCCACTGCTCTTCAGAGAAAGCCTCACCAGGCCTGAGCACAGCCCAACGGCCCGGCATCCTCGTTCCCTGCGCGGCCACGCCGCCTCACCCACCACGCAGCACAGTGCCATGTCCAGGACTGGGATGCTGACTACGTACAACACGGGGCTCGTCTCACTCGAACAATGATCACCTTCTTCAGTGGTCACCCTCTAAAATGCTGACTCTCAGAAAAATATTTTCTCAGGATGAATCAATATCTTTTTCCTTACAACTTCCAGTCATTGATAATGAGCTCCCCCAAAAAGAGAGAAGACTTAATCCTCAGTCTCCTTATCTGTAAAGTGGGAATAACAAGGAAATATGTAAGGTTTTCAGAGAAATAAAATTCATGTGAGTCTGAGGGACAATTCCCAACATACAGTAAGCACTCAATATGGGCTTACTTAGTATTAATAAGAATATGTTGCATTCCAGCAACCTTAAATCAATGATTTATGGCTTTGTCCAACAGACTACTGACAAACAGTTGGACGAACCCCTTTGAGCAGATCAGCACAAGTGTATTGGGAGAGGTAAGCGCTGCCTCCAGTTACAGCTCAAACTCTTACATGTTGTTTGAGCATTTAGTTGTCGTTATTGAATAAAGACAGTTGTTCTTTAGTCAAAGCTCCTGAAACATAAATCTTCAAAGATAGATACAAATTAGGTTTCAAGTACAACATTCTCACTAGAAATTATTTGAAAATGATAGTCTTAGCTCCTCTGTACATCAAAAGGGCATGTTCTTAATGTATCTGACTATATACACTGAAAGGATTGTTTAAAAGAAATTAAGAAGAAGCCATCCTAAATAAGTTCTCAGTATCATCTGCACAAAGCCCCACCCAAGGGTCTCATTTCTCACTTCCACATAGGTGTTCAGGTAGTTTAACCTGGGTCTTGGTTTTTTAAAACACAGGGGAGGGAAGAGTTGTGGATAGATTTATGTAGCAAATATAAACCTAGTGTATTTGATGTGTAGGAATCCTAGAAATAAACAAATTGATATATAGTCCCACCCTTAAGAAGCTCAGCCTTTCCATTTACAACAGCATTAAAAATAAAATGGGAGATACATTTAACAAAAATTTACAAGATTTGTACATTGAACAATTTGAAGTATCACTGAAAAAATTTTAGAAGATCTACATATACGGAAGACATCCCATGTTCATGGAATAGTAGACAATATTGTTAAAAATGTTAAGACTCCCCAAAGTGATCTACAAATTCAGTGGAATCGCTATCAAAATTCCAGCTGACTTCTTTGCAAAAATTGAAAAACTGATCCCAAAATTCATATGGAAGTGCAAGGGGCCCAGGACAGCCAAAGCTATCTTGAAGAAGCAGAGCAAAGTGGGAGGACTCACTTTAAATGTTACTACAAATCTATAGTACTGAAGTCATTATGGTACTGTCATAAGTTTGGGTACATAAATCTATGAGACACAGTAAAAATTCCAGGGGGGAAACTTATATTTACAGTCAGTTTTCAACAAGGGTGCCAACAACACTGCACTGAAAGAATAGTCTATTCAACGAATGGTGCAGGGAAGGCTGGGTATCTGCAGGCAAAAGAATGAATTTAGAATCTGAAACCCCTTATTGTATATAACAAATAAAAATTAATTGAAAATGGATCACAGAAACGTAAAATCTAAAACTATAAACTTTCTAAAAGAAGACATAGTATAAATCTTTGTGGTCCTAGGATAGGTTATGGTTTCCTAGATACAATACCAAGAGCAGAAGTGATAAAAAAAAAAACCAGATAAACTGGACTTCATCAAAATTAAAACCACTTGTTACAAAAGACATCATCAAGAAAGTGAAATGAAAGGGGAAGTGGGTAGCTCAAGTGATAGAGTGCATGCTTGGCAAAAAATAAATAAATAAATAAAATAAATGAATAAATCTAATTACCTCCCCTATAAAGAAATTGTCTTAATGTTTAAAAAAAGTAAAGTGGAATGACAATCTGCAGAATAGTAGAAAAAATTTGCAAAGCATATATCTAATAAGAGACTAGTATCCAGGATATAAAAAAAATGTTTACAACTGACCAATACAAAGAAAATCGACCCAATTTTTAAATTTACCAAGGAATTAAATAGATACACAAATGGCCAATAAGCATATGAAAAGATGCTCAGCATCACTAGTCAAATCAAAATCAAAATGAGATCTCATTTTACACCCACTAGGATGGTTATAATCAAAACACGGACAATAACAATTGTCGGTCAGGAGGCAGAGGAATGGGAACCCTCAATATGCAGCCATTGGAAATGGTCAATGGTGCAGCTTCTTTGGAAAAGTCTGGTGTTTCCTCAAAAGTTTAGTGTTATCATATGGCTCAGCAATTCTACTCCTACATATAGGGTCATCCCTCAGTATCCTCGGGGGATTGGTTTCAGGAACCCACCACCCTGGATTCCATAATCCAAGGATCTTCGAGTCCCTTTACAACCAGCCATCTGGATCCATGAAGTGGAAACTACAGATATGGAGGGCCAACTGTACAGCCAACAGAATGAAAACATATTCTCACAAAAATTTGCACATCAATATTCATAGCAGTATCATTCAGAGTAGCCAAAAGTTACAAACAATTTCCATCCATCAATGAATGGGTAAAAAAATTATCAAGAATAGTCCCAAAAACTTTTGGTCATTGAATCTTTGACAAAGGAGGTGAGAAAATACAATGGAGTAAAGACAGCCTCTTCAGAAAATGGTGTAGGGAAAACTGGACAGCTGCATGTACATCAATGAAGTTAGACTACTCCCTCACAGCACACACAAAAATAAATTCAAAATGGCTTAAAGACTTAAACATGTAGACAAGACACTACAAACCTCTTAGAAGAAAACGTAGGCAAAACATCTGACATGCATCTCAACAATGTTCTCCTAGAGCAGTCTACTCAAGCAATAGAAATACAAGCAAAAGTATACAAGTGGGGTCTAATTAAACTTTCAAGCTTTTTCACAGCAAAGGAAACCGTAAGCAAAACAAAAAGACAGCCTATGGAATGGGAGAAAATATTTACATTAAATGAGACTGTCAAGGGGTTAATTCCCAGAATATATAAACAGCTTTTACACTTCATAAGAAAGAAAAATAAACAATTCAATCCAAAAATGGGCAGAAGTGCTAAAGAAACTTTTCTCCAATGAAAACATACAAATGGCCAATAGGCACATGAAAAAATGTTCAATATCATTATCAGAGAAATGCAAATCAAAACTACAATCAAGTATCACCTCACACCAGTCAGAATAGCCATCATTCAGAAGTTCACAAACAATAAATGCTGGAGAGGCTGTGGAGAAAATGGAACCCTCCTACACTGTGCTAGGAATGCAGTTTGGTGGAGCCATTGTGGAAAACTGTATGGAGATTCACCAAAAGACAAAAAATTTACTTCCCCTATGACCCAGCAATCCCACTCCTGGGCATATATCCAGAAGTAACCCTAATTCAAAAGACACCTTCCCCCAAATATTCACAGCAGCACTATTTACAATAGCCAAGACATGGAAACAACCTAAATGTCCACTGACAGATGACTGGATAAAGAGGTTGCAGTATATTTATACCATAGACTACTACGTAGGCATAAAAAAATAGTAAAATAATGCCATTTGCAGTAACATGAATGGACCTGGAGAATGTCATTCTAAGAGAAGTAAGCCAGAAAGAGAAAGAAAAATACCATATGAGATCGCTCATATGTGGAATCTTAAAAAAAAAAAAAAAAAAAAAAGAGAAACTTATCTACAGAGCAGAAACAGACACAGAGACATAGAAACCAAACTATGGTTACCAGAGGGGAGACGGTGTGGGAAGGGATAACTTGTGAGTTCAAGGTTTGCAGATACTGATTATGTATAGAATAAACAGCAAGTTTATACTGTATAGTACAGGGAAATATGTTTAATATCTTATAGTAACTTATGTTGAAAAAGAATATGAAAATGAATACATGTATATTCCTATATAACTGAAGTGTTGTGCTGTAAACAAGAAACTGATGCAACATTATAAACTGACTAGACTTCAATGAAACTATTTTTAAATAGACCAAAAACAAAAAAAAAAAGAAAAAAGATATTATTAAACCAAAAGAATAAATTACTGTTTCAGGCTACAACATGGATGAACCTTAAAAATGTATGCTGAAGTAAGCCAGAAACAAAAGGACAAATACTGCTCTTTTAGGTGAAGTGTATCTAAGTGTTCATTGTACTACTCCTGTAAATTTTCCGGAAGTTTGAAGTCTATTAAATTAAAAATAAAGTGTATTATTCATTAAAAACATAAAACGATCCCTCACAGGAGGGCTTTAAATAATAAATGAAGAAATGCATGTAAATCTCCTGGAACAACACTTTGCACGTCCACAGACAGTCACTGCTGTCACTGCCACTCAGAGGTTGGTACCAGCGCTGATGAGAGCTGCCTCCACTCGCTGCCCTGCAGACAGGTGTGAGGGCCTGGGGTCTGACAGGCAGGGTGACCTGGAACCTGAGTCAGACACAGCAATGCCCCAGACTCTGTGTTACCCAACTTTCTTATACAAGCTGCTACATGTAACATAAACACGCTAGAGGGATGTATCTTACAACATAGGCAATACAGTCAATGTTTTACAATAACTATAAATGGATCAACTATTGTACACCTGAAACATATATTGTAAATCAGCTATACCTTTTGAAAAAATTAAAAAATAATGTAAAAATATTATAACTTTAATATCAGTCCAGTTTTTAAGTAACTACTAAACAGCTTAGAATGTATAAAAGCATTTAAGTGTGATGTTTATTTACATATTTATTTACTTTCAGCCTCCTGCTAAAAGAGAATTTAAACAATTTTTTAAACACAGCTTAACAACAATAACAACAAAAAGACAAAAGTGAGAGTGAAAAGAAAATGGAGATTCAATACTTAAATGAAACCAGGGGGAGGTAAAGTCATAAAAATGGATGCCATGAAGTCAGGGTAAGTGTTAAAGGCCGACTAGAAATTCAGCTGTAAGATTTTTGGCAGCTAAAGCAAAAAGAAAAAGATGAAGGGGCGGGTGGTAGAGCTCAGTGTTAGAGCGTGTGTATAGCATACACAGGGTCTGGGTTCAAGCCCCAGGGCCTCCACTAACAGATAAATACACCTAATTACCTACCCCCCCAAAAAGAGCCCCAAAGAAAATAAAAAGAGAAATTTGTTTCCTAAAAAAACCTGATATTAAATTTAGATTAAATACTTAAAAAAAAAAAAGGAAAATAGAAACAAATGAGTGACACAAGCGATAATGCCCGTGAGATAAATCTGCGGTGCAGCTGGCAGGTCCCTATGTCCCACGTGGGAAAATCTGAAACATCTTTCACACCACCCAGAGTCATCCTCAGCCTACACCACCCCTCCCCCTGTTAAATGCAGGAGCACAGCCAGGGCCGGGCCTTTGTTCTCTCTGTGTCATCACAGTGAGACAGGATGGAAGGGGGCAGAGCACAGCCATTCAAGGAAGGCCAAAGCAATTAACATCAAAATGGTGAAGGATTCAACCCCCAATAGGCCTTGAGGCTCAGGATGAAGAGATTTAAGTTCTAGCAGATCTTGAGCTTCATTACACACCCATTGTAATAGTAACATGGTGAATAACAAGCCCCCAGGCACCATGGCAGTCCCAAGGCTAGACAAAAATGGTCAAAGGGTGGGAAATGGCCAACTCCCTGTGAATTCCAGCCCCTTGCCCTTAAGCTGGTCCTTCTACTTATTAGCATATGAAACCATCAAGCCCATGAATACAAGCAACACAGCACCGCCTAGGGGTCACACCTCTCTCTCCCGCTTCAGAGAAGGCCCACACTCTGTGGAGTGTGTACCTACTTTTAATCTGAGCATCAAACCCCCACACATCGTGGAATATCTCTTGCCTTTCAACAAATCTCTCTGAATAAATCTACCTTTACTCAACAGTGGCTTGCCCTTGAATACTTTCCTGCATGAAGCCAAGTACCCACATCTGGCAGGGCACATCCAAGGGGCTCAACCAAAGCCTGGGACACAGCCCTTCTCATGCCCACTTATTTTTTCTAGTATCAACAGGACTGGGTTGTGAAGGGAGCTCTAAGGCCCCGGCTAAGGGACAGAAGCAGCCCCAAGGGCTCGAATTGGTGGGCAGCATCTCCCCCAGCAGGGGCCCTGGGGTCTGCCCGTTTCTCTATGTTTCTTTGTTGTGCTGACTCCCCAGCCACAGAGCGTTCTCCCTAGGCCTGTCCCCACAAAACCCTTCTCTCCAAAATACAAGCACATCATGTCACAGTCCTCTTGTTCAACCAGGAAATGTTCAGCCCACTATTTCCCTCCCCAGTAAAGTACCTAACTGTCCTCCCTCCCATCCCACCACTTCTTTCTTTGTGACAACTCTGCACTCTCCACCCACCATCCTGAACGCAGGTGCCTTGCTGGCTGGGACCGAGATGTTTCAGTCTTACACAGCCTGCGTCCTTTCACTTTCCCCTTTCTACCTTAAAAAGCCTTTCCTGAGTCTCCCACCCATCTGATTCTGAACTTCACAAAGTGCTGAGTTTACGGTCACTATGTGCATACATCCCAGGTTTTCACTAGGTTTCCTTCACAAGATCAACATTAAGGCGCTGCATCAAGAAGTTTAAAGAGGCTATTCTTACATCTGAGCGGAGGAGCCTGCATAAAATTTAAATGGCTTTGAATAGACTGTTAACCAGGGACAGAGAGGTCCCAGGTCCTAGTCAACAGTGTCATGAGGCAAAATGTTCTTCAAAGGCTCAGAGTGGCTTCTGAACACGGAGTCGGCAGGGAGGAGGTGACAGGCAGTGAGTGGAGTGTGTGACAGAGCTTACATTCCCCCAGCTGGGGAAGAATTGAATTTTTTTCTAGTTTTCCAAACAATTTCTTACTACCTTTTTCTCCTACTGTCACATACCATTTCCTACGAATTAAGAAATCAATATCAGTCATTTGGGCCACTTGGGAGAAGCTACACGATGCCATTCACAGGGCTGGGGCATGACAGCCACGCCAGTCTAGGTTGAAAGACCAGTGGGGGTATTTTCACGGTAATCACGGGCATGCAGCAAACTCCCCAGCTTCAATGACCTCATCTCAAAGGTGGGGCCAATAAAACTACCAAGCAAAGTGCGTGATGATTATGGCCAACATCTGTTTACTAGGTAAGTGCCCATGACAGCTGCCGCTTAATGGGGAATGAGTATGACTAACGAGGCCCAGTCTACCTGGTCACACGTGCCCTGCCTTCCTGCCTTTGTGCAGCAGCAGAGCTTGTTTAGCTGAGATGAACGCCCCCAGAGCAGCCCCGACGGGTAAGCTCCCAGCGCTGCACGGCAAGGTCTGTTCCTTTCCTTCTCATAGCTGATCACAGTTTGCTGTCATCTGTTTTTATGTTTATCCATTTTGTAACTGCCTCCACCCCGGAGTTTTGCTCAAGCAGCACAGGGCCAGGTATGTCTTGCTCCCTGCTGGATATTCTGGGCTGGGAGACAGCCGAGCACACATCTGGCTCAGGTGCTGAGAGGAGAGGGCAGAAGGCCCAGGGGCCCATGCTGAACTGAGGCCCCTGCACCCAAAATTATGGTCTGACTTTGGGCAAATTACACAGTCTTCTTTACCCTGAGATTCCTCATCTGTCCATGAAAATAACTGCCCATGGCACACAGATTTACCAAAAGGAAATAACCAAATTCACAACCTATTCAAGGGGCTACCAGTGCATCCTCAACAGACAAATGCTGCCTTTACGACTCTGACACACGCGAAGCAGGACGTCCACACACAGTGAACACTGCTAAGTGCCAGTGTGTTAAGTGCTTCATGTGTGCTATAATACTCTTTACAACTTACAACAATCCCAGGTAGAAACCAATATTATCATGCCCATTTCACAGATTCACCAACAGGTTAGGAGAGGTTACATTCTAGTCCAAGGCCCCATTGTGAGGAAATGGCGATTTAAACCTGAATCTGGGTACAGGCTTGGGCTCCATCTCTCTCCCATCCACTTGACCACTTGCCTATGAAATCCACCTGTCCAATACACAAGTTTGCAGCTTGCCAGCTCTTGAATGCAATGTTTGCCACCGTTTCTCAATGTTCATTAATTACCATAAACTGTTCTCAGGAACCACTACAGAAAAGAAAGGTGGGCTTACGTCCCTGCCCACAAAGAAAAGGAATTCTGCCTTCTCCTGTAATGTGCAGAACACCTTCCCTACACCACCAAATCCTTTTGTATGCTTCCTCCATGTTTATGTTTGCACACGGCGTATTAAATTAGAAGGTACCTGAAGTAATTCCATCTCGGTTGCTTTCCAAGTTTGCAGATTATCCATAATCATTTTGTGACCGAAAATACTACAGTGTGAATGAAAATACTGCAACCATGTCAGTAAACAAAGAATGCTGAAACCAAATCATCAGTGGCTGCCAACACACCCCAGCGAAGACAGGCCTGCAGCCCAGCCTCTACAGCCACTCACAACGGTGCCCTCTGAGCAGACTCAGAATAAGAAAGGACAGGATACTTGCCCTAGATAGCTAGGTGCTTGTCTAAAGAATGAATTCAGTGAGTCAAAATGTTTGCTTCCTCCCATACATGGAAAAGCACTAAATTCTTGAACTTGAGATACCTGGCTTTCTTTAGATAACAAGCAATCTTTTATTGTTCCAACAACCTTGTCTTTGTTGTAAAGCTCCTATATATCCTAGCTCCTCCTCAACCACTTGGGAACAGTCCCTCCGAGCGATCTGAGAGGATGTCATCCCGGCTCGAGTCCTCCCGCCAAATAAAACATAACTCTTAACTTTTAGGCTGCACATGTATTTCAGTCAAAAGTTTTGGACACCAGGAAGGGACCCAGAGCAGACTTCTCTCCAGCTGAACTCTCAGAGTTACCGGAGCCTTGGTACCAGCATTGGCACTTTGTGCCCATCTGCCTCCTTGGGGAATCCAGATGAATTTGGGTGAGTCTCTCCTGGTTCTCGGATCTCCCATATTGGTTGATGATCCTGAGTTTTATTTTGTGGTGTATCCAGGTACCTGGCCCTCCAGTTGAAAGATACTGGGGGGAATAACCCACCCAGTGGAGACATACTGGGTGGGGCCTGGTTGAAAGATAACAGGAAACACCCACCTTGAGGAGACGTCTGAAGTGGGGCTGGTGGAAACATACCAGGAAAATACTCACCCAGTGAAAACGTCCTGAGTGGGTCCCAGTTGTAAGACACTGGGTTCAGGACTAAGTGGTTAGGTAAGAGGCTGGTCTAATGTTGTCCTCGATTTGGTTACCTCCATTGAATTTTTCGGAATAGAAGTAAAACTCTTATGAGGAACCTTTCAACTCCAAAAATGGGACCCTCCTCCTGGCTGGTAACAGCTTTCTTGGGTGATGGAGAAAATTACAGTAATGGTAGAGGCAAAGACTTCATGCCATAGTGTTGTCCCTGCGGGAAATCTTACCAGCAATTTTATTCTGAGAACCCGACCTTACAATGGGAAATAGAACTTTCAAAAAAAAATTAAAAAAAAAAAACACAGAACAGAAAAGAAAAAGAAATGACAGATTGCCAGCCTCCAACTAATACACTAGCCAGGTTTATATACGTACAAAACTTACAACATTCATTAGGAATTAGAAAAAAAAACTCACCCTGAAAGTAACTAACCAGGCCTGATAAAATATTTTTTGGAATTCTGAACTTATAAGAACAAAATCCCATTTAGGGGGAACTTGGATTTCTCTTCCTGTGTCCTTGAAATGTAAATGTTTTATCTTACTCTGGGTGTTTTATGTGTGTGTATGTATGTATATATGTGTTTCTTTTTTTTTAAACGACACCTTGGACTCTGTCATACAAAAGGTACAAGTATTGTGTACATATTGTGGCCACGCAAATAAATTGGGATTCTCAAAAATCCTTTGATTGTACCAATTTTCAGATATTTTGCCATCTTAACCGTTGTTCCATCAGCCTGGACCACAAAGGCTTTTAGCTTTTGGAAAGTAAACTTTTGAATTTTATTTAAGCAACACCCCCACTGTCATGTGGAAAAGCCTCTTCATCTTATTGGTTTCAAATCACTTTATATATATATATATAAATTGATGGCCATATGATGGATCCTTTAATTTGGGAAAACTTTTAAATTGGTGAAAGTTGAAAGAGCTCTCATTATAAACAGCCGTTTTATTGGTACCTATTAAAATCAAGTTTAAAGGTAGAAAAATATATCTAATGGTTAACCTAAGAAATTAGTTAAAAAAAAAAAAACTGGTTTGAAAACCTACATTTGTGTTTTTCCTTTCCGATCAATGGTTTTAGGGATGCTAATAAATACTTAGAATAATTAATGTTAATTAGGCTGAATAACTGGAAAAAGGATTGTAAAAATGTCAAAAAAAATAAAGATAAGGGGCTTATCCCAAATGGATAAATATTTTTATATGGTTATTTTGAATGAGATAAATAAAATGGACATTTTTGGATTTAGATACAAGGTTTTGATACTACACTATGTAAAGTAAAAAAAATAAAGGGCCAAAGAGATCACCTACTCCCCGCCAACATTAAAGTTCAAACAAGTCCGCTTTAGCACAGTTTAAAATATATGTATTTATAGAGCTAAAAAAATACATATTTATAGACTGAAATACTTGATCAATGATTGGGACAACAGACCTATTAATCAAATTGAAAATTGAGAAGGGCCTAAGCTCTTTGGCTGAAACTTGGGAATCCCAGAGACTTTTCTATATAATTAGATACAATGCACACACACAAAAAAAAAGCTTCTGACACTCCTTCTAGAAATAGGAATTACTGATTAAACCTAATAAATATAAAAATTAAAGGTACGAGATTTAATAAAATTGAGATAAAGTTTGTAAAATTGGTATATTAAATGGGCTTTATATAAAACATTTGCTTAATTATATTGTGGGATAGATATATTTCAATGGAAAAACGCTTCCCCTTCTTGGTATTATAAGGCTGGGCACATATCTGTCCCTTAGAAAATATTAATTGAACAAAGTAAAGTAAACCAATAGAGTTTCGTGAGCCTTCCAATATAACGTAAAATTAAAAACTAATATTCAGTGGCTAATAGACAATAAAGTAAGAGGTTTACCCTGGGTTTAACTTATAACCCAAGGAAAAGAGACCTCACTAAATACCTTATGCAAGCTTTGGAAGACATGCTAAAGTAAATCTTAAAGTTTTAAAACATGGAATTCTTTGTTTACAGCTCTTCTCACTGATACAAAAAAAAGCCAATTAAGGAGATACAATTGGATCTGCGTGACAGAGCAGTTCTCTGGGGAACTGGAAGCATCTGTCTTTGTCTTGCAGATCAGAAATATAAATACAGCAAACAGTGACCTAGACTGAGCCTAATTAGTTCAACGAGATAATACTTAAGGCCAAGAAATTTTTGGCATTTTAGAACTCATAACTCTGACGTGTACTTCAGCATTTGTCAAGAAATCTTAAATGTCGGTTTCATAAATAGTAAGCCTTAGTGATTTGAGCAAGCAAATTCAGCTTACTCCAACTATTATTATACCTATCTTATAAGTAAGTTTTAAAGTGAACCTATGAGATCTCTAGCTTTTGTCTGTTTATAATCCTGCGTACACATTATAGATGTGAGATATTTCTACAGCTGAAAAAAAAAATCAAAGTCAAAGATCTCTGCTTATTTGACGTAAAAAAAATAAGAGCTTACAAATTAAGTATTTTTAAAATAAAAACTGACCAAATTGACTTTCAGCGTTACGTGAACTGGAAAATATTCAATATTAAGATTACACTTGGTATTGTTTAGTTTAAGTATGTTCTAATTAATATAGACATCTTTAAAGTCATCAATATTAAGTACAATACCTTTACTGTACCTAGTTTTAATGAAAGTCAAATAAGATCCTGTTATATCTGTTGCAGAATTGTCAAGAAAAAAAATAGTAATGTGGTGTAGTAAAATTTTAACTAAATTAAATGCAAATGAGATGAGAGCTTTGGGTAAATTTTTAAAATATATTTTTAAAATGTATGGTTAAGATACTCTCTAAATGTTTGGTATCTTTAAATTCTAGAGTTGTGCTAAATTAAGTTAAATGATAGGAGTTTATTAAATAGCTATGACACTTTCAGATAAAATAAGATTGTAATATGAATTATTTAACATTTAACTTACCCTTACAGAGAAAGTAAAGGTGTTTAGAAAAATTAATAAATGGTTGGTGCTACCCTGAAATAATCTCTATTATTAAGGGTATAATCTCAGTATCCTAGGAAAGTAAGATAAATGTGTAAAGGAAGATATATGAATGTAATTATATTTTGTTAATAAAAAATAGTGACTTTCTTCTGAAGCTGGTTACTTCTGAATGGAAGAGAAAATAAAGGACACACTAATGTGAGTATAGAAAGCTGTGGAACGCTTGTGGAAGAGGAACCCTGAGGAAAGGGTTTTGTACGTTGTCGGAATTGTCTAAGTTTAGAATCAACTTGGGCAAAGTAAATGAATCTTAGAAGTAATCTGGTAGAAGACTAGATTTGGTTTTCTCTCTGTTAAGATGACAAAATTTTCTAAAAATGTTAATCCACTTTCAATAACAAATTGTAAAGCTTCTTATACCACATAACTGACCTGTTCTGCTTTTCCCTTTAACGTATTTTCTTGTTAATGAAAAAGAACTACTTTACAGTGATCTATATGTTTATCTGAGCAAGTGTTCTGAAAACTTTTAACAAGCTCCCCAAATATCAATTTCTAATTAAAGTTCTTTTAATCTCCAGTTAAGTTTGGGATGCTACAGAGGGCCCCTGAAACATCCCAAAGAGAGATTTTAAAGTAGTATGTTTCATTTGGCATGTTAAATAACATGGTATTGTCAAATGAATAATAGATCTTCCTAGGTTATATTGTATGAGAAAATATTATTAATATAGATATTCTAGAAATTATATGGATTCCCTAAAATTCTGGTATATCTGAAATGTTACCAGTCATAATTCTAGTTATAGTGACCAGCTTTCTTTATCGATTATAGTGTAACGTTGTTTAACCATGCTTTTAAATCACTTGTCATTTATATACAGTTAATTGTTTCCTTCTGATGATTTTGCAAATTGCTTTCTCTTCAAGGAGATTTATTGATTTCAAATGAATTTCAAATTATAGCACTGAACTAAACTGGGTAAGTAATTTTAAAGGTCTAATGGATACTCTGAGTAAAAGAATTAGTTACATGGGACTGAGTAAACTGGTGAATATGGTTATAATTTTTGATTTTGTCTGAAATACTACTGGCTTTTAACCTGTTTCCCAGACATAAAGAAACTCTTCTCCTCAAGCTAGTTATGTTTCACAGAAATTTGATAAATTATACTTATGTACGCAGACTTGGAACAGTTATCTTTTCTCTCTATCTGATCCCTTAAGAGACTAAAAACTCTAAGGTCCCCAGTGGCTCTATCAGACAAATGAGGAAGATCATCTCCTAACAGATATAGCAATCTCAAAGTATTTTAAGGATTTTAAAGAGAAAAGAATTTACCTAAATCTGTAAGGCAGAAATCCATGACAAGCCCTTGACGAGGCATTCTGGGCCTAAGAAAACCTTATTAACATTCTACCCTGAGAGTCCTTATTAAAAGTTCCAACACAGCCAATTTAAAAAAAGCCTATATAATCAAATAATCAGACTTAGCTTGTAAATAAATTAATCTTGATTTGACTATAATTGAGAAAACTGAGGGTAACTCTAGAGAGAAAAAAGATTATATTTTAGTGGATATAATTTCTAGTTTTGTTGATTGAGGTCTATATTTACTTAGACATTTCCCAGATCATTCCTTGCTGTTATGTCACATTGCTGTAAAGTTTAATTGAATTATGAAAAGAACACTCTAGGTTTGTTTCTGAGGCTCAGTAATCTATCCTTGGTAAAGATCCAATGCCCCATGACCAGAAGCCAGGGGAATATACATACTGGTACAGGCATGACTTAAAGAACTGTCTCCAACCTGAATGGAAGGACCCTTTATCAGGTACTCTTAACAAGACCATACACACCAAAGCTGAAGGAAATGGACTTTCAGATTCATTTCCTATCAGAAACAGCCCCTGCAGTGCACTGGCCTATAGAGCACTGCTCACCTTAAAACAATGCCCAAATGGAGAAGAATCTACCAGGTCAGGATGAGAAGAAGTCAACATCTGAAGAAGACTGCAGACCCAAGACACAGAACCAGGCCTGTATGCCAATTACTTTGATAATTTCTCCTACCTTTGATTATGAACTACTCCAGCTGCTAAGTTTATGGTAAATTACCTATGTCTAGTACTTCTGTGTTACCTTGGTGGGTTTCCCTACTCCAAGGCTCTAACTAGATAGCCCTCAGAAATGTTATTCTAAAAAGAAATTATAGTTCTCTTTAGGCCACTATTGATCTTACAAGGTGGGAGACCTCACCTGGCCAATTAATACCTGCTCTGACCCTGACCATAAATATGAAATTTCTGATAAGATCACTCAAACTCAATCAGGAACACAAGGAAAATTTTAACCCAAAAATATAACTTCTCGACTATTAAATTCTTACTCATGACTTTATAAACGTTACTAGCTGAATTACTTATATTCTGTCTATATAATAAAATTGTTGTCTGTTACATTTCCCAATGTGTAACTAGGCCTACAAAATTGATGATGGCTAAACATCTTGAAGGAATAGATAAAATTTATAACTCTGTGTAAAATAATTGTAATAGTGTGATTCTAGTTATGGTAATGAGCAATGAAGGGTAAACAATTCCTGGATCATAATAGACTAGTAAGACAGGCGATCCAGAGAACTTTTAGTATCAACAGGGTCTGATAAAAAACTAACACCTTGAATGGCAGCTCAGAAGATAATTCACCTGAACTAGGAATGAGCCATCCTAGCACCCTGGGACAAAATTGGTCATGAAACGTCTCTCAAAATATTGGTCGAATTTAGGACCAAGGGGGAGCACTGTGAATGAAAGTACTACAATGTGAAAGAAAATACTGCAACCATGTCAGTAAACAAAGAATCCTGAAGCCAAGCCATCAGCAGCCACTGCCACACCCCAGCGAGTACAGGCCTGCAGCCCAGCCTCTCAGCCACTCATATTGGTGCCCTCTGAGCAGACTCAGAATAAGAAAGGACAGGATACTTGCCCTATATAGCTAGGTGCTTGTTAAAGTATGAATTCAGTGAGTCCAAATGTTTGCTTCCTCCCATACATAGAAAACCACTACATACTTGAACTTGAGATACCTGGCTTTCTTTAGATAACAAGCAATCTTTTATTGTTCCAACTACCTGGTCTTTGTTGTAAAGCTCCTGTATATCCTAGCTCTTCCCATACCTCTTGGGAGCAGTTCCTCAGAGTGATCTGAGAGGCTGTCATCCTGGCTTGAGTCCTCCCGCCAAATGAAACACAACTCTTAATTTTAGGCTGAACGTTTATTTCAATCAACTCCCAGAATAGACACAACTCATCACTTCTGTAATGGAATACACTGGATCAGTAACCAAAAGCGTGTTCTAGTCCTGAAAAACTAGTGGTTCCTCTTTCTTCCTGTCATTATACAGTCCCACCAGAACTCATTACTTTGCTGTCTGCTCATCTGGTAACCAAACTCAGAGAAGAGTCAACTCAGCAGACTGCCCTACTGGGGAGAACAGCCGGCAAAAGCACTGTGGGTTGCCTGCCCTCCCGCACGCTCTGCTGACCCCTAGTGTCCTCCGTGGAGACCAGAGCAACAGAGCTGTTCCCAACAACTGCAAAGTCCCACACGTTAAGAAAATCATTTTATTTTATACGATATGTTACGTATATACCCATCTCTGAAAACAGCTTTGCCAGAAGCCCAAATCTTCAACATTAATCAGCAAAGGCAAATCCGGTCCCTAAGTGAATACAAGTTTTAAGACGACGCTAAGGCCTCCAAAGTTCTCTCCACGACCATCAATCAAACTGCCTGCAGGTCTGCAGCTGCAGGCGGCAACATGTCTGCTTTTAAAGCAAACCCATCCTGCCCTCGGGTGCTACAATGTCCCTCTACGCCCTCCCATCTCAGGGTAAGAGCAGCCGCTGCAGAACCTCACAGGGCAGCACTGACAGGACTGGACACAGAGGATCAGAGCTAAACTAAGCCTTCTGATGACACTAGCTTGTCACTGTGTCACTTTACAGATGAAGATATATATAGAGAGAACTGGGGTGATCTTGCTCAAATTCACAAAGCTAATAAGTGGCAAAGTCTATAACTCTGCTCCTCCCTCCGGCGTGACACACCAGCTGGGATGCCCACAGGGTTCTCTCGTGCCTGCCTGACCAGTCCTTTCCTGTCACTCATAACCCACCACAGGGTCTGAACCTAGCCTGCCTTTTCAGCATCTTTTACCTCCAGTCTCTCAGGAACAAGGCTGCTCGGGCCACTGTATGACTTCCGGCTTCCCAAACCCTCCGTGCTCAGGGTGGTCTTGCCTGTGCATCCAGCACCCTGCTCAGAGGCTCTTCCTCCCCTGCAGGAGGACGTTTCCACTCTCCGTAGGGACACCCCCTCAGGGAAACCCTCTTCTCGCCCTCAGCACAGCAGGTGTCCCAGGCCACATCACGAGCTGCCCCATTAGGACTGCGGGTGCCCAGGTTTGCCAGTCAGACCAGAAGCCTCAGAGCAAGGGATTATGCCCGGGTCTCCCTGCAAACCTACTGCCCGCCTAACAGTCCCCAACCAGCAGGTCACCTGGAAGTCACAGCAAGTGCCCCACCCAATCCAGAAGTCTCTTCATTTACCAGCACCGCTGAAGACTGGTTTCCAACCTTTGGTCAGTTTTGCACAAAAAGGCACCTTCCACTGTGAACCAGGGGGGGGGTTTTGCTTATGCTACTCACCCTTACTGGAAACGTCAAGGGAAACCAAAAGGCCTTTTCTCGACAATTTTTTGATGACACCCTCCCACCCACAATACTCAAATGTTCAAGAGAATTGGGTCCACGTGATTTTGTTTTCCTTACGCTGTGGCTCAAAACACTGCGGGTTTCTTTCTCTTTTGAGGGTATTTGTACTAAGTTTATAGGCTTTAATCTGCTTTTGTCTCACTCTTCAGTATCCCTAGCAGTTGCCACTTCTTACTCCCTTCAGCAGCCTCCCTCCCAACATCAAGTCTAGGAAATCAGCTGTGATGAGGGGCCCAGGGGCAGTCACAGAAGATGCAACTAAGGCACAGAGAGGCGACATAATTTGCCCAAGGTGATCAGCTTCAACCCCTAACAGTGTGTGTCACGTCCCTCTGTTTAACTCTTATGCTAAGCAAGTTAACTTTTTGTAGATTATAGTTATAAACAGATGAGGTATCAAAATATACACAAGGACACACATCAAATCTAAGATGTTGATTAACTCCACTATTTTGTTTCTATTTATTTTATTTCTCTTAAAAAAATTAAGAACCTCTGCAGTCAATAATGCAAAATGTTACTGGGTTTTAAATCCAAAATATAGAGGTGTTAAGTGTGTCATTGCTCATCCTTATTTGTATGTTCACAAGACAAAATGATTTGAAAGACTCTCTCCCCTCCCCCTACTCACTACTGGATCTCACCAGAGCTCCCAGTCCACACATTTAACAGCCTTTCATTTACCCACAGCTGAACTCATCAGATTTTCCCCAGAATTCCCTCTGCAGGTTTCCCTCATCACAGCACAGCAGGACTATCATTTACCTCATTAATCCACCCAGAAACCTGGGCCTTACTCCATTCTAACTTCACAGACAGCATTCATCCTTTCTTATTTACCATCGAAACATGTCTTCAATCTGTTTGCTTTAACACATTAACCGTCCCACCGCTCAAGTGGAAGCCACCAACACTGCACTCCTGGACTCACGAGTCTCCCAAGTGGCCCTAAAGCCGCTCTCCCCTACTTGAGACAAATGGGATTGTGTCACTCCCTCGCTTTTAGGACTCTTTTCAAACCCACTCTTCTTAGAAGAAACTCCCAGTTCTTCACCTGGTGAAGGTCTTTGCCGTCAAACTGTCAGCTCAGGGAGGGCAGGACACGCCCTCTCCCCTTGGCCCCACCCTCTGGCAGAGCATCAGCATGGGAGGACCTGCTGAGCTACACCAGCCTGTATTCTAAACCTGGTCTTGATTTCTTAGCAAACTGCTTCACTTATCCATACAAATCCAAGGTAGATTAGAAAGATTTTAGATGTTGAGCTAGACTATTGATTTGGGGATTTTGCACTAGCAACCTGCAAGTACATGTTCTAATGATTCTGTCTTCTAAAAACCACACCCAGATTTAAGTAGTACTTGTGGAATGTCTTCGGAGTAAAAGGGACTGTACTTTTACAGACTTTATATTTTATAACATGAACAAACCGGACAGGGTCACAAATGGAACTGCCTCACAAGTGACAGAAGACAGGTGAGAGGCATATAGCAACAGGTCACAAAGATGGTAAGAGAAACGTTGATTCTCCAACCCCCCAAAAAATTTTTTAAAGAACCGAAAACTCTGAATTTTGAAAGTAAAACACTATCATATAAAGAAATAAAATAAATAATCCTCTTCATCAGTGTTTCAAGATCTGACTGCAGAATTTTTAGCAGGCCATACTGAATCCTAGCACAGAAAAATCAGATGGACTAGTGGTGAGTAAGTTCCAGGGAAACGGCAGCAATTCCTCCACTTGTAAGAGGACACACACTCAATTGTCGAAGGTGATTTTAAACCACATTCTGGAGAAATTCAGAAGATTCAGGCACCGATTCTAGATGGTGATGACACGGAAGGACGGGTTGGATGCATGCTTCTAACTGAGTCACCGGCATTCTTACACTGCAGGGGGAAACGGAGGCTCTCAGTTATGAGCAGAGATGTTCCTGTCATGTCTCCCAGGCCGTGCCTCGGGGACTCAGTGCCCTGCAGCAGCCTGGCCCCAGGCGAGGACCCGCAGCGTGGCCCACTCAACCAGGAGGGGCACTGTGCTTGAGAAAGCCCATCCCCGATGGGAGAAAGAGGGGCTGGTGGGATTGTGTGTACCTATAAATTATCATAGAAATACACCTGCATACATTCATTTGATACAATTAATATTAGCAGGCTATTTAACAAAATTTCAATTGTCAGTGTTAATTTTACCATTCCTTTCCTCTTGTCCCCTGCACTCTGAGACAGGCTTAGGCTCTCTCACACCTGCAGCTCTGATGCAATAGTTGTGAAGTCATTTTACTTTGCTGCAAGTGTCCTTGCTCCCCGTGTCGCTGTGACTGTCGTCTCTTAACAGAGTCAAATATCTTCCTGGATCTCTCCCTGATTTCCCTGCTCCTGCTTCTCAGATCCTGAGATAAAGAACAAGTGAAGACACATGACTAGAAAAGGCACTGTGGACTTGACCAAAGTCCTCAGTGACCCCCTAGGTGAGTGCTGCCCACCCCTTACCTTCGATTCTCAACGTTCTGCCCAGGGTGACATCCAGACAGGAAAGAGTCTTGGGCCCAATTAAAAGCTGTGAGGCTTGGGTGCAGGGAAAGGTGCAGGAGCTGGTTCTGGAGCCGGGCCCCTCCCCACCTCTGCTACTCTCTCTCCCGAGGCCCTGCCCCCAAGCCCCCAGGCTCCCTGATCTTCTGTCCTTCTCTTCTACACTACTCCAAGCCCTTTTCCCCTTCCTTTATTCCCTGATTATCCCCAGCTGTAGTGATTTTTTCATCACAGCATCTAAAAAAATTTCCTACAGCTGAAAAAGAAGTCTCCAGAGGTCAATGCCCACATGGTGGTTCCTGAAGAGAGCCCCTGGTTAGGGGGACCCTCACCAACACTCACAGGGCATCAGACATGTTGCAGGGTCGACCACACCCAACAAGAGTTTGCTGTGACCCCTATGCCCGCACAGCATCCCTGTTCACAAAACTGTAGTTGGGCCACTTATCCGTTATTAAGAAGCAAAAGTAAAAAAATTGCTCATGTTTCTTACTAAAATTATCTATGAGGTGGAAAAAGAAATTGTAATAGAAAAGAACAAATTTGACTCCATGTTAGATGTGTTCATTTGGCTTTAAACCTGTACCCTGTTTTCTAGGCTAAGACTTGTTATCTCTGCACCTTTTGTAAAAGAAAGTTGCCTTTAGCCTGAAATATCCAGGAGGGCCTATTCTGCGGGCTCTGATCTTTAAGGATGTTAGCTCTTCTACACTTATGTAGAGATGGCAAGTTGCAAAATAAAGAATAAACTTTGTTTTTTTTGAGGTTTTACAGGGGCGCCATGATTTGACCCACATGGACAGCTGCAAGAACAAAGGATTCCAAGGAAATCAATTCATACAGCAAGAAGTTTGCAACAACCAACCACACCCCCACCACTTTTTAGTATAAAAGGAGACTGAATTCTGACTTGGGGAAGAGAGTTCTCCTGGATATCAGTATGCCATCTTCTGAGTCTGCCAGCTTTTCAAATAAAGTCACTACTCCTTACTCCAAAAGCTCATCTCCTGATTTATTGGCCTGTCATGCAGCAAGCAGAACGAGTTTGGACTTGGTAAATAAATGACTGCATTAGAGGTAGTATGTCTCCACTGTTTCCTCATTTCCAGTATGTCACAACCAATCAATTTTATATGCTGTTTAACAACACGACCAAAAAACCTATTATTCGGAATTGATTCCATGGAAATAAAATTATTTCTACTCCTTCAAAACTTTGTTCTTTTCTATTTTATTTTGTTTTGCTTATTGAAAAGAAAATAAAAGTCAAATCATTTTATTTCACGTATTTTTTATAGCTACATATTGTAAATACTACAAAGATATTTAAATTGCAATAAAAATTGTTCATATATTAGTATAAAGATATATACACAATCAAAGCAGAGTAGGAAAGAAGTGGATATTTACTAAAAATCCACTGCACATCCAGTCTTTTACAAGCATATCCTGGAATATAAGCTCTATTATCCAGGGGTCCACCACCCCCATTCTCACTGCCGAGTTCCATAGTAATCAACCTCCAAGGCACCAGCATAGAACCACGCGATCACTATTTTAGGTATAAATGAGGGAATTAGCTCATTCAATTCTAAAACTGAAACCTTAAAATAAATACTGAACTTATTTACAAACAAAGAAAATTGGACACAAAAAAGTACAGTTTCTCCCCCAAGTCACAAAGATAATTACTGGTAAAGGCAATATTTGAACTCATCTGCCTGATTCTAAAAACTAAGGTGGAAATCCCCTTCGACTGTGGAGGTCCAGCAGCACAGCCTATCACCCTATCTTTGTTCAGATCTAGCATTAGACAGCCTGAGACAGCACCCCATTCCTATGGAACTCGAGGGCAAACGATAACAATAAGGATTTTATATTCAGTAGTTTCTTGGTCTCATTTATATAAAGTGTCAGCAGGTCAGCAGAAAACTCTGGGAAATATGAGTGGGTCCAGAGCTTTTTGCTGATAAGAAACAATCTATCAGGACAGAGTGACCTTCCCATGAGAGGCCTCATGGACATAAACTAAAGGCAGCTGAGCAATGAAAACTAGCAAGACCATGGAACTCAAGCAAGAAAGATCCCTGCCATCCCCCACCCAGTTGCCTTTTCACCCACATGGACAAGATGGCAGAAGACCCAGGTTCTTGTCCAAGTTACACCATCATGGATTCTTACCCATAAAAAGTTATGACTCTATGCTGTCTTAAGCCCTTTCCAACTCAAATATGATGACACCAATATCTCAGCAGAATGTCTATGTCTTCACTTTCTCTCTTCTATTAGGATACTATATCTATGGCCAAAAAGCAGAAATCCAATTAAAAACACCATGCACGAAGGCTGGTGAAAGTCTGCGTAAGAGACTTTGTTCTCACGCTCAGTGAATGAAAACTCAGAAAAAGTGTTCCTTCTCCCTCTGCAAGTGGGAGGTAGCCTGATTGTGTGTGTGTGTTTGTGCAAGCGTGTGTTTGTGTAAATCAAATACAATGCATTCTGGGATGTGTACAGATTTTTTTTATGTTACTGTCATTTCATGAGGATGAGCCAACCTTAAAAGTAACTTGAATCTAGTGTTCTGAGAGAGTCCCAGGATCTTTTCATGGAGGAGGGGAAAGGGGAAAGGAAAGGAGGAAAGAAGTAAATGAAGCAAAGGAGTAAGAATACTACTAGGGAAAGGCAAGAGTTTAATTTTGTTCCTACTTGCATCACACACAAATTAGGGACTGGCTTTCCCCCATGTCTCATCAAGCACTGAGTTGCAGAAGAAGAGGTGACAGCCCATTTCTCACTGAGATTGTGACTGTACATGGCATCTTATAGACACAAATTATTTACCCTGATCAAACACTCTAGCAGCAGGCCGTAATTCTCCTGTTTTGAGAGACAAGAAAACAGGAGTTCAAAGAGGATGTATAACTTGAGAAAAGTCAGAGGACCAGTAAACTAAAGAGGATGAATTCAAACTCAGATCTGAATGGAGAGTCTGATCTTCCCACTCCCAGGGCTGGAAAATCCTTAACAGACAGGCTTCCCAGCTCCCTGCATTGTTCCTGGCACCAAGCATTTTCCATGGCGATGGTATCCTGTTCTCACAGACACAGTGCTCTGTGCAGCCAATAACCTCCATTCGACCTTGATCATATACCTGCCTCACTCACCAGGCTTCTCCATACAGGCAGGAAAGCTGGCTTTCAAGTGCGTACAAAGCCACCCCTGGTCTTACCTGGGCTCTTCAGCGGCTTTTCCAGCATAAAGGCAGCCATGAAAGTGCTCACAGTTTGTACATGAGCCACACTACCTCTCTCCATCTGTCTCCCCACCTATACTACTTAGCTATGACCATTTTGAGAATCTTGGAAACAAATTTTTAAAAACAGAAAAGAAACTATTCTGTAACAAGTACTTAATACTTACAATTTTAAATGACAAGTTACAAAGTGAGTATTTACAAATTGAATCTGCCTTCCTAGGTGTCAGTTTTAACAGTTAAAAAATATAATAGCAAAAAATTCTCACTTACAAAATTAACAAAAACATCAACAATAATCTGGAATAAACTCAAAAACAATGCCCATGTTTTACATGGAGAAACACAGGACTGTACTGAGGGGTAAAGTAAGAAGTGTGAATGCAGAGACATCAACATATTGTATGGAGGAAAGCAGTTTTGTAAAGATGAACGTTCTCCTAAAGATAATTCAAAACTTACTAAAAAATCCCATGACAGCTCTTATCTGTTTTTTTTTAACTTGAACAAAATATTTTGGAACTCTTCAGGAATAATAAAGTGATAATACTAGACAAGAAAATTGGGGATGGAAAAAAGAATAAAAAAAGTCGCACTGTCAGATATTAAATAAATTTTTACAATATGTAAGATATAGCACTGGAGTAAGAAAGTAAGACTGACAGAAATAAACCATGAGCTCAAAAAGAGACTCTAGTGTACATAAATATTTTGTACAGGTGGGATTTCAAATCAAAGAGCAAAGTATGAATTCAATAATTGTCTTGGGACAATCAGAGAATCACCTGGAAAAAACAAATTCTATTCCAGTCATAATGACCACAAGAAAAATTACAGATAGTGATGTAAATATTAGAAAGTACTAATAACAGCAAATACAACTCTTTGCTTATAGTAATTCAACTTCTCCTCACTATAAAAAGTAGTATTATCATCTCCATCATAGAGATTAAAAAATCCTACAGAGGAGATATATACCATTATAAGAAAGTATTTCTAAGAATACTATCAAGGATAAAACCCAAAAAGAAGACATTTACTGTCTTAAGATTATTTTCGGCCACAACAAAAATAAACCTACTGAACAAAATGAAAGGCAAGAAATGACAAGAAAAAGCTCTGTGATACATGTTAATGAAGACAAGGGGTTAATGTTCATAACATACAAAGAGCTGTCACAAAGCAACAAGAAGCTCCCTCACTTAAATGTGTGCAAAGGACAAAAGGGATCATTCACCTTTTAAAAGTCAGATGGCTAATGAGTGAAAAATGCTCAATACCTCACTGGTCATCAAGTGCAAACTAAAACAATGAAAAAGCAGTTTTGCTCATCATATTGGCAAATGTTTTTAAAAAATATTCTAGGTAGTGTCCATCTTTGAGAGAACAAACTGAGCGATCTTTTTGGAGGACGACGTGTCAATGGATATGTAAACTCTGAAAAATGTGTGTACAAACAGACTGAACTCCATTTTAGGAATCGTTTCGTTTAGAAAAAAAATCAGTTCAAAAAGATGTACTCATCAGAGCATTTACACAGCACTGTTTACAATGGTGGGAAGAAAAGCTGAAGTGAAATCATATCCAGCGATAGAGAATTGGTTACATAAGTTATTCTACATCTTTTCATTCCCCGCAGGAGAAGGAATTTCTAGAGTCACTTGAAAGGAGCCTGTGACGTATGTAATTGTCACATCCAGGGACTAAATTTCCAGAAACCTTAACTAAAGGAATACTCATACAAGATCACAGGAATGTTTGTACAAGAAGGACGCCAGTCAAACACCCTTTCTGACAGTGGAAAATGGAGAAAACTTAAGTATCCACCATCAAGACAATGATGCGGTAAATGAAGGCGACCTGTGGGCACTAAGGGGCAGGCGTTTTGGCTTGGTCCAAGGCCTTGTCCACAGTACTCTCCCACCAAAGGTGTCCTTGCACAAGAGACCAAATCTACTGCACATCAGGAGACCCCTCTACTCTATCTGAAATGACCGGGTGAGTCTGGAGTGGGAGGACGTCTATGATATACACCTCAGTGTATAAACCGAGCTGCACAAAACATATAGTATGGCCTTATTTTTCAATAAAGCATATATACACACACATATACATAGATTTCTCATATACATGTATGTATGTATGTGTATATATATATGACAGGCATAAAGGTCATGAAATATATACACCACATTTTCAGCAGTTTTTACTCTCAGGAAAAAAAGGGGAAGGGATGTAGGGGCCTTTCGGTACCACCACAGTTCTCTTTTCAGTATTTCAGTTAAATATACTTGGAATTTAAAAGGTTATTTAAGTCCGAAGTAAAATGGACGTTGCCTCCACAAGACAGAATGCTATACTGGTCATTAAAAATCATGCCAGGGGAGAGAGAATACTGTAGAAAAAAGTGTAATAAGCCGAATGGAAAATGGAGGTCTCCACAAAGTAAACAGGCACAGAGTGCTCGCTCGTTTTTATGACAGACGTAATACACACTGATGAAAAGAACAGAAAATAGATGTTAAATTGTTAATTATTATCTCTGAGTAGTGGGGCCAGGATAGACCCTTTTGTCCCTTTTTTTAAGACTTATTATATTAAATACACATTATTTTTCATCTGAAAAAAGCATTTTTAGATGTCTAGTACCACACATTGAAAAAAATACACGAGTACTTACAGAAATAACTAGGAGACACGGCAGCAGCGTCACACAGTGTAGAACGGGCGATCCTGAATAACACTGCGCAGTTACATAAGGACCCACAAATTGAGAGCACCTGCTGTCACAGGGCATAGCCCCCTTCTATTTGTCAGTTGTGTCTTCAGGGCTGAGGCAGTTCTGAGCACGGCCAGTGTCAGTGCTGGTGTCTGGATGGATGCCACTGGAGGTGAGGGCACCTGCAAGCCGAGAGGAAGAACAGAAATCATCCCCTGCTTTTTCTGTCTTGTTTCTTTGTTACTTTTGAAGAGAGGTGTAAATAAGATAAACTAAATCTTCCCTACTAAAATTTCAGTAATGAAACCGTTTTTAAAGTGTTCACAACTTATATTCTGCCTATAACTGTCTTTTCAACAAAGCATCATATTTTTTAAATGTTAATTAACTCAGTTAATTAACTACCTGTTGAAACCTATTAAAGAACATGAAATGCACTATGTAAAATCACCACGCCTGCAGTGACTGGCACAGCTGTCTTGATAGCAGTGAAGTCAGCCCCCACCATCCCGTGGCCCTGAGCTCCTGATGCTGCTAAGAGAGCACGCTGCCACCTCAGATGGAGAGAAACGGTGAAAGCGTTTTCTGAAATCTACAGCACTGACAAAACATAACTGACAAATCCCAGGCTCCTTTGAGGCTGTCATTTTCTGTTTCTGGCCAACCCCCGTCAATGAGCAGAACCACCCCATTTCCGAGCCATGGGACTCACGTGGGAAGCAGTTTTGGAGAAATTTCCAGGTATAGAATGTAACAAACTATACATAGATCTCTGAAAAAAGAAAAGATGCAATACTCTGATTTTGGAAGAAACTCAAAATATTCTCCTAAGCCTTAGTAGCTGGAAAGGCTGGGCATCTCCTAAGCCACTTATTTATTTCACAGCCAGTGAGAATCTCCCAGAAACCCTGTTTCCCTGTGTCTGCTGGGAACCTCAGGCACACTGTTGCTGTCGATCTTATAAGTCACAGGGCTGAGGCGTGTGTCTCACGCCTGCAACTCTCACACAGGCTCGCCTCCTAGCCTCACTGTCTGAACTTGGCCCCATTTCCTCACCTGTTTATTTGGTATCTGTTCTTCTGTAAGCTGCCTGAAATGCTTTTTGGAATAAGTCAGAAGAATCAGTGGGTAGATAAATGGACAGATGGACAGGTGAGAGTTGGGGAGACAGAGTGACTCCAAGAAAAGGGGAACAAAGAAAATTTCCTATGCAGAACCCTCTTCTAGTCAGGGAAGAAAACCACCACGGAGAAGTGTGAAGAGGCAGGTGGCTTAGGACTGTTTCCTGGATTCCATGAAAAGTCACACCAAGAGATGAGAGGGTAGAACTATAAATAATAAAAGAAAAAAGCATGCATGCTTGAAAAATATATCTACAATATGTACTTTCTAAAGAATAGATTCAAATCAGCACGGCCCAATAACAAAATCCTTGGGTATTTACAGAAGTGAGAATCCCATCTCCAAACCACAAGGCATCCCTTCGGAGCACTAAGAGTCTACACGGGACGGTCACAAAGTTGTCACCGCAAAAGCGATGCTATCCTGCCCTTACGAGGAATGAGCAGCTGTGCTCGGGCTGCCCACGCGTGCCATTTACACCCCACAGCACCTCTAAGGGGGAGGGACGCCTAGCGAGCCCCATCTCTGCAGGACAGAAAACAAGTCCGGGAGAGGCTAAGCCGACCTACCAGTTCTCCATCTCACAGGACTGGTCACTCCAGAGCAGGACTCGAACTCGGAACCACGTTTGTAACCGCAGTACTACCGTGATTTGTGTGCTTTTTGTGTGTATAATACATTTGTTTCCGGCATGAAAGGATATTTAACAAATGTTCGGTTGTCTTGTCTATCTCATTAGCTCACAATCTTTATATTTTTGAATTGTACTCTTTTCCCCTGGAGAAAGGAACGGAAAGAGCGAGGGTCAGAATGAGATGGGGCTCCATTCTTTATCTGTTAACACATCTCATCCAGTCCCCAACCAGGGAGAAGGAGCAAATGTTCTCTTCATCTTTAAAGAGAGAGCTCCACTGATGGTGACTTACTCAACTCCAAAACCAAGTCTGGGGGAAGGGCACAGACAGCAACCAGAGAAGTATCACCCGTAGGAAGGAGAAAAGAGATCAGGGGAGGGCTCAGGGGGTCAGCCTGATTTAATTTCAATGGATAATATAATACCACAGACTAAAAATACTAGCATGCAGTGAATTTGCTATTTCTTGACATCTAGCAAGTTTTCATAGCCCGCATGAAACATTATCGTGAACTAGTGAAAGGAAGAGTCCACACTCAGGGAAAATCAATGCCACAGGCAGGCTGAAACCCAGGTTGGAGGAAAGGAAGAGAAAAGGCATAGTTAAGAAGAGGGGGAAGTCTGGGAAAAAGACATCATCACAAGGACTCTCCAGCATCATCCAGCAATCATATAATCATTCATTCAAGAGAGAGTTACTTAGGTCCTATTTTGTGCAAGATTTTACACAGGGCAAAGCAAGAGTGCAGCGTCCATGGTGGCAGCAATTGGCGGGGCTATAATACAATTCTGATCCTAGTACCTTGCACAATTGTACTCAGTATAAAGGCAAAAAAATAAGGTAAAATAATACTATGTAAACTCTACGCATTGTTGAAAAAAATTAAAGAAGACCTAAATACCTGGACAGACACACCACGCACATTCCTGGATCAGATGACAGCGCTCTTGGGATGGCAGTGCTCCCCAGAGCGATCTGTATACTCAACGTGGTCTCGATCACAATCCCAGCGGGCTCCTCTGCAGTAACTGACTAGCTGCTGCTACTATTCATATGGGAATTCGAGGGACTCAGTAACCAAAACGTACTTGAAAAAGAAGAAAAACATGAGAGGACTTGTAATTCTCAATTTCAAACCTTACAACTGTATCTCCAGGTGAGATTAGAGGCCATTTTTAAGTTATTACTGGGTTTATCCTTATTTTCAAAATTCTGTACAATGAATATACCTGTTAGAATAAGAAAAATAAAAAGTAAGGTATCTTGTAAAACATGCACAGTGATTCATTCATTAGGAAAAAAATTATTTTAACTATAAAGAGGTAAACAAATATCTAGTGAAAAAGGACTACTTAAAAACAAGTGTGCATTTACAATTTTCATAAATTGAAAACTGAAAAGCACAAAAACATCAAGTTTCTAGGGAGACTAGTGAAACATATTAATAGTTATTTTCAAAAATTCTAATTGAACAATGAAAACTCAAGAAAAGGAAAATTGTGATTGACACCCAAGTGCAAACACATGGAGAGCAAAGGCCTAGAAATCACAGTTCCTTTAAATCTGCTTCTAACACAATAGGAGAGGAAATTCCTCACTTAGGGGACAGTGGAATCCCATACATAAGACAGGATACACAGTACAAACTGCAGTAGTATCGGGAGTGAATTTCTTAGAATTCTAATGTTACAACATTGCTGAAAAACTATAAAAACACTGACAGACAGATTAAAACACACAGTCATATATATTATATTGAAACATATGAAGTCTGCTCCCATGTTGCATAGAAATACAAACATATTTGTTCATTTATAGGCACTGATTACTTTATCCCAGATAGAATATTTCAACTAAAACAAAAAATCAATAATACACTCCTCTTGACAAATCTACTTGATAAGTTACTCTGCTATGTAACCATAATGTGTTTAAGATAGATCTAAAATTAGTGAAAAATCTTTGTATGGTTTCTTGAATTGTTCTCAAAATTCCAAGCTTAATTTTCAAATAGATCTGAGCAGTATTTCTATATTATCTTTTCCCTTGTGAAATGAACAACACAGTCTGTTGTCAAAATTCTGTCCTTACAATGATTCACGAGCACCGTTTCCTAACAAAACTGCTGAACAGCAAGGCACTATCCAGACACTGTGACCAAATAAATGAAACACAAGGAAGACAGTGACCCTAACCTGGAGGGCTTATAATCTGTGTCAACAGCGGGTTTTTATTTGATTGGTTTGATTGGGTAGCAAAATAAAATCAATCAAGTACTTTCTGCTTTTTGCATTCTGTAAGTCATGACTGTTTTTAGTTTCATGAGAAGGAAAGACTTAAGCATGACTTGATTAGGTCAACTAGCAACAATCATCACTGGAGAGTGAGTAATAAAGAAGTTAACTGATAGAAATGCTTCTGCCTACATGAGACCTAAAATAAATCTACACTGATATCCGAAAGGAAAATGAGGAGATGAGGTCCCCAATGAGAAAACAAACAAGGAATCAAAAAAGGAAAGACGTTTTCATTAACGATTCCAGGCAGTAGTGGAGCATGGTGGTGAGGATCACAGATGTTTGGGACGAACATGAGTGCCTGAACTCCCACAGCACTGGGTAGCTGTGAAACTGATATTTCAGAGAAATTTTCTGCATCTCAGTCTTCTATCCATACACTGGGGACAACAACCGCACCCATCTCCTAGAACGGTCCTACGAATTAAGTTATTTTATATATAAAATTTTAAATAAAATACCTCAGATTTTAAATAATACCCCAAAAGCACAAGGAACAAAGAAAACAGAGATAAATTGGAGTTCATCAAAATTTAAAACTTTGCTTCAAAGGGCACCATCCAGAAAGTGAAAAAACAACACACAGAAGAAATTTTTTTCAAATCATTTATCTGATAAGGAATTTGTATCTATAAAAAAAACAAGTACCTCCTACAAATCAACAATAAAAAGGCAACTCAATTAAAAGGTGAATAAAGGATCTGAAATGGTATTTTTCAAGGAAAATATACAAATGGCCAATAAGCACAATGAAACGATGTTCAATATCATTAGCTGTAAGGGAAATCAAGTCAAACCCACTAGGAGAAACCGCTTCACACTCACAACAATAGGTTATAATAAAAAAAAGGGTAACAAGCACTAATAAGGACACAGAGGAAGCGGAGCGCGCAGCCCTTGCTGGTGAGGACATAACACAGCGTGGCCACTTTGGAAAACAGCCTGGCAGGTCCTCAGAGAGTTGAACATTTGGTTTCTGAATGACCCAGCAACTCTGCTGTCTGGGCACAAACGTAAGAGAACTGAAAACAAATGTCCACATAAAAACTCCTACAGGAATATTCATGGCGACACTACTCATCACAGCCAAAAAGCAGAAACAACCCAATTGCCAATCACCTGATGAATGGGTAAACAGTGGGGCCCAGCCATACAGTGGAATATTAGTCAACAATAGCAAAGCATAGAGTACTGACCCAGGCCACAACGTGGACAAACTTTGATAACGTTACTCAGTGTGAAATAAGTCAGTCACAATAGACGGTTCCACTTACATGAAGTGACTCGATTTAAATGAAATGTCCAGCACAGGCAAATCCACAGAGAGAGAAGAGTGGCTCCTTGGGGCTGGGGGAGGATGGGGAAGATGGGAATGACTGCTTATGCATACGGGGCTTCCTGTTGGGGGAATGAAAATATTCTAAGATTAAATGGGATGCACAATTCTGGGCATAGAGTAAAAACGACTGTATATTTAAATGGGTGAGTTGTATTAAAACTGGTAAGAAAAAAAGCACCTCGGGCCAGTACCTTCCCTAGTAAATGCAAATTGCTAACTTTTATTAGAGGAAGAAGAAACTGCCCTCAGCATGAAAGTAGGAGATCAGCAAATGTGAGTTAACCAAAATTGGACAAGAGCATTTCACTTGAAACAGTTGCTGAGTGTACACGAAATATTCAGAATTAGGAAAATCAGTTTCACATCAGGAAGAAGCATTCTGCTTCAAATGCAGATCAAGGATTCGGCAAGCCCAGCTGCTACAAATGACCAGAGAAGAAACCTGGTTCTTAAAACAAGCACCAGAGCCAACAAGGAAATGGTGGTGAGGAAAGCAGGCGGCCGAAAATCTGGAACAGTTTGCTAAAAATAATTTCTCCACTGAAAATTTAAAAATAAAATGAAAGTTATGTAATGCTCTGTTGACCTCACGTGAATGGGCTTCCTTCGGTGCTCGACTGTTCTGTAACCCCGATTGAGAGACTCAGGAGAATCAGCATGTCTCCTGGGAGTCCCCAAAGGACTGCCCACCAGCACGCTGACCACCATCACATCTGCCAGGGTTGAATTGCAGAGAAGAGAACAACTTCTGAAAGGCACAGGAAATGTTGACAAGGGAAGAAAAGGCTGCAGTCAGTCCTGGGACAGAGGCCCTCTGAGCAGAGGCCAGAAGGCTGCAGGTGAACTGCAGTGGCCGTGGGACAGGAAGCGACCATGGGGGAGCATATCTCAATTCTCTCCTCTGTCTCCATCGGGTAGGAGAGGTAAACCTGCATCCTTCTCACCTGGAACTGTGGGTTGGCTGGCAGAAGTCTTACCGACATGGAATGATTATTCAAGTCTCTGTGGAAAAAGTCAATAAATCGAGAGGGAGTAGGGAGCCAACTCCACGAGCCTCTCAATTGCACCCTTATTTATTGTGTATAATCAAAGGAAAAATTCATTAACAGTTGTGTGATAGTAATAGGAACTTCGGGAAAGACAGTATGAAGCAGAGATTGTAGAATACACAATGAGTACAAAGGATTAGTGTATCTTTAGGGAAGTAATGGGGTGAGGGGAACAAGATACATTTTTAGACATGTGAATTACAAAGCAGACCACCAGACCAGCCAGGTCCTTGTTCTGTGGATCATAGACTATCTAACAGCACACAAGCTCAGCGTTTATACCTGAGGGCCTCGGTCCTTGCTTTGCAACCAGCAGAGTGCTATCTAAAACCTCAACTATGCAAGCAAAGCATTGTCTCTGCTTTTTAATGCAAGGAGACTGGAGTGAGTATGTACAGGCACTTGCTTGTAAAGCAGTTTTTAAGCATATATTTTTCTTCTTAAAGTTCACAGGCGGCTGGAGTGTGTTACAATTTGTTAAACCAATCATGGTCTCCCACATGGAACCATTATGGAGGACACCCTAGGATGACAAATCCTGCCTCTGGGTCTTTTCCTGCCATCTTCAGCCACTCTAGCAGGGTCTAGGTACATCCGTGAATAACGATCCTACAGAACTACCCACACTCTTAACTCCTGGTGCTTGAAACTTAATTTTAGCTCTACACAACTTACCGTAGAAAAGTTTCAGAAATAAAAGGTATAATATTCCTTTTATATCTCATCATATTACTGATTTTTCTGATTGCTCTAAGTTGCTTCTACTTGGTAAAGCACATAATTCTGCAGGTGAATTCAGTAATTTCCATTGGGCATATCTAGCCATTTTGGGCTCTCTAACTTCTATTGGTCAAATACCGATACACTTAATTGATTTCTTTGTTTATCAATTTCAGCCGGGAGGAGAGGGAGTGTCACTCTTTTCCTCAGCCCACCCTCAACCCTTTTCTCATCAACTCAGGCCTCCTGAAAACAAAACAAAGGATTTGTTTCCCTTCTACTCTTTCCACAAAACCAACAGGAAACATCAGCCTGGAGAAAGAATTCAACACAAATGTTAAAACAAAAATCTATAAACCTGGAGCAACTCCATCTCCGAATCATGATACACAATGACATGAGAGTAAGTGTGTCAGGCACAAAGCATGCGTGAGCCTGACCACCTGATTTCTATTCTTCAAAGGAAGGAAGGTTTTCATATTTTTTATTATCATTCTTTGTCATTGTTTCTGAATATGCCAAAAAATAGTTTATGAAAGAATTATGCACTTCAATAACAGGTTACTATTGTATCAATTTTAGAAGGCATTCAGAGGGGATAGGAAAAGCCACCTCTGTAAAAAATGCAAAATTTCTTCCCCTGTTAAGAACACGTATACAAAATGCAACAGAGAATTCAAATTCTTGTGGAGAGGAGCAAAAGCCACAGAACCAAAGCAAAGTCAACAGAATGAGTTAATTCAGAATTCACTGGACAAACATGCTCAATGTATTCAAATAATTTTAAAGGCACACTGCAAACCATTCACTTAATGATCTGCAGGCTAGAGGAAGCATTTCCTGCTTTAACAGACAACAGAAATCAATAGGGTGCCCCAACAAACAAGGACCAAAGAACAATCAGGTTTTTAACAGCTCTGATAAATCAGCATGTTCTAAAGATCAAAATCCAGAAATTTTAAACATTCATTCACACCACAATGAAACAAGCACTTAAAAAAAAAAAAAAAACAAAGAAACTAAGCACATAGATCATGTACATAGATCGATGAGGACTTCATGTACCGCTGGAAGAACAGACTATAGCCTTTTACTTGAAAAATAAAACTACATTTAATGATAACTGCTAAAACACATTTCATCATTCATGTTGCCTTGAAAAATCTGAGGCACTTGTATCTGATCAGAAAAGCAATTCTGGGTAATAGTAGGTTACAATTCAGTGCCAGTTTGCTTTAGAAGAAAAGAGAAAAAAAAGCTACTCTTTCTCATATCCTGCACAAAGTGTGAAGTGCCTCCCGGCCTCTTTCTCCTCCCGTTTTCTGAGCTCATGCTCCCCAACCCTTCTGAAACAAGTATGACAACCTCTTATTCCCACCAATATGCAAAATGACAAAAGAATATCAATTTATTTGTGTAAATATATGCCTATACCTTGAACTGTAGGAGAAAGGTATCAGAAGTCCATATGGAACTTATTTCTAGATTCCTGAAATCACACACACAAACGTTCACACAGACACAGACACATACCCCCTGGATTACTGGGCACTTCACAAGTTTAGGAATTCCAACTTCTAGAAGATAACTTTGTAGTTAGTTTAAAATACAAATCTGTCAGCTTATGAAAGCCTTGATCATCTGCTAAACCATCCAAATATCAAAGAGATCCAATTAGCTTTCTCTGTAGAATGTAATTTCACTTGATGGCAAAACAGACTGTACTGGATCAAAGATTCGTGTTTATCACTACCTATGATCGTTTTTAAGCACATTAACAGATTCAGAAATGTATGTCTCAACAACATTTATTCTTATTGAAAAAGCATACGTGTTCAACTCTCTATACAGAGACTAGGTCCCATGATGGTGTTTAAGAGCTATTTTGTGTATTGAAATATTTATTTTCAAGTGCAGACAAGGAGGGTGTGTATTACTCAGTTGTAGAGCACCTGCTTAGCATGAACAATGTCCTGGATTCAGTCCCCAGTACCTCCAAAAAAATAAATAAAAATAAGTGCATATTTAAAAATAAGAATAAAGTTATAAAAAAAAAAGCAGACTAAAAAGCACTGCAATTTATGTGCTACAATTATACTAAAAAAACAAGTGTTTCTTTCAAATATTGACTATATGCCAATCACAGAGACAATCACAAATCACACCTGAACCATTACGTGTGATTCTCAACAACCCTAAGTAGACACGGATGAGAAACCCGGCACTGAGGATGAGGAGACGGAGCTCGGAAGATCCGGGGACTCTGACCGTCCTGCTCCCCGTGCCACCACGTCAACCCAGGGCAAGCACTGACAGACCTGCTCTGAGGGGACACCCAGCTGCATGGAACCTTGGGGCATTGGGGAGTCCCAGAAAACACTAAAAATTGTTCAGTGAAAAACCAGCTCAAATATATTACACTTTGCCACATCCTTTAAAAAGGGAAAATGACTGAGACCTATTTGATGCCTCCGTGTCCTTTCTGCCATCATCAATTATTTGCCCTCTCAGGGTGACCAGTGATGAACTGGACCCCATATGAAATGCGCTCAGATGGAAGAGCTTTTAAAGTTATTTTACGAAGTTTGTAAGACCCTGTCTATGCCTCACACAGGTGGTCATCCATCACTTCTCACCGGTTTGGACGTACCACCTGAAATCACTCCTTTCTGCTTTTTAAAATCCCTTCATCTAATCCAGGCTTTTCAACAGCAAAGAAGCACCTCAACCACAGACACTGGACAGCTTTTCACCAAACGGACTCGAACAGCCCATCGGACTACCTGGAAACCCTTTTCTTCTATTAAAACCACTTCCAGGTACTTCATCATTTTCTGATTGGTGGACTTGGCCTCTGACTGGCCTACTCAGAGAGCTCCCAGCCTCACATGCGGGGGTGGGAGAGGACCCTGCTGTTGGGGGAAATCAGTGAGGAAGGCGGACATATTCCCGCCAGGTCTGCACGGGTAGAAGTGCCACAACGTGCTCAGAAATTATACCGTCATCACCCCTGGGCTCCCATGGACTTGTTTCACATTAACCAAACTCATGACACACTGATGAAAGAAAACCAGAAACTTAACTTATTAATGTAACAGAAGACGTGAAACTATGAACCAGACTGAAATATCAGAATTCAACCATGAGTACATTTTCTCAATGGCCTAATCATGGGGAGGCAGTCACATGGCAAGCATGGACAGAAACAGAGCAGGAAGGGTTTCTAGATTAACTCAATGGACTAAATTTCTGTTATAAGAACTGATCTACTGCCTGGAAAACAAATAACGCCAATCATGATGCACTCTCTGTGGACAGTGGCCAAGACATGACTATGAGCATCTGTGTAACTCTCCTTTCCCTGTCCTTTCTGGGCTAACATATGCACAGAGGTACAAAGATTCAGGGATGCAGATAACGCTAAACACCCAAAGCCCATCTCTGGGAGCCTCAAACCAGTCAGCCAGGGTTTAAATACCAGCTCTGCCACTTACTAGTTCTGTGATTTTGGCCAACTTACCCTCTGTGTGCCTCAATTTCCACACTGTAAAAGTGGGATAACAATCAAAACTTCCTTACTCGCTTGTTGAGAAGATTGAAGGATTCATTTCTGTAAAACTCTCAGAAAAGAATGTAGCACATTTTGGGTGTTCAACAAATGTCAACTTAATATCAAAGTGATTTACAAGTCTCCCTTCTAATCATCTTATGTGTTTCCTGGCTAGTCTAAGTCCCAAAGAAAATCCTTATTTCTCCTTTTATAAACTCTTGGGGAGGACCCTTCTCTTCCATCCCACCACCTGTTTAAACCGAGGGAGGGAATGCCTCCTAACCACTCCTCTGGGCCATGGAGAGTGCTTCTCCATTCACACCCCTGGCCCCTGGCCCACAGCTAGCCCTCGTCACACTAACAGAGTGAGGTGTGAGTCCGGGGAGACAAGCAGGGCATTTGAAACCCTTCCTTTCCCTCCAGTGTTGATCACCATCGGGAAGCACTTGGGATGCTCGGCTCCATGGCAGGACAGCCTTGTGCATGAACGGGCAGGTCCTCTCAAGGGAAGGCTCGCTGTGTCACAGAGCTACATGGGACAGGGTGAGTCTCTAATTCTGGGACACAGTATCATGACACGCATTTTCTCACAGCCCTGAAGTTCATGGAGAACGTGGCTTCATCAGTAACAAAGAAGACATTTATTGCCTGCCTAATCTTTTGTGTCATCTCTCAGTTGGCTGCTGGAGACAACATGTGTATAAGTATTGGATCCCTTTAAGCCCCAAAATATATGAAGTAACAAAGAATTCTGTGGCTTAACATTGGTTCAGGGCGACTGTGTAACAGTTCTGACTCTGCTGATGCTTAATTATGGGTATAGGAACTAAGGAACCTCCTCAAATATCTTTCATCATAAAACCAGCTTTTCTTATTTTCCTGTTTCTTAGTAATTGCCAAAGACTCTCAAATGATGGCTTCACACAAAAAAGCAGCTAAAGTTTATGAGCCCTCTTGACATACCGACTGTGGTAAACACTTTACATAATTTCTAATTCTCACAATTCTACAAAGCAGATATGAATGTCCCCATCTCACAGACGAGGGAAAAACTCAGAGCAAACTGACTCAGGCTCACGTGGCTCAGTGGCAGCACGTGCACGCAAAGCCAAGTCAAAAATCTACACCCCTTCGTATATGTACCAAATCTCCTACCACCAATTAACACACAGCAGCGGGGTCAATACTCAGGGAACCCAGTACACTTTTCAGCTTTAAAGTGCTCCAGAGGCCGCTTCTAGCTGTTTTATAAAATCCCGGCTCACTGACTTCTAACACTGGAAGAAAAGACCGATTTTGCCATTGTTTGCACAGCAAGTCTGAAATGTTCACAGCGAGATGACAGAATAAGTCTAAGACATAAGCAGAATAATTTTTCCAGGTAGACAGACATAATGGACATTGTGCTATTCTGAAGCACTAAGCAACGGAATCAAAACAAAATAACATTTGTTAAGCCTTCTTTTGCAAAAGGAATATTAAGACTGTTAGAAGGTGCAACAGCGCCACCTATGGCTAAAATGACCTTCCAGGATGCCGGGAAAGATGCAACACAAAAATTGCCTGTAGGATCAGAAAAGAGAATCAGATAACTAAAAGCTTATGTAGCACATACTGCACTTTGCTTCGGGGGAAAGGAAGGGTATTCAGTATTTAATCTGATATTGCTAATACTCCTGAATATAAACAAAAGACATAGGTTCATGGAAACTCATCTTAGAAGAGGAAAGAATCCAGTCCAGCCACTTCATTTTACAGGAGGGGAAACTGAGACATGGGTTCTGTCCTGCAATCGGCAGCAAAGCTCTCCCAGGCCTCATGTCTTGCACTGTAGCATAAACCAACAGATCTGTACTAGGCCTATATTCATAAAAGTCACGTTTGTATTTTTCCAACAGTAGGTTATCTAAGTATCTTGCAAAATAATTCTCAAAAAGCCAGGATATCATACAAGTTTGATGAAATACAAAAACATTTATTTACATAATAAAACAGCATGAGCTTTATTCTATTAAAAAAGTGACTTGTTAAATCAATGTTTTGATATTTTAAACCTGTTAAGAGTGCAGAAAAAAAAATCAAAATTTTGCTTAATCACAAAAGAGAGAAGCTTATTCCCTGAAAATGATCAATGTGGATTTTACTAAACTTAATGAATCTGGTCAGAATCCCACGAATTTAAATGTCTGTGTGGATGGTTACACGGCAACATGAATTCTGAGTTGTAACAATACATATTCTGTGTAAATAATATTCAAGGTCGTCTGATTAAGGCAATTTAACTAGTCCCTGTCTCACTAGTATGATACAGATTTCATTAAAACTTCATACTACACTAAAAAAAAAAAAATGAATCCTTGTTACTTTAAACCATATTCAAATATATCATATATATAAGTATTATAAATATTGAATATGCATCAGAAATAAGCGACACTCTTTAGTATTCAGAGTTGATCCTTCTAAAATATCTGTCATTCTGACAGCACATTTTTATTAAGCACCTCTTGGGTTCTTTGTATACAAGGCGTCTAACTCTCACAGTCAGACAAGTTAAACGATATTACTCAAATTTCACAAATGAGGAAATGTACTTAAGCCATGAAAACAACTTACATATTCACCATCAGGAAAGAAAAGAGTAAAGATTTTACTTACAATATTCACTGACAATTTTTTCTTCCATATTAAGACTACATAAAACCAATTCAGTCTTTGTAAGTATTTCTGTCAATAAGGGCCACTAGAGAAAAACAAATAACATCATTAACAGTGGTTGGACTTTCAAAGCCCACTTCTCTTTGGCACTATAATTGTTTTTAATGTTTTGTTTTTTGTGCTAACAGACCACTAAAATAAAAAAATTAAGTTTTTAAGTAATTACCTGAGAATTAAACATTTGTGAAAATGTACAAATTTAATTTATGCCACTCTGTCTCACATTCTCACTGGTGTCTCTCCTTTGAAGGCCTCATAAGGCTGAGATCACTTAAATCGGCCATTTATCGAGTCACAGGCGTTCGGGTAACCACTCAACGGGAGGCTGATTAGAGGAGCAATTAAGAATGCATCCTGTGCAGCCTGGGTTCCAGCACCGAGCTAGCCACCGCCAGCTGCGTGTGATTTGGGACAAGCTGCTCCATCTATCAATCCCTCAGCTGCAAAAAAGGAGACACTGATACCTACCGTCAAACACCTGCTATGAAGTAAAATATGAGGAAAGCATTTTAGCCTTAGGTATGTGTCCACTCAGAGCGAGTTTGGTCATTATGATGATGAGGATGTCTGTTAATAAATTGAGCTAGACCAAAAAGGAGAAATCACCTTAAAGGAGAAACATTTTAAGCCAATGAGCATTTCCTTTTGGATGGATTGCAGAATATTCTATTAATTTTTTTAAAAAACAAAGTTTTGTCCATTAATAATAGATTTACAGGTTCATGGACAAGTCTCCAGAAAAAGAATTAGAGGCCTCTAACCTCTGAATACTAAGAAAGTAAATTAAAAAAAAAATCATTTGGGAGATTATACCTCATTTGGGAGAGTATGTGCTTAGCATGCATGAGGCCCTCAGTTCAGTCCCCATAAACTCCATTTAAAAACTTTCTTTTTTAAGAAATGGAGAATTAAAGCAAAAAGATGGAGGAATACAGAATTTTTTAGAGACTCATCTCAGATTTAAGATGGGGAGAAAACATCCATTTCTCAGAGGAAATCTTGAGAACTATGTAAACAGGATCTGAGATGTCTAGTCTTCTAACATTATTCATGAATTCATATTACCAAGTCTTAAAACTACCTGATAACCCACAGAGGTGTTACTGATTGTAACACCTGCCAACACGGATCGAGCTCCCGCTAGGACTGCTCTGTTCTGACATCTCTGCTCCTGAGGCCTGACCAGGCTGAGAGCACTAAATTCGGTCATTCATGAGCATCTCGTATAAGTCCTCCATGTGTGCTCCTAACTCTCCCCTCACCAGCCCCTCTGAGGGAAGCACTGTTATCATCATCCCCACCCGCAGATAAGGCCACTGAGGCACAGAGACTAAACCCGTTCCAGGTCACATTGGCATTAAAGGACGTCTGTATTTCTGCTGTTTTGCTTTTGACAAAGGAATCTGACATATCAATTCAAGGGAGACTGTTAAATAGTCAAGTCTGTCAGGTCTTCACCTCAAAGAGCAGATACTATAAATTCCTGATGTAGGATGAGGCTGCCGCCACAAACTGACTCAGCTTGAAATTAATATCCAAGATGAAGTAGTGGATTCACGTAAATATTCACGACTGTCAACTCCGCTCTCGGGTCTGGGCACTTCACTGCCTGAACGGGGGTGAAATCCCCACCCGTGTCAGGGAGGGAAGCGCAGCTCTTCCGGGACTTACCCAGGATTCACGGGCTGTTTCCCCCCACAGGCTGTCCTCAATGATTTAAAAGCTCTCAAGATTTTTACACCATGCCAAACTAAAAGACATTTCTGCAGATGGAGCACTTTCTCAGGCTTAAACCTTTTTTGCCTACACTCAGCAAGGGTCAAAAAAAAAAAAAAAGAAACATGACTCTACAAAGTCTCTGACCCTCACCACTCACGGGAGTAGAACGGCCACAGCAGCAGATGAGTCTTCTCATTGCACGATGAGAACAAAATAAAGCCGCCCCAACAACAGGCACTCCCAGAGACAGAGCTCAGCAGTCTTCTGCATACTCACAGTTGTGCAGCCCTCACCACCATCTATTTCCTGAACACTTCATCACCCCAGAAGAAACCTCCTGTCACTAACAGTCACTCCCTAATCCCCCTCCACCCAGCCCCTTTCAACCATCCCCTGCTCTCTGCCTCTGCATGTGCCTTTTCTGGGCATTTCAGATCACTGAAATCAACAATATGTGGCCGTTTGTGTCTGCTTCCTTTCACTTAAAATGCTGTTTTCAAGGCTTGTCCATTTTGAAGTGGTATCAGCATCTCTCTCTCTCTTTTTTTTGAAAAAGTTAAAGTTTATTAGAAGGTAGTAAGTACTATCAAAAAAAGTACGGTGGAGCATAAGTGATTTGGTTTCAAAGGGAAAAGTGCGGGTTGAACAGTCAGGGATGAGTTCCCAGAACTGGTAGCCTTTTTCATTTTCCTCTTTATTTGTTTTTTCTTTTTTATTCACCCTTACATGTGAATAATGTTCCACTACATGGAGATACTACATTCTGTTCTTCCATTCAGCAGCTATTTATGGACGAAGTCCAGTAGAATGAGTGTAAGAAGTGACTACCATGGATGGCATTTAAGCAAAGGGCAAGACGTGCTTTCAAAAAACAAGCCAACAAACAGAGGCACAAGGAAATTCAGTGCGTTTCTGAGCAAAGAGCATGCTTGCTTCGGCAGGACTACCGTGCAGGGCTGGGGCGGATACTGGCAAGAATCACGGTGAGGGAGTCACCTGAGAAGACTCCCCACTGCAAGCAGCTCAGCCAATTCTCCCTCATCCTGTATTGTTAGAGCCATGTTTCTAGGTTACTCTTATTTCAAGTAATAGTACTTTAACTGCACATCTGATCATCTGCCTCAGACCACATTACCTCCAAGCCACAGAAAATCATTCACTGACCGGAGCAGCTCCAGGACATAACGGTGATGGATCAGGGAGTCCAGCAGCATTCCAGCCTGCAGGCACAAACCCCACATGTGCCCTGGTGATGTCCGGAAAATAAAATGCATGGAAATATCTCACTGCTGGTACACGACATCTGCCCTCAAATTGCCCCAAAATCATGCTGGCAAAGCACTACTCAACCTTTTCACTCCAAAAAAAAAAAAAAAAGCTAAGAAGGCAAATTTAGTCCCTTCCATTAAAAACCAGCAACCATCACTGCCAGTATCTGAGTTGGAATGCTCCTGACTTCAAAAACCACCGCGCAGTTACTTTTCAAAAGTGAAAGTCATATATGTATTCCACGTAGATGATATTACAGTAGGATTTTTCTTTTCAAAATTTCCAGTTGCAACATTAGCACAAGAAAGTTTATGTTTCAGCTTTAAAAAAAATCAATTATCCTCCACTTTCTTAATTTTGAACCTATTATTATTTTATAAAGGGAGCTATGCTGCCTATTATAAACCAACTGTTTCGTTTCTGCAAATAAGACCTTTATGACCTCACTATTTCAGAGCAAACTTTAATGATGTTTTGAGAGGTGGGGCCTGGGGAGCTCACTAACAGCTCTTTAAATACTGACAAGTATGTGCTCTTAAGTAATGCAAAGGCTCTAACTCCACACTAGCTCAGAAAGCAAAGACACTGCACCAAAGACTTACTTTAACAATTTAATATATTCCTATTGTTTTGAATATTAAAGTTCTTAAAAGATATGATTTTTTTTGAGAAAGCCAACAGCTGTATTAAATTTCCTCTCACCAAGAAAGCAATCTTTATCAAGAATAAAAACCCCTATAGAAATCGAAATGACGGGACGTTTCTAGCTAAGTGAACATGCAGATCTGAACACAAACCAAAATCCTATCAGATCTCACTCGAACGAGCTCAACAAATTCCTGGGCTACCCTGGAACTTAGCTCTTCTTTTCCAAAAGTTGGCTGAGCTAAGATCATCACACAAGGCAGGGAAGGAGAGAAGAGGAAAGTCCACCTGGCAGCCTCCATCTGTTTTCTTCCAGCCAAAAGTCGCCTCTAGGGTCGCCCTGCTAACAAGCCCTTCCCATAAGGAAATCCGGCATCCACACTGCCCCTGCCATCCCCAAGCAGTCCCGACGCCTCTCTCCCAGACTGTGAATGTTCTTCTAATGACCCCCCTGTTGGTGGCACCCTTCCCCTCTTCCCTGCTACACACACACACACACACACACACAGAGCCACAGCAGTCTTCCCAAATCACAAATTTGATTACATCACCCCCACTTCATACCCTTCAGAGGCTCCCTGGTGGAATTCTAGTCCCACCCCAGACACTGCTTGCCCAGCCTCACCTCAGTACACAGGTTCCCAGTGACCTCAGGGGTCCCCTGAATTGCTCCTACTTCCCACTTGTCTCCAGGCTCATTTTGACTGTTTCCCAAGGAAGCCTTCCCTCCTTCCAAATTCCACAATTTGTTCCTCTATTCCTAGAACATTGTAGGCTAAGTCAACTTCTGACAATGCTAAGCTCACAAGAAGCAAATACATTTTGCTTACTAATGTGGCTCCACCCTCTCTCCCCTAGACACACAGAAGTGCACGTGTTATGAATAAATGAATGACGGGGTGGGTCTCAAAGGGACAGACATACCTACTCTCGCCCGTCCCGACCCTTGTGTCTGTAGAATATCAGAAGCAAAACCAGAATTACCTTTCCTGAGGGTCACTTTCTGATGACACCCTTCACTGACTACTGTGTCAGTTCTAGTAAAACCCAAGCTCTTCCAAAGACCTCCATCCCGGACCCTCTCCAGTGTCCTCACCAGCAGGGGCACCTTCCACCCTGGACCACACAGGGCACTCTCCCCGTTTCCCCACGCCAAAAGCCTCCAGGCATCTGCCCGGGCTGCACCTGCCACCTGAGCCACATTCTTGACTACTTCTCCTGGCTGACACTCTGTCCTCACAAATGAATGTAGAGTCCATTTCTTCCAGGAAGTCCTCTCTGATAATGTCCTTTAGGTCTTGGTTGGGCTTCATCTATAGCAGCAGTACATGGTGACCAACTGGGTGTTTGCCCGCTCCTTTGAGACCACGAACTCTTGGGGGCCACATGGGAAGGAGTGAGAGATTACAAGAGGGGTGGGGGAAGCAAAAAGCAAAAATCACAGCCCAAGTCCCAAATTCAAGGATACTTTCTCAGGAAAAAGTATAAACAATTTCACACGTGTGCAATTTGGCTACTGTTTTTGTGGCTTGTGGACAGCAAGAACTTGGTGTTCTAGTCCAAAACCCAGATTACATGCAAAGAAATGTATATATTCATATCCAAAGGAAACCAGAGCTGCTTAACAACAGTTTGCAGTTAGAATTGAAAGGAACTTTGATAAAGGCAATCTCTCTCTCTCTCTTCCTTCTTTTCTGGCATCATATAATTTTAGAAGTATTTGCGTGACCAAGAGATGGCTACAGCCCGTGATTCTTCACTGGAGTGTTTGAGGCTGAGGAAGACCAGATTACATTCACTGCGTAAATGCAATCACACCAACACACTGATAGGTGCCGTGGTGGTGGAGAGGATGTTCCAAAGCAGGCAACCATATTCTGTAAGAGAACTCTAAATAGAAAGTAAGAAATGCAATGTTCTGTAGTCAATTTCATTTGCTATATGGGTCATTAATTGATAGTATATCTTGTCTAATGAAACCCAAAAATAAATTGTCAAAGTCGATTTTCTTCATCTGACCATTTTATGCTAACTTTGGATATTAAACCCTCACTCCATAAGTAAAACTCAGGCCTACGCTGCAGCACAGTTACATCCCGTGGAAGAAAGCCGATCAAGGGAGAACTGGAGAGTTTCCCTTCAGAAGCTGCTAAGTCTGGTTTTGCACCTGTACGTGATTTGCAACCACGTCATCGAGAATGGAGTAAAACCTAACAACTTTGGGGCGAAAAGCACTGCGGTGCTTCAGAAAAATCAAAGAACGCTGAGCTTTGTGAAACAGTCCTGAGGCACTTAAATCGTACTTTTTCTGAAAGGCTCCAAAACTGACCCAATTCACCATTCCAGGTTCAACAGGGAGGTACCGGAATTAGTAGAGAAAACATGCCCTTGAAGTCTGACAATGCCTTGCTTGAATTCTGCTACAGCATTTACTAGCCACTAAACGGACCAATTCCTTAACCCTCTGAGAAGGCTTCCCGATCTGCAAAAGGGGGCTGCCACCGCCCACCTGGGAGGCATGGATGTGAATTCAACACGCAAGTAGGGCGGCCGACTGGTACCTGACACGGGGCCTGGCTAGTTTCCCTCCACTGCCCTTCTCCCCCTTTAAACTTGCACTGTTCCCCCGGTAAGGATCAAGACCACGGAACAGAATGCCCGATTCTTCTGTGTATCCCTGGATACATGACTTACCCTTAGGAGGCCAGAAAAACTGCCTCCTCCCCAGTCACTATCAACGTTCTTAAGGTTCTGGGTATTTTTAACTCTATTTTCCAGAGAGACTATTCCAGATATTTCCAAGCACCATTCTCCAGGTTGGCTCCCCTCCCAGCACCCATCCCTTCTCACCTCAGATACTCTGTATGATTGCCTTCTGTTCATGGGAAAGCGAGTCTGGTAGGGTGGGGACTCCCAAGGACTCCCCCCTCCCTCACAGGTGAGTGTGACTACCTTCTGCCCACTCCTCACTCCAGCTTCTAAGAAGTCTACCCTCCCGGACCCTGCAGACTCTGCATCTTCCCAAGACACACACGTGGCCACGACCCTCCCTTCAGATTTCTTCCTGGCTGGCCCTGCACAGCCCCCGGCCCCTTAAAGATAAATGGCATTAGGCTGAAATCGCAAATGCCGCTGACTGACACACCAAAGCTGCATGGTCTGGGCTTTCCTCCAACCCAGGCAGGGCCCTGCCCCCCCTCAGCCTCAGTCTGCAGCTCTCGAGATGATCTAATTCACATGGAAGGCTATGAACACCAGCTAAGAATGACGACTCCCAACGTGTATCTATAGTCCGGCTCCTTCACCTGAGCCACAATCTCATAGACACGAGTGCCTCTTTGAAGTCCTAACTTGGATGACAAATGGCATCTTAAAAATGCCTCATGTTCACCATTTACTCTGGAATTCGATTCCTGGCAGGTACCTCCCAGACTCCCCATTTTAGTAACAACCCCAGCACCCAACTATGTGTTTGAGGTCACATTCAATTTCCAATGTACCCTCCCCTAATCCCTGCCCTGGAATCAGTCCTATTATTTCCGTCACTAAGCCCATCTCAAATGTGGTTCTACAGGGACCATGGCCGTAACCCCCCAAGTTCACAGCATGGTACACTGACTAACAGTCCTCCGTAGGGTGCTCCCTGGAGAGGGAGGCATCTCCTGCCGCTGGTCACCTCAGAAGGCACTGGATTCTCACAAAGGAGGCCCAGGAGAAGGGACTCAAGGTTCTCCCGTGGTCTGAGCTTTGAAGGGCCCGAGGTCTGGGGGAGCTCCTAATTAGCAGACACACTTGCCAGTGAGCAGATGAGGATGGAGGAACCCAGGCAAGGCTGTTCTCACTCCAAACCCTGGGATCTCGGGAGCCACGGGAAAGGCCTGTGTCCAGGGCACAGCCCGGCCATCAAAGATCCCAGCCAGCATTAGCCAACCCGGACAGCCTAGACTCCATCTAAGTGTGACACTTACTTCTGTTCTGTTCCCCACCCAGAATGTGATGGACTCATTCAGATATTATGGCCTGTCTCAAGCGAGACAAATTCAGTGATAAATGAAGTGTCCACATTTGGACCAGAGCATGAAAGGAGAAACAAGGCCTCATGTTCAGCATGATGGTGGTGGCCAAACCCTTCCACCGAGTGAGATGAACCATGATGGGGGTGAGAATCCAAGGTCCTAGGTCGGCCAAAACATCTTCCTTCAAGGTTGGCTGGGGTGTTGCAGACTCCCTACCACAAAGTAACGACACGGCCGTCAGTGGTGGACGTCAGCTGCAACAGACACGGAGTCAGCTATTTATGCCAACATGGGTTAAAAGTAAAGGCCGGGGCAGGGAGGCCTGCACAGCTGCTGAGGCAAAGCTCAGACCCGGCTCTGAATGCCCACTGGCTGGAGAAGAGAGGAAGCTACGGTCCCCTTTAGCGGTCCCTGTGTCAACCAGATCCAGGTGAGCCAGCTACTTAGGAGAAGGCCATGTTGTCCTGATACTCAGAAAAACCAGCCTCGTAAAGGGAACACAAGAGTGGCATGGATTTTAGACCCCCCTAAGCCACTTTATGAAGGCAAATTAAAGTAAATGGCACAGGGATGTTGAATGCAAAAAAAAAAAAAAATTAAATAACTAAACGGTGACTGCTTCCTCCAACAGCGTCCCCTGCAGCTGCACACCCACGAGCCTGTCACTTTCTCACCAGTGACCGCTGGCCAGGAAGTGCCATCACGCACGTCACACAGTGACAGACAGGAACCGCGTGAAGAGCACGTTTGTGTAAAAGCAGGAATCGAGCAAGATGCTGCAGACTTTGACTTGACAAGTTTAAATACTCCATGAAAAGAATCCCTCAGCAGCCGCCTAAATCAATTCGCATCTCACTTCTTCAAAACAATCAAACAAATTTAATAAGGGCGCATTTGTCACCAAATATAAGGAGGACCAAACAGGTTCCTCAAAGCAAGGATTTTAACAGGTATCAAACACCAGTGGGTGATGTGCTAACAAAGCAAATTTTCCAAAAAATTAGAAAATAAAAAATGACTAGGATAATACATGGATCAAGGCAGCTGTTAAGTTTTTGCTCTTTAAAGCGATGGAGACAGTACGGAGGGCAATCTGGCTATTTCCAATGCAGGGTGTGCACAGCCCACATTTTCAGACGCAACAACATGCTCACTGGGCAGTACAAGAGAAAAAGAATAAAGAAAAAGGAAAAGAGGAACAAGAGAAAATTAGAAACACACAAGAACAAAAATGATTTTGACAGCATGTACAAGAATTTATGTGAGTGTGTGAGGCCAGGGATGCTGTGACGGTGAGACCCACACTCACCTCGTGCTCCAGGGAAGGCAGGGGCCTGAGGGGAGCGGCGCTGCCGGGGGACCCCAACGTGGTCAGCGCCCCTAACCAAAACTCCACCTATATGCGTCTAGGCAGCTTTTGAGCTACAAATTGTGGTCGCATTTCAGGCTGGACAGTTTTACTCACTTCCACCAAGAGTAGCAGGAGAGAATTAGGCTGTTCCTGTACCAAAGCATTGTTGAAAAAATTAATGACTGTGGAATAGTAAAAGCAAAAATGGAGTAAAAGTGACTGGAGGAGAATGTGCTTGACCCGAGCTCACTGGCCACGTTATCTCACTGACGTAAAGATGCTGGCTGAGCCCTTATGGTAACAAAACAGACAGACCCACCAGGAGGGAGGTTTAATGCGCTGCTGTATTTTGATGCCGAGAGCCATGCCTGGTACACAAGGTTCTGGGTAATCAATGGTGACAGTGTCAACCACTATGGGCTAAGCACACATCCAGCTACTCCGCCAAATCTCAAGGGCAGACTTCAAAAGGCAAAAACAAGTTGGCATTCTCTGGTGGGTCTGCAGAGTCAGAGCCAAGCAGTTGCTGAGCAAAAATGTCACCAGTGCCTCCTATGACAAAAGAGGCGGCACTGGCCTGGGGCTGGGGCAGGGCTCTAGGCTTCCACTGCTCACCAGCCAATCTGTCCAGGGGGAGAAGGTGGTCTCTGCGTATGTTGCACCTATGCACCTACCTTGACTGACGCCTCTGGGCTCAGCAGGAGGTGACATGAGAGGTGAACGGAGCCAGCCTCGGTGTAGCACAGTGCTGGCAGCTATGCCCTCAGCAGTGCCCAGGCTCCTAAACCTGACACCTCATCTCCAAGGAGCAGAAGGGGACTGCGGGCATGAAGATCACAGGGCCCTGTGAGGACAAGTACAGTCCATGACATGCCTTGCCCCTTCCTTAAGCCATAGAGTTATGACCGGGAGGAACAGAAAATTCATCCAGAGCCCGCTAGGCACCTCACACACGTGGGGGACTCGGGTCCCCTGTGCCTATCACTCACAGGGCTGGTCTGGACATTCTTTTTATCAATCCTCTGGCATCTGCTCCTCCAACTTCCCAACAACCAGAAAGTAGAATCTGATCTTAGTTAATTTCAAGAATCACAGAGCACTGCCTCCACAGTGGGCCCGGCAGCCGTGCCAGGTCCTCCGACCGTCACCTGTCAGACCGCCATGAGTACTCTCCAGACTCAAGGCCCGAGGCCATAGGCCGTGGGCACACAGCTTCCCTCACTCTCCCCAGCAAAGGGGGACCACCTCTCGGCAAAGGCATGTCACCCTCTTCTGCACGAAGGACAGCACTATAGATACACGGGGAAACAGAGCAAATGGTGGGGGGGTAGGCAGCACAGAAGAGCTCGTCTGTAATTCCAAGACAAAGTGGGGCCATTGACTTAATCACAGGGACAAAGTGAGGATGAACATCTCCCTGCTCTTTCCCATACTCCGTGATAAGCCTTTCCCTGCATAAGGAGTTCATTCGGAGGTCCCTGGCGGTGATTCTGATGTCCTAACATGGCATGCTGCCTGTCGGGCAGGAAGAGAGGGCCTGAGCCGAACAGGTGCTGGGCCTGGGAGGCAGGAGACACCGGCTCCAGCCCCAGCTCAACCAGTGCCTCGTTCTGCCTCTCGGGATTCAGCATCTCATCTACAAGCAAAGGGATTAGACTGTCTTAAGACAGGCTGCCCAACAAATGAAATGAGAGCCATGTAAAGAAAGTTTCCCAGTTGCCACATTTAAAACGGTAAACAAAGAAACAAACCAACAAACAAAAAGACAAGTACTAGAAACTGATTTTAAGAACAAATCTTAACCTACTGTATGTAAAATACTATCATTTTGACATGTAATCAATATAGGAAGTGACAAGATAGTTTACATTCTTTTTACTAGACAAGTCTCAGCGTCTGATGTGCATTTGACCTACAGCAAATCTCAGCTCAGAGCAGCCTCCTCCCCAGCTCTCCTAGCATCAGTGGCTGTGGCTACTCTATTGGACAGCAACTCCAGGGGTCCCACCAGGGTCCTGGCTGAAAAGCTGGAGTAAGTGTCCACAATAACCCTAAAAGGATCTCTCTGAAACAAAGGCGGATTCACTTTTAAATGTCTGTAAACCTGCGGGCTGCACCTCCCTCCACCCTTGGCTACAAGAGAGTCCTCTTCCTTCCTGATCCCTTTCTGGATGTAGGGAAGAAACCCGGCACACAGCCAGTGTGGACTGGCCTCCAGGTAAACTTACCTGCTTTCTGTGTCCAGTCCCATGATGTCCTCCTTCTCAAATGGGATGCAGAGAAGGAGGATCTTGTCCCCAAAATTGTCGGATGCACCGTCCAGCCACTTGGACTTAGTCAAGATGAAGAGTGACTCAGTGAAGTCCTCGATCCTCTTCTCCACCACCCTGCAGTCCTCGTAAATTGAAGGCCACTTCGGTGCGCGGCTGCTCGGCCACCTCCCCATGCAGCAGAAAGTCAAAGAGCTGAGAGTCATAGAGCGTGGTGCCATACAGCACCTCTGCACGTGGAGCTTCTCGAAACCTTGGCCGAGAGGCAGTCAGTAATGATGACAAGGCCCAAGACCTTGCGGTGGGTCTGGAAGACGCTCCACCCATTCTTGGGCGCATAGTGGTGCCTGTAGTGGATACAGATTGCCCACTGGGAGCCGCACGGACTGATCTGACTCACCAAGGTGATTCACTTATAGATGCAAAAGAAATTCTCCTCTGAAATGATCCCCACGTGTTCGACCACCATGGGGAAAGTCTGGTGGTCCTCAGCACACTGCACGTAGTCAGGGATGCTCATATTGCAGGCCCCGACGAGAGGGGAGAGGAGATCGAGGTACATACTGTACTGTGGGCTGCAGGCCCATCTGGGTTGTGGTGACCTGGTGTGTACCAACCAGAAGGCAAGGGAAGCTCAAGCAAATCCGGGGGTACAGTTTGTCCTCAGAGTCTTCAAATGGCTACCGTAGCTCGGATCACATTACCCAGCTTTTGGTCTAGGCTTCCTGCCCTGCAGAGAAGGGTCATTACTTGTTTTCTGTTTCCAAGCACCTACCAAGGCCCTGATGCAAAGTCACTGCTGAAAAATGCTGAATAAGGAAATGAACAAAGGAAGTGCTTTCCCCAACCTCCTTCAGCAGAATATAAAGAAAAGTACTACAGTGGGATCAAAAGATCTGGATTTCTATCCAATTTATTTGAACTCCTAAGCTTCAGAATAATGGATAAGAAAACTTGCCTTGGGGAGGAGGGTACAGTTCAGTGGTAGAGCATGTGCTTAGCATGTACGAGGTCCTGGGTTCAAACACCAGTACCTCATTTTAAAAAATGAAACAAATAAATAAACCTAATTACCCTCCTGAAAAAATATTTTTTAATTCAAAATTCAAAAAAAAACCTTGCAATTGACACAACATTGTAAACTTGACTATACTTCAATTAAAAAAAAAAAATCTTTGCCTTACATGAATATATCTGGATTACAGAATTTTGCAAATGTAAAATGCCTAGGGTACCACCTGCATAAAAAGGGGTGACTGTACAAATTTAGTATCGCTCCTTTATGAGCTATATTTCCTTTGGGGGGGTTATAACTTCTTAGAGCTAATTTTCTCAGATTAAAAAATATAAACATTACCTGATTCTCAGGACTGCTGAAGAATCAGGTAACCCTATGAAAGCATCTGACCCACAGAGGTTACTCAATAATGTTTGTTGAATGAATGAATAACCCAGCAAAGTGAATGCTGCTCCCTGCCACAGACCATCATAATGGTACTGCCTGGAAATCCCAAGCCCACGTTCCACCCGTCTCTACACTAACCATGTGGGTGACCTGGTCAGGTCTGTGTGATTCTCTAAGCCCCAGTTTAATCGTGAATAAAATTAGGGCAATAACACAAACCTCAAATTGTTAGTGAGTCAGTAATGAATTGTACCCCAAACTTGCAAGTTGGAACCATTAAGGAAAACTATACAAAGGGTCCATAGGCCCTCTCCATATTATCTCTTACAACTACATGGGAATCTACATTATATCTCAAAATAAAAAGTCTAATATTTTAAAGAGGCTACTGAGGTTAAATGAGCTCACTGTCTCAAATAAGGAACACAAAGCACAAATAGGACAATGCCCAGCACATGAGATACACTCAGTTAACATTCCCACTCAACCCATTGGTCCCTCCAACTTCAGAGCAAGAGGATGGGTCCTCGTGGCAAGAGGCCACTGCACCTGAAGCTAACAAAACTAATGGTGCCCACTTCCAAGAGCTCCTGTCATCACCCTTGTTCTAATTTTCTATTTGCAATATTTTTCTTTTTATTAAATAGAAACTCCCAATTGCATAGCCTTCACCTGACCAGACATCATGATGGCAGCCCTTCAAAACCTGACCACAGAGATCATGATGGCAGCCCTTCTTGGTGAAACAATAAAATGAAAAGCCATTTCCACAAGACCTCTGTGTAAATCTACAAGGGAACTTAATCCTGGACTGAGGAAGAGGACTGGGGAGGAGGGGGCAATCAGGCGCACAGAGAACTATGGGCCACCTGTCCCACGATGGACTTTAGACTCAACCCTCACCCTCCAGGAAATTCAAAATACACACCGACAGAGTGCTATGGACAAGATTTTTTTTTTTTTAAACAAATCCCTGAATCCCTAGCAGGTCTTATTTCTACCGAAACACAAATGGATTATGTGTATAATGTTTCACAAAAGCCCTAAAATATTATCACGCCAACTTGACACATCAAGAAAAACTGAGGTAGAGAAGTTTATCACATTGTACATGATTAGAGAGAGGCCACGTCAGACACCGTATTTAAATCCAAGCCATTGCTCCAGTGCTCACACTAGAAAGTGTGACATACTGCTCCTTTCCTGCCCTCTCCCTGCAATAAATCTCTGGAGTCTTTTCTGTGCCACCTGGAATCACAATCACATCAATTTTCCACAAAGTGCTATGTCACTCCTTGGAGGCTGTATCAAAATCTAAAGGGTTGGGATGGGAGGAGTGATTTGCATTTTCTGTTTCTCAAAGGAAACATGGCTTTAAAAGAAACTGAAAAGCACATATCTAGTCTAAGCCCTCATTGTGCAGAGAAAAAAATGGAAGCTCAGAAGAGATGAGGAAAGGGCCTTATTAATAAATATATCCTCAGCGTAGCACCAAGCCAGCCCTGGGCACTGCTGGGGGAGGATCTGGGAGGCCCAGGAGAATGAGTGTTAGAAAAAGGAAAGAGAATTAGCATAAAAGGCCCTGTCTCTACACCACCATACCATGAAATTCCACCAAATTACCAAGTATGGGTGCAGCCAATATTAAGGTGGGCTAAGCAGGTTATAGAAACCTGGAAGTCTCAACCATATTGGAAATTCCAACATTTACTTTGTTTTTTTCCCAGTTCAAGCATCAACTCAGTGAGAACTCTGTACCAGGGACTACACGAGGCCTGGAGTTCTCCCAAATACAGACCTCTATTACCACGTGTACAAACCACATAAAGGCCACCAGAAGAAAAGCTCCCACAAATGGAATTACTGAAACTGAAAGCAGCCAACCAGCATATATTACTAAGAAAAATGGTGCTCCTAGAAATGGACTCATGGACATAGAAAGCCAACTGTGGTTAGCAGGCAGGAAAGGGAGGATTAACAGATACACGTTAATAAATATAAAATAAATGACAAGGACCTACTATATAGCACAGGGAACTATATTCAAGTTCTTGTAATGAGTTGTACTAAAAACAATCTAAAACATATGTATACACATATGCATATGTTTATAACTGAATCTCTGCTGTACACCTGAAACTAACATTGTAAATTGACTACACTTCAATAAAAATTAATTTAAAAAAATAAGTAAAAATAAAAGCAACGCCTTTAAGAAAAAATAAAAGAACACTCTAATCCCCTTAGCTGTAGCTGCTGAAGAATTTTGGTTGCAAGCACCAAGTCCACTGGATCACTCCAGCACTGGCTGTCACTCTTTCTGACCATCAGAGAGTCACTTGGCTTCACTGAGGTTAATTTTCTCTTCTGTGAAAGGCTACAGTTGCAACTAATGATGTATAGAATCTCATCATTCACAAGCCCAACAATTAGTGAGGACTTCCCATGGGCCAGGCTCTGGAGAGTTGAAAATATAGGGTCCCAGATATATTCATGGGTAGAAGAAGTTTATGCCATAAAGACATTAATTCTTCCTGTTTTGATAGACAGATTCATTGCAATTCTGATTAGAATTCCTACCAGATTTTTCATGGAATGTAACAAGTTAATTTATGGTCAAGAATAGCCAAGAAACTTCTTTAGAACCACCACTGGGGAGGGGTGGATAGGTCATTCATTTCCACTGGTCTTTCTGATGTGATGAAAATGTTCTGGAATAATAATTGTTGCACAACTGTAAATATGCTAAAAGCTGCTGAATTGTACCATTTAAATGGATGGACTTCATGGTGTGTGAACAATATCACAATAAAGCTTTAATATGAAAAAATATTTCTTGACAATTATTTTTCCCTCTATACTACTTAGTCTGCCCCACAATTTAAGAAAAACAAAAAACCAAAACAAACCAAACTGTGCCAGGAGCTCTTTAGGACTGCAATGTCCCTGGGTCTCCAACGCCTCTGGTGGTGCTGTTCCTGTTAACACACCAAGCTGGGCTGGGCTAGTTAGGGAATGTAACTGTCTTTTTAAAATGGATGGTCACACGTTTCACCCTGGGAGAGGGAATGAAGGAGGATGTCACAGCCTTATGCCTTCAGCTCATTTTTAACTGAACAAAGCCCTGCTTTCAACACTGTAATCCCTCACACTATAAAAACACATGACACCAACAAGCACCGCCATCATAACACCTGAAAGTGTTCAAGGAACTTACCTGGGGCAGAAACACTGAGGGAGGAGACAGAAGCTCGCTTGGCACTGAGGATCCCTTTTCCCGACTCCACCAGTAGCTGGGTTTTACAGCCGGAGGCTCTCAGCCCGGGGAGCAGCGCAGACGCCACTGAGCTGTCCCTCAGGGAGCGGGAAAGGAAGACCAGGGAAGCCCCGGAGTCGCAGGGCAGGGAAATGGGTGGAAACGCGGGCTGCAGCCCCGCTCGGAGGCCATCCCCAGCCCCAGCCCCAGCTGCCCCGTCTGGGTCCGCAGACCCCGCCCGCCTGGGACGCATCCCGCCCAGTTGTGGGGACGGGCCGGTGGCCGAGGAGAGGCAGCCCGGGAGGAGAGGACTCACGGGCGATAGAGGGGAAGGGGACGCCAGCAGCGGACTGAGGGGAGCCCGGCTGGGTGAGAGGCGGCAGGTGCACACCTGGCCCCGTGAAGCTGTGGCCGGGGTGCTGGGGCACTGGGGCACTGGGGCAGGTGGCGCGGGCAGAGGGGTCTGGCCTGAGCAATTCAGCTGAACACAGGCTGACTCACGCCCTCGTGGTCTGTGACACGCGGACCGCCCTCCCGCAGCCGCCTGACCCCTTTCCCGGGAGACCCCACATTGCACTTCCACAGCCAGAGGCACCGGCCCCGGGCAGGACCTAAAGGCCTGCCGGGCGACAGAGCTGAGAAGCCTTTGGGGCTAATCCCGGCTCGGAGCTTGAGCTTCAAACCCGCGGTCCAGATTACACCGACCGCCCATGCGCAGGAGGGCCAGCAATCCGCTCTGGGTTCTGCGAGAGAAAGTGGGGCAGTGAGGGAGGGAAAAGATGAGAGGGGGAGGAGAGGAGGGAAAAAGTGGAGGGAGACAGATGGACAGGAAGAGCAGAGAGAAGGGAGGGATCTGGAAAGGGTAAGGTCCTAGCGGGGATGGAGAGAAAAAGCTTTACCTCTGGTGGCACCCTGAAGAAGGCGGCAGTCCTGCCTCTGTACCCTTCTGTAACCCTTCAAGGCCCGCAGCTCAAGTTTTACCTCCCTGATCCAGCCCTCCATCCGATGCTGCTGCAGAACCCCTACGGGTATCACACCTGTTGCCCCCACGCGGAGCAGGGTTTTCTGTTGGTCTCGGAACCAAGCACCCGCAGGTGTTGTCGCTCAGAACTACCTTGGGAAGAGTACATATTCCCCTTTTACACGCTGGGAAACAGGCAGGCACGATCTTTGCCTTAGCTCCACTGTCCCAGGTGTTGGGCTGGCAGGGAGCGGGGTGGTTCAAGATCAGAGCCCCAGACAGAGCAGACTGCCTGAGTGTTGGTGCATAGTCCCCATCCGTCCTGGGTAAACCACATTCCACCCTAGTGGAACCATCAAGGGCTCACAGTAGTTCCCTGGGTGTGGGAGAGCTGTCCTCATGTGAAGGAAAAGCCCAGCTGGGCTAACAAGCTAAGCCACAAATCTAAGTGTGATAAGTGTCGGTTTACTGATCTAAATTCTGCTGGGCTAACTCGTAAATCTGAAGTTTAGTGTCAGTTTACTGGGCTAACAAGCTAACTCGTAAATCGAAGCTCAACAAGTGTCTATTACAAGTTGATAAGCACCAGTGTGCTGATTCCTTGCTTTTTGTTGCTTGAGCCTTATAGGCTAATACACCCTTACTTGTAATTAACCCTTTAAAACTTCATGTGTATGTCTTGGAGGTGGGTGCTCAGAACTTCGGAGCAGAAGCCCCTCTGAGCCCGCCGGCATAATAAATCTGAGTACGCCAACACTCCGAGTGGTGATTGTTCCTTGGCTGGCCTGTTGTTTCCATAACACTCAGTTCCAGTGCCCAGCTTGCTAGGTATATAGGAGTGCTACCAAGTCCAAATTCATTCTCTTCAGTGCAGGACAGGCCAATAAGTTGGGAGACCAGGTGTTGGGGCATGGAATAGCAAGTTTCTGTAGACCTAGATGGCAAACTAATGTCCTGGAAAACCATCTCCCCAAGTCAGAATTCAGGCTCTTTTCCTACGTGCTTGGTTGTTGCAATCTTCTTGGTGTAGGAATTCCTTCTTGTTAGAATCCTTTGTTCTTGCAGCTATCTGCCTGGGTCAAATCTCTGTAAACCTCTAACAAAACAAACGTTATTTTCTATTCTGCAATTTCTTATCTTTTTATGAATGAAAATGTGTTAAATATACTTAAAGATCAGAGCCTTCAGAATAGGTTCTCCTGTATATTTCAGGCTCTAAGCAACATTGTTTTACAAGCAAGATGAAGCCTAGGAGACAGAGCATAGGGTTAAAGTCAAAGGAAAAGATCTAATATGGAGTCAGATTTGTTCTGTTCTATTACCCGGGCAGAAGCCACTTGAGGATTTAAATCCCTTTAAGTTAAAAATAACTAAAACTTTAAAGGAATTTACATACATAGGTGGGAATGTGCATAGCATATCTGGAAAAGCACCCAAAGGATAGTAAACAGTGGCATCTCCAGGGAGGGCTGAAAGAAGAGAGGATGAGGGAAAACTTCTTTCACTTGTGTATTTTTGTGCTCTGTTTGAATTTTTTTTAACTATTTGCATGTATTTCTTATTCAGTTAAAAAAATGTGTAATGGAGCAAAGGAGTAACTAGCTCAGCAAATACAGCAGCCATGGAATCACTGAGTCATCACTTTTGATTTAAGCCAGGAAGCATTTATTGACTCTCACTTATGTGCCCAGTGCTGTTTTAAGACTTCTTTTATTATTATTATTATTATTATTATTATTATTATTATTATTATTATTATTATTATTATTATTATTATTATATGAAATAATAACAAGGTATCCCTCACCCCTGCCCATGGCTGGTGGAAAACCAACTGAGTTTTTATTGAGTTGTTTTCCAAGGAGTAGAGATGAGTTATAAACTGAACACATCTTCAGGGCAAAACAGGCGGAGTGGTTTTCCAGCAGGCCAGACAGCTATGAAGGGTTTTCAATAGAGGCCCCCAGATGCTGAGAGGGAAAGCCTCGAGGACCCTACAAAAAGCTGCCCAAACTGTCTTCTCCATGGCACTACTGAAATAGGAAAGAACAAATCTGACTCCATATTAGATTTGTTCCTTTGACTTTAACAAAGCCAAGTTAATACTCTCCGGTCTTTTCATGGGTTATGATGTCACAGAGGAGATGGACAGGTCAACAAGGAACCACTCTGCCGTGATCATGGAGCCGGGGAGCGGGATGGGCTGCAAGATGTGTGACGCAGCTGTAGCCATGCCCGTGTTTCTAGGCAGGTACCCAAAGTTGCCTCGACAAGGTGTCAAACACTTGTGCCCACGTCCTCATCACCTGACATGTATTAAAGAGAAATGGAAATGTATAAAAGGCCAATATACTTGGTGAGTACACCATCCAAAGAGCAAAGTCACAGTTTGACAACTGGCCATCTCGGTTCCCTGGGCTTCATTCTTGGAGAACCTTAAAAACCACTCCTCTGTCCTTAAGAAGTGCTGCATATTTGTCCTATCTTTGGCTCAGGGATGGAGCATGTTCAAGTGAACTTTAATGTCTGCACAGATTTGACTGTCTTTCTCCAGGTTCACTTGTCCATTCTAAAGAGGCCTGAGCTAAGTCCATCCTCCGTAAGATATATTCCCTCCAGTGACTGCTCATTGAGCCTGCAATTAAGGGCCAGCAGAACAAGAATGTCCTCAGCTAAGAAGTTCACCCACCCTTCACTGCTTTCTTAATCTCCTCTCCTGGCTAATTGCAACAGACTATCACCTCCCTCCACCAAGCTCCCCAACTGTGTCAGTTTGTCTCCCCAAAGAGAAGGTAAGGTCCATAAAAGAGGAGACAACTCCATAGTCACCTCTGAATTCCTAGCATAAAGTAATGTTAAGAAATAGAACTATGATTATGGTTTCTTTCCTTTAAAACCTTTCTGGTTATTTGAATGAGACCTTGGAAGACGGGTGTTTGCAGTCAAGTATTTTGTTCCACAGGACTCTGGAGGCCTTTTTCGGAATGGCTGCTCACTGATTCATTCAAACCACAGCTTCTCATTCCAGGAGTAGCTGTGATTCTCTGCCAGGAGTTTGTGGTTACTCTCATGCCAGAAGAGCTTTAAACTATATCCTTACTTTGGATTTGTTATTTTTCCCCTCTTCCAACAAAATTGACTTTCCTTACTGTCTTACCTTGATGAATTTTTTTTTCATAGTTAACCCTTTAGTAAACCATGCTTCTCGGGATGGGCTTGGCCTTACATATGATCAGTCATCCAACTCCCAGTGTGAGAGGACTCGGGCTCACCTCCTACCCTCCTGTCAAGGCAACTGAAACTCAGTACAGGAGCCAACAGGCACCCCAGGGCTTCTAAGGCTTGCGTATCACCCAGAATCCCTGTTTTCTGGTTTGTCTTGGCTTCTGAGGATTTCCCCTCACTTTCTTCACAATTAGCTGTGCAGCTTGAAAGATGAAGAAGGAAGGTTTTATTTCTTAATCAGCATTTTAAGAAACTTGTGTAATGAAGGTTTTCACGAGTTTCTACAACCATCCATTGCCGAGACAGAAAACACACTAGATATTTTCTAAGTTTAGCTATCATGTGTATTTTCTCTTTTATTTTGTTTTTTAACTGCAAATAGACATTTTTTAATTAAAAAAAATAAGGCCCCAAATAGGATAGAGACTTGAAGGGGCATACAAAATTAAAGGGCAAAGACAGAAAAATGATAAATACTCTACAAGTTTAATATAATACTTACACTATGGATCAGATCAGCAATTCTCAGTAACAGCTAATTGAAATATGTCCATGAGGTAAAACGTCTCTCCTGTCAGGAGATGTCTAACAGAAAATAGAATTAAAACAACAAACTAAAATTCTAAGTCTGGCGAGGTACAGAAGTCTACCAGCTAAATGTGTCTTCTTCTGGAAAAGAGGGAGGCTCACCAGCTCTTTACTGTGGAGCCTGAGCCCAGGGGATGGCGGTGAAGTGAGCTCTGTAAGTACCCAATAGCAAACTTGTGATGAATAAAGAGATGTGAGCTTTGATGACAGAGATGATACTACTATTCACTTGTCCTGTAAAGTATGTCTTCACGTTCAGTGATCAATACCTCGGAGTCCTCAGGGATTAAGATTATAGGAAAATTCACAGCCCGCACCCAGACATCCTCTTTGAGCTCATGACAATGCACTTAGATGTCTCAAGGGCAACTCGAGCTCCACCTGCAAAGAGCTGACTTCAGGGTGCTCCTCCCATAGCCGTCCTACCCAGGGCCCCTGGTCGGGGGGCAAGGTCTCCCTGCCTCTCCCAGCTCAGGCCCATCACTCACAGATGTGACTGGACCCCACCTTCAGGGCCCAGATTTCCTCAGTCACCGAGTCCCACCACCCACACCTGACCTACCAGGTACTCACTGGCACTCACTCAGCACTGACTGTGTGCTGGGGACCACGCTGCACACTGTTCACACGTTATCTCACTGGATCTCCACAGCAGTCCTGGGAGGTCGGTACATCACTTCTTCAATTGATTAGATAAATTGTTTCACTTCCTTGAGTGCATCATCCAAAGTGACACAGCTACTCAGCCACAAAACTGGGACTGAAAACCACTTGAAAATTCTACACTCCTACACCTCGCTGCCACCCTAATCTGACTCATCACATCACCTCCTGCAGAGCCTTCTAAATGTTTCTAAGCATTCTACAAGACAAAAGTGATCTACGAGAGCACCCCACTCCCCTACTTAAGATCTGTCAATGACGGTCCACTGCCCTTAGGAGAAAGCCCCACCGGGCCTGAGCACAGCCCAACGGCCCGGCATCCGCGTTCCCTGCGCAGCCTCACCGCCTCACCCACCACGCAGATCTACACGTGCCGTGTCCAGGACAGGGATGCTGACTCCGTACAACCCGGGGCTCGTCTCAATCAAACAATGATCACCTTCTTCAGTGTTCACCCTCTTCAATGCTGACGGTCAGAAAAATATTTTCTCAGGATGAATCAATATCTTTTTCCTTACAATTTCCTGTCATTGATAATGAGCTCCATCCAAACTACAGAAGACCTAATTCTCAGTCTCCTTATCTGTAAAATGAGAATAACAAGGAAATATATGAAGTTTTAAGTGAAATAATATATATGTGAGGCTGAGGGACAATTCCCAACATACAGTAAGCACTCAATATGTGCTTACTTAATATTAATAGGAATATATTGCATTCCAGCAACCTTAACTCAATGTTTTATGGCTTTGTCCAACAGACTACAGACAAACATTTGGACGAACACCTTTGAGCAGATCAGCCCAAGCGTGCTGGGAGAGGTAAGCACTGACTCCAGTTACAGCTGCAGCCAACCAGCCCTACGGGGCTGGAGCAGTTTGCTCAAACTCTTAAATGTTGCTTGAGAATTTAGTTGTCATTAATGAATAAAGACAGGTGTTCTTTAGTCAAAATTCCTGAAACATATATCTTCAAAGATTGATGCAAATTTGATTTCAAGTACAACACTCTCACTAGAAAATATTTGAAAATGATAGTCTTAGCTCCCCTGCACATCAAAAAGGGCATGATCTTAATGTATCTGACTACACGAAAAGTGTTGTTTAAAGGAATTTAAGATGAAGCCATCCTAAATAAGCTCTAAGTATCATCTTCACAAAGCCCCACCCAAGGGTCTCATTTCTCACTTCCACATAGGTGTTCAGGTAGCTTAACCTGGGTCTTGGTTTCTTATAACACGGGGGTGGGAAGAGTTGTGGATAGATTTATGTAGCAAATATAAACCTAGGGTATTTGCTGTGTAGAAATCCTAGAAATAAACAAATTAATATATAGTCCTACCCTCAAGAAGCTCAGCCTTTCCATTTACAACAGCATTAAAAATAAAATGAGAGATACATTTAACAAAAATTTACAAGATTTGTACATTGAATATTTTGATGTATCACCGAAATAATACTTAAAAGATCTACATATATGGAACACATCCCATGTTCATGGAATGGTAGACAATATTGTTAAAAATGTTAAGACTCCCCAAAGTGAGTTACAAATTCAGTGGAATCCTTATCAATATTCCAGCTGACTTCTTTGCAAAAATTGAAAAAATGATCCCAAAATTCATATGGAAGTGCAAGGGGCCCAGGTCAGCCAAAACAATCTTGAAAAAGCAGAGCAAAGTTGGAGGACTCACTTTAAAGGGTACTAAAAAGCTATAGTACTAAGTCAGTATGGTACTGGCATAAGTTTGGATAAATAAATCTATGAGACATAATAAAAACCCAGGGGGAAAAAACTTACATTTACAGTCAGTATTCCACAAGGGTGCCAACAACACTCCATTGAAAGAATAGTCTATTCAACAAATGGTGCAGGGAGTGCTGAGTATCTGCAGGCAAAAGAATGAATCTGGAATCTGGACCCCCATATTTTAAATAAATAAAAATTAATTCAAAATTGATCACAGACAGAAACGTAAAAACTAAACCTATAAACTTTCCAAAAGAAGACGCAGTATAAATCTTTGTGGTCCTAGGATAGGCTTTGGTTTCCTAGATACAATACGAAGAGCACAAGTGATAGAAGAAAAAAGCAGATAAACTGGACTTCATCAAAATTAAAACCTTTTTGTTACAAATTACATCATCAAGAAAGTGAAATGACAGGGGAAGGGGGTATATCAAGTGACAGAGTGCATCCTTAGCAAGAAAAATAAAATAAATCAATACATCTAATTACCTCCCCTGTAAAGAAATTGTTTTAATGCTTAAAAAAACTAAAGTGAAAGGACAATCTGCAGAATAGGAGAAAAATTTTGCAAAGCATGTATCTAAGAAGAGACTAGTATTCAGGATATATAAAAAATGCTTACAACTGAACAATACAAAGAAAATCGACCCAATGTTTAAATTTGCCAAGGAATTAAATAAATACACATATGGCCGATAAGCACATGAAAAGAAGCTCAGCATCACTAGCCAAATCAAAATCAAAATGAGTTCTCATTTTACACCCACTAGGACGGTTATAATCAAAACATGGACAATAACAAGTGTCGTTGAGGAGGCAGAGATACCTCATTTGCGGCCAGTGGAAAGGGACAATGGTGCAGCTTCTTTGGAGAAGTCTGGTGTTTCCTCAAAATGTTAGAGATATATGGCTCAGCAATTCCACTCCTACATGTAGAGTCATCCCTCAGTATCCTCGGGGGGTTGGTTTCAGGAACCCCCCAACCTGGATACCATAATCCAAGGAAGTTCGATTCCCTTTACCACCAGCCATCTGGATCCATGAAGTGGAAACTACAGATATGGAGGGCCAACTGTACAGCCAACAGAATGAAAACATATTATCACAAAAACTTGCACATCAATATTCATGGCAGTATCATTCAGAGTAGCCAAAGGTTACAAACAATATCCATCCATCAATGAACGGATAAACAAAATTACCAAGAATAGGCCCACAAACTTTTGGTCATTGAATCTTTGACAAAGGAGGTGAGAACATACAATGGAGTAAAGACAGCCTCTTCAGAAATGGTGTAGGGAAAACTGGACAGCTGCATGTAAATCAATGAAGTTAGACTACTCCCTCACAGCATACACAAAAATAAATTCAAAATGGCTTAAAGACTTAAACATGTAGACAAGACACTATAAACCTCTTAGAAGAAAACATAGGCAAAATATCTGACATACATCTCAGCAATGTTCTCCTAGAGCAGTCTACTCAAGCAATAGAAATACAAGCAAAAATATACAAGTGGGATGTAATTAAACTTACAAGGTTTTGCACAGCAAAGGAAACAGTAAGCAAAACTAAAAGACAACCTATGGAATGGGAGAAAATAGTTGCAATAAATGAGACTGACAAGGGCTTAATTCCCAGAATATATAACACCTTTTACACTTGATAAGAAAGAAAAACAAACAATTCAATTCAAAAATGGGCAGAAGGCCTAAGGAAGCTTTTCTCCAATGAAGACATCCAAATGGCCAATATGCACATGAAAAAATGCTCAATATCATTATCAGAGAAATGCAAATCAAAACTGCAATCAAATATCACATCTCACCAGTCAGAATAGACATCATTCAGAAGTTCACAAACAATAAATGCTGGAGAGGCTGTGGAGAATAGGGAACCCTCCTACACTGTGGTTGCAGTTTGGTGGAGCCATTGTGGAAAACAGTACAGAGGTTCCTCAAAAGACAAAACATTGACCTCCCATATGACCCAGCAATCCCACTCCTGGGCATATATCCAGAAGGAACCGTAATTCAAAAAGACACCTACACCCCAATATTCAGAGCAGCACTATTTACAATAGCAAGACATGGAAACAACCTAAATGTCCACTGACAGATGACTGGATAAAGAGGTTGTAGTATATTTGTACAATAGACTACTATTCAGCCATAAAAAAATAATAAAATAATGCCATTTGTAGAAACATGAATGGACCTGGAGAATGTCATTCTAAGTGAAGTAAGCCAGAAAGAGAAAGAAAAATACCATATAAGATCGCTCACATGTGGAATCTAAAAAAACAAAGAAACAAAAAGATAAACTTATCTACAGAACAGAAACAGACACACAGACATAGAAACCAAACTATGGTTACCAGAGGGGATAGGTTGTGGGAAGAAATAAATTGGGAGTTCAAGATTTGCAGATACTGAGTATGTATAGAGTAAACAGCAAGTTTATACTGTATAGCACAGGAGAATATATTTAATAACTTATAGTAACTTATGTTGAAAAAGAATATGAAAATGAATACATGTATGTTCCTATATAAATGAAGTGTTGTGCTGTACACAAGAAACTGATGCAAAATTATAAACTGATGCAACATTATAAACTGACTAGAATTCAATGAAAATATTTTTAAATAGAGAAAAAACAAAAAAAAAAAGAAAAAGGATATTATAAAACCAAAAGAATAAAGTACTGACTGAGGCTACAACATGGATGAACCTTGAAAGTTTATACTGAAATAAGCCAGACACAAAAGGGCAAACAGTGCCCTTTTAGGTGAACTGTATCTAAGCATTTATTGTACTATTCCAGTAAATTTTCTGGAAGTTTGAACTCTCAAAATCAAAATAAAATGTATTATTAATTAAAAACCTAAAATGATTCCTCACAGGAGGGCTTTAATTATTAAATGCAGAAATGCATGTAAAGCTCCTGGAACAACACTTTGCACGTCCACACACAGTCACTGCTGTCACTGCCACTCAGAGGGTGGTGCCAGCGCTGATGAGGGCTGCCTCCAGTCGCTCCCCTGCAGACAGGAGTGAGGGCCTGGGCTCTGACAGGAAGGGTGACCGGGAACATGGGTTAGACAGAGCCACGCCCCAGACTTTGTATTACCCAACTTTCTTATACAAACTGCTCCATGTAACATAAACACGCTACAGGGATGTATCTTACGACACAGGGAATATAGCCAATGTTTTACAATAACTATAAATGGAGCATAACAATAAAAATTGTGCAACTATTGTACACCTGAAACATATCATATTGTAAATCAGCTATACTTTTATAAAATGTTAAAAAATAATTTTAAAATGTTATCACTTCAGTATTCAATTCGGTTTTTAAGTAACTAATAAACAGCTTAGAATGTATAAAACATTTAAGTGTGATGTTTGTTTACATATTTATTTACTTTCAGCCTCCTGCTAAAAGAGAAATTAAACAATTTTTAACACAGCTTAACAACCATAACAACAAAAAGACAAAAGTTAGAGTGAAGAGAAAATGGAGATTCAATACTTAAATGAAACCAGGGGGAGGTAAACTCATAAAAACGAATGCCATGAAGTCAGGGTAAGTGTTAAAGGCCGACTAGAAATTCAGCCGTAAGATTCTTGGCAGCTAAAGCAAAAAGTAAAAGATGATGGGGCGGGTGGTAGAGCTCAGTGGTAGAGCGTGTGCTTAGCGTGCACGGGGTCCCGGGTTCAACCGCCAGGGCCTCCTCTAACAGATAAATACACCTAATTACCTACCCCCCCAAAAGAGGCCCAAAGAAAAGAAAAAGAGAAATTTCTTTCCTAAGAAAACCTGATGTTAAATTTAGATTAAATACTTGAAAAAAAAAGAAAGAAAAATAGAAAAAGATGAGTGACACAAGCGATAATGCCCGTGAGATAAATCTGCGGTGGCTGCTGGCAGGTCCTCATCTCCCACGTGGGAAAATCTGAAACATACTTCTCACCACTCAGAGTCATCCTCAGCCCACCCCACCCCTCTCCCTGTTAAATGCAGGAGCACAGGCAGGGCCCGGCCTTTGCTCTCTCTGTGTCAACACAGTGAGACAGGATGGAAGGGGCCAGAGCACAGCCATTCAAAGAAGTCCACAGCAATTAACATCAAAATGGTGAAGGATTCAACCCCCAGTAGGCCTTGAGGCTCAGGATGAAGAGATTTTACTTCTAGCAGATCTTGAGCTTCATTATACACCCATTGTAATAGTAACATGGTGAATAACACGCCCCAAGGCACCATGGCCATCCCAAGGCTAGCCACAAAATGTCAAAGGGTGGGAAATGGCCAAATCCCTGGGAATCCCAGCCCCTTGCCCTTAGGCTGCTCCTTCTAATTATTAGCATATAAAACAACCAAGCCCATGAAAACCAGCAACACAGCGCCACCTCGTGGTCATCACTCTCTCTCCCTCTTCGGAGAAGGCCCACAATTTGTCTGTGGAGTGTGTACCTACTTTTAATCTGAGCACCCAACCCCCACACCTCGTGGCATTTCTCCTGCCTTTCAACGTGTCTCTGTGAATAAATCTACCTTTACTCAACAGTGGCTTGCTCTTGAAATCTTTCCTGCATGAAGCCAAGGACCCACGTCTGGTGGGGCACATTCCAGGGGCTCAACCAAAGCATGGGACACAGCCCTTCCCATGCCCCACATGTGTTTTCTTGTATCAACAGGACTGGGATGTGAAGGGAGTTCTGAGGCCCCAGCTAAGGGACAGAAGTAGCCCCCAGGACCAAAATGGCGGGCAGCCCCTCCCCCAGCAGGGGCCCTGAGGTCAGCCCGGTTCTCTGTGGTTCTCTGTTGTGCTGACTCCCCAGCCAGAGAGCGTTCTCCTAGGCCTGTCCCCACAAAACCCTTCTCTCCAAAATGCAAGCACATCATGTCACAGTCCTCTTATTCAACCAGGAAATTTTCAGACCACTATTTCCTTCCCTAGTAAAGAATCTATCTGTCCTCCCTCCCATCCCACCACTTCTTTCTTTGTGAGAACTCTGTACTCCCCATACACCATCCTGAACGCAGGTGCCTTGCTGGCTGGGACAGAGATGTTTCAGTCTCACACAGCCTGCATCCTTTCACTTTCCCCTTTCTACCTTAAAAAGCCTTTCCTGAGTCTCCCACCCCTCTGATTCTGAACTTCACAAAGTGCTGAGGTTGCAGTCACTGTGTGCATACATCCCAGGTTTTGACTAGGTTTCCTTCACAAGATCTTCATTAAGGAGCTTCATCAAGAAGTTTAAAGAGTCTTTTCTTACATCGGAGTGGAGGAGCCTGCATAAAATTTAAATGGCCTTGAAGAGAGAGTTAACCAGGGACAGAGAGGTCATAGGTCTTAGTCAACAGTGTCATGAGGCAAAATGTTCTTCGAAGGCTCAGAGTGGCTTCTGAACACGGAGTCGGGAGGGAGGAGGTGCCAGGCTGTGAGTGGGATGAGTGACACTGGGTACGCTACCCCAGCTGGGGAAGTATTGGATTTTGTTCTAGTTTTCCAAAGAATTTCTTAACACCTTTTCTCTTATTGTCACATACCATTTCCTACGGATTAAGAAAATCAATGTCAGTCATTTGGGCAACTTGGTAGAAGCTACACGATGCCATTCACAGGGCTGGGATGTAACAGCCACACCAGTCTAAGTTGAAAGACCAGTAGGGGTATTTCCAAGGTAATCACGGGCATGCAGCAATCTCCCCAGCTTCAATTACCTCATCTCAAAAGTGGGGCCAATAAAACTACCAAGCAAAGTGCGTGATGATTATGGCCGACATCTGTTTACTAGGTAAGTGCCCGTGACAGCTGACACTGGATTAGGAATGAGTATGATCAACGAGGCCCAGTCAGCCTGGTTACATGCACCCTGCCTTCATGCCTTGGTGCAGGAGCGGAGTTTGTTTAGCTGAAATGAACGCCCCCAGAGCAGCCCCGAAGGGAAAGCTCCTAGCTCTGCACGGCGAGACGTGTTCCTTTCCTTCTCTGAGCTGATAACAGTTTGCAGTCGTCTGTTTTTACATTTATTCCTTTAGTACCTGCCTCCCCTCCGGAGTGTTTGCTTAAGCAGCACAGGTCCAGGTTTGTGTTGCTGCCTGCCGGATATTCTGGGCTGGGAGACAGGCGACTCCACGTCTGGCTCTGGTGCTGAACGGAGAGGGCAGAAAGCCCAGGGGCCCATGCTGAACAGAGGCCCCTGCACCCAAAATTATGGTCTGACTTTGGGCAAATTACACCGTCTTCTTTACCCTAAGATTCCTCATCTGTTCATGAAAATAACTGCCCATGGCACGTAGAGTTTCAATGATTAAAGGAAATCACCAAATTCACAACCTATTCAAGGGGCTACCAGTACGTCCTCAACAGGCACATGCTACCTTTACGGCTGTGACACACGCTAAGCGGGGCGGAAGGACACAGTGAACACTGCTAAGTGCCTGTTAAGTGTTTCATGTGTGTTATAATACTGTTTAAACTTACAACAAACCCAGGAAGAAACGAATATTATAATGCATATTTCACAGATTCACCAACAGTTTAATGGAGGTTACACTCTAGTCCAAGGTCCTTTGGTGAGGAAATGGCGATTTAAACCTGAATCTGAGCCCAGGCCTGGGCTACACCTCTCTCCAATCCACCTCACCACTTGCCTATGAAATCCACCTGTCCAATACATGTTTGCACAGGCCAGCTCTTAAATGCAAATTGTGCCACCGTTTGTCAATGTTTGTTAATTACCATAAAGTGCTCTCAGAAACCGCTACAGAAAAGACAGGTTGACCCACATCCCTGCCAACAAAGAAGAGATATTTTGCCTTGCGTTCTCCTGTAATGTGCAGAAACCCTTCCCTACACCACCAAATTCAAATGTATGCTTCCTCCATGTTTATGTTTGCACACGGCTTATTAAAGTAGAAGGTACCTGCAGTAATTACATCTCGGTTCCTTTCCAAGTTTCCAGATTATCCACAGTCTGTGAATGAAAATACTACAATGTGAATTAAAATACTACAACCATGTCAGTAAACAAAGAATGCTGAAACCAAGTCATCAAGGCTGCCGCCACCCCCCAGTGCGGACAGACCTGAAGCCCAGCCTCTACAGCCACTCACATGCTGCCCTCTGAACAGACTGAGAATAAGAAGACAGGATAATTGCCCTAGATAGCTAGGTGCTTGTCTAAAGAATGAATCCAGTGAGGTCAAATGATACATACAAAGGCACTAAATTCTTTAACTTGAGATGCCTGGATTTCTTTAGATAACAAGCAATCTTTTATTCTTCCAACTCCCTGGTCTTTGTTGTAAAGCTCCTATATAATCCTAGTTCCTCCCCTACTTCTTGGGGGCAGACCCTCAGACAGATTTGAAGGCTGTCATCCCGCCTCGAGTCCTCCCGCCTAATAAAGTGTAACTCTAAACTTTCAGGCTACACATTTCTTTCAGTCGACAAGTCCCAGAATAGACACAACTCATCAATTCTGTAATGGAACACACTGGATCAGGAACCAAAAGCGTGTTCTAGTCCAGAAAAACTACGGGTCCCTCTTTCTTTCTGTCATTATACAATCCCACCAGAACTCATTAATTTTCTGTCTGCTCATCTGGCAACCAAACTCAGAGAAGAGTCAACTCAGCAGAGTGCTCTACTCGGGAGAACACCCCGCAGCAGCACTGCAGGCTACCTGCCCTCCCGCACGCTCTGCCGACCCATAGTGTCCTCTGTGGAGACCAGGCCAACAGAGGTGTTCCCAACAGCTGCAAAGTCCCACAGATTAAATAAAAGCATTATATTTTCTACGATATGTTATGTATATTACCATCTCTGAAAACAGCTTTGCCAGAAGCCCAAATTTTCCACATTAATCTGCATAGGCAATTCCGGCCGCCAAGGGAAAACAAGTCTTATGACGATGCTAAGGGCTCCAAAGTCCTCTCCAGGAGCATCAACCAAACTGCCTGCAGGCCTGCAGCTGCAGGCGGCTACATGTCTGTTTTTAAAGAAACCCCTTCCTGCCCTCGGGCGCTACAAAGTCCCTCTATGCCCTCCCATTTCAGGGTAAGAGCAGCCACTGCAGAAACTTGCAGGGCAGCACTGACAGGACTGGACACAGAGGATCAGAGCTAAACTAAGCCTTCTGATGACACGAGCTTGTCACTGTGTCATTTTACAGATGAAGGTATATACAGAGAGGTGGGGTGATCTTGCTCAAAGTCACACAGCTAATAAGTGGCAAAGTCTATAACTCAGCTCCACCCTCTGGCGTGACGCTCCAGCTGGGACACCCACAGGGTTCTCTCGTGCCTGCCTGAACAGTCCTTTAATGTCACTCATAACCCACCACGGTTTCTGACCCTAGCCTGACTTTTCAGCCTCTTCTCCCTCTAGTTTCTCAGGAACAAGGCTGCTCGGGCCACTGTGTGACTTCGGGCTCCCCAAACCCTCAGTGCTCAGGGTGGTCTTGCCTGTGCATCCAGCACCCTGCTCAGAGGCTCTTCCTCCCCTGCAGGAGGACGTTTCCACTCTCCACAGGGACACCCCCTCAGGGAAGCGCTCTTCTCGCCCTCAGCACGGCAGGTGTCCCAGGCCACATCCCGATCTGCCCCATTAGGACTGCCTGTGCCCAGGTCTGCTAGTCAGACCAGCAGCCTCAGAACCAGGGATTATGCCCGGGTCTCCCTGCAAACCTACTGCCCGCCTCACAGCCCCCAGCCAGTAGGTCACCTGGAAGTCACAGCAAGTGCCCCACCCAATCCCGAAATCTCTTCATTTGCCAGCACCGCTGATGACTGGTCTCCAAAGTTTGGTCAGTTTCACACAAAACAGCAGCTTCCACTGAAGCTGAGGGTTTTCACTTCTGCTCCCCATCCTTACTGGAAACGTCAAGGGAAACCAAAAGACCTTTTCTCAACCCTTTTCTGATGACACCTTCCCACCCACAATACTCACATGCTCAAGAGCTTTGGGTCCACGTGATTTTGTTTCCCTTATGCTAAGTGGCTCAAAACACTGCAGGATTCTTTCTCTTTTGAGAGTATTTGTTTGTACTGAGTTTATTGACTTTAATCTCTTTTTGTCTCTCTCTTAAGTGTCCCTAGCAGTTGCCACTTCTTACTCCCTTCAGCAGCCTCCCTCCCATCATCTAGTCTAGGAAATCATCTGTGATGAGGGGCCCGGGGGCAGTCACAGAAGATGGAACAAAGGTACAGAGAGGCTACATAATTTGCCCGAGAAGATCAGCTTCAAGCCCCAAAACTGTGTGTCACGTCCCTCTGTTTAACACTTATGCTAAACTAGTTAACTTTTTATAGATTATGGTTATAAACAGATGAGGTATCAAAATACATAGAAGGACACACATCAACTCTAAGATATTTATTAACCCCACTATTTTGTTTCTATTTATTTTATTTCTATTAAAAATATTAGGAACCTCTGCAGTCAATATAACAAAATGTTAATGGGTGTTAAATCCAGAATATAGAGGCGTAAGTGTATCATTACTCATAATTATTTGTATGCTCACAAGACAAAATGATTTGAACGTCTCTCTCCCCTCCCCCTATTCGCTACTGGCTCTCACCTGAGCTCCCAGACCACACATTTAACAGCCTTTCACTTTATCCACAGCTGAACTCATCAGGGTTCCCCCAAAGCTCCCTCTGCAGCTTTCCCTCCTCAGAGCACAGCAGGACCATTATTTACCTCATTAATCCACCCAGAAACCTGGGCCTTACTCCATCCTACCTTCACAGACATCATTCATCCTTTCCTTTTTACCATCTAAACATGCCTAAAATCTGTTCATTTTTTCCCGGTGACTGTTCCACTGACTGTCCCACCGCTCAGGTAGAAGCCACCAACACTGCCCACCTGGACTCACGAGTCTCCCAAGTGGCCTTCCAGCTGCTCTCCCCTACTTGAGACAAATTGGATTTTGTCACTCCCGTTCTTTTATGACTCTTTTCAAACCTAGTGTTCTTAGAAGAAACTCCAAGTTCTTCACATGGTGAAGGTGTTTGCCATGAAACTGTCAGCTCAGGGAGGGCAGGACCCCCCTCCTCCTTGGCCCTCCTCTTTCCCCAAGGCCCCGCCCTCTCCCTCGGCCCCACCTTCTCCCCCTCAGCCCCGCCCTCTGGCACAGCGCTGGCTCAGGAGGACCTACTGAGATACACCAGCCTGTATTCTAACCCTGGTGTTCAATACTTAGCAAATTGCTTCACTTATCCATACAAATCCAAGGTAGATTAGAAAGATTTTAGATGTTGAGCTAGACTATTGATTTGGGGATTTTGCACTAGCAACCTGCAATTACATGTTCTAATGATTCTGTCTTCTTAAAACCACACCCAGATTTAAGGAGTTATTTGTGGAATGTCTTCGGAGTAAAAGGGACTGTACTTTTACAGACTTTATGTTGTATAACATGAACAACCCGGACAGGGTCACAAATGGAACTGCCTCACAAGTGACAGAAGACAGGTGAGAGGCACAAAGCAACAGGTCGCAAAGACGGTAAGAGCAAATTTGTTTTGCCAACCCCCTCAAAAATGCCTGAAAGAACCAAAAATTCTGAATTTTGAAAGTAAAAGATTATCATATAGTGAAATAAAATAAATAATCCTCTTCATCAGGGTTTCAAGATCTGACTCCAGATTTTTTAGCAGGCCATACTGAATCCTAGCACAGAAAAATCAGATGGACTAGTGGTGAGTAAGTTCCAGGAAAATGGCAGTAATTCCTCCACTTGTGTAAGGACATACACTCACCTGCAGAAGGTGAATGTAGAACGCATTCTGGAGAAATTCAGTAGCTTCCAGGCTCCGCTTCTGGATGCCGAGGACACGGACAGCTTGGAAGCATGCTTCTAACAGTCACCAGAATTCTTACACTGCAGGGGGAAAAGGAGGCCCTCAGTCGATAGCAGAGATGTTCCTGTCGTTTATCACAGGCGGTGCCTCAGGGACTCAGTGCCCTGCCGCAGCCCGGCCCCAGGCGAGGACACGCAGCGTGGCCCACCGAAGCAGGAGGTGCACTGTGCTTGAGAAAGCCCATCCCCAATGGGGGCAAGAGTGGCTGGTGGGGTTGAGTGAACATATAAATGCCCACAGAAATATGCCTGCATTCATTCAAGTGATACAAGCAACAGTAGCAGGCTATTTAACATAATTTCAATTGTCAGTGGAAATTTTGCCATTCCTTTCCGCTTGTCCCCTGCACTCTGAAACAGGCTTAGGCTCTCTCACACCTGCAGCTCTGAAGCAAGAGTTGTGAAGTCATTTTACTTTGCTGCAAGTGTCCTCGGTCCCCTTGTAACTGTGTCTGTCCTCACTTAACACAGTCGGATATCTTCCTGGATCTCTGCCTGAGTTCCTTTCTCCTCCTCCTCAGATCCTGAGATAAAGGACAAGTGAAGGCACATGACCAGAAAAGGCACTGTGGACTTGACTGAAATCCACAGTGACCCCCTAAGTGAGTGCTGCCCACCCCTTACATTCGATACTCAAGGTTCTGCCCAGGGTGAGATCCAGCCCAGAGAGGTGGCCCAGGCCAATTGAAACCTACGTGGCTTGGGCACGGCGACAGGTGCAGGAGCTGGTTCCGGGGTCAGGCCCCTCCCCAACTCTGCTCCCCTCTCTCCCGAGGCCCCGCTGCCAAGCACTCAGGCTCCGTGATCTTATGTCCTTCTCTTCTACTCTACTCCAAACCCTTTTCCTTTTCCTTTTTTCCCTAATTATCCCCAGCTGGAGTGATTTTTCAATCGCAGTATCTGAAAAAATTTCCTGCAGCCGAAAATGAGGTCTCAAGAAGTCAAAGCACATATGCTACTTCCTGAAGAGTGCCGCTGGCTAGGGGGACCCTCACCAACACTCACGTGGCATCAGACATGTTTCAGGGTTGGCCACCCCCAACAAGAGTGTGCTGTGACCCCTATGCCAGCACAGCATCTCTGCTCACAAAAATATAGTTGGCCCACTTATCGGTTATTAAGAAGCAAAAATACAAAATTGCTCATGTTTCTTACTAAAATTATCTATGAAGCAGAAAAGGGAATTGTAATAGAAAAGAACAATTTTGACCCCATGTTAGGTCTGTTCCTTTGGCTTTAACCCTGTGCCCTGTTTTCTAGGCTCAGACTGGCTAGCTCTGCACCATTTGTAAAAGAAAGTTGCCTTTAGACTGAAATATCCAGGACAGCCTATTCTCCTGGCCGTGATCTTGAAGGATGCTAATTCATCTGCACTTATGTAGAGATGGCAAGTTGCAAAATAGAGAATAACCTTTGTTTTTTTTTTTTGGAGGTTTCACAGGGGCAACATGATTTGATCCGCATGGACAGCTGCAAGAACAGCGGATTCAAAGGACAGGCAATTCATACAGCAAGAAGTTTCCAACAACTAACCAAAACCCCGCCCCTTTTTAGTATAAAAGGAGACACAATTCTGACTTGTGGAAGATGATTCTCCAGGACATCAGTCTGCCATCTTCTGGATCTGCCAGCTTTGCAAATAAAGTCACTATTGCTTGCTCCAACACCTCATCTCCCGGTTTATTGGCCTGTCATGCAGCGAGCAGAATGAGTTTGGACTCGGTAACAAAATGACTGCATTGGAGGTAGTATGTCTCCACTGTTTCCTCGTTTCCAATATGTAACATGCACATTACTTATGATCTAGTGCAAATAATTCATCAAAGACAACCACAAAAAGAAACTATACTCACCCAGCTATCAATACTGAAGACAAAACCTGTCAATTTTATAAGCTGTTTAAGAACACAACCGAAAAACCTAACATAGGGAGTTGATTCCACGGAAATAAAATTATTTCTACTCCTTCAAAACTTTTTCTTTTCTTTTCTATTTTATTTTGTTTTGCTTATTGAAAAGAAAATAAAAGTCAGATCATTTTATTTCACGTATTTTTGTTATAGCTACATACTTTAAATACTACAGAGACTTAAATTGCAATAAAAAATTGTTCATATATTAGTATAAAGATATATACACAATCAATGGGGATTAGGAAAGGAGTGGACATTTACTAAAAATCCACTGCAATCCAGTCTTTTACAAGCATATCCTGGAATATAAGCTCTATTATCCAGGGGACCTCACCCACATTCTCACTGCTGAGTCCCTTAGTAATCAACTACTAAGGCACCAGCATGGAACCATGTGATCTGTATTTTAGGAATAAATGAGGGAATTCATTCAATTCTAAAACAAAAACCCTAAAATAAATACTGAACTTATTTACAGATAAAGAAAATTGGTCCCTCAAAAAGTAAAGTTTCTTCCTCAAGGTCACAAAGCTAATAACTGGTAAAGGCAAGATTTGAACTAATCTGCCTGATTCTAAAAACTAAGGTGGAAATCCCATTAGACTGGGGAGGGTCCAGCTGCGCAGCCTATCACCATATCTTTGTTCAGATCTAGCCTTAGGCAGCCTGAGACAGCACCCCATTCCTATGGAACTCGAGGGCAAATGATAACAATAAGGATTTTATATCCAGCAATTTCTTAGGTCTCATGTATATAAAGTGTCAGCAGGTCAGCAGAAAATCTCTGGAAACCATGAGTGGGTCCAGACCTTTTTGCTGATTAGAAACTCAATCTATCAGGACATAGTGACCTTCCCATGAGAGGCCACATGGACATAAACTAAAGGCAGCTGAACAATGAAAACTAGCAAGACCCTGGAAATCAAGCAAGAAGGATCCCTGCCATCCCCCAACCAGTTGCCTCTTCATCCACGTGGACACGAAGACAGAAGACCCGGGTTCTTGTCCAAGTTACACTATCATGGATTCTCACCCATAAAAAGGTACAACTCTATGCTGTCATAAGTCCTTTCCAACTCAAATATGATGACACCAATATCTCAGCAGAATATCTATGTCTCCACTTCCCCTCTTCTAATAGGAGAATATTTCTATGGACACAAAGCAGAAATCCAATTTAAAAAACCATGCACGAAGCCAGGTGAATTTCTGCTTAAGAGACTTTCCTCTCACGCTCAGTGAATGAAAACTCAGAAAAAGTGGTCCTTCTCCTTCAGCAAACGGGAGGCATCCTGATTGTGTGTGTGTGTGTGTGTGTGTGTGTGTGTGTATAAATCAAATATAATCGTCTGGGATGTGTACAGATTTTTTTTAATGTCACTGTAATTTCATGGGGATGAGCCAACATTTAAAGTAATTTGAATCTAGTGTTCTGAGACAGTCTCAGTTTCTTTTGGTGGAGGAGGTGAAAGGGGAGAGTAAAGGAGGAAAGAGGTAAATGAAACAAAGAAGTAAGAATACTGCTAGGGAAAGGCAAGACGTTAATTTTGTTCCTCATTGCATCACAACAAATTAGGGACTGGCTTTCCCCCGATGTCTTACCGAGCACTGAGTTGAAGAAGAAGAGGCGACAACCCATTTCTCACTGAGATTGTGGCTGTACATGGCATCTTATAGACACAAATCATTTACACTGATCAAACACTCTAGCAGCAGGCTGTAATTCTCCTGTTTTGAGAGACAAGAAAACAGGAGTTCAAAGAGGATGTATAACTTGACAAAAGTCAGAGGACCAGTAAACAAGAGAGGATGAATTCAAACTCAGATCTGAATGTAGAGTCTTATCTTCCCATTCCCAGGACTGGAAAATCCTTAACACACAGGCTCCCCAGCTCCCCTGCAGTGTTCCTGGCGCCAAGCATTTCCCATGGTAATGGTCTCCAGTTCTCACAGACACAGCGCTCTGTGCAGCCAATGACCTTGATCAGACCTTGATCATCTACCTGCCACGCCCACCAGGCTTCACCATACAGGCAGGAAAGCTGGCTTTCAAGTGCATACAAAGCCACCCCCGGTCTAACCTGGGCTCTTCTGCAGCTTCTCCAGCCTAAAGGCAGCCATGAAACTGCTCATAGTCTGTACATGAGCCACACTACCTCTCTCCATCTGTCTCCCCACCTATACTACTTAGCTATGACCATTTTGACAATCTTGGAAACAAATTTTTAAAAACAGAAAAGAAAGGATTCTGGAACAAGTGCTTAATACTTACAATTTTAAATGACAAGTTACAAATTGAGTATTGACAAACCGAATCTTCCTTTCTAAATGTCAGTTTTAAGCATTTAAATATATAATCGCAAAAAATTCTCACAAAATTAACAAAAACATAAACAATAAACTGGAATAAATTCAAAAATAATGCCCATGTTCTAAATGGAGAAACTTCAGGACTATACTGAGGGTTAAAGTAAGAGGTATGAATGTAGAGACATAAACATATTGCATGGAGGAAAGCAGTTTTGTAAAGATGTAAGTTCTCCTAAGAATAATTCAAAACTTACTAAAAACTCCCATGAAATTTCCAATCTGATTTTTTTTAACTTGAACAAAATATTTTGGAACTCTTCAGGAATAATAAAGTCATAATACTAGACAAGAAAATTTGGGATGGAAGAAAAGAATCAAAAAAAATCAGACTGCCAGTTATTAAATAAATTTTTACAATATGTAAGATATGGTGCTGGAGTAAGGAAGGGAGATTGACAGAAGGGAACCATGAGCTCAAAAAGAGACTCTAGTGTATGTAATTATTTTGTACAGGTGGGATTTCAAATCAAAGAGAAAAGTATGAATTCAATAATTGTCCTGGGACAATCAGAATCACCTAGAAAGAATAAATTTTATTCCTGTCATAATGACCACAAGATAAATTGCACATAATGATGTAAATAATAAAAAGTACTAATAACAGCAAATACAACCCTTTGCTCTTATTAACTCAACTTCTCCTCACTATAACAAGTACTATTATAATCACCACCTTACAGATTAAAAAAACCTACATAAGAGATGTATTCCATTATAAGGAAGTATTTCTAAGAATGTCAAAGTTAAAACCCATAAGGAAGACATTTATTATCTTAAGAGTAGTTTGAGCCACAACAAGATTAAAAGGAAATCTTGTTTCTGAACAAAATGAAAGGAAAGAAATGACAAGAAAAAGCTCTGTGATACATGTTGATGAAGTCACGAAGTAAATTTTCATAGCATACAAAGAGCTGTCACAAAGCAACAAGAAGCTCCCTCGCTTAAATGTTTCCAAAGGACAAAATGAATCATTCATTTTAAAAAATTCAAAAGGCTAATGAGTGAAAAAAGCTCAAAACTTCACTGGTCATCAAATGCAAACTAAAACAATGAAAAAGCACTTTTGCTTATCATATTGGTGAATATTTTTAAGATATTCTAGTTAGTGTCCATCTGTGGGAGAACAAATCATGAGCGACTTTTTCAGAGGATGACATATCAATGGATATGTAAACTCTGAAAAACGTACGTACGCACTGACTCAACTCCAATTCTAGGAATCGTTTCCTTTAGGAAAAAAAAAAAATCAGTCCAAACAGATGTATTCATCAGGGCATTTACACAGCACTGTTTAGAAAGGTGGGAAGAAAAACTGAAGTGAAATCATATCCAGCGATAGAGAATTGGTTACATAAGTAATTGTGCATTTTTTCATTCCCCAATGGAGAAGGAATTTCTAGAGTCACTTGAAAGGAGTCTGGGATGAATGTAAATGTCACATCCAGGGACTAAATTTCCAGAAGCCTTAACTAAAGGAATATACATACAAGATCACAGGAATGTCTGTACAAGAAGGATGCAAGTCAAACATTCTTTCTGACAGTGGAAAGTGGAGAAAACTTAACTGTCCACCATTAAGACAATATTACGGTAAATCACGGCGAGCTGCGGCTGCTGAGGGATCCGGCGTTTCGCCGTGGTCCAGGGTCTTGTCCACAGCAGTCTCCCACCAAATGTGTCCGTGGACAAGAGACGACACCCGCACATCAGGAGACCCCTCCAATCTATATGAAAGGACAGGGTGAGTCTGGAGTGGGAGGACGTCTATGATATACCCCTGAGTGTATAAAGCGAGCTGCAGAAAAACATATAGTATGGTCTCATTTTTAAATAAATCATATATACACACACCTATACATTGATTTCTCATATGTGTATATATATGTATCTCATAGGCATAAAGGTCATGAAATATATATACGAAATTTTCCACAGCTTTTACTCTCAGGAAATAATGGGAAGGGAGTTAGGGGCCTTCCTGTACCACCACAGTTCTCTTTTCAGTATTTCAGTTAAGTATACTTGGAATTTAAAAGTTTATTTAAGTCCGAAGTAAAATGGACGATGCATTCCGTAAGACAGAATGCTACACTGGTCATTAAAAATCATGCCAGGGGAGATAGAATATTGTAGAAAAACATGTAATAAGCCGAATGGAAAATGGAGATCTCCGCACAGTAAACAGGGACAGAGTGCTCACTGGTTTTTATGACAGAGCTGATACACACTGACGAAAAGAACAGAAAATAAATGTTAAATTGTTAATTATTATCTCTGAGTAGCGGGACCAGGATAGACTCTTTTGCCCCTTTTTTCAGACTTATTATATTAAATGCAAATTATTTTTCATCTGAAAAAAGCATTTTTAGGCGTGTAGTACCACGCATTGGGGAATAATACATGAATACTTACAGAAACAAGTAACTAGGAGACACCGCAGCAGCGCTACACAATGTAGAACGGGCGATCCTGATTAACATCGTGCAGTTACATAAGGACCCACAAAGTGAGAGCACCTGCTGTAACAGGGCGTAGCCCCCTTCTATTTGTCAGTTTTGTCTTCAGGTCTGAGGCAGTTCTGAGCACGGCCAGTGTCAGTGCTGGTGTCTGGATGAATGCTACTGGAGGTGAGGGCACCTGCAAGCGGAGAGGAAGAACAGAAACCATCCTCTGCCTTTTCTGTCTTGTTTCTTTGTTACTTTAAAAGAGAGGAATAAATAAGATAAACTGTGTATCTTCCCTACTGAAATTTCAGTAATGAAACCGTTTTTAAAGTCTTCACAGCTTATTTTCTGCCTATAACTGTCTTTTCAACAAAGCATCATATTTATTAAATGTGAATTGACTCAGTTAATTAACTCTCTGTTGAAACATTCTAGTAAAGAACATGAAATGCCTTATGTAAAAGAACCACACCTGCAGTGACTAGCACAGCTGTCTTGACGGCAGTGCATTCAGCCCACACCATCCTGTGGTCCTGAGCTCCTGATGCTGGTAAGAGAGCACGCTGCCGCCTCAGATGGAGAGATACTGTGAAAGAGTTTGAACTCTACAGTACTGACAAAACATAACTGACAAATCCCAGGCTCCTTTGAGGCTGTCATTTTCTGTTTCTGGCCAACCCCCGTCAATGAGCAGAACCACCTCATTCCCGAGTCATGGGACTCACGTGGGAAGCAGTTTTGGAGAAATTACCAGGTATAGAATGTAACAAACTATACATAGATCTCTGAAAAAAGAAAAGATGCAATACTCTGATTTTGGAAGAAACTCAAAATATTCTCCAAAGCCTTAGTAGCTGGAAAGGCTGGGCATCTCCTAAGCCACTTATTTATTTCACAGCCAGTGAGCATCTCCCACAAACCCTGTTTCCCTGTGTCTGCTGGGAGCCTCAGGCACACTGTTGCTGTCGATCTTATAAGTCACAGGGCAGACGTGTGTCTCTCATGCCTGCAACCCTCACACAGGCTTGCCTCCTAGCCTCACTGTCTGAACTTGGCCCCATTTCCTCACCTGTTTATTTGGTATCTGTTCTGTAAGCTGCCTGAAATGCTTTTTGGAACATGTCAGAAGATTCAGTGTGTAGATAAATGGACAGATGGACAGGTGAGAGATGGGCAGACAGACAGAGAGACTCCAAGAAAAGGGGAACAAAGAAAATTTCCTATGCAGAACCCTCTTCTAGTCAGGGAAGAAAACCACCACGGAGAAGTGTGAAGAGGCAGGTGGCTTAGGACTATTTCCTGGATTCCATGAAAAGTCCCACCAAGAGTGAGGGTAGAACTATAAATAATAAAAGAAAAAAGCATGCATGCTTGAAAAATATATCTACAATATGTACTTTCTAAAGAATAGATTCAAATCAGCACGGCCCAATAACAAAATCCTTGGGTATTTACAGAAGTGAGAATCCCATCTCCAAACCACAAGGCATCCCTTCGGAGCACTAAGAGTCTACACGGGACGGTCATAAAGCTGTAATCACAAAAGCTATGCTATCCTGCCCTTACGAGGAATGAGCAGCTGTGCTCGGGCTGCCCACGCGCCATTTACACCCCACAGCACCTCTAAGGGGGAGGGACGCCTAGCAAGCCCGTCTTTGCAGGACAGGAAACAAGTCCAGGAGAAGCTAAGCTGACCTAACATTTCTCCATCTCTCATGACTGGTCACTCCAGAGCAGGACTCGAACTCGGACCCACGTTTGTAATCACGGTACTACCGGGCTTTGCGTGCTTTTTGTGTGTATAATACATTTGTTTCTGGCATGAAAGGATATTTAATAAATGATCGGTTGTCCTGTCTATCTCATTAGCTCACAATCAATGTTTATAGTGTTGAATTGTACTCTTTTTCCCTGGAGAAAGGAATGGAACTAGCGGGTGTTAGAATGAGGTGGGGCTCCATTCTTTATCTGGTACCTCATCTCATCCAAGTCCCCAACCAGGGAGAAGGAGCAAATGTTTTCTTCATCTTTTAAAGAGAGGGCTCCACTGATGGTGACTTAACTCCAAAACCAAGTCTGGGGAAGGGCACATTCAGCAACCAGAGCATTATCACCTGTAGGAAGGCGAAAACAGCTCACGGGAGGGCTCAGGGGGTCAGCCTGATTTAATTTCAATCGATAAAACAGTAACACACTCTAAAAATACTAGCATGCAATCGATTGGCTCTTTCTTGACATCTAGCAATTTTCCACAGCCCACATGTAAAATGATCGTGAACAAGTGAAAGGAAGTGTCTATAGACAAGAAAAATCAATGCCACATGTAGACTGAAACCCAGGCTGGAGGAAAGGAAGAGAAAGGGCATAGTAAAGAAGTGGGGAAAGGCTGGGGAAATAAAATCATCACAAGGACTCTCAAGCATCATCCAACAATCATACAATCATTCAAGAGAGAGAGAGAGTTACTGAGGTCCTATTCTGTGCAAGGTTGTAGAGCGGGCAAAGCAAGAGCGCAGCGACCATGGTGGCAGCAAGTGGCGGGGCTCAAATACACTTCTGATCCTGGTACCTTGCACACTTGTCCTCAGTATAAAGGCAAAAAACAAAAAGTAAAATAAAACTCTGTAAACTCAAAGCATTGTTGAAAAAAAATTAAAGAAGACCTAAATACCTGGACAGACACACCACGCATATTCCTGGATCAGAAGACAGAGCTCTTGGAATGGCAGTGCTCCCCAAAGCAATCCGTATATTCAACGTGGTCTCGATCACAATCCCAGCGGGCTCCTCTGCAGAAACTGACTAGCTGCTGCTACAATTCATATGGGAATTCAAGGGTCTCAGTAACCAAAACGTACTTGAAAAAGAAGAACAATTTAAGAGGACTTGTTATTCTCAATTTCAATCCTTACAACTGTATCTCCAGGTGAGATTAGAGGCCATTGTGAAGTTATTACTTTGTTTATTCTTATTTTCTAAATTCTCTACAATGAATATAACTGTTACAATAAAAAGAATAAAAAGTAAGGTTTGTTTTAAAATATACACACCGATTCACTCATTGGGAAAAAAATATTTTAACTATAAAGAGGTAAACAAATATCTAGTGAAAAAGGACTACTTAAAAACAAGAGTGTATTTACATTTTTCATTAATTGAAAACTGAAAAGCACAAACACATCAAGTTTCTAGGGAGACCGATGCAACAAATTAAGTTATTTTCAAAAATTCTAATTGAACAATGAAAACTCAAGAAAGGGAAAATTGTGATTGACACCCAAGTGCAAACACATGGAAAGCAAAGGCCTAGAAATCACAGTTCCTTGAACTCTGATACTAACTCAATAGAAGAGGAAATTCCTCACTAAGGGGACAGTGGAATCCCATGCATAAGACAGCATACACAGTACAAACTGCACTAGAATCTGAGGTGATTTTCTTAGAAGAATTCCAAGGTTACAACATTGCTGAAAAACTATAAAAACACTGAAAGACAGATTAAAACACACAGTCATATATATTATATAGAAACATATGAAGTCTACTCCCATGTTGCATAGAAATACAAACATATTTGTTCATTTATGGGCACTGAATATTTTATCCCATGTAGAATATTTCAACTAAAACAAATAATCAATAATACACAACTCTTGTCAAATCTTCTTGATAAGTTACTCTGCTATGTAACCATAATGTGTCTAAGATAGATCTAAAATTAGTGAAAAAGTTCTTTGTATGGTTTCTTGAACTCTTCTCAAAATTCCAAACTTAATTTTAAAATAGATCTGAGCAGTATTTCTATATTAACTTTTCCCTCGTGGAATGAACAACACAGTCTGTTGTCAAAATTCTGTCCTTAGAATGATTCACGAGCACCGTATCCTAACAAAACTGCTGGACAGCAAGGCACTATCCAGACACTGTGACCAAACAAACGAAACACAAGGAAGACAGTGACCCTATTCTGGAGGGCTTACCGTATGTTTCAACACCGGGTATTTATTTGATTGGTTTGATTGGTTAGCAAAATAAAATCAATCAAGTACTTTCTGCTTTGAGCATTCAGTAAGTCATGACTCTGTTGTTAGTGTCATGAGAAGGAAAGACTTAAGCATGACTTGATTAGGTCAATTGGCAAAAGCCATCACTGGGGAGTGAGTAATAAAGAAGTTAACTGATAGCAATGCTTCTGCCTACAAGAGACCTAAAATAAACCTACACTGATCTCTTTAAGGAAATGAGGAGATGAGGCCCCAATGAGAAAAACAAAAACAAGAAATCAAAAAAGTAAAGACTTTTTCATTAACGGTTCCAGGAAGTAGTGGAGCATGGTGGTGAGGATCACAGATGCTTGGGACAAACATGAGGGTCTGAATTCCAACAGCAACTGTGTAGCTTTGACACTGATAAGTCAGTGAAATTTTCTGAATCTCAGTCTCCTATCCATAGACTGGGGACAACAACAGCACCTGTCTCCTAGAACGGTCCTAATAATTAAGTTATTTTATATATAAAAGGTTAAATAAAATACCTCAGATATTAAATATTACCCCAAAAGCACAAGGAAAAAAGAAAACAGAGATAAATTGGAGTTCATCAAAATTTAAAACTTTGCTTCAAATGTCACCATCCAGAAAGTGAAAAAACAACACACAGGAGAAAATTTTTTCAAATCATTTATCTGATAAGGAATTTGTATCTATAAAAAAAAAAAACAAAAAGGAACTCCTACAACTCAACAATAAAAAGGCAACTCAATTAAAAAATGAATAGAGGATCTGAAAAACATTTTTCAAGGAAAATATACAAATGGCCAAAAAGCACAAAGAAACGATGTTCAATATCATTAGCTGTAAGGGAAATCAAGTCAAAACCACTAGGAGAAACCGCTTCACACTCACTACAATAGGTTATAATCAAAAAAAGTGTAACAAGCACTAATGAGGACACAGAAGAAACGGAGGTCGCAGCCGTTGCTGGTGAGGATATAACACAGCGTAGCCAACTTGGAAAAATGCCTGTCAGGTCCTTAGAGAGTTGAACATTTGGTTTCTGAATGACCAGGCAATTTTGCTTCCTGGGCACACACGTAAGAGAACTGAAAACAAATGTTCACATAAAAACTCCTACAGGAATATTCACGGCGCCATTACTCATCACAGCCAAAAAGCAGAAACAACACAAATGTCTATCACGTGATGAATGGGTAAACAGAGGGGCCCAGCCATACAGTGGAATACTATTCAGGAATAGCAAAGCATAGAGTACTGACCCAGGCCACAACTTGGACAAATATTGAAAACGTTACTCACTGTGAAAGAAGTCAGTCACAATAGATGGTTCCACTTACATGAAGTAACTAGATTTACATGAAATTTCCAGCACAGGCAAATCCGCAGAGAGAGAAAAGTGGCTTTCTGGGGCTGTGGGAGGATGGGGAAGATGGGAATGTCTGCATATGCGTAAGGGGCTTCCTGTTGGGGGGATGAAAATGTTCTAAGATTGACTGGGATGAACAATTCTGGGCATAGAGTAAAAACCGCCGTACATTTTAATGGGTGAATTGTTATTAAAACTGGTAAGAAAAAAAGCACCTCCAGCCAGTTACCTTCCTATAGTAAATGCAAATTGCTAAATTTTATTACAGGAAGAAGAAACTGCCCTCAGCATGAAAGCAGGAGTTCAGCAAATGTGAGTTAACCGAAATTGGAAAAGAGCATTTCACTTGAAAGAGTTGCTGAGTGTACACAAATTATTAAGACATGACGAGGAAAATCAGTTTGACATCACGAAGAAGCATTCTGCTTCAAATGCAGATCAAGGATTCGGCAAGCCCAGCTGCTAGAAATGACCAGAGAAGAAACCTGGTTCTTTAAACAAGCGCCAGAGCCAACAAGGAAATAATGGTGAGGAAAGCAGGCGGCCGAAAATCTGGAACAGTTTGCTACAAATACTTTCTCCACTGAAAATTCAAAAACAAAATGAAAGTGATGTGATATTGTGTTGACCTCACGTGAATGGGCTTCCTCCGGTGCTCGACAGTTTTGTAACCCCGAATGAGAGACTCAGGAGAATCAGAATGGCTCCTGGGAGTCCCCAAATAACTGCCCACCAGCACGCTGACCACCATCACATCTGCCAGGGTGTAATTGCAGAGAAGAGACCAACTTCTGAAAGACACAGGAAATATTGACAAGGGAAAAAAAGGCTGATGTCAGTCTTGGGACAGAGGCCCTGAGAGCAGAGGCCAGAAGGCTGCAGGTGAACTGGAGTGGCCCTGGGGCAGGAAGGGACCACGGGGGAGCAGATCTCAATTCTCTTCTCTCTCTCCCTAGGGTAGGAGAGATAAAGTCTGCATCCTTCTCACCTGGAACTGTGGGTTCTGGCTGGCAGAAGTCTTACCGACATGGAATGAATGACTCAAGACTGTGGAAAAAGGAAAGAAAGCGAGAAGGAGTAGGGAGCCAACTCCAAGAGCCTCTCAAATGCTCCCATATTTATTGTGTATAATCAAAGAAAATAGTCTTTAACAGTTGTGTGATAGTAAACAGGAACTTGGGGAAAGACAGGATGAGACAGAGCTTGTAGAATCCACAATGAGTAAAAAGGCTTAGTTTACCTTTAGGGTAGTCATGGGGAGAGGGGAACAAGATAAATTCTTTAGATATTCATTAAAAGCAGACCAACAGTCCAGCCAGGTCCGTGTTTAGGGGATAATAGACTAACAGCACGCACGCCCAGCATTTATAGCTGATGGCCTGGCTCATTGCTGTGCAATGAACAGAGTGCTATCTAAAACATCAAATATGCAAGCAAGGCATTGTCTCTGCTTTTTATGGCAAGGAGACAGGAGTGAGGATGCACAGGTGCTTGCTTGAAAGCAGTTACTAAGCACACTTTTTCTTCTTAAAGTTGACATGCATCTGGTGTCTGTTAAATTTGTTAACCCAATCATGGGTTATCACATGGAACCATTATGGAGGACACCCTAGGATGACAAATCCTGGCTCTGGGTCTTTTCCTGCCAGCTTCGGCCATTCCAGCAGGGTCTAGACACATCCCTGAATAACGATCCCACAGAACCACCCAGACTCTTAACTCCTGGTGCTTGGAACTTAATTTTAGCTCTACACAACTTAACATAGAAAAGTTTCAGAAATAATAGATATTATATTCTTTTTATATCTCATCATAGAACTGATTTTTCTGATTGCTCTAAGCTGCTTCTACTTGGTAAATCACCTAATTCTGCAGGTGAATTCAGTACTTTCCATTGCGCATAACTAGACAGTCTGGGCCCTCTGACTTCTATTGCTCAAATAAATACCGATACACCTAATTGATTTCATTGTTCATCAATTTCAGCCTGGAGGTGAGGGAGTGTCACTCTGTTCCTCAGCCCACCCTCTATTCTCTTCAGCAACTCAGGCCTCCTGAATACAAAACGTAGCATCTGTTTCCCTTCATCTACACTTTCCACAAACGCAACAGGAAACATCAGCCTAGAGAATGAATTCAACACAAATGTTAAAACAAATATCTACAAACCTGAAGCAACTCTATCTCCGAATCATGATACACAATGACATGAAAGTAAGGGTGTCAGGTACAAAGCACGCGTGAGCCTGACCACCTCATTTCTATTCTTCAAAGGAAGGAAGGTTTTCATGTTTTTTATTATCATTCTTTGTCATTGTTTCTGATTAAGCCAAAAAATAGTTTATGAAATAATTAAGCACTGCAATAACAGATTTTCGCTGTATCAATTACAGAAGGCATTCAGAGGGGATAGGAAAACCCACCTATGTAAAAAATGCAAAATTTCTTCCCCTGTTAAGAACACGTATACAAAATGCAACAGAGAATTCAAATTCATGTGGAGAGGAGCAAAAGCCACAGAATCAAAGTCATTTCTATGAGTCAATTCAAAATTCACTGGACAAACATGCTCAATGCATTCAAAGAATTTTAAAGGCACACTGCAAACCATTCACTTAATGATCTACAGGCTAGAGGAAGAATTTCCCTCTTTAACAGACAACAGAAATCAATAGGATGCCCCACCAAACGAGGACCAAACAACAATCAGGTTTTTAACAGTTCTGATAAATCAGCATGTTCTAAACATCAAAATCCAGAAATTTTAAACATTCATTCACACCACAATGAAATAAGCACTTAAAAAAAAAAACAATAACCCGAAGAATCTAAGCACAATTTTCATGTACCTGGATCAATGGGAAATTCTTGTAACGCTGGAAGAAAGAACAGGCTATAGCCTTTTACTTAAAAAACAAAACTACATTTAAAGATAACTGCTAAAACACATTTCATCATTCATGTTGCCTTGAAAAATCTGAGGCACTCATATCTGATCAGAAAGGCAATTCTGAGTAATAGTATGTTACAATTCAGTGCCAGTTTGCTTTAGTAGAAAAAAGAAAAGCTACTGTTTCTCATCCTGCACAAAGAGTAAAGAACCTTCCTGCCTCTATCTCCTCCTATTTTCTAAGCTCATTCTCCCCAACCCTTCTGAAACAAGTATGAGAAACTTTTATTCCCACCAATATGCCAAATGACAAAAGAGTATCAATTTATTTGTATAAATATATGCCTACGCCTTGAACTGGAAGAGAAAGGTATCAGAAGGCTATATGGAACTTATTTCTACCTTCCTGAATTCACACACACACACACACACACGTTCACAGAGACACATACATGTACACACTGAATTACTGGGCAATTCACAAGCTGAGGTCTTCCAATTTATAGAAGATAACTTTGTAGTTAGTTTAAAATACAAAACTGTCAGCTTTTGAAAGCCTTCATCATCTGCTAAATCATCCAAATATCAACGAGACCCAATTAGCCTTCTCTGTAGAATATAATTTCCCATGATGGCAAAACAGACCCTAAGTAATGGATCCAAGACTCGTGTTTATCACTACCTATGATCGTTTTTAAACACGTAAACAGATTCAGAAAGTATGTCCCAACAACATTTATTCTTATTGACATAGCATATGTATTCAATTGTCTATACAGAAAATAGGTCCCATGATGGTGTTTAAGAGCTATTTTGTGTATTGAAATATTTATTTTTAAGTTCAGACAAGGAGGGTCTGTATTACTCAGTTGTAGAACACCTGCTTAGCATGCACAATGTGCTGGCTTCAGTCCCCAGTACCTTCATAAAAATAAATAAAAATAAGTGCTTATTTAAAAATAAGAATAAATTTATAAAAAGAGTAAATGCAGACTAAAAACCACTGCAATCTAGGAGCCATAATTTTAATAAAAAACAAGAGTTTCTATCAAATATTCACTATATGACAATCACAGAGACAACCACAAATCGCCCCTGACCACCATCAGGTGTGATTCTCAGCAACCCTACTAAGTAGACACCGAAGAGAAACCCAGCATTGCGGATGAAGAAACGGAGCTCGGAGGAGCCGGGGATGCTGACCGTCCTGCTCCCCGTGACACCACGTCAGCCCAGGATGAGGGCTGACAGAGCTGCACTGAGGGGACACCCAGCTGCAAGGAACCTTGGTGCACTGGTGAGTCCCAGAAAACACTCAAAACTGTTCAGTGAAGAACCAGCTCAAATATATTACATTGTGCCACATCCTTTAAACAGGGAACATGACTGAGACCTTTTTGATGCCTCCGTGTCCTTTCTGCCATTATCAATTATTTGCCCTCTCAGGGTGACCAGTGATGAACTGGACCCCATATGAAATGCACTCAGATGGCAGAGCTTTTAAAGCTGTTTTATGAAGTTTGTAAGACTCTGTCTATGCCTCACACAGGCGGTCATCCATCACTTCTCACCGGTGTGGATGTACCACATGAAATCACACCTTTCTGCTTTTTAAAATCCCTCCATGTAATCCAGACTTTTCAACAGCAAAGAAGCAGCTCAACCAGAAACAGCGGATAGCTTTTCACCAAATGGAATCGAACAGCCCATCGGACTACCTGGAAGCCCTTTTTTTCTATTAAACCCACTTCCAAGGACTTCATTATTTTCTGATTGGTGGACTTGGCCTCTGACTGGCCTACTCTGAGAGCTCCCAGCCTCACATCCGGGGGTGGGAGAGGACCCTGCTGTTCGGGGAAATCAGTGCGGAAGGCGGAAAACTGCCACCCAGGTCCGCACGGGTAGAAGTGCCACAACGTGCTCAGAAATTATACCGTCAGCAACCCTGGGATCCCATGGACTGATGTCACATTAACCAAACTCATGAGAGACTGATGCAAGAAAACCAGAAATTGAATTTATTAATGTAACAGGAGATGTGAAACTACGAACCAGACTGAAATATCAGAGTTCAACTATGAGTACAGATTCTCCTCAGCGGCCCAATCACGGGCAGGCAGTCACATGGCAACCATGGACAGAAGCAGAGCAGGAAGGGTTTCTAGATTAACTCAGTGGACTAAATTTCTGTTATACGAACAGATCTGCTGCCCAGAAGACATTTAACGCCAATCACGGTGCACTGTCCGTGGACAGTGGCTGAGACACGACTGTGAGCACCTGTGTAACTCTCCTTTCCCTGTCCTTTCTGGGCTAAGTGATGCACAGAGGTACAGAGATCCAGGGATGCAGATACCTCTAAACACCCAAAGCCCATCCCTGGGAGCCTGGAAACCAGACAGCCATGGTTTAAATACCAGCTCTGCCACTTACTAGCTCTGTGACCTTGGCCAACTTTCTTACTCTCTCCATGCCTCAATTTCCACATTGTAAACCTGGGATAACAATCAAATATCCCTTACTCACTTGTTGTGAAGTTTGAAGGATTCATTTCTGTAAAACGCTCAGAAAAAAATGTAGCACATTTTTGGTGCTCAACAAATGTGAATTTAATAAGAAAGTGATTTACAAGTCTCCCTACTAATCATCTTCTGTGTTTCATGGCTAGTCTGAGTCCCAAAGGAAATCCTTATTTCCCCTCTTATAAACTCTTGGGGAGCACCCTTCTCTTGCATCCCACCACCTGTTTAAACTGTGAGAAGGGATGCCTCCTCCACACTCCTCTGGTCCATGGAGAGTGCTTCCCCCTTCACACCCCTGACCCCTGGCCAACGGCTAGCACTCTTCACAATAACAGATTGAGGTGTGAGTCTGGAGAGACAAGCAGGGCATATGAAACCTTTCCTTTCCCTCCAGTGTTGGCCACCCTTGGGAAGCACCCGGGATGCTCAGCTCCATGGCAGGGCAGCCCTGTGCAGGATGGGGCAGATCATCTTAAGGGAAGGCTCGCTGTGGCCCAGAGCTAACTGGGACTGCATGAGTCTCTAATTCTGGGACACAGTATCATGACACGCATTTTCCCACAGCCCTGAATTTCATGGAGAACGTGGCTTCATCAGTAATAAAGGAGACATTTATCGCCTGTCTGTTCTTCTGTGTCATCTCTCAGTTGGCTGCTGGAGAAAACATGTGTATAAGTATTGGGTCCACTTAAGCCCCAATATATATGAAGTACCAAAAAATTCTGTGGCTTAACATTGTTTCAGGGTGACTGCGTAACGGTCTTGACTTTGCTGATGCTAAATTATGGGTATAGGAACTATGGAACCTCCTCAAATACTTTCATCATAAAACCAGCTTTTCTTATTTTCCTGTTTCTTAGTAATTGCCAAAGACTGTAAAATGATGGCTTCATACAAAACAGGAGCTAAACTTTATGAGCCCTTTGACATTCCCACTGTGCTAAACAATTTACATAATTTCTGATTCTCACAATTCTGCAAAGCATATACGAGCATCCCCATCTCACAGACGAGGGAGAAACTCAGAACAAACTGACTCAGGCTCACGTGGCTCAGTGGCAGCGCGTGCACGCAAACCCAAGTCAAATCACTACACCCCTTCTTCTATGTACAAAATCACCTCCCACCAAATGACACACAGCGGGTGGGTCAATACTCAGGGAACTCAGTACACTTTTCAGCTTTAAGGTGCTCAAGAGGCCGCTTCTAGCTGCTTTATAAAATCCCGGCTCACTGGTTGCTAACACTGGAATAAAAGACTGATTTTGCCATTGTTTGCACAGCAAGTCTGAAATGTTCACAGCGAGATGACAGAATAAAACAAAGATATAAGCAGAATAATTTTTCCAGGTAGACAGACATAATGGACATTGTGCTATTCTGAAGCACTAAGCAACGGAATCAAAGCAAAAAAATATTTGTTAAGCCTTCTTTTACAAACAGGAAAATTAAGACTGTATGAAGGTGCAACAGCGCCTCCTATGGCTAAAAAGACCTTCCAGGTTGCCGGGAAAGATGCAACACAAAAATTGCCTGTTGAATCAGAAACAAGAATCAGATAACTAAAAGCTTATGTAGCACATACTGCAGTTTGCTTCGGGGAAGGGAGGGGTATTCAGTATTTAATCTGACATTGCTAATACTCTTGAATATAAACAAAAGACACAGGCTCATGGAAACTCATTTTAGAAGAGGAAAGAATCCAGTCCAGCCACTTCATTTTACAGGAGGGGAGACTGAGATCTGGGATCTGTCCTTCCGGCAATCAGCAGCAAAGCTCTCTCTCCTAGGCCTCATGTCATGCACTGTAGCAAAAACCAACTGATCTGTACTAGACCTCTATTCATAAAAGTCACGTCTGTATTTTTCCAAAATTAGGTAATCTAAGTATCTTGCAAAATACTTCTCAAAGAGCCAGGAAATCATACAAGTGTATTGAAATACAAAAACATTTATTTGCACATTAAAACAGCATGAGATTTATTCTATTAAAAAAAGTGACATGTCAAATCAATGTTTTGATATTTTAAAACCTATTAAGCATTCAGAAAAATAAATCAAAATTTCTTTAATCACAAAAGAAAGAAGCTTATTCCCTTAAAATGATCAATGTGGATTTTTCTAAACTTAATAGTTCTGGTCAGATTTCTACGAATTTAAATGTCTGAGTGGATGGTTACACGGCAACATGAATTCTGAGTTGTAACAACACACATTCTGTGTAAATAATCTTCAAGGCCGTCTGCTTAAAGTGATTTAACTAGTCCCTGTCTCACTAGAATGATACAGATTTCATTAAACCTTCATACTGCACACACACCCAAAACCCTGTATCCTTGTTACTTTAAGCCATATTCATATATTCATATATATGCATATTGAATATGCATCAGAAACAAGCCACCCTCTTTAGTATTCAAAGTTGATCCTTCTAAACTATCTGTCCTTGTGACAGCATATTTTTACTAAGAAGCTCTTGGGTGCTTCGTATACAAGGCGTCTACATCTCACAGTCAAACAAGGTAAACGGCATCACTCAAATTTCACAAATGAGGAAATGTACTTAAGCCATGAAAACAACTTACATATTCATCATCAGGAAAGAAAAGAGTAAAGATTTTACTTACAATATTCACTGACAAAACTTTCCTCCATACTAAGACTACATAGAACCAATTCAGTCTTTGTAAATTTTTCTGTCAATAAGCACCACTAGAGAAAAACAAGCAACATCATTAGCAATGGTTGGACTTTCAAAGCCCACTCCTATTTTGCACTATAATCATTTTTAATATTTTTTTTTAGTGTTTACAGAGCACTAAAATAAAAAAATATAAACTTTTTAAGCCATTGCCTGAGAATGCAACATTTGTGAAAATGTACAATTTCAATTTATGCCACTCTGTCTCACATTCTCACTGGTGTGTCTCCTTTGAAGGCTTCATCAAACTGAGACCGCTAAAATCGTTCACTTATGGACTCACAGGAGTTCGGGAAACCACTCAACACGGGGCTGATCAGAGGAGACATTGAGAAAGCATCCTGTGCAGCCTGGGTTCCAGCCCTGAGTCTGCCAGCGCCAGCTGTGTGAGATTTTGGACAAGCTGCCCCATTTCTCAATCCCTCAGCTGCAAAAAAGGAGACACTGATGCCTACCCTTAAACACCTGCTATGAGGTAAAATATGAGGAAAGCATTTTAGCCTTAGGGAGGTGTCCACTCAGAGCAAGCTTGGTCATTATGATGATGAGGATTACTTTTAATAAGTTAAGGCAGACAAAAAATTAGAAATCACCATAAAGGAGAAACATTTTATGTCAATGAGCATTTCCTTTTGAATGGATTGCAGAATGTTTTATAGAATTTTTTCATAAACCAATTTTTGTCCACTAATTATAGATTTACAAGTTCATGGACATGTCTCCAGAAAAAGAATTAGAGGCCTCTAACCTCTGAATACTAAGAAAGAAAAGTTTAAAAAAAAATCACGGGGGAGATTATACCTCACTTGAGAGAGTATGTGCTCAGCATGCATGAGACCCTCAGTTCAGACACCAGTAACGCCATTTAAAGACTTTTTTTTTCAAGAAATGGAGAATTAAATCAAAAAGATGGAGGAATACAGAATTTTTTTAGAGACTCAACTCAGATTTAAGATGGGGGAAAAATATCCATTTCTCATAGGAAATCTTGAGAACTATGTAAACCGGATCTGAGTTGTCTAATCTTTTAACATTATTCATGAATTCCTATTACAAAGTCTTAAAACTGCCTGATAACCCACAGTGGTGATACTGATCATAACAGCTGCCAACAACGGATTGAGCTCCGGCTAGGACTGCTCTGTTCGGCCATCTCTGCCCCTGAGGCCTCACCAGGCTGAGAGCACTAAATTTTGTCATTCATGAGCATCTCGTGTAAGTCCTCCCTTTCTGCTCCTCACTCTCCCCTCACCAGCCCCTCTGAGGGAAACACTGTTATCATCTTCCACACCCACAGATAAGGCCACTGAGGCACAGAGACTAAACCTGCTCCAGGTCACATCGGCATTAAAGGACCTCTATATTTCTGCTGTTTTACTATTGACAAAGGAATCTGAGATATCAATTCAAGGGAGACTGTTAAATAATCAAGTCTGTCAGGTCTTCACCTCAAAGAGCAGATACTATAGATTCCTGATGTAGGATGAGGCTGCCGCCACAAACTGACTCAGCTTGAAATTAATATCCAAGATGAAGCAGCGGATACACGTAAATATTCACGATTGTCAACTCCGCTCACGGGTCTGGGCACTTCACTGCCTGAACGGGGGTGAAATCCCCACCCCTGTCAGGGATGGAAGCGAGGCTCTTCCCAGTGTCACCCAGGCTTCACGGGCTGTTTCCCCCCACAGGCTGTCCTCAACGATTAAAAATCTCTCAAGATTTTTACACCATGCAAAACTGAAAGACATTTCTGCAGATGGAGCATTTTCTCAAGCTTAAAAATTTTTTGCTTACACTCAGCAAGGGGGAAAATAACACATGACTCTGCAAAGTCTCTGAGCCTCACCACTCACAGGAGTAGAATGGCCTCAGCACAAGATGACTCTTCACGTATGAGAACAAAATAAAGCCGCCCCCAACCACAGGCACTCCCAGAGACAGCGCTCAGCAGTATTCTGCACAGTCACGGTTGTGCAGCACTCACCACCATCTATTTCCAGAACACTTCATCACCCCAGAAGAACATCCCTGTCACTAGCAGTCACTCCCCAACACCCCTCCACCCAGCCCCTTGCAACCATCACCTGCTCTCTGCCTCTGCCTATTCTGAGCATTTCAGATCACTGAAGTCAACAATATGTGGCCGTTTGTGTCTGCTTCCTTTCACTTAACGTGCTGTTATCAAGGTTCGTCCATGTTGAAGTGGTATCAGCATCTCTCTCTTTTTTTTTTTTTGAAAGTGTTAAAGTTTATTAGAAGGTGGTAAGTACTATCAAATAGAGTAGAGAGGAGCATAAGTGATTGGGTTTCAAAGGGAAAAGAGCGGGTTGAGCAGTCAGGGTGGACTTCCCAGAAGCGGTGGCCATTTTCATATTCCCCTTTATTATTTTTTTCTTTTTTATTCACTCTTACGTCTGAATAATATTCCACTACATGGAGATACTACATTCTGTTCATCCATTCAGCAGCTACGTATGGACAAGGTCCAGAAGAATGAGTGTAAGAGGTGACTAGGCAGGGATGGCATTTAAGCAAAGGGCAAGATGTGCTTTCAAAAAATAAAAGCCAACAAACAGAGGCACAAGGAAATTCAGCGCGTTTCTGAGAAAGTGCATGCTTGCTTCAGCATGACTGCCGTGCAGGGCTGGGGGGGTGTGGAGTGACAGGAGACACAATGAGGGAGTCACCTGAGAATATTCCCCATGCAAGCAGCTCAGCCAATTCTCCTCCCTCATCCTGTATTTTAGAGCCATTTTTGATAGGTGTTCTATTTCAAGTAACAGTACTTAGTTACACATCTGATCATCTGCATCAGATCACCTTACCTCCAAGGCACAGAAAGTCATTCACTGACTGGAGCAGCTCCAAGACATAACGGTGATGGACCAGGGAGTCCTGCAGCATCCCGGCCTGCAGGCACAAACCCCCACATGTTCCATGGTGATGTCTGGAAAGTAAAATGCATGGAAATATGTCACTGCTTGTGCACGATATCTGCCCCCAAATTGCCCCAAAATCATGCTGGCAAAGCACTACTGAGCCCTCTCACTACAAAAAAAAAAAAAAATAGATAGAGAGAGAGAGAACAGAAAAGAAAAGAATAAAGCTAAGAAGGCAAATTTAGGGTCTTCCATTGAAAACCAGCAAGCATCACTGCCAGTATCTCAGCTGGAATGGTCCTGACTTCAAAAACCACTGCGCAGTTACATTGCAAACGTTATAGACATATATGTATTCCACGTAGATGATATTACAGTAGGATTTTTCTTTTCGAAATTTCCAGTTGCAACATTAACACAAGAGAGTTTATGTTTCAGCTTTAAAAATATCAATTATCTTCCACTGTCTTAATTTTGAACCTATTATTATTTTATAAAGGGTGCTATGCTGCACATTATAAACCAACTGTTTGGCTTCTGCCAACAAGAACTTTATGACTTCACTATTTCAGAGCAAGATTTAATGATGCTTTGAGAAGTGGGGCCTGGGGCGCTCACTAACAGCTTTTTAAATACTGACAAGGATGTGCTATTTAAGTAATGCAAAGGCTCTACCTCTACATTAACTCAGAAACCAAAGAAAGTACACCAAAGCCTTACTTTAACATTTTTAAATGTTGCTATTCTTTTGAATATTAAATTTCTTAAAAGATAAGATTTTTTTTTTGAGAAAGACAGCAGCTGTATTAAATTTCCTCTCACCAAGAAAGCAATCTTTATCAAGAATAAATACCCCTATGGAAATCCAAAAGACGGGACGTTTATAGCTAAGTGAACATGCAGATCTCAACACAAGCCTAAATCCTATCAGATCTCACTCGAACGAGCTCAACAAACTCCTGGACTACCCTGAAACTTAGCTCTTCTGTTCCAAATGTTGGCTGAGCTAAGATCATCACACAAGGCAGGGAAGAAGAGAAAAGTCCACCTGGCTGCATCCGTTTTCTTCCAGCCACAAGGTGCCGCTAGGGGGTCCCCGTTAATAAGCCCTCCCCATGAGGAAATCCGGCATCCACAATGACTCTGACGTCCCCAAGCAACCCCGACGCCCCTCTCCCACTGGTGGTCCCCCAGCCTGTCAATGGTCTTCTAATGACCCTCCCAGTTGGTGGCACTCTCCCCCTCTTCCCCGCTTCACACACACACACACACACACACACACACACAGAGCCAGGACAGCCTTCCCAAAGCACAAATTTGATTACATCACCCCCACTTCAAACCCTTCAGAGGCTCCCTGGTAGAGTTCTAGCCCCACCCCCGACGCTGCTCGCCCAGCCTCACTTCAGTACCCAGGTCCCCAATGACCTCAGGTGCCCCCTGACCTGCTGCTACTTCCCACTTGCCTCCAGGCTCATTTTGACTGTTTGTCAAGGAAGCCTTCCTTCCCTCGAACCTCTGCACTTTGGGTTAGGTGCCCCTGCTGTGTTCCTAGAACATTCTACTCTAAGACAACTTCTGACACTGCTAAGCTCTCAAGAAGCAATACATTTTGCTTAATACTGTGAGTCCACCCTCTCTCCCCTGGACACTCAGAATTGCATGTGTTATGAATAAATGAATGAAGGGGTGGGTCTCAAAGGGACGGGCAGAGCTGCTCTCGCCCACCCCGACCCCTTCTTTCTGTAGAACATCAGAAGCAAAACCAGGAGTACCTCTCCTGAAGGTCACTTTCTGCTGACACCCTTCACTGCCTCTTCTGTGTCAGTTCTAGTAAAAAACCAAGCTCCTCCAAAGCCCTCCATCCCTAGGCCCACTCCAGTGTCCTCCCAAGCAGGGGCACCCTCCACCCTGGACCGCACAGTGCACTCTCCCCGAGTCCCCACCCCACAAGCCTCCAGGCCTCTACCCGGGCTGCTCCTGCCACCTGAGTCACCCTCTTGATTCCTTCTCCTGGCTGACTCTTACTCTGCCCTCATAACTGAATGTAGAGCCCATTTCTTCAAGGAAGCCCTCTCTGATGATGTCCTTTAGCTCTTGGCTGGGCTCCCTCTACAGCAGGACTGCTTGGCGACCAACTGGTGTTTGTCCACCTGCTCCTCGGAGACCATGACCTCTTGGAGGCCACGTGGGAAAAGGACTGAGACGACAAGATGGGTGGGAAGAGCAAAAAGCTAAATCACAGCCCAAGTCCCAGATTCAAGGATTCTGTCTCAGAAGAAAAGAATAAAATGTTTCATACGTATGTCATTTGGCTATGAGTTTTGTGGCTCATGGAAAGCAAGAGGTTGGTGTTCTAGTCTAAAATCCAAGTTACATGCAAAGAAATGTACATATTCATATCCAAAGGAAACCAGAGCTGCTCAACAACAGTTTGCAGTTAAAATCAAAGGAACTTTTATAAAGGCAATCTCTCTCTCTCTCTCTCTTTTTTTTTTTTTTTGTATCATATAGTTGTAGAAGTATTTGTATAACTAAGTGATGCCTACAGCCTATGATTCTGCACTGGAGTGTTTGGGGCTGAGGAAGCCCAGATTACATGCACTGTGTAAATACAATCACACCAACACACTGACAGGCGCCCTAGTGGCTGAGCTGAAGTTCCAAAGCAGACAACCTTACGTTGCAAGACAGCTCTCATTAGAAAGTAAGGAATGCAATGTTCTGTACTCAATTACAAACGTTATATGGGCCATTAAGCGATAGTGCATCTTGTCTAATGAAACCCCAAAATAAATTGTTAACGTCGATTTTCTCCATCTGACCCTTCTTTGCTAACTTTGGATATCAAACCCTCACTCCATACGGAAAGCTCAGATCTACGTTGCTGCAGGTTACATCCCGTGGAAGAAAGCCTATCAAGGGAGAACTGGAGAGTTTCCCTTCAGAAGCTGCTAAGTCTGGTTTTGCACCTGTACGTCATTTGCAGCCACGTCAGCGTCAAAGGAGTAAGACCTTACCTCTGTGGGGCGAAAATCACTGCGGTGCTTCTGAACCATTAAACACTGAGCTTTGTGAAACAGTCCTGAAGCACTTAAATAGTACTTTTTGTGAAAGGCTCCAAAACTGACCCAATACACCAATCCAGGTACAACAGGGAGGTACCGGAATTAGTAGATAGAACATGCCCTTGAAGTCTGACAAGGCCCTGCTTGAATCCTGCTACAGCATTGACTAGCCGCTAAACGGACCAATTCCTTAACCCCTCTGAGAAGGATCCCAATCTGCAAAAGGGGGCTGCCACCGCCCACCTGGGAGGCATGGATGAGAAAGCAACACGCAAGTAGTGCTGCCGACTGGTACCTGACACGGGGCCTGACTAGCTTCCCTCCACTGCCCTTCTCTCCCTTTAAACTTGCACTGTTCCCCCTGGTAAGGGTCAAGCCCCCGGACCAGACTGCCCGATTCTTCTGTGTATCCCCGGATTCATGCCTTACCTTTAGGAGGCCAGAAAAAGAACTATCTCCTCCAACTTCACTATCAATGTTCTTAAGAGTCTGGGTTTTTTTAACTCTATTTTGGAGGAAGACTATTCCAAAACTGTCCAACCACCATTCTCCACTTTGGCTCCTCTCCCAGCGCCCGCCCCTTCTGACCTCAAATCTTCTGTCTGTTGGCCTTTTGTTCGTGGGAAAGAGAGTCCTCTAGGGTGGAGACTCCCTAGGCCTCTGTCCCTCCCTCACAGGTGAGTGTGACTACCTTCTCCCCACTCCCCACTCCGACTCCAGCTTCCGAGGAGGTTCCCCTCCTGGACCATGCAGCCTCTGCATCATCCCCAGACGCGCACGCGTGGCCACAACCCTCCGTTCAGATTTCTTCCTGGGTGGCCCTGCCCACCCCCAAGACCCTTAAGGATAAATGCCATTGCTCTGAAAATCCCAAACGCCACTGAGTGACACACCAAAGCTGCATGGTCTGGGCTTTCCTCCAACCCAGGCACAGCCCTGCCCCGCCTCAGCCTCAGTCTGCACCTCTCGAGATGAGCTCATCCACCTGCACGGCTGTGAACACCAGCTAAGAATGACAACCCCCAACGTGTATCTCTATTCCGGCTCTTTCTCATGAGCCCCGGGGCCATAGACCCGAGTGCCTCTTTGAAGTCCTAACTTGGATGACAAATGGAATCTTAAAAATGCCTCATGTCCACCATTTACTCTAGAGTTCGATTCCTGGCAGGTACCTCCCAGGCTCCCGATTTTAGTAACAGACCCAGAACCCACCTAGGTTTTTGAGGTCACATTCAATTTCCCCTGTTCCTCCCCCCGGCCCTGCCCTGGATTCAGTCTTGTCATTTCTATTGCTAAGCCAGTCTCAAGTCTGGTTCTGCAAGGACCACGGATGGAACCCCACAAGCTCACAGCAAGGTGCAGTGCGTCACAGTCCTCCGAAGAGAGCTCCCTGGAGGGGGAGGCATCTCCTGCCTCTGGTCACCTCAGAAGGCACTGGATTCTCACAAAGGAGGCCCAGGAGAAGGGACTCAATGTTCTCCTGTGGTCTGAACTTTGAAGGGTCCAAGGTTTGGGGGAGTTCCTTGTTAGCAGTCACACCTGCCAGTGAGCAGATGAGGATGGGGGAACCCAGGCAAGGCTGTTCTCACTCCGACCCCTGGGCTCTCGGGAGCCACGGGAAAGGCCTGTGTTCAGGGCACAGCCCAGCCTTCACAGATCCCAGCCTGCATTTGCCAACCCAGATAGCCTAGACTCCTACTTGCGATTCTTCTGTTCTGTTCCCCCCCAGAATGTGATGGGCTCTTTCAGAACGTCTGGCCTTTCTCAAGCGAGACCATGTCAGTGAAGGATGAAGTGTCCACAATTGGACCAGGGCATGAATGGAGAAACAATGTCTCATGGCCGGCATGACGGTGGTGGCGAAACCCTTCTCCCGGGTGAGATGAACCAGGGTGTGGGTGAGAATGCAAGGTCACTTCACAGCTGACTAGGGTGTTGGAGACTCACTACCGCAAAGTAACGACACGGCCGTCAGTGGTGGACGTCAGCTGCAACAGACACCGAGTCAGCTATTTACTGCCAACATGGGTTAATAGTAAAGGCTGGTGCAGGGAGGCCTGCACGGCTGCTGAGGCAAACCACAGACCCGGCTCTGAATGCCCACTGGCTGGAGCAGAGAGGAAGCTACGGTCCCCTTTAGTGGTCCCTGTGTCCACAAGATCCAAGTGAGCCAGCTACTTAGGAGAAGGCCATGTTGTTCTGATACTAAGAAAAACCAGCCTCGTAAAGGGAAAATAAGAGTGGCATGGAGTTTAGACCCGCTCCTGCCTCTCTATGAAGGCAAAATAAAGTAAATGGCACGGGGAAGGTGAATGCAAAAACAAAAAACAAAAAACCGGTGACTGCTTCCTCCAACAGCATCCCCTGCAGCTGCTCACCCTCGAGCCTGCCACTTTCTCACCAGTGACCACTGGCCAGGAAGCTCCGTCACGCACGTCACACAGCGACAGCCCGGAACCGCGTGCCAAGCACGTTTGTGTAAAAGCCAGAATCAAGGAAGATGCTGCAGATTTTGACTTTCCAAGTTTAAATACTCCTTGAAAAAAATCCCTCAGCAGCCGCCTAAATCAATTCACATCTCACTTCTTCAAAACAATCAAACAAATTTAATAAGGGCGCATTTGTCACCAAACATAAGGAGGACCAAACTGGTTCCTCAAAGCAAGGATTTTAACAGGTATCAAACACCAGTGGGGATGTGCTAACAAAGCAAAAATTCCAAAAAACTAGAAAAGAAAAAGATGACTATGATAATATATGGATCAAGGCAACTATTAAGTTTTTGCTTTTTAAAGCGATGGGGACAGCATGGAGGACAATCTGGCTATTTCCAATGCAGGGTGTGCACAGCCCACTTTTCAGACGCAACAACATGCTCACAGGGCAGTACAAGATAGAAAGGGAAATAGAAAAAGGAAAAGAGGAACAGCGAAAATTAGAAACACATGAGAACAAAAATAACTGAGAGCAATTACAAGAATTTACGTGAGTTTGGTGAGGAAAGGGATGAGGGGACGGTGAGACCCACCCTCACCTATTGTTCCAGGGAATGCAGGGGCCTGAGGCGAGCGGCGTTGCCGGGGGACCCCAACGTGGTCAGCTCCCCAAACCTAAACTTCACCTAGATGCGTGTAGACTGCTTTGGAGCTACAAAATGTGGTCGCATTTCAAGCTGGACAATTTTACTCATTCCCACCAAGAGTAACAGGACAGAATTAGGCTCTGTTCCTGCACCAAAGCATTGTTTAAAAAATTAATGACTGTGGAATAGTAAAAGCAACAATGGAGTAAAAGTGACTGGAGGAGAACTTACTTGACCCGAGCTCACTGGCCGCGTTATCTCACTGACGTTCAGATGCTGGTTGAGCACTTACGGTACCAAAACAGACAGACCCACCAGGAGGGAGGTTTAATGCGCTGCTGTATTTTGATGCTGGGAGCCATGCCTGGTACACAAGGTTCTGGGTAAACAATGGTGACAGTGTCAACCACTATGGGCTAAGCACACAACCAGCTACTCCGCCAAATCCCAAGGACAGACTTCAAAAGGCAAAAACAAGCTGGCATTCTCTGGTGTGTCTGCAGACTCAGAGCCAAGCAGTTGTTGAGTAAACATGTCACCAGTGCCTCCTGTGACAAAATAGGAGGCACTGGTAAGGGGGCTGGGGCAGGGCTTCAGGCTTCCACTGCTCACCCACCATTTTGTCCAGGGGGAGAAGGTGGTCCCTGCTTACGTTGCACCAATGCAATGACATTCACTGATGCCTGGGGACTCAGCAGGAGGTGACACGTGTCGGGAATGGAGCCAGCCTGGGAGTGGCACGGTGCTGGCATCTGTGCCCTCAGCTTTGCCCAGGCCACTACATCTGCCAGCTCATCTACAAGAAGCAGAAGGGGAGAAAGCCGTGTAGATCACGGGGCCCTGCGAGGACAAGTACAGGTCATGGCCACGACATGCCTCACCCCTTCCTTAAGACATAGAAGTATGTCCGGGGAGGAAGTGAAAATTCATCCAGAACCCGCCGGGCACCACAAGCAGGTGGGACTCGGGTCCCCTGTGCCTGTCACTCACAGGACTTGTCTGGACTATCTTTTTATCAATTCTCTGGCATCTTCTCCTCCAACTTACCAACAACCAGAAAGTAGAATCTGATTTTAGACTCACAGAGAATCGCAGAAAACCTCCTCCACATCAGGCCCGGCAGCACGTGCCAGGCCCTCCGACCGTCACCTGTGGGACCGCCATGAGCCCTCTCCAGACTCAAGGCCCGAGGCCGTAGGTCGGGGGGACACAGATTCCCACACTCTCCCCAGCAAATGGGGACCACCTCTCGTCAAAGGCATCCCACCTTCTTCTGCCCGAGGGACATCTCGATAGATACACAGGGAAACAGAGCAGAAGGTGGGGGGGTAGGCAGCCCAGAAGAGCTCGTCTGCACTTCCAAAGCAAAGTGGGTCCGTTGACCTAATCACAGGGACAAAGTGAGGACGAATCTTTCCCTGCTGTGCCCCATTCTCTGTGACACGCCTTTCTCTGCCTAAGGAGCTCATTTGGAAGCCCCTGGCAGTGTTTCTGTTGTCCTAAATTGGCATGGTGGTGTCAGGCCGGGAGAGAGTGCCTGAGCCGTGCAGGTGCTGGACCTGGGAGGCAGGAGACACTGGCTCCACCCCCAGCTCAACCAGCACCTCATTCTGCGTCTCAGGATTCAGCATGACATCTATAAGCAAAGGGATGAGACTGTCCCAGGACAGGCTGTCCAACAGGAATGAAATGACTGCCATGTAAAGAAAGTTTCCCAGTTGCCACATTTAAAAATATAACCCCCCCCAAAAAAAACCCTAGAAACTGATTTTAAGAACATACCTTACTTATTCTACAGTATGTAAAATACTATCATTTTGACATGTAATCAATAAAGAAAGAAACAAGATAGTTTACATTCTTTTTACTAGACAAGTCTCAGCGTCTGATGTGCATTTGACCTACAGCACATCTCAGCTCAGACCAGCCTCCTCCCCAGCTCTCCTAGCATCAGTGGCTTTGGCTACTCTATTGGACAGCAACTCCAGGGGTCACACCAGGGGAATTGGCTGAAAAGCGGGAGTAAGTGTCCATAATAACTCTAAAAGAATCTCTCTGAAACAAAGGCGGATTCACTTTTAAACGTCTGAAAACCGGCGGGTTTCACCTCCCTCACGCCTTGGCTACAAGACAGCCCTCCTTGCTGATCCCTTTCTGGATGTAGGGAAGCAACCCTTCACATAGCCAGGGTGGCCGGGCATCCAGGTAGAATTTCCTGCTCTCTGTGTCCAGTCCCACGAAGTCCTCCTTCTCAAACAGGATGTAGAGCAGGAGGATCTTATCCCCAGTCTTGTCGGATGCACAGTCCAGCCACTTGGACTTGAGCATGATGAAGAGAGACTCAGTGAAGTCCTCGATCCTCTTCTCCACCACCCTGCAGTCCTCGTAAATTGAAGGCCACGTCGGTGCGCGGCTGCTCGGCCACCTCCCCATGCAGCACAAAGACAAAGAGCCGAGAGTTATAGAGCATGGTGCCATACAGCTCCTCTGTACATGGAGCTTCTCGAAGGTCTTGGCCAAGAGGCAGTCGGTAATGGTGACAAGGCCCACGACCTTGCGGTGGGTCTGGAAGTCGCTCCACCCATTCTCGGGCGCATAGTGTTGACTGTAGTGGATACAGAGTGCCCACTGCGAGCCGCAAGGGATGATCTGCCTCACCAAGGAGATTCGCTTATAGATGCAAAAGAAATTCTCCTCTGAGATGATCCCCACGGGTTGGACCACCACGGGGAGAGTCTGGTGGTCCTCAGCACACTGCACGTAGTCAGGGATGCTCATGTTGCAGGCCCTGACTACAGGGAAGAGGAGACAGAGGTACATACTGTGCTGCGGGCTGTGGGCCTCACTGGGTTGCGGTGACTTGGTGTGTACCAGTCAGAAGGCAGGGGAAGCCCAAGCAAAGCCGGGGGTAGAGTTTGTCCTCAGCATCTGCACTTGGCTACCGCAGGTCGGATCACATTACGCAGCTTTTGGTCTAGGCTTCCGACCTCTGTAGAAAGGGTCATTTCTTGTTTTCTGTTTCCAAGCACCTAGCCAGGCCCTGATGCAAAGTCAGTGCTGAAAACTGCTGAATAAAGGAATGAATAAAGGAACTGCTTCCACACCCCTCAGCAAGATATAATGCAAAGAAACACAGAAGGATCAAAAGACCTGGATTTCAACTCCAATTTATTTGAACTCCTAAGCTGCAGAATACTTGATAAGAAAACTTGCTTTGGGGAGGAGGGTTCAGTTCAGTGGTAGAACACATGCTTAGCATGTATGAGGTCCTGGGTTGAATACTCAGTACCTCATTTAAAAAAAATGAAAAAAATAATTAAACCTATTTACCCCCCTCAAAAAATATTTTTTGAATTCCAAATTCAAGAAAAAAAAAAAAAACCTTGCAATTGACACAACATTGTAAACATGAGTATACTGCAATTGAAAACAAATCCTTGCCTTACAAGAATATATCTGGATTATGGAATTTTACAAATGTAAAATGCCTAGGGTACCACCTGCATAAGAAGAAGGAACTGTACAAATTTACTATCCCTCATTTATGAGCTATATTTCCTTTGGGCGGTTTATAACATCTCAGAGCTAATTTTCTCAGATTTAAAAAAAAAGAAGGAAACATTACCGGATTCTCCATACTGCTGAAGAATCAGATAAACCTATGATAGCATCTGACCCACAGAGTTTACTCAATAAATGCTTGTTGAATGAATGAATAAACAAGCAAAGTGAATGCTGCTCCCTGCCACAGAGCATCATGATGGTACTGCCTGGAAATCCCAAGCCCACGTTTCACCCGACTCTACACTAACCATGGGTGACCTGGGCAGGCCTGTGTGCTCCTCTTAACCCCAGTTTAATCATGAATAGAAATGAGGGCAATAACACAAACCTCAAAGGGTTAGTGAGTCATTACTGAATTGTATCCCAACTTTGCAAGATGGAACCTTTAAAGAAACTTGGGCAAAAAGTCCGTAGGCCCTCTCCATATTATCTCTTACAACTACATGGGAATATGCAATATATGTCAAAATAAAATGTCTAATTTATTAAAGAGGCTATTGAGGTTAAATGAGCTCACTGTCTCAAATAAGGAACACACAGTACAAATAGGTCAATGCCCAGCCCATGAGATACACTCAGTAAACATTCCCACTGAGCCCACTGGTCCCTCCAACTTCAGAGCACGATGATGTGTCCTCATGGCCAGAGGCCCCTGCACCTGAAACTAACAAAGCTAATGGTCCCCACTTTTAAGAGCCCCTGCCAACACCGTAGGACTAATTTTGTACTTGTATTTTTTTCTTTTTATTAAATAGAAAAACGTAATTGCATAGCCTTCAGGTCACCAAAACCTGACTACAGAGTTCATGATGTCAGCCCTTCTTCATGAAACAATAAAATGAAAAGCCATTTCCACAAGATCTCTGTGTATATCTACTAGGGAACTTCATCCTGGACTGAGAGGAAGAGGCCTGGGGAGGAGGGGGCCATCTGCGGCACACAGACCCATGGGCCACCTGTCCCACGATGGACTTTAGACCCAACACTCACCCTCAAGGAACTTCAAAATAGACACAGACAGAGTGCTGTGGACAAGATTTTTTTTTTTTTAAAGAAATCCCTGATTCTCTCGCAGGTTTTGTTTCTACCGAGAAACAAATGTCTTATGTGTATAATGTTTCACAAAAGACTTAAATTATTATCACCCCAACTTGACGCATTAAGAAACTGAGGGAGAGAGGTTTATCAAATTGTGCAAGATTAAAGACAGGCAAAAAAAAAAAGATTAGAGAGAGGCCACGTCGGACACTGTATTTAAACCCAAGCCCCTGTTCCAGTGTTCACACTAGAAAGTGGGATGAACTGCCCCTTTCCTGCCCTCTCCCTGCAGTAAATGTCTGAAGAGTCTTTTCTGTGCCACCTGGAATCACAATCACTTCAATTTTCCACAAAGAGCTATGTCACTCCTTGGAGGATGTGTCAAAATGTATATGTTGAATGGGAGGAGAGATTTGTATTTTCTGTTTCTCAAAGGAAACATGGCTTAAAAGAAAGTGAAAAGCACCTTTCTAGTCTAAGTCTTCATTGTGCAGAGAAGGAAACGGAGGCTCAGAAGAGATGAGGAAAGGGCCTTATTAACAAATATTGCCTCAGCGCAGCACCAAGCCAGCCTTGGGCACTTCTGGGGGAGGATCTGGAAGGCCCAGGAGAATGAGTCTTAGAAAAAGGAAAGAGAAGAAGCATACAAGGCCCCGTCTCTACACCACCATACCATGAAGTTCCACCAAAATACCCAGTATGGGTGCAGCCAAAATTAAGGTGGGCTAAACCGGTTATAGAATCCTGGAAGTCTCAACCTTAGTGGAAATTCCAACATTTACTATGTTTTTTTTCCCAGTTCAAGCATCAGCTCAGTGGGTGCTCTGTACCAGGCACTAAACGAGGCCTGGAGTTCTCCCAAATACACAACTCTTATATCACGTGTGCAAACCACACACAGGCCCACCAGAAGGAAAATGCCCACAGATAAGGTGGAATTACTGAAACTGAAAGCAGCCAACCAGCATATATTACTAGGAAAAACGGTGCTGCTAGAAATAGACTCATGGACATAGAAAGCAAACTGTGGTTAGCAGGCAGGAAACGGGGGATTAACAGATACACATTAATAAATATAAAATAAATGACAAGGACCTACTATATAGCACAGGGAACTATATTCAATTTCTTGTAATGAGTTGTACTAAAAACAATCTAAAACATATGTAGATACATATGCATATGTTTATAACTGAATCTCTGCTGTACATCTGAAACTGACATTCTAAATTGAGTACACTTCAATAAAAAATAATTTTAAAAAATAAGTAAAAATAAAAGCAACGCCATTTAGAAAAAATAAAAGAATACTCTGATCCCCTTAGCTGTAGGTGCTGGAGAATTCTGGTTACAAACACCAAGTCCACTGGATCACTCCAGCACTTGCTGTCACTCTTTCTGACCATCAGAGAGTCACTTGGCTTCAGTGAGTTTATTTTCTCTTCTGTGAAAGGCTTCAGTTGCAAATAACGATGTATAGAATCTCATCATTCACAAACCCAACAATTAATAAGGACTTCCCATGGGCCAGGCTCTGTAAATATGAAAATATAAGGTCCGAGATATATTCATGGGTAGAAGAAATTTATGCCATAAAGGCATTAATTCTTCTTGCTTTGATAGACAGTTTCAATACAATTCTGTTTAGATTTCCTACCAGATTTTTTATGGGTAACAAGATAATTTATGGTCAGGAACAGCCAAGAAACTTCTTTAGAACCAGCACTGGGAAGGGGTGGATAGGTCATTCATTTCCACTGGTCTTTCTGAAGTGATGAAAACGTTCTGGAATATTAATGGTTGCACCACTGTGAATATGCTAAAGCTGCTGAATTGTAGCATTTATGTGGGTGGACTTCATGGTGTGTGAACAATATCACAATAAAGATGTTAAATGAAAAAATATTTCTTGACAATTATTTTTCCCTCTATACAACTAGTCTGCCCCACAATTTAAGAAGAACAAATAAACCAAAACAAACCAAATTTTGCCAGGAGCTCTTTAGGACTGCAATGTCCCTGAGTCTCCAAAGCCTCTGGTGGTGCTGTTCCTGTTAACACACCCTAGCTGGATTGGGCTATTTAGGGACTGTAACTATTTTTTTAACATCGACGGTCACACGTTTCACCCTGGGAGAGGGAAGGATGGAGGATGTCACAGCCTCATGCCTTCAGCTCATTTTTAACTGAACCAAGCCTTGCTTTCAACACTGTAATCCCTCTCACTATAAAAACAGTGACAACATCAAGCACCGCCATCATAACACGTGAAAGTGTTCAAGGTACTTACCTGGGGCAGAAACACTGAGGGAGGAGTCGGAAGCTCCCTCAGCACTGACGCTCCCCTTTCCCGACTCCACCAGGAGAATCTGGGGTTTACAGCCGGAGGCACTCAGCCGGGGGAGCAGCGCAGACGCCACTGATCTGGTCCCCAGGGAGAGGGAAAGTGAGAGGAGGGCAGCCCCGGGGTCGTGGGGCAGGGAAATCCGTGGGGGGAGGCGGGCTGTAGCCCCGCTCGGAGGCCAGCCCCAGCCCCAGCCGCCCACCCCCATCCGGGTCCGCAGACCTCGCCTGCCCGGGACACAGCCCGCCTAGGGGCGGGGACGGGCCGGCGGCCGAGGAGAGGCAGCCCGGGAGGAGAGTACTCGCGGGTGGGAGAGGGGAAAGGGACGCCAGCCGCGGACTGAGGGGAGCCCGGCTGGGGCGAGAGGCAGCAGGTGCACACCTGGCCCTGTACAGCTGTGGCCGGGGCGCCGGGGCAGGAGCATAAGTCCTACCAGGCGAAAGAGCTGAGCAGCTTTGGGGCCGATCCCCGGCTCGGAGCTGGAGCTTCCAACCCTCGATCCAGCTGGCAATGACTGCGCATGCGCAGGAGGGCCAGCGATCCTCTCCGAGTTCTGCGAGAGAAGGTGGGGAAGCGAGGGACGGAGAAGATGGGAAGAGGACGGGAGAAGGGGAAAAGTGGAGGGAGAGACATGACCAGGAGGAGCAGAGAGAAGGCAGGGAAATGGAGGGTGGAGGAGAGTAGCAGAGATGGAGAGAAATAGTTTTAACTCTGGGGGTATCCTGAAGGAGGCAACAGTCCTGCCTCTGCACACTTCTCTAACCCTTTAAGGCCCGCAGCTCATATTTTACCTCCCTGGTCCAGCCCTCCACCCAAGGCCTCTGCAGAACCCCTATGGGGATCACACCCGTTGCCCCCAAGTGGAGCTGGGTTTCCTTTTCCTCTGGGAACCAAGCACCCGCAGGTGTTGTCGCTCAGAACTACCTTGGAAAGAGTACATTTTCCCCTTTTACACTCTGGGACACAGGCAGTCAAGATCTCTGCCTTACCTCCACTGTCCAAGGTGTTGTGCTGGCAGGGAGCGGGAGGTACGAGGTCAGATCCCAGAAGGAGCAGACTGCCTGAGTGTTGGTGCATAGTCCCAATCCTTCCTGGGTAAACCACACCCCACCCTCGGGGAACCATCAAGGGCACACAGTATGTCCCTGGGTGTGGGATAGCTGCCCTCATTTCCAGTGCCCAGCTTGCTAGGAAGATAGGAGTGTTACTGAGTCCAAATTCATTCTCCTTATTGCAGGACAGGCCAGTAAGTTGGGAGACCAGGTGTTGGGGCATGGAGTAGCAACATTCTGTAGACCTAGATGGCAAACTAATGTCCTGGAAAACCATCTCCCCAAGTCAGAATTCAGGCTTCTTTCCTACGAGCTTGGTTTTTGCAATCTTCTTGATGTAGGAATTCTTTGTTGTTAGAATCCTTTGTTCATGCAGCTATCTGCTTGGGTCAGATACCTGTAAACCTCCAACAAAACAAACGTTATTTTCTATTATGTAACTTGTTATCTTTATATGAATGGAAAAGTGTTAAATATCCTTAAAGGTCAGAGCCTTCAAAATAGGATCTCCTGTATATTTTAGGCTCTAGGCAACATTGTTTTACAAGTAAGATGAAGCCTAGGAGACAGAGCACAGGGTTACAGTCAAAGGAAAAGATCTAATATGGAGTCAGATTTGTTCTTTTCTATTACCAGGGCAGAAGACACTTGAGGATTTAAATCCCTTTAAGTTAAAAATAAGTAATACTTTAAAGGAATTTACATACATAGGTCGGAATGTGCATAGCATATCTGGAAAACACACAAAGGATTGTAAACAGTGGCATCTCCAGGGAGGGCTGAAAGAAGAGAGGATGAGGGAAAACTTCTTTCACTTGTGTATTTTTGTGCTCTGTTTGAATTTTTTTAACCACATGCATGTATTTTTTTTTCAGTTAAAAAATGTGTAATGGAGCAAATAGTAGCAAGCTCAGCAAATACAGCAACCATGGAATCACTGAGTCATCACTTTTGATTTCAGCCAGGAAGCATTTATTGACTCTCTCCTATGTGCCCAGTGCTGTTTTAAGACTTCTTTTTTTTTTTTTAATAAAATAATAAAGTGCTATTCCTCACCCCTGCCCATGGCTGGTGGAAAACCAACAGAGTTTTTATTGAGTTGTTTTCCAAGAAGTAGAGATCAGTTATAAACAGAACACATCTTCAGGGCAAAACAGGCGGAGTGGTTTTCCAGCAGGCCAGATAGCTATGAAGGGTTTTCAACAGAGGCACACAGAGGCTGAGAGAGAAAGCCTCCAGGACCCTACGAAAAGCTGCCCAAACTGCCTTCTCCATGGCACTACTGAAATAGGAAAGAAAAAATCTGACTCCATTTTAGATCTGTTCCTTTGACTTTAACCCTGTGCCCTGTTTCCTAGGCATAGTCTTGATGGTTCTGCACCTTTTGTAAAACAATGTTGCCTAGAGCCTGAAATATACCGGAGAACCTATTCTCAAGGCTCTGACTTTGAAGGATATTAACACTTTTCTATTCACATAAAGATAACAAGTTACAGAATAAAAAATGACATTTGTTTGTTGGAGGTTTACACGGATGTGACCCAGGTGAAGAGCTGCAAGAACAAAGGATTCTAACAACAAAGAATTCATACACCAAGTTTGCAACAACCAAGCATTCCCACTTCCCATTTTTAATATAAGAAGAGACTGAAATCTGACTTGGGGTGATGGTTCCCCAGGAAAATATTCTACCATTTCTCAGCTGGCTTTCCAAATTGAAGTCGCTATTTCTTGCCCCAAAACCTGGTCTCCTGATTTATTGGCCTGTAATGCAGGAGCAGAACAAGCCTGGACTCGGAAACACAGACATTGAAAGTATCCATTTGGTATATTAAATGACCTGCTTCTACTCATCTTCCTGACGTTTTATTCTCTTGACCACTCCTACTATGTTTATGAAAAACTTGTCATGTGGACACATTTCCACTTCTAGCCACTACACTTCCAGTTAAGAACTGATGCCAAGAAGGCAATGGAAGTTGCTAGAAGGTATTACCTGGACAAAATAGGGCAGAAGTGGGTTCTGGCTGATGTTCAGGAGCAGGCTGGAACACCTGACAAGTTGTTATAAGTACGGCTAGACAGCTGGGCACCAAAGAAGAAGCTTCTAAACTTCCATGAGGGACTTGTTGGATAAGAAGAAAAGTCCCAGACTATAGCTCGGATCCCACCACGAGCTTCCTGGGCGAGTCTGGGCAAGTAATTTAAAATCTCTAGGCCCGTGCTGTCCAACATGGGAGCCACCAGCAACATGCAGGATTATGAAGTTATTCTGTAGCCAGACAGAATTATAAAAAGACATTTTATTGCAAAGGCCCAGCAGGTATAATATTTAAAAACGTTATTGGTTATCTTGAACTAACGATTTATTTTTGTATGTGTAGGTTTCTGTGGTTTGTAAGGCCTGTGACTAATGATTCCGTTACAGTGAAGTATTTTGTAATTATAAGTTACTGGACACAGTATCCTCATATCACAGTTGAAAAAAACTGATCCACATAAGCAAGGTAATCTGACTTATTAGTTATGAGCAGGGGCTCTTGGGCCAGCCTGCCTGAGTATAAATTCTCACTCTGCCTCCAGGGGGTTCTGTGTGAATCTTGGACAAATTATTGTTGTTTTTGTTGTCATTGTTATTATTTGTGCCTCTTTTTCCTTACCTTTTAAGTAGCGAGGAATATGTAGACTCTATCTCCTACTGTGTTGGCAGGATTAAATGAGTAAACGTCTGTGCTGCCCACTTCCCTGGGTTTCAGCATTCTCCAGGCAATCAGTGCCAAACTCAGAGGCATTCTCCACTGTCTTCGTCAGTCTGGGATGCTGTAACAAATTACCGTGTGTCGGGTGGCTTAAACAACCAGCATATTCCTTATGGTTTGGAGGCTGAGACTTTCATGGTCAATGTATCCTTGAGAAGATTGCCAGCTCGAAGATGGCTGTCTTCCCAATATCTTCATACCCCAGAGAGCAGAGAGAAGCAAGCACTCTGGGGGCTTGTATAAGAACACTAATCCCATTCATGAGGGTTCTACTCTCATGACCTCATTTTGTCCTACAAATCACCTCCCAAAGGCCCCGCCTCCCAATACCATTACCCTGGGAGATGGGGTTTCGACATATGGATTTTGAGGGGATGCAAACATTCAGTCCACACATCGGCTAAGTCTCCCCAACATGCAGTCATCAAACCTGTAGCTAATTTCAAAGTAATATTTATATCTCTCTGCCCATTTCCATTCCTACATCCACTATCACTGAAGCCCTGTTACATTTTATTCCTTATTTTTCTGGTAGAGATATAATTGATTCCTCTAACTCCAATGCTCCCCTCGCTCCAGTCTGCTTAACAGCCCTGCCAGGTAGGTCTTCCTTAAAACACCTTCCCATTTCACCTGGTTGTTTTTTAGGTGTAAATGTCAGAATCCTCTCCACACCCAATCCTATACCTTTAATCCGTTACACTACGGCTCACTGTTATTTTCCTTTTACCAATGTAAGAAATTTCCATAAGCTTAAGAGCTTAAACCAGCACAGATTTATCAGCTTATGGCTGTGGAGGTCAGAGATCCAACACAGTTCTCACTAGGCTAAATTCAAGGTAGCAGCAGGGTTCCTTCCTTCTAGAGGGTCTAGAAGAGAATGTTTCCTTGTTGTTGTTTTTTTTTTCCAGTTTCCAGAGGTCACCCACCTTCCTTAGCTTGTGCCCCACGACTTCCTCCAGTTTCATGGTCAGCAGCCTTTCTGAACATTGCTCTATGGCTACACCTCCCTCTGAATTTAAACTCAGCTGGGAAATGTCCTCCATTTTAAGGACCCCCGTGAATACATTCGGCCCACCTGGACAATCCAGGCTACTCACCCTATTGTCTCATCTCAGGATCCCCTTGTCCCATCCCATTCAGTCATTACGGATGTGGCTGTGACACTCACCTTTGTAACATTTCCTCTCATGAGCATTTTATGGTTCAAGGCACTTATGAATGACTTTTTCTTTTTCTTCCTTAGCCTTTCTGCATTCAGTATGTCTGGTGGATTATATGAATCCTTTTTATTTGTCCCCCTGCACTAATCTTTAATAATGTATCATGGGTTTAAAATGCTAACTGATAGACAATTTAGAAGACAGAAATCCTCTAAGATTTTTGTCCTAAAATATCTGTCATGCATTTTGCCATGTACAGTAACACGTCACAGGTGGCTACCCTGTGGCCGGGGAGGGACATGATTCTGCCATCACACTCCCCTCATTCTCACCAATGTGCTGATCACCTAACCAAGGACCTATGCTCCCCGCTTCGCTCACTTCCTCCTCCTTTCCTTTGACTACCCTGTTCCCATCGCTTCCTTCATTCAGCACATCAGGATTTCATGACCACATTCTTCTCTAAATGGAATGGGTATCTTGAATCTAATGTCTGACAACTGTTCTTACTCTATATGCACACACTGACCTGCACATAACCCCGTCCAGCTCTTTATTTTCCTAGAATCTCCCAGAGGAATCAGTTCCATGATGATGGTGATGATGATGATGATACTGACAATGATGACAGTGACCTCTCAAGGATTCTGATAAAGAGAGAATCAATAAAGGGAGGGAATCATTACAAAATTGCCCCAGAGACAGGCTTAAATGTAAATAACTGCTATAGTGTTTAATGAAATTGACTAATATTTAACTATTTTTAAAACTTTATATCACTGAATTTAAAATTTTAACGGGAATTCTCATTCACCAGTAACCAAGATTCAACTCTAGGACCAAAGTCTAAGGATTTCAATCTTCTAACAAATTGTCCACTAGCCTTTTAAACACGTGATCCTTTTAAAAAGCTTAGTGCTGGGCTGAAAATAAGCAGGATTCATATAATCTCACCAGACACAGTGAATGTGGAAAGACTAAGGAAGAAAAACAAAAAGCCATTCATAACGTCTTGAACTTCACGTTGCTCACAGGAGAAAATGTTAGCCAAGGTGAGGGTCACATCAACATGACGCCTGAGTGGGATGGGGAAGCTGATCTTCCTCATCAGACATTTATCCTGATTTGTTAGATGCCAACACAGTTTCCTCATTGGATTTGCTTCTAACAAGTATGGAAGAATTTACGTTCTACCAAAAGCAGTCTAAACATTTTCCACTGCTGTCAGGTCTCTGGACTGAATGTCCCCACAAGAAGGACATGAATATGTTTCATAGGGAATTCTTCCTGAGAAGCAACAGGATTTTCGAGGGAAGAACTGCAGGCCCCCCATGGAGGGCTGGAGGAGGGCTAGAGGGGGCACTGGAAAAACAGCAGGAGTGAGTTCAGATACTACCGCTCAGGTCGCCAAAGACAGCATTGCTATCTCTGAGGATATGACATTCTCCCAAAAGTTCCATGAGTGAAGGTACCTGTGAACACTAAGCAGTTTGTTAAGAAACAGCAGCACATAATTTGCGTCACAGCTCAATTACAGTATGTTTTGATATTTGGAAAATAATTAGCCCATTTTCCTTTGAAACTGCAGCAGTAGCAATAGAAATAAAAAAGGCTGAGCCGTCTTGGAGACAACAATCAATAAACAATTCTAAATCTGCAGGATTCCTTGACGATATGCAAGCAGTGAGCTAGATGTGTGCTGCAGATACCTCTTACTGCAGGGCTCAATCCTGCAAAGCATAGAACTAGTTTTCTCAGCAGACAGATGGAACCAAGTCAAGATTCCAAATCTTGAGAGATTTACTATCTGGCAGCAAAGATCACACAAGTACATCCAGCCAAATATGAATAAATGTAATCAAATATTATCAAATGTGATTGGAGCACAGATGAAACAGGAATTCCTTTCACCCGGGATCTAGAGAGACTTCTTCAGAAAATGTGGCTTTGGAGATGGCCAAAGACATGGGTGGAATTTTGGCAGAACAGGATGTAAGGAATTTTAAAACTGATTCTAAAATTCGTATAAAAATTCAAAGGATCCCAAATATCCAAAACAATTTTGAACAAGAAAAACAAAGTTGGAAGACTTGCACTATCTGATTTTCAGCCTTTTTTTTTTTTTTAAACTACAGTAATCAGAATGTATGGTGTTGGTGTAAAACAGGAAAATAGAATAATGGAGCAGAATAGAATGTTCAGAACTAAACCAACACTTATATAGACAATTGATTCTCAAAAAGGATGCAGTGGAGAAAGGATCTTTTCAACAAGTAGTGCTGGAAGAATTAGATAGTGATATGCAAAAAAAAAAAAAAAAAGAACTTTGATCCACAACTCACAAAATATACAAAAATTAACTCACAATGGATCATAGATCTTAATAGGAAATCTAAAACTATAAAACAGCTAGGAGAAAAAGCATAGGCTTAAGCTTTATGACCTTGGGTTTGGCAAATATTTCTTTGCTATGACACCAAAAGTATAATCTATTTTAAAAAGAAAGTGATAGAGTGAACTTTATCAAAATGAAGACTCTTCAAAGCTGTTCTAAACACTGCTAATCAAATGAAAAGACAAGCCATAGACAGAAGCTATTTGCAGATCATATATCTGATAAAGGTCTCTCTTTGTATCTGATCCAGAATAAAGAGGTCTCAAAACTCAATAATAATGCAAACACCTGAATGAATGAATGAGGCCAGAAAACACACTTCAGTAAAGATATCCAGATGGATAATAAGCATATGAAAAGATGCTGATTAAAGATGCCATTAGTCATTAGAGAAATGCTTTTAAAAACCACAGTGAGATACTAGTACACATACATACAAGAATGAATACGATTAGAAAGACCGACCTTACAAAGTGCTGGTAAGGAAGTAGAGCAACCAGAGCTGATACACACCACAAGGAATTTACAATAGTACAACCATTTTGGAAAAGTCTTTAACAGTTTCTTTAAAAAAGGTAAATACCTATCTACCATATAACCCAGATATTCCTCATCTGGTGCTTTAGAAAAGAAAAGCATATGTCCATATAAAGACTTGTAACCAAATATTCACTGCAATTTTATTTATAATAGCTCAAGTTATAAATAACCCATGCATCCATCAAGAATTAAATGGAGAAACAAATGATGGTCTATCCAAACACTTCTCACAACAAACTCTTCAGTAAAAACTCAGCACAAAATAATACTCTGCTATAAGACAAATAAGCTATTAATACAGCAACACAGATGACTCTCAAAATAATTACACTGAATGAAAGAAGTCAGACAACATAGAGTAGATACTGCATTAATCCATTCATACAAGGATCTTGAAAATGCAGACCAATATGTTGTGATGGAAAGCAGATCAATGGTTTCCAGGGGAAGAGATGGGGAGGGAGGGAGGGACAACAAATGGCAGGAGAGAAGCTTTGTGGGTGATGGGTATGTTCACTCTCTTGAATGTGGTCATGGTTTCTTGGGGATATACTTATGTCAAAACGTATTAGCTGTACACTTTATACGTGTGAAAATTACTTTGCTAAGTATACCTCAAAGCTGTTTTAAGAAAAAAGGCACTTCAGTCTTGATCCACCTCAGCGCCTGATTGGAGTGACATGATCAGTCCCTCACCCTGTTTGCCTAACAGGAAGGTAGAAAACCTCTCACGGAAAATAACATATGGATTTTTCATTTGCAATGTCTGCCATGTAATAAAGAATTTCAAGACATGCAACATGTCAAGACTATATAACGGATAATATGAGAATAAGAAACATTAGACAAAGGATGCAAACCCCCAGGTGATGTAGGCATCAGAGTTACCAATAAAGGCTATGAAATATTTTTAATATATTCAAGAAAATAAGGAAATTATGTGAGAATAGATAACAGGGTAAAGACTTTCACCAGAGAAATATACTGGAATGTATTTTTAAGAGAAATCAAACAGATACTCTAGAACTGAAGCTTTCAGCTCTGGAGACAGGTAAACAGAGCTAATTAGGATCCCTTTTAAGTAAAACTTTCAGTAATGCCGGGTAAAATACAACAACAAATGTAACACAGTGCTAACAATGGAAAGAGAAGTTCCCAGCTGACAATAAAAAGAGGACACTTAAAGCCCAGAGTGGTAACCTTGTGAGCTGATGCCACCACACCCTGGAGGGAAGGGGTTTTAATCTGCACATAATTAGAGATACAATGTCCATTTAGGAAAAAGGGTCCATACCAGATGTAGAAGACTCTTCCTTTATAACTATATAGTCAGAGACAGAGATGTAAAGTGGCAGCAGAGGTCACAGAGACACAGGGCCCTGGGCCAAGGAGTGTGAACACCTCTGCAAGCTGGGAAAGGTAGGAAGACGAATCCCTCCCTAGAGCCTCGGCGTGGAACATAGCCTTGGCCACACGTTGGTTTTAGCCCACTGACAATGACTTTGCACTTCTGCACAATAGAACAGTGAGACGATGAATGTGTATTGCTTTAAGCCACTGAGTCTGTGGTCCTTTGTTACAACAGCAAAAGGAAAGAAACTCAGGAACCAACATGTTCATGAACCCCAAGCTGCCTGCTGTGCTGGAAGGAAGTTCTTTGTCTCTGATAATGAGGGAGTCTCCTGTCTTCTAGCAGCATCCACAAACTACCTCATGCTAACTTGACAGCTTGCAGAGGGTTAAATCTTAACCCTGCACAGTTCTTGATATTTAGTTAATAAAAATGATGGTGTCATCATGGGTATTTTTCCATCTTTTAAATACCCTTCAGTCTTCTAATAAAGCTACCTCTAATTGAGAGACAGTGTAAATAGTTTTCAATCTTCATAATAAATAACTGTGGTTTTATTTGGTTACTTAAATTATGAATAATAATATTCACATTAGTAAAAGTTATTAAAATCAACATTGTTTAATGAAAATATCATTTCTTTTTGCATGAACATGTATTAACTACAATAAATGTTCCATGCTTTGTTCTACGATTTACTGTTAGAGCCTTAAAGAATAATATTTTCCTCAAAAGATATTATGGCAAAGGGATTTCTTTTGGTGGAACAGTTCCTACATCAAATCTGGTGCATGGCTCAGGCCACTGGGAACCTAGAGATGATAGAAATTAGGAGGCATTATAAACACAAAATGATTTTTAAAGGAATTAAACAACTGGATGTGTGAAAACAAAGAATCTGAGAATATTCTAGTGAAATAAATGTATTTTTCAGCTTAAGCAAGACACTGGGTGAATAAATCTAAAATGAAAAAAACACCCAGAGATCAGCAGTGAGTCATGCATGCAGCGTGACTGATCAAAACCAAGTTGTTTCCAAACCAGTGTGCAGGCTTGATGCCTTCATGAATCAAGTCTGTGTGGCACCAGGTCACCTAGAATACATGTTGATGAGGTATTTATAAGCCCTTCACCATCCCAGCACAAAGCCCACACATGAGCCACAAGACCATCACCTACACATCTGCAAAACACACAGCATGGTCAATAGCACTTTTCTTGTTCAGTAGCCGGTGGCAGGGCACTGTGAGCAGACAGAGATACAGGGACACAGAGACACAGAGGCACTTCCCCTCACTCAGCTGATAACCTTCCGTGCATCCTGGGGACAGGATTGTCATAAAATGCACCATGGATTGATCCTCCTCCTAGGAAAGGAACGGTAGGGCTGTCCTCAGGTTGGAGCAAGGGTGGCCGGAGGATCTCAGAAGAGCTTTTTCAGCACAACCAATAGAATTTTCAGCCACCGTGACCATGAGAGACAGGTCTCCTGCCATCCCGGTAGGCACTTGGGCTCCTGAAAAAAGCTGGGCTCAGTAAAGGCTTGAGTAGAAGGCACAGACCTGAGGGATGCCCCAGCAAGAGACAGGAGGTAGGGCCTGGTTTATACTGCTCTGGGTGTATCCCAGCCTCATCCGAATACGAAATCAGAAATTTGCAAAACAGCAGAGCTGGGATGGATCATCTACTCCAGATTCCTCACATTACAGTTTAAAGTGTGGCAGCCCTGGGAGGCAAAGCAACGTGCTAAAGGCAGAACATGGAAGAGGCAGCGCGAGATAAAATGCACCGTGCCAACCCCTGTTCAAGGATGCTGACACTGAGTGTGGTGCCAAGGTTTCCAACGTGGAGAATGAGACAGTGTAAATACTTTGTTCCCCCCAAAACCCCAAATATTTTTTAATGGCACAAAACTCACCTTAACTAGCTCTCTTCTGAGGGGGCTCTCTTCTGCTTCTTCGTCTTTCTGTCTGTCTCCATTTCTCTCTCTCAGACACAAACACATACAATTTTGTGAAAGGGGAATTCCTGCCATACAAAGACAGAATTCATATCTTCAAAAAGACACCTGACAAAGCACGTTTCTCAATTCAAGTCTTTGTGTGGGGTCTGGGCAACTGGCTTATTTTCTAGAACAATCGGTGGTTCGAAATTCAGGAGATCATCTTCCCCAAAGGAAGAGTTCTGGTCCGTGTTGATGAAGTTGTGGATGTCACATTTCATGAGCACGTTCGGCTCCTCCTCTGGCCACCTGCTGCATCTGATGGCTTCCTGGAGCCGAACATCACTGTCAAGGGCTATGGTTGGGATACCAGGTTTGGCCTTGTTGAAGTGGCCCACTTCATTGACGTAGCAGTGAAAGAGGGACCTAGATTCGTCATTGACCTGCCAGAGAACATCTTGGGCACCAGCGGTCTCCCAAATTCTGACACAAATCTGTTCAGTCTGAATCTGTTCTCGGGAGACTCTGCATTGCTATAAAGAAAACCAAAATAAAATATCGCTCACACTCTAGCTCGGTGACCTGAAGAATCATAGTTTTTGCCATCTACTGAGAGCAAACCCCTGCAGAGAGCATGCTGACAAGCACTGGAAGTGAAAGACATCACTTCTGAACACATACAATTACACCCAAGGCAAAAGTCTCAAGTGAGGGCCCTTGGAAAATCCTGAAAAGACATCGCTCCCTGAGAATCCTCAATATTGGTGTCTCGCACACCAGTGTTTCTCAGTGGGACACTCAGATCATCTTCATCAGATTTAGTTAAAGTGCTTCTTAAAATGCAGAATTCTGCTGTGCACACCCTCAGAGTCTCAGAGGTAAGGACGGGTAGTCTGTATTTTCATAGCCACCAAGATCACTAAACATGCTCAGGTTTAGCACCGCGGTCTACATCGGGTCACCTGAGCATCGACAATGCTGTCTCATGTGGTGGGGTGGCCATGTGTGTCAGGGTGCTGTCCTACCCACGTGACTCCCCTGATTCTCAAAACTCACAGTGCAGCCCCATTGGGCAAGAAATACCACCATTTCACAATGCATACTCAAGGCGCCCGACTGACAGATACAATCAGTGATAGGAGAGGGGACAAAACTCAGCTTCCTGATACCTTCTTTCACATACTGTGGGACAAATGATCAATTCAATGGTAATAAATTAGTGAATGATTGAATAAGATGACTCGTTAGTCCCACGAGTGCCTGGAAGAGCGAGCCTGGGCACACTGAGTACCGTAACAGCCCATCTACGTAATTGCCATTCTCCCCAGATCTATGTAAAGGTTACTACCACGCAGGCAGTGACACCTGAAGGGCAAGAATCATGTCTGAACACACTCTCAAATCCAGAACAGAACCTGACAACTATTAGGCTCTGGAGTCTGTGTTTAGCGAGTGTGGAATCTCAGTGATTTCAGCTCTTAGACCTTGCCTTCCCATCGCACCCGTCATGATATGGCCCCTATGACCAGTTCTTTCAGGGCTGGTGCCACGGAACACATTTACAGGACTGGAAGAATCTGATCATATAAACCATCCCCCAGATTATCATCAAGTGTCACCTGCATTTCAGGGATCAGTAATTCCAGAAGCTTTGCAGTTCAGGCAGCTGAGGGATTTTTATATCAGCTCTGTCTTCTACTGTGACTGCCTGGGTGACATCCGACAAGGAATTCTCAAAAGCCTGAGCTTTTCTTTCAGGAATAATCTAATTAACAAATCTCGCTGACCACTCAACAAATGTGATGTGAAGATCAATGATTTACACAGGAGTACAACATTCACTTGGTCGTGGATTTAGAATCAGAGAAAAATCATTTGAGAAAGATTGACAGAATTTAACTTTAATGCAAGTTTAAGTATTCTTACCTTTCAGTAAATCATCTTCCCCTACTTATCACTTCACCCAAGTTTAAAAGATATTTGAGAACAGGGATGAGTGTGCCAGCAATCTGGGACCCAATAACCTAAAATGTCACCTAGGAAAAAGAGAGGAGTAACACATTTTTAAAAAGCATGGTGAGGATGGTGGGGCCATCCCCCAACTCCAGACTAAGAAGCTCTGAGTAATAGCTTTCCTGCCTGCCTGGGGCATCAGCTGATGTGAAAACCCACCCAGAAACCTCACTGTCCAGCAGCTCTTCCGTAACACAGGCTACACTTCCTCAGAATTAAGAATTGGGTCAAGTAACCCCTTCGCTGAAGAATAAAGACAAAGGGGAACAAGAGGGTTCTGCCCCTCCCCAGGTGAGAGCCCAGACCTTGGGCTGCATGCTCTGCGCCCACCTCCCAGGAGAAGAATTAACTGGAGAAGGGCGTTCTGCGAAACTGGGGCAGCAAAGTTTGAGATGGGAACAAATTGACCAGCTGGTCAGGGACAGCCCCCTTCGTCGCTGCCTTGGCAGCTGCCTCCGCCCCTTCAGCACATCCTGCCCACCTCCAGTGGCTAAGCTGTCAGGGAAACTGTGCTTTGGGACCTGGGGCAAAAGAGGCTGCCCCCAGGCCAAGATGAGGAAGAGATGGGAGTTAAACCACCAGCTCCCAAGCGGCAGGCTCCATACCCCCGCAAACACCCCGCCGCCCCCTCACCCTACTGCAACCCCGGGGCAATATGACCCGGAGAAGCGTGACCTGGGAACGAGGGTCGGCCACGTCAGGCCTCCAGAAAGATGGGAGCTTATCCTCCACCTCGCCAGGGGCAGCCCCTCTCTCCTCTCCACCACCTGATCTCACCGCGCCCACCTCCCAGGAGCAACCAGACCGGGTGTGGGGTGTCAGGCGAATCTTGCGCGGGAGAGGCCATCCCCAGGCCAGGTCAGGGGAGAGGAGAAGAAGTGGCCCCATTAGGCGGGGCAGCCGGACATCGCAGCTGCCTCTGCCCTTCGACCGCATCGCGCCCTTCTCCCAGGAGCAAGCTGACCTGGAGACGGGCATCCGGCTTCTTGGGCAGCAGAGGACGCCCCCAGGATTGGCAGCGGGGAAGAGGAGAGCAAATTGACAGGCTCAGCGCTGCAGGTCTTCTACCCCCGGCGTCGACACCCCCGAACCTTAAAGGCACCGCCCAGGGCACCCCTCCCCCAGCAGGTTGAATGGGACAGGTGTGTCTGGTGATCTGGGGGAGGAGAGGCCACTCCCACACCAGGCAATCGGGGAGACGGGAGCCAATCCACCAGCTCCCCAAGGCAGCCACCTACCCCCGCAGCAGCCACCTCTCTTGCCCCCTGACCTCACGGTGGCCTCCTCTAGGGAGCAGGCTGACCTGGAGATGGACGTTCGGCGAACTTGGGACAACAGGGACCGCCCTCAGGGCAAACCATGGGGGGAAATGGGAGCAAATGGACCGGCTCCATGGGAAAACCTGCCGCTGCTGCCACCACCCTCAACGTACCACGCCCGCCTCCCGGGGTCAGGCCGACTAGGATACACGTGTCCCGTAACCCAGGGTAACAGAGACCGCCCCCAGGACAAGCCGCGGGGAAGATGGGAGCAAATGTGCCCGCTCCCCCGCTGCAGGCCCCCGACCCCCGCCACCCGTGCACCCTGACTACCCTGCCTCCCGCCCCCAGCAGGCAAAGTGGGACAGGGGTGTCCGGGGACCTGGCGCAGCAGATGCCGCCTGCAGGCCACGCGGCACAGACATGGGAGCTAATACACAAGCTCCCCCTGGGCAGCCTCCCTATCCCCGCAGCCACCACCTTACTAGCCCCCTGACTGCACCGCACCCATCTCCCAGGTGCAACCTCACCTGGAGTCGGACCGCAGGCAAATCTCCGGCGGCAGAGGTCGCCCTCAGGCCAGGCCGCGCGGGAGAGAAGAAATGGAGCAACTCCCTGGAACGGACCCCCTCCCCCTGCAGCCGCCGCCGCCGCCTCCCAGGAGCAAGCTCACCTGGAGACCGGCGTCCCGCTACTAGGGCAGCAGAAGCCGCCCCTGGCTCCTCCGCGGGGGAGAGCTGAGCGAACTGACCGGCTTCCGCGCGGCAGCCTCCCTAACCCCGTGGGCCCCGCACATTAATGGCACCGTCCCCACTCAGCAAGCTGAGTGGGACAGGCGTGTACGGTGACCAGGGGCATCAGAGGCTGCTCCCAGGCCCGGCAGCCGGGAGAAGGCAGCTATTCCACCAGTTCGCCAGTGGCAGCCGCGCTCCGCCCCCCTGTCGCTGCCGCTGCCGCCTGACCTAACCGCCCCACCTCCCAGGAGCAAGCTTACCTGGAGTCCAACATCTGGCGAAACTCCAGCGGCCAAGGCCCCCCTAGGCCAGGCTGCAGGGAAGAGAAGAAATCGACCTGCTTCCCAGCGCAGCCTCCCACACGCCGCCGCCTCCGCCGCCCCAAACAATTGCACTAGCCTCCCGGGGTCAGGCTGACTGCGAGGATGTGCACTTGCCTTCTAATCCTGGCCACGTGCCTGAGCACCTCCCTGCATCCCTACACTCCCTGCACCTCTGCACCCCTGCCACTATCTGCACTTCTTCACTGCCTGCACTTCTGCACCACTGCACCCCCGCATCCCCTGAACTGCCTGCGCCCTCCACAGCCCCTGCACCCCTGTCACCAGTTATACTTTTGCACTGCCTACACTCCTGCACCCCTGCATGTCCCACACACCACCTCTTGGGCCTGTGGCAGAGTCTCTGCTGTTAGACCAATGCACAGGAACTCACATCTTTGCCAGTATATGATGCATCAGTGGACGTCTGGGGTTGGCTGCAGGAAGGTACATGTTCCCGGTCACTAGCCTGGGCCACTAGGGTGATCTCTCTGAGGTCACCAAGGGCGGGCTCAGAGATGCTGTTTTCCGGGAAGAGAGGAGTTGGAACAGGTCTTGAGGGCAGAGCTGTGCTCACCAGGCCGTCCACACTTCATGTTTTACACAGGGCTTCAGAGAAGTGAAATGGATCCAGCCAAGTAAGACCGGCCTGCTGTACGCCCACCTCAGTCCTGGGCTCTGAGTCAGACCGACTGGCTCCCACCCTCACGGCCCAGTTTTGGTACCTGAATGGTCCCTTTGAGGCATCCCATCAGTTCTCAGGAAGAAGTCTGACTGCTTCCACCCCATGGCCCTCCCTCCTGTGCTGGCCTCAGGAAGTTTCCTTATTTGGGGAAGAAGGCAGCCTACCCCCTACCCCACCCCTCACCATGCTCTCACCCAGGCTGCTGCTCTCTCTGCCCATCAGAGTCTGGGAAGCCATCCCCCTTCAGTTATGTCCCTTCTGAGATGGACTTGCTTCCACTCAATTCTAGGCGAGGATGCACCATGGAATGCACTGGGTAAGAGAACCAAAATAAATAATTTCTTCTGTGAGGTTTTCTGTTTATCTACTGGGATGGGCTGTGTGTAGTTTGCTACAGCTATTGGTGTGAGAGGCTAAAACAGCCTGTGTGTCCTTGTTTTCATCTCCCCGTTGTCTTTGGGTTTTCCCTTGACACTCCTGAGACATTTACTTCTTTTAGTTTTATTCCTGTTATTACACAGGGGCCCTACTGACATGGAGGTAAGGTGTTGGGGGAGCAGGACAGAGCAGGGCATCTGTAGTCCTGTGATTAGTTCTCATTGAGCCTGTGCCCTGAGCTGTGACCTCCACAAGTGTGTCTCTTTCCCCCCACCCCAATTTGGGTGAGACAGAAGGGATTTCCCTTCTCCCAGGTTGGTTAGGCTCTGGTAAAATAATTTCTCATTAAAAAAACAAACAAACAAAAAACAACTTCCCCAAATGAAACAGAATGTTTTGGGTATATTTCAATAGAGTTATTTTCTCCTTTCCAGGCAGGAAGCATGAGGAGTTATCCTCTGAGGCCTTCATTCTGAGAACAGGACACGGTCCTGGAGGTAAAATGCATGAAAAAGAGCAGGGGGCCCCTCTGACTGGCCCCCTGGAGTTGTCCCACTCGGACTTCCCCACGCTGAGACTTCCACTGGCCTCAGGGACCTTTTAAATCTGCCTGCCCTGGGGGTTGTTACAAAAGCGGGTTCTGCCCTGGGAGCTGTGACTCGCCAAGCCTGCCTGGCTGCCTCTCTGTGTTGGGAGCAGATTTTCCCCTCATTTTTCTGGGATCTAAGAAGTACAGTGGGATTGCAGCTCCCTCAGCTCTGGTGTTGTTTTCAGGACAGAAGGAGAAATTTCTGAGCTCCACACGAGCTGGAACAAAGGCTGGAATCCTCCCCTCCTCTGCCTCCGTGCAATAAGTGGCTGTGGTTCTAGCCGAGTTTCTGAAGATGTGGATTTAAACACACACATCCCAGCCCCTACAGGAGCACACAGTCCCATAAATCCCCCCAGTTTCCACTGGTAACTACTGAGCCAATGGGGACACGGGTTTCGGGACCACAGAGGCCTGACTGCACTACTTGCTCCGTGGCCTATTAACGTGGTTGCTCTGGGTCTTGTCTGAAGTGGCTTGCTTACCGCACCTGGTACATGGGAAACACAAAATAAGTACTAGATCCTTCACTTTTTCTCCCTCCAGGGCCTTCAAACATAGAAAGTATTAAGTGAACTCAGACGGCCTAGTCACCGCAATGAGGTCCGTCCAGCCTGGCTCTCCTGAGTGATGGGCACTGACTTGCACCTTAACTCGGAACAGTAGGGGAACTGCCTTCCTCTAACTGGGCCTCTCCCCACACCGGGCACGCCCTCAGCTGAGAAGGGGCCAACTCCCCCATTGAGGTGTGTGCTGGTGGCTTCAGTGTGACCTGGCCCTGCCGGGATGTGAACCTGCAGTGAGTGAGGTTGAGGGTCGGGTGGAGAGGGGTCCGTTCTTGGGTGGCAGGGGGCCCGGTAGCACCCAGCCCGGCCTGGTGCCTGGGGCTCCCTAACACCTCCTACAGCTCCTGGGTTGGCTCCGGTCCTGGCCAATCCGTACACCCTCCCAGCATCTTCTCATTAAGTCCCTTTTTGCTTTTATCAGCGAGAGGTGGCTTCTGTTGCTTGTTCAGTGAAACAGTACGTAGGGAAACCAGACTATTTCTAACATCAGTAAAATACCAACCTCAGTTATCTCGCCGGGCAGACCGTGCAGCACAAAGGCCTGCACAGGGCTGTGCGAACGGTTTACGTGAAGGGTCCTCATCATCTGTCTTCAGAGATGCAGAAGCTGGTGGTTCAGGTAAAACCTCAGGGAGGGATTGAGGAATCCAAAGCTGGTTGGTTTCAAAGGCTAACTGGTCAGACCAGACCCCTGAGCTGTGGTCAGAAGCCTAGCTCAACATCACGCAGACTCAGCACCCTAAGTGCCAGGTGGGGGCGGTGGTGTTCCCTTTGCAGGCTCTCATTGGGGATTCACTGTAGCCCCTTAAATGCAGCAGAGATTCCAGCCCCCTTAGCCCCCACCCTGCGTGTTCCATGACACAAATCCAGGGAGTGTTTAATTTTCATCTTTGTTTAGGAGGATGAAGGAGGGGCAAGAGGAGACATAAATTCATACTGACTGACACAAGGTCACAGCCAGTACCTCCTCCTTGGAGAGATATGTGCTCCCAAATTGGTGGCTGGGGGGCTGGGCGGAGACCCTCCACTGGTCCCAGAGGGACTCCCTCATCTGGCCACAACTGATGGGTTGGACAACAGATCCAGAGGGAGACAGAGCATCTTTCCTGGGAATTTGGAACTGACACACAGAAATCAAGTTCACTCATCTGGGGATTGGCGAGGGTGAGGGGCGGTGGTTGGAAGTCAAATGAAACCAGAGCATGAGAGAAAGTTAGAAGTGAAAGAGAGAGAGACAGAGAGACTGAGCTTGTGAGAGCAAATAGTCAGAAAGAAGGAAAACAATCAGGGGACAGAGGAATTCCAGCTCCTGACTGTCTAGTCTGTCCTAGCCCATCCACGACCCCGCGGGATGGTTAATAAAATTCCAGTTTTGCAGATAAGGATAAAGGCTGAAAGAGGTGGGGGCTGGGTTTGGGTGCACATTTAATTCAAGTGCCGCTGGACCCCTCATTTCCCATTGCCTGAAGGCACTGTAATCCTCACTGGGACCCCTGCGGTCCCCTGACAGCCCAGCATCCTGATCAAATGGCCCCTGCGGGAGTGGGAACCCCTCTGAGCGTGAAGAGTTCCCTGAACCGAGATGCCATGTATCAGCAGGCTCCTGCACACCCCAGGTTAACATCTCCCCAGCTGTGCAGTCTCCCGACTCACTTCCCTCCCTGCCAGGCACCCCTTCCTTACCACCGAGTGTACTGCAGGAATTCAGACACAGGGATGCCCAAAGCAACACGAGCCCACCGGCTATACAAACAGCAGACTCCCAGCCCCACCTGGGTTCCGAGGGGACAGTAGGCGTCCTCAGCTTCCATGTGTCTAAGACAATCTTCTTCAGCTGGAGGTTATAGAGAAAAATAAAAGGTCCAAAACATAGTTCAGTGAGGAATTCCTCCAAGGACCTGACTCCAGAGACTACAACCAGGGGTACCAACCCCCCGGACTTGGGGTGAAGGTGGATTATTGATCAGCACAACCTCCGGTGGCCCAGCTCCTCAACTTGGCTGCCCAGAGTGGGCTGGGGGAATGGGTAAAGCCAGGGCACTCAGGAAGAGCACAGAGGACCTGATCTCCCCTCTCCGCACTTGTAAACCCTTCCTCAAATCTCAAGGCATCTGACAGAGAGCAGCCACCACAATAAGGAGATGCTCCCATCTCTTCACTCACTCCAGTCTGTTCACTTACGTGCTGAGCATCCACTGGGTCCCAGGACATGACACATAGGATGGCCGATGGGACAGGCTTGGTCCTTCCCCCTGGACCCTGTTCAATCTGATGGAAGAATGATCACTCATAAAGAGTTTCTCAAAATTATAAAGAGACCAAAGACAAACTGCAGAGTGAACCAAATTTAAAAATATATATGAAGATCCCCCAGTCTCCCCACCTAAGGTTAACAGCATAAAGCAAAAAGATCTTGCCTTTGATCACCAAGGAAGTGGTGACCCTCTCTCAGGAGGAAAGGAGAGTTAATCTTTGAGCAGGACACAGAAGTGCTCCATCGAATTGGACCAGGACCTCTGCATTCATTCAGCAAATCTGTATAAGCTCCTACTACTTATGGGAATCTAGTAACTATACCCATTCCCAAGGCTCTTGGGCTTTATTAGTCAACAAAATAGACACGACTCCCCATCACTGGGGGCTCAGAGTTTTAGCAGAGAAAACAGGCAACATGATGGGGGTAGCAAGAGCTTGGGGAAAAATAAGAGTGATATGAGCAAACTCAGGTGATGGTGGTGGGGTGGGAGGCAGGCAGGAGGGAATAAGGCAATCCTGGCAGATCTCAAGGAGTAATGAACTTGAAGCAGAATAGATCCGGAGGAAGAAGGAAGAGCCGGAGCCAGAGGCCCCCAGAGTGATGGGGAGAGTGTGGGCGGAGAGGCAGAGCAGGCCGGGTCCTGGAAGACTTTGGGACGACTTTGGCTCCTAATGAAATGATGACCCGTTTAGTGAGTTTTGAGGGGAGGGGTGATATAGTCCAACTTAAGCTTTTGTGTTTGTGTTTTCTTGTGGGAGGTAATTTATTTATTTTAATGAAGGTGCTGAGGATTGAACCCAGGATCTCTTTTTTTTTTTAACATTTTTTATTGATTTATAATCATTTTTGAACCCAGGATCTCTTGCATGCTAAGCATGCGCCCTACCACTGAACTAAACCCACCCCATCAATGTATGCTTTTGCAGGCTCCCTCTGACTCTGTGTGGATGAGAGATTGTAGGAAAGCAAAGATGGAAACAGGAGGCTATTGGTGTCCAGGAAGGGCTGAAGGTGGCTCTTAGGAGGGCGGGGAGCAGGGAGCAGGTGGTTAATGAAGACAGAATACCCAGAATTTTCTAACAAGCTGGATTTGCTGTCTGTGTGTGTAAGAGAAAGACAGAAAGAACATTGTTCCAACATCTGGACCTGGACAATCGGAGGGATGACCTCTCCATCCACAAGGGATGGGACAAGGTGGGGCTGAGCAGGTGGAAAGGGGCTGGTATCAGCTCAGTTCTTCAATGTCATGGTTAAGGGGTGTATTACATATTGCCACAGAAATGCTTAATAGGTAGAGGAGTCTGTTTTCTTTTTCTTTTTAACATTTAAAAAATATAATTTAAATGTATTAATTGTATTATGTGAATGATTTGGGAAGTTTGTTTCATGCCAAGGTATATGTTATATATAGCCAAATGGAAAATATATCAGAAAGGGGAGAAATGAGGGCTTTCACATAAACTGACTGTCCATAACGTAGGTAAAATTTCAATAAAACCAGTCTTCAGTGCAAAAACCTCATCTTGGTGTTATATAAAAATAAACGAAAAAGGACTATGTTAATGTATCATTATTTCATGTTACATAATAGCCCCAAACAAACACACTGTTTAACTATGTGGCTTGTAGAAATGCTGTTCGCTTTTTTCACATAAATACAGAAATGCAGAAAGGTTCTAAGGTAGAATAAGCATCTTAGTGGAAATAATACAGATTTGAGCATTTTACATGATATATATATTTACTGATACAAAATTTGGAAAAGTAATTACATAGTAGAACATATGTATGAATGTGAAAGCAAGATTAATGAAAGAAAAAGAATGTGAGTCTCAGGGATAAAGGTCCAGATGGAAAGGGCAAATCAGGGAGTTTTGGAGAAATCGAGAAATTGATGGCATGCCAATTTCCAAGGCTGGGTTGCTTCCACCAAAGGAATAGCAGAGAGAGAGATGAGAGGCCCAGGAACCAACCCTGGGGCACACCCACAGTGTATGTTTGGGAAAAGAGGAGACATTGGCAAAGGACCAGCCAGTAGACCAAAAGCAGAAAGCAGACAGAGCGATGGGCTGGAGTTTAAGTGAAGCAGGAACACGGGGGAGGAGGGATGGAAGAGCTGGGTCAAATGCTGCCGAGGGTCTACGCATGATGAGGACTGAAAATTGACCGCTATATTTAGCAACGTGTGGTCACTGATGGCCTTGACAGGGCAGTTTCCATAGAGCGAGGGATCAGGGGAAGAGCCAGAGTGGGTGTAAAAGGGGATGGCTCAAGAGAAGATGCAGACAGTGAGTTTAAACAACTCCTTAAAGATTTGCTGCAAAGACACAGGGTGGCAATTGGTGGGGGTGAATTAGGGTCAAGGAGTGCTGTTTGTTTCTTTTAAGAAGATGGACGTTTATATACTGATGGGAGCCAACTAGCAGGAGAACAAAATAGATGAGGTAGTGAAAGAGAGGATGGTTTTGGGAGTGACAACCCAGAGAAGATGGGAGGGATGGGTCCCTGGGGACTTTTCGAGGAATTGGCTTTCGATGTCACCTGTAATAAGAGGTGGGGCACCGAGAGTGAGGTCACAGACAACACTAGGTGAGCGGATGTGCTGGGAGTTGCTTGTGAAACTTCTCTTCTGTTGGCTTGTTTGCTTGTTCAAAGTAGAAAAGTAACCTTACCAGCTGAGGGATGAGGAGGAAGAAAGAGTTACTGGAACCATGAGAAGAAGATAAGAAAGAGCCTTCCAGGGACAATGGGACAGTGAAAAGAGCAGGGGGAGATGGGGGAGTGCGCTCCCAGAAAGTTACATTTTCTCTTTGACGTCCCCAAATTTGTGATGTGTGATTACCCTTCCTGCTGTCTACGAAATAAAAATTAAGTATGGTTCAGAGGAAATGCTATTTCATTCTAAGAGGCTACCTGTTTCTCAGGAATGGCCATCTTAAACTGCAAATATTACAAAAAATGTTGAAAAGATGAACCTGTGTACCTAAAATCCCCTATTTTCTATTAATCTGGTTACTATCTAATTCCCCTATCAATAACTCATAACCAATACTGCCATGATGGAGGTACACTGATGCTTAAAAGGAAATGAGATCTGTATCCTTTTCCTAAATTCCATGGCTTCCTTAATATACAGTTACCCTTGGAATTTAGGAATGTCTGGTATAAGAAGTGAGAAACAGTTTGAGAAAATCCCGGCTCAGAATTACACAGCACAACCGCATCTCAGAAGTATATACAGCCGTAAAGAATTTTAGAAGCAAAACTCCGTAACTACTCTTAAAGACTTTTGCAAACCTGGGCCTGCCCAGATGTTTCCAAACTGGAAAGGGACTCCAATCACTTGCCTGGTACCGGACCAGAGGCTGGCCAGCCTTTTCTGTAAAAGCGAGAGAATAAATATTTTCAGTTTTGCAGATCATTTTGTTGTAACCATGCAGGTCTGCAATAAGAAAGCTAAGAGCACTGGGAGACAGGAAACAAATGGGCATGCCCACACCCTCCCTTCCACTCAGGGCAGATTCTCTGTGGTGGGCAGTTTTGCCACAATAACTTGCTTCTTTGTTTCCATTGGTTTCTTTGTTTCCACCTTACTGCTCAAGCTCAGAAATTCATTTGGTCCTGGTCCTTCAGCATCCATGCAGAGAGAAGGCTGAGCGGGGTTGGGAACCCCACCTGATGGAGAAGAGAGATTGCTGGGAGGGACACTACGGTGGCCACCATGACACGAGACAATCACACCTTCTGGGGTGAAAGGGAATGAAGACAAGGGAGGGACAGAGCAGTGGGGCCCCTAGGTCGCCTGCCAGGCTTTCTCTCCCTCCACAGCCACCCTGGGTGCCTGGGGGGTGTTGGGATTCAGCTACGGTGATTAGGCTGAAGGGACTCAATATAAAGGACCATCCAGCTCCTCACTAGGTTCCAAAAGCAGCCCCTCAAAGTCCACCCTCTGAGTTTCTGGAACTCAGCTGGAAGAATAAATGAGCAGGCCAGATCCAGAGCCCAAGCCAAACACGACGGTGGTCACGTGGGGTTGTAACCCCATGTTCAGTGGTAGGGGACGCCTTGCAAATCTGCAGAAATCCCTGTTCCACCTCATTCCTGGGGGAAACCCCAGATCTCCTTCTGCTCTGTCTGTTCTTCTCTTGATGCTATTGTCCTGGATGGATGCAGAGTCTTTGAACCTGGCCCTCCAAACGTACACAAGCAGCCTGTTCGATAAAACAAATTATGCACTTTTTCACATTTGCCAGTTTTTTGATTCCAGAAATTTTGCGGGACTCATTCTCACAGTCTCCTGTGACCCCACCACTTGGTGGCCCTCTGCTCATGGAAACACCATTTCCCACAACTGCACCCTGCCTCCCAGCTGGTCAGAGGGGAATGTCCCACAAAGACACAGGTGTTTGTGAGGATCCTGCCCCCAGCAGAAAGCCTACTCCTGGAGCCACGAACAGGGATCTGGCCTCCTGAGCCGCTCAGCTCTAATTCAAAGCCTAAACTGGGGGCCCCGAACATTGCTGAATGACTTTCTGAGTCACCTGGACTGGAGGGGCCTGATTTTTCTTTCCAGGAATGGATGTAGTGCAGCCTCAATTTTCAGGGCTGACATTGACGATGGATCTAGTTCCCCCCACTGCACCGCAGGAAGGAGAGGCCCTTCCATCCCACAGCTTGGAAACCCAGCCCAGGTAAGTTCTGAAGCAGTGTATCGCTGCCAGGTCCAGTATCCCTGCAGAGTGGCCTCTGTCCCTGAATGAGCCCCTTCCCTGGGCCTTTCCTGCCCCGACACAACCACACCCCAGTCTGTGCCAGAGATCTGGGGCTCTGTGTGTCCAGGGCACACAGTTGGGACCTGAGCCAGGTGTCCCCTGGGCCTCAAGGGGGAGAGGTCTGCCTCTGCATCAGGGGAAGGTGATCCCTCATGGCTGGCAGGACGCTCTCAATATGGACCTCCAGGAGCCCAGGGAGCAGTTTCCCTGCAGGTGTTAGAAGCCATCATCAGGAGGGCAGGCCCCTCTTTGTGCAGACCATCCCGCAGTGCTGGGCCCACGTGCTGACCACAGAAACCTACATGTCCCCAGGTTACCCCAGGCAACCTCAGAAGTTCGTCACTTGGTGACCTGGGTAACACGGGCTCATTGGCCATCCCATGAGGGTGGTCCTTGCAGGCATGGTCTCCAGGTGCTCCCGTTAAGAAATCCCCCTGGGTTTCTGTGGTCACAGAGCCCACACCAGAAGATTCTAGTCCTGCAGTGACCACCACAGCAGTCACCTCCCCTGTGCATGTCCAGGAACAAATGACAGCAATTTATTGCCAGGAATCGTGATGAACAAGGGGGTGGGATTCCATACTAATTTTAGGATCCTGGTAACTCACTCTGCACCCCAAAAAGCATCCATGAGAAATGTGTTTATTGGGATATCTGTGCCCCTAGAAGAGCTGTTCCTCAGGGCTCCTGGGACCCTCCAGCCCCTCTCAAGGTTCTCAGAGCTTGGGTCTAAATTTCTATCTCCCTCCTTTGGTGTACAGCCACCTGTGTCTCGTGATCACAGGTCACTTTATTGCATGACTTGGCATGTTCTTAGTTCTCGTCCTCCACCCCTGCACTAGACTCCCACGATGTTCCCACTGACCCTTGGCTCCCTGGGTGGGTCAGGGGGCACTAAGTCTGCACCCTTCACTCTCCTCCTCTACCCCCAACTCTGAGGCCACCCCTAGGTGGACTGGAAGGTGTTTGTAAATGAGTCTTACACAAGGACATGACTGGACAAAGCAGGGCTCCACCCCCGGAAAGCACACCTGCTCCCTTCTCTGATGAGGACCCCACAGCCCCACATTGCCTCCAGGGGTCTACTCAGCACACAGTCCCCCAGTTCTGGGAAAGGCGTCTCCCTGGAATCCTTGCTTCCAGGCAGAGTCTCTCTGTCCTTCTGAGTTTAGAGTTGTTCCCATGTTCCTGAGCACCAAGGTGCCCAGCGCAGACCCTTCACTGACCTGGAGAGACAAGGAAGATTTGTGGCCACAGGTATCACAGGACACACCTGCTGGGACCCCAGGCCAAAGGGCCATCCTTCTGCCTTCTCAGGTGTGGATCCCGTGGTACCTTTTTGCAGGGGGCCCAAATGGGGAGTGGGGCCCAAAGCAGTTCATGGGGCTCTCTGGGCAGGGAAGACTTGGGCCAGGCAGCCTTGCCTGGTTTCCCTCCTGGGGCACTCTGAAAACCCCTGCTCCTCTGGCTGTGGCTGGAGGCCCCCCAAACTTCAGGGCAGGGCCCTTACTCTCAGCCTCCACTGCCTCCAAAGCCACGCTGGAGCTGGCATGGGGAAAGAGCTTTCTTGCCCTCTTGTGGCCAAGCTGCCAGAGGTGGATGCTGCGGGGAACTGGAAAGAGAGTTAGCAGTTGCTCAGATGTGAGTGGTTAGGCAATTTGACACCCTGTCAACTAGCCTTAAACATTGGAAAGAGGGCTTTCCCGGGAAAGCTGGAAGTTACTTTCAGTAATTTGTTTAAAGATTTCTTTTTTTTTCCCTTAAAGACTCATAAAACCTCTCCCAGGTCATTCCTGGTATGGACCATTATCCAGGGATCAATCGGGAAATGCAGGAGGAGAGGGGTGGGGGTAGGGGAGAGGGGAGGGGAGATCAGAGCCCACAGAGAGGAGATGCCCCTCCCAGGAGCCACAAACTGGGCAGTGGCTGCTGGCATCCAGCTCTCCTGTTCTCAGGCCCATTTGATCTGTGCGGTGTTTCCAAAAGAAACAATGGTGGAAGGGCCATGGAGGACCCCTAGACCTCCCAGAATAGACAGGGGGAGCAGAGTCACCATGCTGGCCCAGGGCTTGGAGACAGACCTGCCGTGGAGACCACAGGTCTTCTGAGAAGCCAGTTTCGAAATAAAGGCAGTATGCGCTGGAATACCCATTTCGAGCAATTGCTTCATCATAGACATGTAATTTACATAGTTCTTCTCACCACGAAACTGTGTTCCCAACACGCTACATGAATGACGGCTTCAACACACATTCATTTCTGAGATGTGAACAAGTGTAGAGCCGCTCTTTCGTCCAGCATATTGGGCATGGTTACACCTAGGAACGCTTACCAAGATTTCTCAGCAACAGCCAATTTCGAAATAAAGGCAGTGTGCGCAGGAAAAGCCGGTTGGAGTGAGGGCTTCCCCATACCCATGTAAGTTATATAGTTCCCCTCACCATGAAACGCTGTTCCCAACATGCTACATGCATGAAGGTTTTGACACACATTCAGTTCTAAGGAGTTAGCATGTGGAGAGCCGCTCTTTCATTCAGCATAAAAGGCCTGGTTACACCCAGGAAGATTTACTCAGATGTCTCAGCTGGTTCCTTCACCCAGATTCAAAATAAAGGCCGTTTTTGCTGGGAAAGCCTGTTGGAGCGTGTTCAGAGCTGTTTCGGGCTCTGTCCCAGCTGGAGGGTGCAAACCCCAACCTCCAGAATGAGGGACCAGGACCCCACCGGCCAGGTGGTGTTGCCTTTGCTGGGGAACAGTGATCTTTGGGTTAGATATTTTGCAGCTCTCTCTAAAACCTGTTTTGACTTAAGTTTGCATCCTAGTCATCAGTTTCAGGGCAACAGAAAAAGCATATCCTACATCCCTTTGCACTGAAATCTTCCCAAAAGAGCAAATATTTGCCCATGAAAATACCAGCTGCTCTTCTAAGGCCCCCTAAATACCCAGCAGTGTGGCTGGTGCACTCTTGATCAGGAACAGGATGAGACGGACCAGCGGTCTTCCAGCAGGCTTGGCCTGGTGTGGCAGCTGCGCTGTGGGTCCGTGGTGGGAGGGCCATGCAGGGAATCCTGTTTGAGGGGCCTCTGTGCACGTCTGCATTATGCTCTGAGGTTTCATACAAGGCTCCAGGCATCCTAACTGGTCAGATACAGCCCCCACCCTCGGGCTGGAACCACCAGGACCTCAGTACCTGTAACAGGGACGGTGCCCGGTGTGGAGAGAGGTCATGGGACACTCCGGGGGCAGCGGCAGTGGTGCTGGGGAAGGCAGGGGATGCAGTGAATGGTGGAGGGAGCAGGGTCCCTTGCTTGGGTGTGAGAGTTCTTGGGGAGACCACAGAGCATGGCACACACCATCCCCACCCATACCCCAAATTCCTAGCCCCGCCAACACAGGGGTTTCTCTGAACCCTCTCACCGTGGCTCGCCTGTAAGACCGCACCTAACCCGGCATCTGGCACCCCTGCCCTATCTCCCCTCTTAGGACAGATACCGTCTCCTTGGAAACTGCCCAGCAGCGCGAATTCAAGGCCGGCAGCGGGCCTGGCGTATCTGCACTTCAGGTGCCCTACCTGGCCAGCCGTTTGTGCCTTGGCTCTGTCCTCTATCTTGCTCAACGGCAGCCTGGGTCCACGTCCGGTGCAAGGGGAGGCCGCGGAGCCCAGGCTGAGCCACACACACGGACAGGTGAGGGTGCCCCCGCCCCGCTGCCCCGCCGCTCCGAAGCCCCGCCCACTGGTGGCAGCACCGCCCCAGCATCCGGCCGGCGCCATCTGCAGGTGAGGACGTCTGCTCGGCACCGCCCGCCCCGGCCCCGCCCAGCTGCCCCATAAGCCTCCCCCCAGCCCCCGTCCTGGCCTAGCCCTGGCTCCCATTGGCTCCGCAATTTCTGCCCTCTCACGTCTAGCCTAGGGAGGACACAGACGCAAGCGCTAGAGGAGGGCCCCGCGGTGTTGCCATGGCTACATGCGCCGCGCTCTGCGCTGGCCGGTGTGAGCTTCTGGGGCGGGCAGCGGGCTCCGGAAGTGTGCAGCTACCCGGGACCATGGCAGTGCTTGCTGCTGGGGCTGGCGGCTTGCTCGCCTGGGCGACTAGTTCTGGCCTGGTCAGTCGGCGGCCGACATCCTGTCTGGGGCGGCGTCCCACAGACGGTAAACGTACGGCCGCGCCGTTGGCGGTGCCAGTGGACATGGGCCGGGGTGGGATCCGGGTTGGTGTGGCTGCCGGGGAGGCGCTGTGTTGCCGGGGAGCGGGTTGGGGCGGGGAGGACAGTGCTGGGGCACAGCCTCGGGCTTTCCTCCCCCTCGGGCACTGGGGCTGGGACCGCGAGTCCGGGTAGCCCTGCTTGGCCGCGGCCTCCCAGAACCCCCGGGAAGGGCAGGCGAAGGACCTGTCTTTTGTGAAGCGGGGCCTTATCCGGGTTTTGAAGAGCCCCAGAATCAGATGTTGGAATGGGGTGGTTTATCAGCTTTGTTTATCTGCAGGGAAATTTCAGTTCCATCCAGATGTTGGCTCCTTCGGTAAACCTCAGGAATAAGACAAGGGTCATTGCCGATTAGCAGTTATATAGGGCTTGACTCAAAATAGACTGTGCGGGGTGTAGGGATGGTAGATGGGCCTTCCCTCTCAAAGTTGGCAGTCTTCTGGGATTAGAGGACCCAGTTGAGGATTACATCCTCATCTGCGGTAATGGAGGTTGTGGGAACATTAACACAGAGAAGGGAGGAGTGTGGCTGCGGTAACTCATTAAAGAAGCCAGGACCCTTGCCTGGCTCTTGTGTAGGAGAGTCTCGCCTAGGGTAGGGCAGCAGTTATCAAAGTGTGTCTGAGGCCCCTGAGATGCAAGACTATTTTCGTAGAAACGCCGGTATGTCAGCTGCCTTTTGCACACTCTTGCACTCCCGAGTTTCCTGTGGGGATTTCCAGGGAAAACCTGGTCTGTGATATCACAAAACAGGGAATTTAGAGGCAGATAGAATTCAGAACTCACCAGTCCAAAAGAATTTTGCAGAAATTAAAATCACTGCTCTTCTTCTCATTAATGATTTTTGTTTAGAAAAATATACTTATTTTTTGCTTAAGAGTATTAATGGTAACATGTAGTAGGTTGTTATTATTTTTAAGTGAAATCATAAGCATTTTTTAAAGTTCTTATTTAAGTTCTAACACAGGAACTATTGATAGATTTAACCCACATAAACAGCAGCCTTTTGGAGTCCTCAGTAATTAAGAGTGTACAGGGGTCTGTAGGCCAAGAAGCTTGAGAGACCCTGGAGAACGTGTGTTCAGGTACTAGTCAGGTACTTAGCGTTGTTAGACAGATTCCAAGATGTCTTCTGCATGTGCTCCCGGACTCGAAGTAATTGGCCACATGGAGACGGGTGGGCAGTGCCTCCAATATACAAACCAGAAGCTGGTGAACGTGTCTTGAGTCTAGGCCATGTGCTGTGCAGGGATTCCCATTGTATCTGTTCTATCTAAGCCGGGATTCCTGTGCAGAGGCTTGGCCCTGAAGACCCGCTCTCCTTTGCTCCCTGCCAGGTACCTTCTGTGTGATGTCAACCCTCCAGAGGGCTTCAGCCTCCGTAGAAGCGTCTGTATCCACATCGCCTTCCTCCTGAAGACCCTGCTGAAAATGGAGGAATCGGTGCTGGTGATACCCCCTTGGGGCCTCCTCTACCATTGGCAGAGCCTGGACATCCACCAGGTCCGGATTCCCTGGTCTGACTTTTTTGATCTCTCAAGTCTCAACAGAAACATCCCTGACACTGAGTACGAACCGTTCATTGCAGGTGAGATGGTGATCGTTTAACTGGGGCCAGACGGTTGTTGTTCTGGTTCCGATGTGAACATCAGGCCATCTTGCTTCGGGCTTGTCGGTCTGCTAAGGGGTCCTGCTCATGTTTCCCGCACTGCAGGTGAATTTGGTCTTTCCATAGTTTTTCTCAGGAAATAGATCTGAAGTGTATGAGATCTGTGTTCCCTCCGCTCTGAAAATCCTGGCCTCCTGGTGAGATGGAGCGGTGACAAGAAGGCCACTGCCACACAGGCCTTGTCTAAGGAGGACTCGCTCCCTGGACAGTAAGGGCCATTCTTACCTGAAGGAAAACACGATGTGTGTGTAGCATGGGCCACGTGCTGGAGAAGGTATGTAACCTCTCATTCAGTATAATTTGGTCCTGCTCAAGCTTCCCATTTTACTTTCCGTAAGAGGTAAGAGTTGAAGATTTTCTTTGAATAAAGGTATTTAGAACTTATCTTTTTCTTTAATTGAAATGTGGTTGATTTACAATGTTTTGTTAGTTTCAGATATACAGCTGTTTTGTTAGTTTCAGGTATAAAGCATAGTGATTCAGTTGTACATATACATAGTCTATTCTTTTTCAGGTTCTTTTCCATTAAAGGTTGCAAGATACTGAATATTTTCCCCTGTGTTCTGCAGTGAATCTTTGTTGTTTGTCTATTTTACATATAGTAGTTTGTAATTGTTAATCCCAAACTCCTAAGTTAGTTTTCTAAGTCTGTGAGTGTGTTTTTGTTTTGTAAATAAGTTCATTTGTATCATTTTTAAAAATTCCACATACAAGTGATATCATATGATACTTGTCTTTCTCTGTCTGAGTTATTTCACTTTAGTGTGATAATCTCCAGGTCCATCCATGTTGATGTAAATGGCATTATTTCCTTCTTTGTTATGACTGAGTAATATTCTTCTATATCTAAATTCTACATCTTTATCCAGTCATCTGTCTGTGGGTGTTTAGTTTGCTTCTATGTCTTGGCCATTGTAAGCAATGCTGCTGTGAACATTGGGGTGCAGGTATCTTTTGGAATTAAGGCTCCCTCTGGATATATGCCCAGGAATGGGATTGCTGGATCAAATGATAAGTCTTTTTTCAGTCTTTTGAGGACTCACCATACTGTTTTCCTCAGTGGCTGCACCAAACTACATTCCCACCAACAATGTAGGAGGGTTCCCTTTTCTCCACAGCCTCTCCAGCATTTGTGGTTTGTGGATGTTTGAATGGTGGCCATTCTGACTAGTGTGAGATGATAACTTATTGTAGTTTTGATTTGCATTTCTCTGATAATTAGCAATATTGAAACTTTTTTTCATATTCCTATTGGCCATTTGTATATCTTCATTGGAGAATTGCTTGTTTAGTTGTTCTGCCCATTTTTGGATTGGGTTGTTTATTTTTTTTTCTTATTAAGTTGTATGAACTATTTATATAGTCTAGAATTTAAGCCATGTTCAGTCTCATCTTTTGCAAAAATTTTCTCCCATTCCATAAGTTGTCTTTTTGTTTTGCTTATGGTTTCTGTTGCTGTGAAAAAGCTGATAAGTGTAATTAGGTCCCATTTGTTTATTTTGTATTTTATTTCTGTTGCTTGGGTGTATTGCCCTAGGAAAACATTGCTGAGATATATATCAAATAATATTTTGCCTATGTTTTCTTCTGAGAGATTTATAGCGTCTTGTCTAATGTTTAAGTCTTTAAGCAATTTTGAGCTTGTTTCTTTTTTTTTTTTTTTTTGCGACTCTATTTTATGCTTTCGATTTGTGGTTATCTTTTTTTCAAGTATATCAACCCATTACTATATCTATTTCCTTTAGACTGATAATCACGTAGGCTCCAACACATCCTAAGAATAATGAGAAAAAAAAAAGAAAGAAAGAGAAAAAAATCTTTCTTTTCATGCTACCGTCTCCCATTACCACCTTTTTGTATTTTGATGTACTTTTTCTTTTTTCCATCTTCATGTTTATTGTCTTGTAACTCGTTATTGCATTTCCAACTATGGTTTCCCATTTGTATAGCATCCTGCTTCCTTTCTGTTTAGAATAGAAACTTTTAATGTCTCTGTTTGGTTCAATAATGCTGAATTATCTCCCCACCCCCCTCCCCCCTGCTTCTCTGAATCCTCAGTGCAGGGAAGCCAAACCATCCTTGCCTTCATCGGTTCTGGGAAAGCAATCTTCAGAGTGGGAAAGAAAACATTGAAAAATAATATTCTGTGTGTTGCTTTCTACCCTTGCCCAGAGAGTGAGAATCACCTCTGAAGGCGGAGGAAGAAAGTTGGAGGTGCGGGGCACAAAGTCTTTTGTCCTTTTGCTACTGAAAAAATGATTGCTTTTGTAATTAGTGATGATGCCCTTTAAATTGGTGAGATCGAGATTCTACAGCTTCAGCGCCTGTGAATAACCAGCCGGGAGAAAGCTCTCCAGGGCCCCTGCAGTGGGAAAGGCAGCCCCTCTGAGCACCTGTTGTTCTGTATTCTTCCTGACTCCACATGGGTTTGCTACGCACCGCACCGTGCAGGACGATGCAGTTACCCGAGGTGGAGGACAGGGAGACCCCTGCTGTGTGGCGAGCCACAGGAGCCCACATTTGAAGGACAAAATGAAGAGTAGTGGGGCGGGCATAGGAGGAGAGGATGGTTGAGACCCAGGATGGTGTCCTGGAGTCCAGCAGGCGAGGCTGGCGGGGCAGATGGGGCCCTGGGGCATGGGCAGTCCTTGAGGGATCTGAAGCAAAGATATGAACCAAGAGACTGGATTCGTGTGGGCGTACAGCGCCCCCTGGAGGCCGCGGGGCAGTGCAGCAAGCCCAGGAGGAGCGGGCAGTTCCCCAGATTTGGGTTGACAGGTCACAACCAATTCACTGGGGACCGAGAGGTACCGAGATATTGTTAACTTTTTGTCCCTCTTCCTGGAAAAAAGCTGCTTCCTGTTGAATAGCCTGTGTCGTTAGTGAGAATTAAAGACATGAAGCAACATTTCCTCAAATGTCATCCATTGTGTAGTTGTTAATAAGGGTCAAATGCAGACTTGAATAGACTAAATCAAATATTCATCATCGGATTTTAAAATCCTTTAAAATAAAAATTCTTGCTGTCTTTGTTCTTCATTTCAGGGTTCACTTGGTGATAATAATAGTAAACAAAGCAACAGCAAACCCTTACAGAACTCTGTCCTGCTGTTCCAGGAACTCTGTGTTCACGACAACCCAATGAGGTGGCACTTTACAGGAAGGACAGTCATTAATCACATAGCTAGTAAATGGCAGACCTGGGACTTGAACCCAAGCTGTCTGGCCCCAGAGCCCCCTCTCAGGCCTTTCATTGCAGCTCATCACTTGGCATGCCCGACACAGGCCAGCATTAAGGAGCAGCGTGACCTTGGCCATGGCTGCTTCACCGCTTGGTCTCTGTTTCCTCATATGTAGAATGAGGGTGTGGGCAGTGAATTCTGTGAGCTCAGTGGTCACTTCCTCCAGCTCTGCTATTCTACTGCTTTAAGTTAATTTATTAAGTATCTGAGCCTCTGAATGGGCCACCTTGGCGCTTTGCTAGGACCTGGGTTACGGAGAAAAGTAAGATCAACTTGCTTCTCCAAGGAGCCTGTCTCCCTCCACGAGAAACAGCTGCAAGGCCCAGGTTCCCTCGCTGGCAGTCGGGGGCTGGGCAGGAAAGTCTGATAGAAGATGGAGGCAGAGCCCCTACGAGAACAGTGTTAGCCACACAGCTCTCAGGAACAGGAGCGTCTGTCCAGGCTGCTGAGAGGGGTGTCCTCGTGAGGCCAGCAGCCCCCCCAAATTAAGCCCTCAGGACAAAGATCCAGCCAGCCCTGCAGTGTCACCATAGAGCCAGTCCATCCTCATCACTGTGCCCCTGTGCTCCTTTGTCCTGGGGCCTCTCTTTCCCCTACACCCAGAAGACTCTTCTCCCTCTCTTCTCTGAGTGTCCCCTCACTTCACCCGTGGTCCCTGCTTCCTGGGCCACCATCTCTGGAGTTGACACTTTGCCCCCTCACACCCCCGTTTGATAAGGAGCCTGGGTTTGCCTCCTTGTGCTCACTTTCCCCCTTCAGATGATTGCTCCTACTCTCCTGGGAGCTCCTGGAAAACCCAGGTCCATTCCTAGCAGTGCCTGCCACCCTGGCCTCCCTGCTCATCTGCCTCAGTCAGGAGCACCTGGACCACCAGCTCTGTATTGCCTCGCCTCCTACCATCAAGACGTCAAAGTTCATTCTCCCTCCACCACCCAGTATGTTCATTTTAGGGTCTTCTTCACCGTCAGCCTGAGCCAGCCACGCCCCATTCACCCTACCCACGGGCTCATACCCGGGTGTGTCTCCACCCCAGGTCCAGCCTCTCTCTTTAAGTGCCCACCTCTAGCCATCCAGCTGCTTCTCCACCAGGCTCCTTGGCCCTCATTCACCCTCACTAAGGCCTCATGCACTGACTCCTCTGCTTTCCTGCCTGTCCACGTTCCTCTTACTTCCACTACCCCACCTTCCAGCTCTGCATCCACAGTCAGCACTCTCTTTATGACAAACAAAACCCCCTTGAGCCTTGACCTTTTCAGTTCCTCACCAGGCCGACTTCCATCTCTGTTCACCCAGCTCTATTTGTTCTGAGCCTGCAGGCAGCAGGCTCTCCCAGCACAGGTTTCTAAGACTACAAATCAATGCCCACCGTGTTGCCACTGCCAGGCAATCCTCCAGGGTTTCTCTAGTGAGCACATTTCCCCACTTATCACTCAGTGGTGTCAACATTCTCTGCTCTCTGCACACCTCTAAGCTTCCCTCTGTCTCTTCCCTGACTCCCAGCAGATGGCTTTGCCTCCTGCTTCAGTGAGAATGACATGTCACTGGAAAGGAACTCACTCACCTGTAGCAAACCTGCTCACCTCACCTTTTATCTGTCCCTCTCCCACCTGGACTCTAGCTGTAGTTCTTAATTCAGTGAGTTTAGTTGACATATATATACACAGTTAAAAGCACAGCACACTATCGCCTACCTTCTAGGGCTTATTGTTTCAATTTAACATAGAGTGTGTGATTCATCCACTTTGCTGCATGTACCTGCAGTTCATTTGTTTTAACTGATCTTAAGTGTTGTGTGTGTGAAAGTAACACAAGGCAAGGGTAAGCCAGGATTCAGGATGCTGGTTACTTCCTGTGAGAAGAGGTCAAGTGCAGGTTATTACACAGTATGTCACTGTCAATATTCCTGTTCTGATGCTGGGTGATAGGTTCACAACTGTTTCTTATAATATTAATTTTAATACATTAATACTTCTCAAAGGCACCTAAGGTGAGATTGTGTCATGAACCAAGGCATACAATGGGTAATATTACATCATTATTGTTATGTAATCTTGTTATAAAATATATTAATCATAATCCTACATTGTTATGTATTATATATTATATAGATGCATGAATTATATATTATGGTTATAAATACCTACATACGTATTATATACTATCTGATAATAAATAAACAGAACATATTATGGTAGTATATCTACTATTATGTATTATTTAATTAATAATAACATACTGTATCCTGTTATATGACATGACACCTAATCTTTAATCAAATAAAAATATGCCACTATATGTAATGGTAATTAATAAAATTAAATTAAAAAGCCCGCAGCTTTTAACGCCAACACCGCTTCAGCTGTCACTATCTTTTTCTTCCCTTTCATGGCCGAGGTCCTCACAGTGCTATCTGTTCCCCCTTTCATCTCCTTGTCCTGAGCCTTCCTCTTCCTCCCATCCCATGCTGCCTCCTGCCCCGTGGCCCCTCTAGTCACCAGCGGCCTCTGAGGCACTGATTTTCGGAGATGGTCTCGGGCCCCTGCTCACCTGCCTGTCCTCCGCCTCTGCCACCGCTGGTGGGTGCGGGGTTGGGGTCAGAGTGCACCTCTTGTCCTGGAAGAGAACACAGCACAGACTGTGACCAGCAGCAGGTGTGGCCGGGAACTGCAGGACTGGGGGGAGAGCCAGACTGTCTGCTTCCAGACCGGGGGCTCTTGGCGTGTGAAGAAGCCCAGTCCTCACTGCCCCTGAAGTGAGGAAAACACCCTCAGGTGAGTTAAAGTGCTTAAGACCTAGGTCTGTTGGCTGGAAAGGACAAACGGGTCCCTAAGGGGAGGTTAGTTGATGTTCCAGGCCCCACCAAGGCCCTAAGGGCTGGCGGGGAACCAGGCTGGATGCTCCACTGGACCCGGTGCCCCCACGGGGCTGGGGCCTTCGGGAACAAGCAGAAAGCCCTCAGTCTCTGGGGGGAACGGGGCAGTGTGGGAGCATCCCTGCAGCGAGTCAAGTGACGTCAGGGCTTGTGGGATCCGTTTTTATGGCCACACCGAGCCTCAGCAGAAGCCACCGCAGGAGAGGATTCCTGTCTCTCCAGGTGCCATCTTGTCTGAGTTCCAGGATTCAGACCCGATCCCCTGGGGTGCTAGGACAGTTATACACAGAGGCGGCTCGAGGAGGCCTCAAGAGGGTGGTAATGGCCTTCCTGCCAACACGATTACACAAAGATGAATCAATCGATGGGAAGTAAATAAGAACCATGGTCACATCTGGAACCCAAGCTTAGACGTGGTATATGGGTGACATTTATCGACAATCCAACGAGGTTCTGGTCAGAGCTAGAGGCCAGGGCAGCAAGATGGGAGTGGCACTAAGGAGCATTGTGGTGCAGAGGCTAGACTGGGGGTCTACAGGCTCCTCCCAGGAGGAGCCTCAGAGTTTTGGAGGTGGCTAACTTTCCTGATTCGTGTCACCAGCAAGTGATGCCACGTGCTGAAAATTAGCTATAATCCTGAGCCGGGTCAGCCCTGGGTGATGTGATAAAAGCTCCTACAAGAGGGAGCACCAGGCGGATAGTGAACCAACCAACAGGCTGATGCGTTTCTGGCCTGTGTTTATCGTGCTTTCATAGCCAAGAATGAGGAGAGAGTTGAATGGCTCACCATGAAGATTTTAACAACTTAAAAGAGGTTTCCGTGTCTCACTGCATTTCAGTGTCACCCGGAGGAATTCAGGAGGTGTTTAGACCCAGTGGAGACTAACGGCATCTTGGTTCCTCAACCTGGCAAACCTACCAGCCCTCTATGGCCAGACCTTGTCAAGTGCCTTCCCTTGTAACAAAACCCTTTCCACCCACGCCTGTGGTATGCTTTTATTTTTTTAATTAATGGGAATGAATATACCTTACAGCCTCCTCAGACCTTTCCTTGGGGCTTCTGCCCTTAGACCCCGGCAAGGGGGCCCTCTGCTCTGGGTCCTGCACTACAGAGGGTCCCTCTGGCCCTGACACTTCCTCTGGCCATGCCCTCCATGGGGTGGAGTCAGCAGGGCCAAGGGGACACGGTCATTGGCTCCGCCCTGTGCTCTAGAAACCCAGGACCCCAAATGCCCTGTCTCAGCAGCCCCTGACCCATTTCTAGTGCCTGCATCAGCTCTCCCCGGAGTTCAGATTCCTAGGACTCACAGAGAGGCCAAAGCATAGCTGTTTGCATGGAGGGTATGAGCAGAGCCCGGACATGAGGTCTGTGTGTCCCCCTGTGCACATCCAAGGCCCCTTGTGGCAAGGGATGGACCCAGCATTGGGAAGAAAACGGTCAGGCTAGTGATCAGAGACTGGGAATCAGCTCTCCCCACACGCTCACTTTCTTTGCCGGACTCCCCTGTGTCTGGGAATTCTAAATTTGAACCTGGCCTTCCCCCTTATAATGAATGTATATTTGTAAAGGCAGGAGTTTAGACCCTACTGCACTTAACATGTTTACATGTATAGGATGTGAGCTCCCAGGTATGCTCTGGCCCTGCACTTCCAAAGGTCCAGAGCAGTTATGTTGGCTCTACTGAGACTGTAAGTGGTAAAGACCATCTCCAGAGAGGAGGGGCTCCTGCTTCACGCTCCAAAGTCAGGATCTTCTGAGTGGATAAAACAATGGACACTGTGACCCTCAATTGTAAATTGATTTAGAATATCGCCAAAGTGTGTAAGACGTGTGTGTACGCATGCACGCACCTGGGGACGTGTGTGGTACATGACTGTGTGTGTGTGTGTGTGTGTGCATGCGCATGCCTGGGGATGTATGTGGTTCTGTATGTTATGTATGTGTGTGCGCCTGAGAACGTGTGTGGTTGTGTGTATGTTATGAGTGTGTGTGTGTTACATGACTCCATGTGTGTGTGCCCGTGGGGATGTATGTGGAGCAGAGCCAGTGTGTCTGCACGGGTGTTTGTGTGTACGTGCATGTATTAGTTTTAATAGTAGAAGCTGTCCTTTAGAATTATGAAGTAGTAAAAATTGTATGATGTCCTTTGCTGTATAATTCAAAATTAAAATATTCTTCAATCACCAGAAATTTAGACCTCCTCAGATTCTGATATTTTTTCCATATTGATTATGTCTTCATTTCACTGATGAGGAAACTGTAGCTTAGAGATGTTAACTGACTCAACCAAGGACATGGAGCTAGCGAGCCCAGGACCAGGACGCAGTCCAAGCCTCGCTGTTCCAGAGGCCTGGAGCCCTGCTCACGATCACGCGTGGCCTCTTGGCGGGGGAACAGATTCTGATGGGCTGTGGCCAGCGTGCAGTCTGCCCAAGCCGGGGATTTGGGAAGCTGGGCGGAGAGTACCAGACAGCAGACAAGAGTGAAGGGCTGCTCAGAAGTCAGATAGGTTCCTAGGTCTTGGATGAGGAAGGAGGCTCACTGATAATCCTTGATCCATTTGCTGGTGGCTAAAAGGGACCAAGGCCTATGAGAGCACTTCTGGGAGCTGCCTGCCAAAACCTGGAAAAGGACTGCTCAGGACTGGCTCTGCAGTAGGAGCAGAGGAAGGAAATGTAGCTTCCTCATGGACATCCTTGGTGATGGCAGTAGGAGGCCTAGCAGCCTTGGCATAGAGGTAGCAGGACAAGGTCCTAGTGGATGATCGTTTTCACGTGTCTTAAAAATCATTGCTTCATATATTTTATCCATTTTGTGGTTTATTGTAGGGTGGTAATTATGGTCAGTGTTACTCCATATTACCTGGATTAATTAATTTTTTTATTGTTAATTTTCTCTTCAGTGATTTGGAAGCTATATTACCTCTTAATGAAAATTCTCTCTAAATTTTTAAAAATCATCTCTAAGTTCATAACTTTATATGCAATTGGACCAGTATTCCTATAAGAGTCTCAAAAATGAAATAATCTATTAGATCCTGTTCCTCAATAATGAAAAATTTAGCATATTTTACCTCTCTGCTGTTCCAAACTGTGTGTGTGTGTGTGTGTGTGTGTGCGTGTGTGTGTTTGTGTGCTCCAGTTACTTTTTAGACAGTTGCTTTAAGTTTGTTACATTAACAAAGAAAATATAGGTATAAACATCTTGGATTTCATTGCTCACTACCACTATTTAATTCCATGTGTTTCCCACTTTTGAGTTATTTACTTATCGGGATTTCCCAATCAACTGGACACATGATTGACTAATTTTTTTCAAGCGGTTGACTTGGAAAACTTACATATCTATATGCAGATTTATGTTCTCCTCATCAAAAACTCTCAGTGTGTTGTTCATAGCCCAAACCTTATTTTAAATTAAGGCATTGTCTTTCATCACCAAAAAAAAAAAAAAAAAAAAAAAATTCTTAATTTAAGGTGCTGTCTTTTTATGGCTGGCTAGTCTTGTATGCTGAATGGATATTAATAGAGATTTCCTTAAACTTCCTCCTTCTTTTTGCCATAACTCGAATTCATTGAGAAGCATGTTTTTACCATTTATCAGATGGGCTTCCACTTTTACTTCCGCTTTAAACCATCACCCCACTCTTTTTCTCCATGCTTATTCCTGAAAAAGTGAGCTCTCTATCGGTTTAAAGGTGGTTCCTGTTAAAGATGTGTGACTCCCTGTCCAAAGGTCCAAAGGAAGAGAAAAGGAAAGATTCCTGTTTCTGGTGGTTACATTTTGTCAGCTTAGAGATCTAGTTATCCGTGTGGCTGCGGTGGAATCTGCAATATCTTGGCACAGAGTTTCCTTTTTCTGGCTTACTAGGGGAGCCGCATTAGCTGGGGTCACGGCGCTGTGGCCGTTGTCAGGATCCCGGGGCTGAGGCAGCCCCTCTCCCTCCTTGTTATTTTGATCGTGCAAACTGGGTCCCAGCTATGTGAACCCTGCACCTGGCGGCCAGGATCGGCCCCCATGCACCGTGTCCCCAGTTCCTCGGCGTCCCTCACTGCTATCAGCTAGTTCCAGTAAGAGTACGAGATGGCTTCCGCTGCTGTCCTTCCTCCTTCCTCTCCAGGCAGGCCCTCCTTTCCCACTAGTTGGCCCTAAGCCTTCTCTCCTGCGCTACATATGCTGACGGAATTCCTCAGGGTTTCCAGCAGGTAGATGGCGCTCTTCTATGTTTGGACCCCTTCAGTGCTTGCAGTGGAAATTTAGGAGGTGGGAAGGAGGAGCTTGGGGGTTCTCCGTATCTAGGGGCTCCCTATCCAGCAGATTCAACTAACTTTGGATTGAAAATACTCGGGAAAAAACACAAAGTTTCAAAAAGCAACACTTGAACTTGCCATACACTGGCAACTACTTACATAACATGCATGTTGTATTAGATACCAGAAGTAACCTAGAGATAATTTAAAGTACACAGGAGGACACAGCAAAAGAGAAAGTGACAACAAATATACGTGTATATTCATGTATAACTGAAAACTTCTGCTGTATGCTGGAATTTGATACAATGTTGTAAAATGACTATATCTCAATAAAAAAAGTTTGTATATATATTGAAAAAGTAGATGGGAGGATGTACATGAGTCCCATGCAAGTCCTTTGTCATTTTATACAAGAGGTGTCAGCATCCATGGATGTTGACGTCTGAGGGGAGTCCTGGAACCAGTGCCCCATGGTTACCAAGGAATGACTGGAGGCCCAGGCTCCTTATCCCAGCCTGTCAGGTCTCCATGTGGTCTGAATCCTACCTGTACCACACTTCCCTTGTCACTCTCCTCCAGCCCTGGCAGACTGCCCTCTGATTCTTGAACAAGCCACACTCACTGCACTTCATGTCCGGCCCCTAGAAATACCCGTTACTTTCTGAGAATGGCTCTGCTTTCACAAAATGGGCTGCATTGTCACTAGAGAAGACAGTGTGGATGTTCCTTTAAAAACTGAAAATGGACTTAACTCATGATCCAGCCTTCCCACTCCTGGACATATGTCAGAAGAAAACTCTAATTCAAAAAGTCACATGCACCTCAATGCTCACAGCAGCACTATTTATAATAGCCAGGACATGGCAACAACACAAATGTCCATCAGCAGCTGACTGGATAAAGCAGTAGTAGTATACTTATACAATGGAATACTACTCAGCCATGAAAAAACAAAACAATGTTATTTGCAGTAACATAGATGGACGTAGAGATAGTCATTCTAAGTGAAGTAAGCCAGAAAAAGAGAAAAATGCCATATGATTTCACTTATATGTGGAATCTAAAAAAAGACACAAATGAATTTAACTACAAAAGAGAAACAGACCCACAGACATAGAGAAACAAACTTATGGTACCCAGGGAGAGAAGGGGATGGGAAGGGATAAATATGGGGATTCAAAAAGTGCCCCTCTTGGGGAGTGATGGAAATTTTAGCTATCTTGATCGTGGTGATGGTTTTCTGGGTGTAGACATTTATCAAATTCATCAAATAGAACATGTGAAATATGTGTATTTTACTGTACAGGAATTATACGACAATAAACGTGCCTGTAAAAAAACAAGAAAAGATTGGCGGCATTTTGTCCTACTTTTTTATGTGTCTTTAGTGAGTGGGTCTTCAAGTTTCTGGTCTGCCATATTTTCTGAACCAGAAGTGCCCTGCTTCCCTTTCCTTTGTTAAACTGTCAGTGGGTGGCATTTATTCCCGTGGCTTCAACTGCTCTCTGTCCACTGATTAACTGTCAAATCTTTTCCAGCATGGGCATCTCAGTTCAGTCCCAGAAATATACGTACAATTGACAACTAGACATTCCCATTTTATTAGCCCATAAAAATCTCAAGCTCTGTATGTTTGGATGTACACTCGCTCAGACCTAGGTTTACTTTTTCAAACAACGGCATCACTATCCCTTCTGTTTTCCGTGCCATACATCTGGGAGTTTTCCTTTACTTTTCCACTCCCTCACCCCTGTCAGTACAACAATTCTATTCCTTAATGTCCCCCAACTAAGTCCCTGCTCCTCGCTCCCCACTGCATTAATTCCCACCCCTTGCTAGTCTGCCCAGTGCTGTTCTTTAGAGTGAACAATCCACTTTGCTCACTTTTAATGACAAATTTCTGTCACTCTCCTCCTTAAAACCCCAAAGAATTCCCCGCTGCGTATGTGAGGAAGTCCAAGCTCCCTGATTTAACGTCACACCTTCTCATAACCTAGTTGCTGCTTTTTTTCAGCCTCAGCTTCCGTTAGTTCCTCACAGCCTCTAGCCTCACTGACCTTCCTTCCCTAATTGCAAAGTGCTGTTAGACACGACCAGACCTCTGCACGAGACACGCAAGCTGCTGAGAATCCCGTCCCCACCACGCACTCTCCTGGTCTACAGATTTGCTGGAATCCTTCAGATGTCAGTGCAGAAAGCATTTCCTCTCTGACACCTTCCCTACCTTCTAGAACCCTGCCCCAGGCAGTGCAAGAGCCCCTCTGAACATATAGTATATATGATGCCAAGTGACTGTTACCACATTGTTTTGAAAACCTATTTAAATTTGACTCTTCCACGACACACTGTGATCTCCTTGAGGGATGGGGGGCTGTGTGGTATTTGTCTAGACAGCTAATGTCTGGCACAGACCCCGGGCCATCGGAAATAGTCTGCTGACTCATCAAGAATTGTCGTCTTTGCGATGTAAGAAAGACTACATGATGTCTGATCTTACACCATCCGGCAAGGGTCAAAATAATTTCACATAGAACTACACAGGAAAAATATGTGTATACTTTTCCTCTTTGTGAGCCCAAGATCATAGGCAGCCTGGAACGGAGGTGTCACTCTAACCTGTCTGTCCCCTAGGCTGTCACGTCCAGCTTCAACATATTTTTTAGAAATTGTTGGGATACATGTACATCACCCCGTCTTAGAACAAACGGTGCTTCAGCCTGACCAACTTTAATGTCCATATAAAAATCAGAAATCTTCCAAACTGAAGCCTGAAGAAACATTTCACTTCTCTCCTTCCAGTCTGTCTGCCATCTGCATCCCACATCCCCACTGCTCACCTGCGTCAGACCACCTTCTATCTAGAAACATTTTAGGTGGGACACTTGGATGAGAACTAATTACAGCAGTCATGAAAATGGTCCCATGAACGTACACTCTGCATAACAAGGATGTTTTGACCGGAGGCCTCAGCCGTGGCCTTCAGGGTCTGTTCACATGTTCTGCCTGGCTTCCCTACAGATGTTCTGCAGAAAATCAAGCCTGCAGTTAAAGTCATAGAAGTCCCAAGACATCCTGAAAAATAGAGTGAGATTCATTTCCTTGGGAATATTTTTGAAAACCATCCACTAATAGGAAGAAGAGCTTTAAGAGGGCCATTTCAGATCAGATGATGTCCAACTGCAGGTGGGTCAGTTTTGTCATTGTTGCTCGCTAGTTGGCTTTCTGATGCTTCTAACATGCCGCTGTTTAGAGAAGTGGCCTGAGTCTACCCTCAGAGCAGAAAGGTGAGCTGGGTCTGGAAACAGCCAAGCTCCTCTGCTGTGTAGTGACCCGCTGAGAAGGAAAGGATGGCCCAGGGCTTCCTCTGACTCTCTCCCTCAGTTATAAACTCTATGAAGGGAAAATGGAACAAAAAATCTTAATTCAATATGGTATTGTCAAAGTATAAAAATAATTGCCTTTGGAGGGGATGGTATAGTTGAAGGGGTAGAGTACATGCTGGGTTCAATTCGCAGTACCTCAATGTAAAAATATAATAAGAAAAAGTCTTTACAATAAAAGAAATATAACAAATAAGAAAAGAGATCTCAAAGAACCCAAGTTTAAAAAGAAAAAAATGTCTTTTAAAAATAGTAGTCAGCTCTGTCTTTTGCTAGATTTGGAGTTTGGGATTAACAGATACACACTACTATGTATAAAATAAATAACCAACTCCCAGGTCCTTAATAACCTAGTTCAAACTGAATCCTTTCTCTTTTTTCCCCTAAGCAACCCGTGGAAGCATCTGAAATTCTCATCTTATAAAAGAATTCATTTAAAGGCGTTTTGAAAGTTACTGGTTAAAAGTTATTTGTGGTTCCATGAATATAGGCCTAGTAAGAATGACAGACAATAAACCAGTAAGCAAATAAATATATGACGTACTGCCAGGTTCTAATAATTGCCAGAAAGAAACATAAAGCATATTAGGAGAGAAAATGATTGAATAGGAAATATGTGCGTGCTATTTTAAATAATGTGGTCAGGTAAGTCCTCTCTGAGGGTAAAATAATTTGAACAAAGTCCTGAATGAAGCAAAAGAATAAGCCACATAGGTAACAGGCAAGAAAAGCCTCCCAGGCTGGGAGAAGTGTAAGTACGAGACGGAGTTACAAACACAGCTGTCCTGGTGGGGACCATCTGGGCGGTGAAGATGGGCTGGAGCAGAACGGTGAGAACTAAGGCTGCAGAGATGGGTGAGGGACCGGATCACACAGGGCCTTGGTAGGGACTCTGGATATCCTTCTGAATACAATGGAAAATTACGAGATTATTTTGCAAAGCGGAACAGCTTGATCTGATTCATAATTTAATAAGACCGTTGTGGGTAATATATGGGGAATAAGCAATGGAAGCAGGGCAAGGTAAGCTGATGGGAAGCCAATGGGAAGAGTGCTGCTGACCTGGAGAGAGACACCGAGGTTGGGCTGGGATGATGGCGGGAGACGGGCTGAAAGGGGGACACGATTTGACAGTAATGGTAACAGGCCTTAATGCTCGAGTTGGACACAGACACAGAGTGGTTCAGGGTGATGATTATGTGATATTTGGGGCTGAGCCACAGTTTTTGTGCAGAGACCTGAAAGGAGAATAAAGTGGGGACGTTGACATCGGTAAGAAGGGTTGGTGGGTGTTTAATTCCCCCTAGGGCCACGTCTCTGTTTCTCTGTAGATGAAGTCAGCAGAGCAGGGATGGGTGTTCCTAAATCTGCAGTGAATTGCGTGTCCTTCTCATCGACAAATTCGAGAGGCTGACCTGCCCATCCAATTGCAACATCTTGAATCTGCTTCTTTCTATCCAGGAGGAGATTTCCAACTAAGATGCCACTCAAAAATTCCCATGCCCAGAGTTAGAGCTGTGTGCCTTTGGAATGATCTCAGAGATGCCTCCACAGAGGCTTGGTGTGCTCTCTCTCCCTCAGAGCACACAGTTCCCCTCAGTCTGGTGGGTCTCAGCAGAGAAGATTTCACAAGTAGCCCCTCTCAGGCCCTGGGGACCAACCTCATGCTTGGCAGAGCTCTGAAAATGAGCACGAGTTCCGGGCAAAGGGCATTCTCCAGGGCGCCATCTGGCAGATTACATGAAGACAGTGTACAAAAGAGTGGGAGGGTTGATGGTATAAATGGATTTTACTTTTTGCTCTGAATCTCATTCTGTCCTTCCATTTTATTAAGGAAGAGTTCTTAGGCCAGACATGATTCTCTTTTTTCTTTCTATTTGATCATCCAAGAGGTTTAGATAGGGTATTTGTTTTAGGGTAAGAATCTTTAAAAAAAAAAAAACAACTATGAAAATAGTATCTTGTTAGGTATTTGGACAAGTAAATTCTCCCAGCAGTATTGAACCCCCTTGTACCTCCAGGGGTTCTCCAAAGGTATACATGTTCCAAATCTGACCCAAAACCAATGAGCCTTTTTGTTTTAAGCACTTCACCATGGACAAAAGATGTCACTAAAGAAGGTGAGAAAAGAGCAGGTCCCCATCATCCAGAGTCCCTCCCAAAGGGCCCACAGAAGTAAGGAGGAGATGAACGAGAGAAACGGTTTATTTATACACAAGCAGGAGCCAACCAGAAAAGTAAGTACCATGTTAAATGGTGAAAGTTAAAGGCTTTTTTATTAACCTAACTTAATAGGGCAAAGGGAGAGGAGAGAATTGGCTTCCATGACAGGTTTTCTTCTACATCTATTGAATCTCAGGTGTCTTCAGCTTAAAGTGCTTTTGTATTAACCATGGGTTCCATCTGACTTTCCATTCCTCGAACTTTGTTTTCTTTTTCAAGATTCACTCATGTATTCTGAGCCCCTGGATTTTCCACGTGAATTTTAGATTGATTGTCAATTCCTGCAAAACACCACCTGGGATTTGGGTAGGCATTCTTTGAATCCTTAGATCTATTCGTGGACTATTGTCATCTTAGTAGAATGAAGCCTTCTGCTCCATGAATATGGGATTATTCTCTGTGAATGTAGGTCTTAGTTTCTCTCAACAGAATCTCTAATCTATTGTAGTCTTAAGTGTCCAAGTCTGGTACTTCTTCCTCACCTCTTTGGATGCTGATTCAGAAGAGACACGACCTCCTGGAGAACCTCTGCTGCCACGGAGCTGACATGGAACTGCGTCCTGAGAAGACTTTAAATTCTTTTAAAAATAGGATTAATGTACTTTAATTACTCCATAGATGAGTAATGAATTGGTCACATTAAGATAGGATTTTAATCCTTTTAGAATTAGTAGAGTAATATAGACACAGTACAAAAAAATGAAATATTGCCTAAAAGAGAAGAGATTTGTAATTCCCACCCACAGAGGTGACTGTCATGAGTGATTTGGTTCTTATGTCTCAGTCTCTGTGTCTCTCAGTATGTCTTTCTCCATCTCTGTCTCTCGCACACTCACAATCAGATCAGTTTACATCTATACTGATTTCACACATATGTGGTCATGCAGATGGGACCCTGGGTGCAGACAGTGGGTCTGCATACTTCCACCCTGAGGCCTCCCTTGACATTGGGTTGAGACCAGACACCCACTTTTCCAACTGCACAGCATTCATCCATCCACATGAACCAGAAAAAATGGACCCCATACACTCTTCATCAACATTAGTATTGCTTTAATTCAGACTGTTTCAACCAGTGCTGTGATGATCACCCTTGAAAAGGCATCTTTGAATAGGTGTGTAAGGATTTTAGTGGGATGAACTGTAAGGATCAGAACTTCTGGGGAAGAGCTGCATCTGTGGCCCTTTGATGCGTCCTGCACCCTGTTCTCCTGAAGAGGAGCGTCCCTTCTCTCTTCCCTCCAGGGGATCTGCTGAAGCCTCTGCCTGCTTACATTGTCACCAGGGCTGGTTGTCACCTGACTAAAGACCCGCCAGTGTGATGGTGACCGGTGCTCTCTCTGCAGTGTTTCCTTCTGCCTGTGTTCTCACCTGAGAGGTCAAGCATCTCTAACACACACTGGCCACCTGCATTGCCTCTCATTGGAACTGCCCATGTCTGTTCTGTTTCTTTTTATAACACTGCGTTTTGAAAGGATTTTGGACTACAGGGATGGGAATCCTTTCTCCAACCTTGGGTTATGAGGAATGCTTTTTCCAGGTTGTGGTCTCACTTTCAAGCAGTTTTTCTGGGCTTTTGCTAATTTTTTTGATTTGTTTGGTTTTGTTTTTGCCACAGGAAGAGCTAAGCATCTCCCTTATGTCTTCTGGCTGTGGTGTCACAGGGGGAACAGCAGTGTCTACCCTGAGATTATGCACAGAGTTACTAAAAGGGCTTCATTTTGTACATCACATCTTTAATCCCCCTGGATATCTCCTTAAAATGATAAAAATGCTGTTTCAAGTGAAAACAAAAAAAAATCCCCAGCCCCAGCTAAAAACAAGTGGGCAGGGACAAAAGAAACGTTTTTTTAAAGTTTCATTGACATGGAACAACAAGGAGAGGTAAAGATACTCAGAGAGAAAGAGGACTTGGTGTTGTCAGGAGCTGGGTGAGGAGGGAGGGGAGTGCCCGCTCTGGATCCAAGGTTTCACTTTGAGGAAAGAAATAGTATGAAACTAGATGGTAGTGATGGTCGCACAACATTGTGAATGCCTGTAATGCTCCTCAGTTGCACAATTTAAAAGGGGAAAAGTCTATATTTTATTAATGAATCTCTAAAAAGAAAAATAAAGCTTGCCATAAATGACGTGAAACAAACAAAGGAAACTAAAGAAAACCAAACAAAAACATCTCCAGAGGAAGGGAAGTCAAGTTTGGGAGGGGGAGGGGGAGGGGACTGATAGTGGGAATTTGGAGAACATTTTGGAGAAGAAGGTGTGGGTGGGTGCAGAGGGGGCTCTGCCCCAGTTGGTGGTGATGCCTGAAATGGTTCTCCGTTGCCCAGCAGTCCAGCTGCAGATGCAGGTTCAGGAGGAGTTGCAGGAGCGGCAGGAGGGAACTCGCGGTCTCCTGCTGGATCCAGATTATCCTTTTTTTGGTCTCTGACATCTTCCCCTGCCCCTGCCTCCTCTGTAACCATTGGATGTGGAGAGAGATTTAAGTCTTGTGGAAGAGCTCATGCTGTGTGAGAGGAAAAATTTACCCACCTGCCTCCCTTTCCATGTGCCTCTTCAAGGACAGAAAACTTCCCAGAGCTTTCCAGACAGCTCCCACCCAGAAAGTGCCCACAGGATGTGTTCTGTGACTGAATTTTCCTGACAGGTGGTCTGAGGGCATTCTTTGCTCTGGTCCCAACAGTAGCTTCTGGGTACACCTCCTTGTGTGGCCCAGCCCTCGCCCCTCCCTCACCTACACACACGCATCAGCCCTGCCTTCCTGAACTTCGGGCTCTGCTTCGGGGGCTCCTGGTCCTCCACCTGACTTGCAGCGAGGTGGGCACTGTGCTCCATGTCAGAGCAGGGTGTGCTGAGCAACCCGTCATCCCTGGGCAGGTACCTGGGGAGAGCCCTGGGTGATCTCTGGGTCGGAGGCGTGCCCCACTGATTTGTGGGCCATGGTGGAGGGGACCCTGCCATATCCAGACCCACCTGGATCCTGCGCTGGCCCTCAGAAGAGCGGCACATCAGCCCTTCACTTGGGGAAGGGGCGTTGGTTTTCTTATTCATCAGCTGCTGTTCAATATGTGGTATCTGGCTCTGCAATGACAGTGACCAGCAGCTGACCCGGCCTGGAAGTCTCAGAGCCCTGCCCGGCCAGGAACACTCCTGCTTCTGTCCACTCGACCCTCTGCTGCCAGATCAGACCGAGACCTTGTTCAGCTCAGACACCCGGGAGGGAAAAGACATACCCAGAATGCATGGGCTCCACCTTGGGCAACAGGACACTTCCCTGGCTCTCCACATCCCAGCCAGCCAGCTTTGACCTGGGCTGTGGATGTGACCGGCCCCCCAGGCCTCTGACCTGCTTTTGCTTGAGGCAGAAACCCATCCCCAACGTGACTGCTCCACCTCCACCAGCCAGGACGGGGCCGTGGGGATACCTGGGTGGGATCTGAGTGGTGGCCTGGCCTGGGCGGGCCTGCCCTGGGCCTCCCTGTGTTACCTTTGGGTCTCTCTGGCCAAAAGTCCAGAGGCGCCTTGGGTGAGACATGACCCAGCGCTGGCAGCGTTGGTAAAGCCCCTCGCTGTGGGCTTTCCGGGGTCTGTGGCCTCGGGATATTGGGATGCAGCAGAACGTGACTCTGTCTCCAATCAAGTGAGCTGAGTAGGGACTTCTCTACAGAGTGTGTGCCTGGTGACTTTAGTTCCAAGTTCTGTTGGGCTCTATTGCAGGGGAAGTGAGATCACTTCCTGGGGTCCACTTACCCAAGCTTCCTCCTGACACATAGCTCCCCAAGGATCTTTCTGGGCTGCCGATCTCTCATTTCTCACTCATGCCATGTCCACACACAGTGACACCAACTCAGCCCCCCTCATAGCCCTGGGGAGGCCTGGATGCAGCCAGTGCTGCAGCTCTGAAGATACAGCTGGGTTCAGACATGGCTCCCCCCACTCAACAGTGCTATCACCATGGAAAAGCCACGTGCCTCTCAGGGTGTCCCCAATCTCCCGTCAGCACAGTGGGGATCATTCTGGCCCCTGCTTCCTAGAGAAGCCATCCTGTCTCTAGACCTAGAAACACCTACTGCATCTGTCACCCCCATGGGCTGGCATCACAGGGAGCTCGTGCACAGACTTAGCAAAGGAATGACCCCACAGAGGGCTGGCGGAGTGCAGAGCAGATGCCACACAGCCCTGGGTCTGCCCTGAGGTCTGGAGAAAGTCACTTTCCTTATTGCTTGCTTCCCAGCTCCCAGTCGTGCGACTAAATTTAAATACAACTCTGAAGTCGTCAGCTCTGGCAAACAACCTCTTAGGTCTTTCTGTCATGTTGACATACAGGCCCAGTGTCTGATCTCGGCCTCTGTGGTGGACTGCCCAACAATGGTTTCATACTTTTTGCCTTCAGTTCCCACGCCCTTGTGTGATCCCCACACCCTCCCCTGGAGGGTGGATGGACTTTGAGACCAGGTTCTGACATGCAGACTGACTTGTGAAAATGTGCGTGAGTTCCACTCCTTCCCAGCTCCAGTTTTCCTTCTCTCTGTCTCTGTTTCTCAGTGCCTCTCTCTCTGTCTTGTCTCTCTCTCTGTTTCTCTGTCTCCCCTGCTTCTCTGTGTTTCAGTCTGTCTGTCTCTTTTCCTGTATGTATGTGTGTATATATTTATGTGTATATGTGTTTATTTATATGTGTGTATTGTTCGGGCCCAGGGCAGGTCAATTCTGAAAATCCCTTGATGACATATTGATTATTTTGAATTCATGTTACTAAAGAAAAATTATCTTTGAAAATTGTGCAAGCACTTTGGTGGAATCTTCTCTAAGGATCAGCACTGCTAGGGAAGGGATGTTCCTGTGGCACTTTGATGTATCCTGTACCTTGTTCTGCCGGAGAGGAGCGTCCATTTGCTCTTCCCTCCAGGGGACCTCCTGGGGCCTCTGCCTGCTCACGTTGTCACCAGGGCTGGTTGTCACCGGGCTAAAGACCTGCCAGTGTGATGGTGGCCAATGCTATCTCTGCAGTCTGTCCATGTGCCTATGTCCTCACCTTACAGGTCGAGCATCTCTAGCACACACTGGCCACCTGCACTGCCTCTCATTGGAACTGCCTGTGTGTGTTTTGTTTCTTTTCAGAACACTGGGCTTCAAGAGGTTTTTGCACCACAGCGATGTGAAGCTTTTCTCCGACCTTGGATCATGAGGAAAGCTTTTTCCAGACTGTGGTTTTTCTTTCTAGCTGTCTTTCTTGGCCTTTGTTTTCTGCTTTATTTGGTTTTATTTTGCCACAAGAAGAGCTAAGCATCTCCCTTCTGGCTCTGGTTTCACACTTAGAACAGCAGTGCCTACCACGAGATTATGCACAGAGTTACCAAAAGGGCTTCATTTGGTACGTCTCATTTTTAATCCATCTGGATTTCCCTCTCAAAATACAAAAATGCTAATTCACGTGAAAAGAAACAAACAAAAATTTCACCCGTCCCTACTTAAGATATGAGGGCAGCGAGAAAAAAAGCCACCTTTTATATGATTTCATTGATAGGGAACATCCAGGATAGGTTAAGACAGAGAGAGAAAGGGGATTAGGGCTTCTCATTGGCTGGGGGAGGTAGGATGTGGGGTGAACTTTGTATACAAGCTTTTAGTTTGAGGAAGGCAATTATCTAAACCAGTGGTGTTGGTCTCACAAAATTTTTAATGCACTTAATGCTCCTTAAAATTGCACAATTTAAAATGGGAAAAGGCTAAACTTTATTCTTGTAAACTTAAAACAAAAATAGAATATACTATAATAGAAAAGAAAAATATCTGACTCAATAGAAGATCTGTCCTTTTGGCTTTAACCCTGTGCCCTATTTTCTAGGCTTAATCTTACTAGCTCTGCACCTTTTGTAAAACAGTGTTGCCTTTAGCCTGAAATATACAGGAAAGCCTATTTTCAAGTCTTTAGTCTTTAAGGATATTAACACATTTGCACTTATATAAAGACAGCAAGTTGCAGAATAGAAAATAACTTTTGCTTTGTTAGAGGTTTTACAGAGGCCCTATGACCTGGTCTACGTTGACAGCTGCAGACCAAGATAATGGCAGACTAATATCTTGGAGAACCATCTTCCCCAAGTCAGACTTCAGGCTCCTTTTCTAGTAAATAGGGGAGGGGCTGTGGTTGGTTGTTGCAAACTTCTTGGTGTCGGATTTCTTTGTCCTTTGAATCCTTTGCAGCTGTCCACGTGAATCAGATCACCGTGTTCCTGTAACACCTGCAACAAAACAAACTTTTTCTATTCTGCAACTTGTTATCTTTATAGGAGTGCAAAAGTGTTAATATCCTTAAAGGTCAGAGTTTTGAGAATAGGCTCTTCCATTTATTTCAGCCTAAAGGCAACATTGTTTTACAAAAGTTGCAGAGCTAGCAAGACTAAGCCTAGAAAACACGGCAGAGGGTTAAAGGAAAAGGAAAAGATCCAATATGGAGTCAGATTTGTTCTTCTCTATTACAGTGCCTTTGGGTGAGAGCTAAGAGGATGATTCCTGGGTGGGTCCTCTACTGTCCCAGGCTGCAGTTCAGGCAGGGTCCCTGCCAGATTCACCATGACTTTGGACCTGATCTCCCGCAGAGAAAGTGACAATTATTGGATTAAAATTACCTGTCAAAATCCCTTCAATTGCCTGTAAACTATACCACAGCAGGGGATGTCTCTTTGTCCAGTTAACTGCCAGTCTCCCCTGATGCAATGGACCAGCGTCACCGCGGGATCCATGGTGGCCTGGACAGTGCACATTCCTACTTTTCTCTCCAGCCTTGGCTTCCTAAAATTGATGCTTTGAAAGCTCCCGTCCCTCTTCCCTCTGGCCTGGTGTGAATGAACAAGATACCTGCACCCACCTGGGCTGAGGCCAGGCCACGCACACAGCCCCATGCCCACAGCCCACCATCTGCTGTCTACCCCTGGGCTCAAGTGCACCCTCTGAACTCCCCCACCCCAAAGGTCCACGTGCCCAGTGCCTCCGCCCTAGGGGTGCAGATCACCATCAGGACCATCAACCACCCAAGGCCCACAGGCCATTGGCTGGCAGCCTGGGATCACCCTGACCCATCGGGTCAGATGAGACACAAGGTGCGGGGATCAGGGTGCCAGGGAGGGAATTGGAACCGCTTTCAGCCCAGCCTGCCTCGCCCTGTAGCCTCAGACATTAACTATGAAGGTGCACACTAGGCTGGATCCCCCGCTGGTGGCAGTAGTCATCATTACTGGAGCTCAGATTTCCCCACCCCAACCACAGGGTTAGGGGTGAGGGAGTGAGCTTAGGGTAGGGGTGCACTCAGAGTGAAGGGGATCCCATGGTGAGGGGGTATAGGTTGAGGAGTGTGGGGCCGCTCAGGTTGGAACTGACCTAGCTGAGAGGTGAGGGGGATAGTTTCAGGATGTTGGGGGTCCTGTGGTGAGGCATGAGGGTGTAGGGGCCATAGGTTAGGAGCAAGCAGGATGGAGTGTCAGGGCACAGACCTCGGTGTGAGGAGACGAAGCCCTGTCTTTAAGGTCTGGTGGGAGACTGGGCCTGGCCAGGGGTGGGAGGGTAGTAACAGGGAGGGGAAGGTGAGCAGGGGAAGTGGGGCTGGTGGGGTGTGACCTGGCCCAGGGCAGTCGTGGTTCTAGTTCAGTGCCAGGACCCAGTCGGTGGCGGGGTGAAGGCTCTGGGGATGGAGACCCGGCGGGACGAGCAGGAGGGGCCCCACCTGGCTCATCCCGGCCCCAGTGGCCAGGTCTGGTAAAGCAGGAGACCCACCCGAGCAGTTTGCGCTGCAGGTGGGAGGAGGAGGTGCGTGCACGCGCAGACGCACAGATGCACGGACGCCGGAACCCACCCAGAACGCGTGGAAGCTGGCGGCAGCCGGTTGCTCCTGGACCAGCTCCTGGAAGAGGAACACGGCCTGGGGTCTGGGCCGCCGCTTGCCCTTGGTTTGGTTGCCGCTGCCGGGCAGTTAAGGGGGCGCTGGTGGGGGCGTGCTGCTCGAAGCCGGCGGGTGACACCAGGGCTGTGCGACTGAGGAGGCGCACAGGGAGGGGTGCGGAGGTGAGGTCACGGCCGCGCGTCCCGTTAGGACACTGAGGCGGTTCCCAGCCGCCGCTGTGGTTAGTGGTAACCCCGCTATTAGTAGTTCCTGAACCCCGCGTTTTTGCCGCCGCTTATACCCGGGTATAGGAGAGCAGGTACTGCCCCGGGAGGTGGGAGGGCACCGGACGGCTCCGGAGCATCTCTGACTGGCCCTCAGACCATGACCTGCTCCCGGGAGGCGGGTGTGGTGCGTTCGCGGGGCCTCGGATGCAATGGGGGCTGCCCCATGAGAGCCCCTGGATTTGCTCCCATCTTCCCCGTGGCCTGACCTTGGGGGCGGCCTCTAAATCCCCAGGTTCTTGTGACTCAGGTTACAGGTCCGGCTGCCCCTGGGAGGTGGGCGCAGTGTGATCAGTGTGCTGGGATGGCTGCAGCAACAGCGGGAAATGGTCGCAAACCCCGCGCTTTCACAGGGCAGCCCCAGTCCCGCCATCGCAGCCGCCGCCATTCCCTGACAGCACAGCACCTGCCTTCCAGGAGCAGGCTGGCCTGTAACCTGAGTTCCACGAATCTGGGGCAGCAGAGGCCAAACTCAGGCCATGCGCTGGGGAGTTTGAAGCCAATCCACGGGCTCCCATGGGGAGACCCCATAACCCGCCACTGCCTTCGACCACACCGCGCCCTCCTTCCAGAAGCAGGCTGACCTGCGGACCGTGCCTGGAGCAGCAGAAGCCGAGCCCTGGACAGGCCGTGGGAGAGAAGGGGGCAAGTCGACCAGCCTGCCAGGTCGCTGCCCATCTCCCTGCCGCTGCCCCAGGTTCGTGGATCACTTGTTTTCAAGTCAGTGGGTTCCTGAGAGGCAGGAGCGGTGCAGTCAGGAGGCGGGGTCTGCGGGGAGGGGTGCTGCCCCAAGGGGATCAGGTGGACTTGCTCCCATCTCCCCCAGGGCCAGATCTGTGGACGGCCTCTGCTGCCCCAGGTTCACAGGACGCATGTCATGTCTGTCTGTCCCTGGGAGGAGTGCTCAGTGCCCTCGGGGCAGCCTCAGTGGCTGACAATGATTTTGGAAGTGGGCTCTAGCCCAGCATAACTAACTCTCCTTTCTTCTCTTGCTTCCTCCGTTGGTGGCTGTATAGGCTTTTTCATTATAGGTTATTGCTGGATAATGAACATAGGTTTCTCTGCTATACAGAAGAAACTTTATTTAAAATCTATTTTTATATATAGTGGCTAACATTTGTAAATCTCAAACTCCCAAATATATCCCTTGCCATCCCCTTTCCCTGGTAACCTTAAGATTGTTTACTAAGTCTGCAAGTCTGTTTCTGTTTTGTAGATGAGTTCACAGTGTCTTTTTCTCTCTTTTTTTAGATTGCACATATGAGTGATATCATTTGGTATTTTTCTGTTTCTGGCTGCTTTCACTTAGAATGACGATCTCTAGCTCCACCCATGTTGCTGCAAATGGTTTTATTTTGTCCTATTCATGGTAGAGTAATATTCCAGTCTATAAATATGCCACAACTTCTTTATCCAGTCATCTGTTGCTACATTTAGCTTGCCTCCATGTCTCGGCTATTGTATACAGTGATGCTATGAATACTGGGGTGCAGGTATCTTTTCACATTGGAGTTCTTTCCAGTTATATACCCAGATGTGGGATTTCTGGGTCATAGGGTAAGTATACTTTTAGTTTTTTGAGGGATTTCCATGCTTTCCATAATGACCACACCAAACTGGATTCCCACCAGCAGTGTAAGAGGGTACCCTTCCCTCTACAGCCTCTCTAGCATTTATCATTCATGAACTTCTGAGCGATGGCCATTCTGACTGGTGTGAGCTGATACCTCATTGTAGTTTTGATATGAATCTCTCTGTTTGTTAGTGATATCGAGCATTTTTTCATGTGCCTATTGGCCATTTGTGTCTTCATTGGAGAAATGCTTGTTTAGGTCTTCTGCCTATGTTTGGATTGAGTTGTTTGTTTTTTTGTTTTTAAGTTGTATGAGCTGTTTATATATTCTGAAAATTAAGGCTTTTTTGTTAGTCGTATTATTTGCAAATATTTTCTCCCATTCGTAGGTTGTTGTTTCCTTTTGTTTTACTTATGGTTGCCTATGCTGTGAAGAAATTTATGAGTTTAATTACGTCCCTTTTGTTTTTTTTTCTCTTATTTCCATTGCCTGGGTAGATTGCTCTAGGAGAACGTTGCTAAGATTTATGTCAGATAATGTTTTGCGTATGTTTTCTTTTAGGAGATTTATCATGTCTTGTCCATCTGCATCTTAAGCCTGTACTCTAGATCTGTGCTTCAGTTTTGAATTTTGAGCTTCTTAGAGAAAACCTACTCTTAGCTCATATGTCAGATTCAACATGTCTGAAGCTGATTTCATAATCATTTTTCTTGCAGCATATCCATTTATTCAGTGGCATAATCATTCTTCTAGTCTTGAATACCCAAAGGCTTGGAATGGTCTTTGATTTATATTTCTCTCACCACCCTCCACATATTCTCGGCTTCTGGAACTGTATGTTTTTGGTTTCAAATGTCTATTCTGATTGCTGATACTCTGATGAAGAGCGTTCATCCCTGATACAAGAATTTTTCCTTCTGCTGAATTCTTGGATATTCTCTCCCCCCCTTTCAGTCAACCTTCAGTTTTGACCCTCCAACATCTAGAGTCAAGTCAAAGACTTACCACAACCAGATCTCAGACAGGTAGGCTCGAACCTTCATCACTTTGGCCTTACCTTATGTGTTCCAATCATTATGTGACTTAGCCTCCGAGGGTAACCTGTGCCTTATTAAAAACCAGGAGTCACCAGCTTTTTCCTATCCAGTCCTCAGTTAAAACAGCTTAGAATTGCCCTGAGAACTAGTTGGAGCCCCATCCCCTTCATTGAGTCTTCCCTATTTACTCCAAATACTTCTAGCTCCTCTTTGTATTTCTGCACTGTTCATGATAGGTAGCCTGTAATCTAGGCTTTGAGTACTGACTTGGTACCATTGCCGGTTGGTTTCCAATGTGTCTCCTCACTTAGCTGGTAACTGGAGAAGACTCCCTTGTTCAGCCTCCTTTATACCCTCACCCTGCTTAGCATCGGGCAATAGCAGGCATCCAGGCAGTGCTAACCTACTTTATTTATTCGCAGGGGTGGTGGTGTGGAGTATAGCTAATAACTATTAATTCAGTGTTGCAATTAAAAAAGAAAGCCAAGAAAATCCATAAAACTTTATCTCCATGTTCAGTTTAGCGCTTTACCTCAACAGTTTTCTTAACTCTGTGTTTACATTCACATAGTGTTCAGTGCTTGTACAGTTCCCTGAGGCAAGCAGGTGAGATGTCATTATGTTTGACTTTCACGTTACATTTCATATTGGATATATTTGTGCAATGACAAAACCTTCTTTTATAAGTAAACAGCCGGAAGCCCAGAGAGACTAACAGCCTAACCCAGGGTCACCTGGTTAGTGTTTGGCACAGGCCAGGACCGCGGTTCACATCTTCCAGCTGCTCCTCTTCCAGTGCCTTTTCATTCCAGTGCTGGGAAATGTAGCCCCATCAGCCAAACAGCCAAGTCTCATTGCTGCCCCTTTACCTGCCAGTGATGGCAGTGCTACAAAACGTGGCAAAGGAAAGGTCAGAAATAGGAGTGATAAAAGACATGGAAGTGCTGGAAATGGATTCTCAGCCTCTTCTTCCCTATTTGAGCGCCTCACAAGTGTCCCACTCTCACACTGCTGTTCATTGATTATAACACAGTCTTTAAAATCAGACTGATCTTTTGTAGGACATGCTTTTATCCTGATCCCTTTCCTGCTAGTAGTCACCGTCATGGGCAGAAAGTGCCTGACTGTGCTCTGTTTGTCACGTAGGTGGGAGGGGAAGTGGGAGAGGAAGCGGGTTGAACTGAAGCCGAGCTTTTTACAGCTCTGTTGTTCTAGGACCAGAGCAGTTCCACTCCTGCTTTCATCACCTCTCCACCTCTGAGTCCCAGCCACCCACTCCTGCCTGCTCCCCCATATGCCACGTCCTGGGGGAGGACAGTGTGGTTGGCAATGCCCCCTCCACCCTTCCGCCCTGGGAGGTGCAGGAGTCTGCTTCAACTTTTGAGCTGTTTTGGTAGTTGGGCTTTTCCAGCCTTTCTAGGCATCTGCTTTCCAGCTCTGGGAAATTGGAGATGTAACTTAACCATACAAGTTCTATACTAATGTATTCAGTGGCATTAATGTGATGTTGTCTTTAAGGTGTTCTGTGACTGGATAGGAGGTTTTTAACACAGGATGCTTCACATCCAATTCTAAAGGCCTACAGGATGCAGGTGTAATTCAGGTTCTTACATGGCTGTAAGGCAGACATGGACATTATTTTATAATATGACCATATGTTCATAGATTACGGTTAGTCCGCCGGCTCTGTATCTAATAAATTTTAAATTCCAAACACTTGAAGAAAATTTGCGGACCATGTCTTTTTGCCTGTAACTAGTTGCAAAAACTGAAATCAAGACTCTATCACAAGCCAGTGTTTCCCAGTAGAGAAACCCTCTACTTTTACAACCTCTAAGTAATGCGGTGGTTCTTTGGGTGAGATGAGGGATGCCAGAGTATTTTGTTGGGACACTAGAGTGGCATGACAATTATTCTGGGACTGGTTACAGTTGAATCTCTGCTTCCTATATCCTGGACTGATTACAGAGTCAATGTTAGTGCGTTAACCAGCTTCTGAATGCAAGTGTAGCTAGGAAGACAACAGAGAAAATAGAAGGATATAAAGTAATGGATAGACTTCAGAGAAGTACAAATGTTGACTTTGACACCACCAGCTGCTGACGTGAACTTGGCAGGAATTTGTGAGAAATGGTGGGTGTCACTGCAAGCAGGAGAGTCCGGCAGCTTTTGGGGTGAACAGGCAAAGGGGAGAGCAGATATGGTGACCACTCGGGGGCTGATTATTTGTGTCCTGAATGTGAAAATGTCTGGTCTCCTGTTCAATTTTGCAGCCACAACTTCACGTGACTCAGGGCATTATTTCCACCAGAAAACCATAAAAACATAAACAACCTCTGTTTCCCAAAGTGTTTGTTCTCGATCTGAGATGATTGTCCTGTGGTGGGAGGTAAGTGGGCGGTGGGTCCTATTACATCACTCCCTTTCACTAAAAGTCTACCTCGCTGCTTTTCACCCTACTGCTAGAGGTGCTGCCATTCTGTTACACCTAGACCTATAAGACAGGCTTACCTGAATCCTCACGTGAAGAGGGATAGTTATGTGCAGTTTTAAATAATTGCTTGCGTCATGTGGTCCTTTGTTCCCTCCATTGGAAATCACTATTTCAGAGCAAATAGTATGAATCTATATAAACTATATTGTTTGTAAGATGTCTTCAGAAGTTTTGCAGTAGTTTTAAATATTTGCTTGGTGATGGCCTCTTGATTGTTTGAAGGAGGCAACCCTCACTAGGGGCTTTGTTGGCTCCCTTAGATTTCCCTTACTGGCAGTAGAGTGTTCATAGGCAGAGTTAGAAAGTTAACTGGGCTGAGAAGCCGAATTTGTCCGCAGCTGGGAATTGGCAGAAGAGTCAGTTATGGAAGGAAGGCTTTAGGATTATCTGGTAGCAGAGTTGTGGGATCCAAGCCCTGGGAAACCTCAGCTTTTGTAGAGTATGTTCTGTAACAATAGGCTATTGGATAATTTTAACACTTGTTATGGGATGTAGAGTTGGGGAAAGACTTAAGAGTGAAATAACCTTAAAAAAGAATCTCCAAATATTTTAAAGAAAACAGTACTCAGAATGAGAGCTTTTCTGGAAAAGACTAGTACTTCACTTCACAGGGGAAGCAGGGAGAAGGTGTAGCTGCACTTACGGTAACTTAAAAGGTAAACCTTACCCTCCCACTTAGCTGTTTCCTGGTGTACGTTCATATTCCACATCTGTAGTTTTAGACATGATGTGTCATTTTCTGGTACTCCATTCTGCTTCTGAGTGAGAGACTGACGCAAAGTCACATAGCAATTGAAAAATTGCACAAAAGTCTTTATTGTTAAAAATGTAGATATGTGGCAGGGTGCTGCATTTGCAAATGACTTTCAGTACAGAGAACACTTAAAAGAATGCGGTGTTATTTCTTTTTTTATTCCTTTAAGCCTTTGAATAGAAGGTTTTCTTTGCAGAGTTTCTGGAGTACATCAGAACAAGCAGGAACTAAAAATAGCTTTAAGAAAGCACCAGTATAGATGTTGCTTATAGTATGGTATCTGTCTTAAAGTTAACTCTTTAAAGCAGGAAGTTGCAACTCTCAATTTCTTAAGCAAATATAAACATTCTTGACTCATAATGACATTCTTTGTGGGGTGAAGCAGCTTTTGCTTCCATTCTGAGCATTGAAAGGCCTTCTATGATACTTCTACCAGTCCTCAATATTTTATTTTCCCTCTGTTGTGAACTTGTTATTAAACTTGAAGCAGATATAAATATCATTAACTTGCTACATATGTAGATATTTAGTGTTACATAGTCAGAAAGTTTGTGTACATCACACGTATCTACATAATTCCCCAGTTTCCAACTGTGCTCCTGATAAAAGAATGGTGGGAAATGGCATTATGGGGATATGTCTTACAGTACACAGTGTTTCCCCTGTTCCCTCTACCAGATCTGGATGTTCTTTCATATTTCAGCTTCTAGAATTTCTAGCTCTTTTTCTTAAGACAGGTGTAACTCATCCCCCTGCTCACACAAACATGCGTACACACACACACAAACACACACACACACACACACACACACACACACACACACACACAATCTGCCGTAGGGAGTAGCGTGCACCATCCCATTCTCCTACTCCAGCTCTGATCCCACCCACTGGAGGCAGTGTCTTGCACGAATTCATTTGTAAGTTCCTTTTTAAAACTCGAGTGGTCGGGAAATAGGACTGATATCCTCACCTAGTAGGCAGGCCCTCAAGGATAACTTCTATGGTTAATGCCAGGGTATCTTAATGTTTGAGTACCTGGGTTTCATGTCTTCCTGTACCACCTGTGTGACCCATGATTCCCACAGTTCTGTCTCCCGTTAGACTTTTTCTCTCCAACTCTGGACTCTTATAATATTCTGCTGATTTGGCATCTTCACTTGGAACTCTGATATCTTAAAACCAACATGTGTAAAAACTGAGCTCTTGGTCCTCCTACCCCCCAAACTGGTCCTTTATGCAGCCTCCCCCATTCAGTTAGTGGAAACTTAATCCTTCCAGCTGCTTGGGTCAAAAATCTTGGAGTTATTCTGACTTTCACTGACATACCACATGAATTCTGTCAATAGATCTGGTTTGACACTGCCTTTAAAACATATCCAGAGCCCAGCCACTTCTCACCATGGCTCCTGCCTCCACTGCTGCTTCCCTTCCCTGAGCCACTGTCCTCTCCTCCTGCATAGCCCTTCTCAGTAGCTTCCCACCTTTCATCTCTGACCCGTTTGCACTATTCTCACCCGGCAGTCAAGTGAGCCTTGAAAACCTAAGTTAGATTGTGTCGTCCTTCTGCAGTGCCTCCCCATTTCACTCCGGGTAAAAGCCACAGTCCTTACAATGTCCTCCAAGGCCATACAGGATCTGCACTGACCCTTCTCCGCAGCTCCAGCCGTGCCCCCATTCTGGAACATGCGAGGTCACGCTGGCCTTGGTGATTGTTATTCCGTCCACCTGGGACTTCTCACCTCCTAGTCTTAGTTCTAACCTCAGTTCACAGTTTGCCCTGCTCTCGTATTTAATACAACATCACCCTCATCCTATACCCTCAACTCTCTTTACTTTGCCCTTTTTACTTCTTTCCATGGTTCCTCTTTCCTAACATGCCACCTCCTCTGCTGCTCTGTTGTGTGAATTGTCATCTCCACTCCCCACCCCAGCTAGACTCCAACCAAGCTCCGTGAGGACAGGACTTTTGTTTTGTTTATTGATCTATTCTAAGTGCCTAGAGTAGTCCTGGGTTCATAGTAGGCCGTCAAAAATTATTTGCTGAATAAATTAAAAGGCTATTTTAAAAATGAATCATCCTTTCAGGAACAGGTGAGGAAAGGAAGCTGCATGAAGGAAAATGGTGCAGTAAATAATGATATTTGCCTGTTGTACTATGTGTGATATATATATGTGTTTTAGTCTTAATTTGGTATCTCAGTTTCTTAATTTAATAGCTGTATTAAGGTATAATTTACAGGCCATACAATTAACATATTATAATTGTACAAGTCAGCCATTTTAGCTATTTCTAGAGTTGTGCAACTGTGTCCTCAAAAAGTCCCCTTGTGTCCATCCATATGCAGTTTGCCCTCCCCTCATTGGCACCCTGATTTTATTTGTTTTTGTTTTTTGGCAATCACATCTCAAAAGAATAATTTACACAGCAGTACTAATATAGCTTTGCACTTTTAGAAATGACACACTTAAATATGAAATCAGCGGTCATTGCTGAATGTAGGCAGCAGTATCAGACATCGGTGAGAAGAATGGACTTCAGTGTCAGACTGGCTGCAGTCTTACCCAGCTCCACCATTTACCAAGTTACCCAAATTATTTTCTGTCTCAAGCTCTATATCTGTTATATAGGTGTAATAATAGCAGCTTACAGAGTTGTGAGGATTAAGCAAACAGGGAAACAAAATTTAGTGTAGTGGCCAGCTTATGTTATTACCTAAGAAATAGCCTTGCAGGTAGAGAGCAAAATTCAAATCAGTTTCTAAAGTATGTGTAAAATATGATCCAGTTACTGCCTGGTTTGTAAACATGTATGCCTACTGCAGAATGTAAAAGCAGGCTAATTTCCAACAGAAAAGATCATTTCTCAGCATTTCTTTCAAAGGTAGTTGCAAAATAATTTTTACTAAATTTTCTGTGCCAATCTCTGACAGAGCTTTGACACCAGGGAGGTAATTATCTACATTTTTGTTAAAATGATGCTGACCATCAGTAAGTGTTCTGAATTATATTTTAGCCTTTATGTTGGGAAATATTGTGAAACTTCTTCTAAATTAATGGGGGATGGGCATTCATTGTAGCTCTTGTAGCCTGATAAGGCTTCACTAAATTATCTTTTTTTATTTTAATTAAAGTAATTAATTAATTTTTTGCAGGGGGTGGTAATTAGGTTTTTATTTATTTTATTTTTATAAGAAGTTCTGGGGATTGAACCCAGGCCCTTGTGCATGCTAAGAATATGATCTTTCACTTGAGCTATACACCCCTAAATTATCTTTAATAAGGTCTTTTTCTCTGTTTTGTTATTTTCTTTTATGTACAGATGCACAAAGCAGGGTCATCAGAAGCCTCTCAATTCCAAAGATGATTATAGTGAAAAACATTGCACAGTGACAGTGAATCCTTGGAATATGAAGAAAGATTGTAAAGTCCTGAATGAATTAAGAAGGAATTGTTACATTAACTTACATGTAACCATGGCTCTCTTACCTTTATTTTTCACTTTATAATGAAGATATTCCTCACCCGTCAAGGTTGCTTTGTTAGATATAGGGAATATCTAAAGCCTTTTCTGGAAGTTTTTTAAATAAATAAGAGCAGGTAATTTATCAGAAGTGTGAATGGTGTAATCTGCTCTGTCTAGTATGGTAGCCACCAGCCACATGTGGCTATAGTGAATTGAGATGTTCTATAAGTGGAAAATACATAATAGATTTTCAAGACTTCGTACAACAATAATAATGTAAAATATTTATTAAAAGTTTTCAAAGTGTTAATCACAATTTTGAAATGATAGTATATTGGATATTTTGGGATAAATATAATTATTCCTGGAATTAAGTACACTTGTTCCTTTTTATTTTCTAAATGGGATTACTGGAAAATTGTGACTTGCACTATGTTTCTATTGACAGTGCTGGCTTCTAACTTATTGCAAATAATATGAAAAAAACTTTGATTAAATATTTTATAATTGAGTAGTTGATTTCCATCATATTATTTTCAGGTGTACAACACAGAGGCTCAACATCTTTATAGATTATTTTCCATTTAATGTCACCATAAAATAATGGCTATATTTCCCTGTGCTGTATGATACAGCCCTGTAACCTGTCCATTTTATACATAATACTTTTTAACTCTCAATCCCTTACCCCCTTCCTGCCTCCCTCTCCTCCTTCTCCCCATTGGTAACCACCAGTCTGTTCTGTGTACCTGTGAGTCTATTTCTGTTTTATTATAGTAATTAATTTGTTTTATTTTTTAGATATACATATAAGTTAATAAATAGAATATTTGTTTTTCTTTCTCTGACATATTTAACTTAGCATAATACCCTGTAGGTCCATCCATGTTATTGCAAAAGACATTATTTAATTTTTTAATGGCTGAGCAGTATTCCATTGTGTGTGTGTGTTCATGTGTATATATGTGTGTGTATATGTGTGTATATATGTAAATATACATATATATATATATAATATACCACAACTTCTTTATCCAGTCATCTGCCAGTGAACATTTGGGTTGTTTCAGTGTGTTAGCTATTGTAAATAGTGCTGCTGTGAACACTGGGGTGCATGTGTCTTTTTGAATTATATTTTTCTCCAGACATATACCCATGAATGGGATTGATGGATCACACGGAAGTATATTTTCAGTTTTTTAAGGAAACTCTATACTGTCCTCCATGGTGGCTGCAACATTTACATTCCCACCAACCGAGTAGGAGGGTTCCTTTTTCTCTTAAAAGGTCAAAAATTCCTACATTTATATACTTTCCTTACAGTTTAGGACACAATTTGGCAAAAGCCAGATAGAATTTAATAGGAGTAAATACAGTATTTTTTCAAATGTCCATGCATTATGGATAGATATGTTATTGATGAGTTGGTTCCCTATTTTTGTAGATGCAGAAGTTTTTATAGCTTCACAGACATTTCAGTCTTGCGGAAAGAAAAATGTCTTTGCATTTTGCTGAACTTGTCCGGGTGGCTTTATCGAATTTGGTCCAGGCCTGCAGAGGTGAATACACATCCAAACCTGAACCATTTGAATGTCTGCAAGATTTTAAGAGTCTAGAATGTCAGATCTGGACTATAACTCTGGTGAATGACATCAGTGAGTGGACTCAAGAAAACTCCATTTGAGTGCAAAGCCTTTCATAAGCCAAAAAAGGCTTTGAAATTGTGGCAAAGCCAGAGAATTTTGTGCACCACATATGGCCACAAACCCATGGGGACAACCACAGGCCTTCTGGAGTGCCAAGGGAATTCCATGTGAGGAGTCCAGCACTCACAGGAATCCAACAAGTCCCTGCCAGCCAGAGCACCTTCATTGCTACTGTGGTATTTTGAGCAAATGTCTTTTCTTCAGGTTCAAATTGGTTTGTTGTTTTTTTTTTTTTTATAAAAGAAAATCAAACAACTTCTTGTTCCCTTGGTGAAAGTAAAAGCCTAATATTTTCTGATTTCTTTTGACAGAGAAAACTTGAGCCTATGAATCTAAACTCATCTGAGATGGTCTGCAGCTGGGAGCAAGCAGATCAGTGTCAATCCCTTTGCAGCCGTTGGCTGGGAGCCTGCATGTTCCCTGGAATGATATTTGAAACATGTCACCCTAGCCGTGCCTTCGCTCTGGACTGGGAGGCGAGTCACTCAGAATCTGCATTATGGAATGTATGTTTCAGATCCAAAGCTAGGAGATCTTTTTTAATAGCCAGAGAATGTAGTCATAAATATATCTATTAATGTATTTATGCAAGAACAATTTTAAAGTTTTTTTATTATAAAAATTTCCCCCAAAATTGAAAATGAAAGAACATTGGAATGAAAATCCAATGGAATTAAAAAGAGTGGAATTAAAAATCATCTGTACCTTAGTTATACATAAAGAATCTTAAAATCCTTCTAAACATTTTTTTTGTTCAAATGTAGATATTTTTCCCTTCCAAAAATGAAAATAATTATTTCACATTTTTTTCTTTTTCCTTTTATTATATATTCCATATCAATAAATATAATTCTTTTAAATCCCTTTTAATGGCTGTTTAACATTATATTGAACAGATATGTAAATAGTCCTAGGTTTAAGAAATTTAAAAAATTGTCATTACAATGCCCCTGCAAAGAATTTTTTCGTGTTTCTATTTTTAGTTACTAATTTGGACTAAAAGTTAACAAGTTTACTTTTCTTCATCTAAAACATTGGTTATTTTATGAATGAATTGAAAGGATTTTAAATAACTTTTCAGTAATTTCAACAAAGAAATTAACTTTAAGGCAAAAATATATGATGGTTTGCAAATCTATTTTTATTATATCTTCACTTTTACCAGTGTCATATCTGTGTGTGTTTGCACAAGTGCTATAACTACCAGCAATGTAAGAAAAATCTGTGTACTAAAAATGTGAAAATAGTTTCCTGGTTTGTGTTTTCATTCTCCCAATATAGGTTTTGGATGACAAGCTTGTATTTGCAAATGTACACACCCTGTGGGAGGTGCTCTGTACATACACTGAGATACTGTACATAAAATTGCCTCTGAATCCCAATCATCTGAAAACCCTGTCCTCAGCCTTTGATACCTTCAGCTGTTTTATGAAAGTCCTTCAAGTGGATGAAAGTATCAACAACCGGAACAAGAGTTTTTCATTGCCCTATTTGAGAAGAGCTGCGTGAACGACTTTTATATTCAGGATAGAGATACATTCATCAATCCAACCACCAGGAGCCGCACTGTAAGTCTAAACCGAGTTTAGCTGCTGTCTTGGGGGTGATTTAGAACCTGCTGTTGAATTATAAGTGATTTGGTATTGTTGGTTTGGTTTGGTTTTTAAAAGCTGCCCATAAAATTGAAAAAAGAGAAAGAAAAGAAATATGCCTACAGATTCCTGTTAGGATAGTAAACAGTGGCTGGTTATTTACCCTGTATAAACCGCATGCTCTCTTAGAATCTATTTAGGTTTACTTCATCCTTTCTCAGATCAAGTATCAAGTAAGGGACAGTTTTAAAAAAAAATCAGGATTAACAGGCTTGTGAGCTCCGGGATCTGCAAGGCAGCTTTCCCTTCCCATGGTGTAAGTCAAATGGCAGAAATGAAATAAAGCACTTCATGTATCCTCCGGTGTTAACAGGAAAATGTGAGTCTTCTTGACCTTGTTTCTTCCTGGGTAAAATGAAGATAATATGTCAGGAGTCGACAAGCCCATTTAGGGCAGGAACCATGTTGTCTTGTTCACTGCTGAATCCCAGGCACCAGGAAGGCTGAGTTTAACAAGTGAGTGAATGAATGAACTGTAGTTCCCCCAGAGTTACCATGTTGGGCAGTGTGGATTAGCAGCTAAGAGCATAGACTCGAGAGGTGAGGGTACAGCTCAAGTGATGGGGCGCATGTTTAGCACGCATAACGTCCTGGGTTCAGCCCCCAACACCTCCTCTAAAATAGACAAATAACCCTAATTACCTCCCCACCCCCATCAGAATTACCTTATTATCTCCCTGCCACCAAAAAAAAAAAAAAAAGATAGAAGTGGCCAAGAGCGTAGACTCAGGCTGGAACACTTGTGCTGGTTTCTCGCTGTCTACCTTGTAAAAGTCATTTAGCCTCTGTGTTTATCAAGTTCCTCATCAATAAAATGGGGATAATAATAGTACCCACCTCGTAGAGATGCTATGGGGATTAATGAATCTGCTTGAATTTTAGAACAGCCCTGGCTAATAGTAAGTACTATGCATCTGCCAGCTCTTTTCATAATTACTGACAGATGTTATTATCAACCAAAGAAGTATTAGTTCTTTGTAAGGGAAATGCATGTTAGACCATTTCATTTATCATTTTCTGTAATTCAGGCTTTTTCCCTCTGAAATACCATTTTCTGTCTGTGCACTAGTAAATCACAGGGCTTTCCAAATTTCATCTGTCTGAGTTCTTGTCATGATGACAATACTGCAGAGTTTTGACATTTTTTAGGGACTCCATCTGAGATGACAGCAACCCCTCAAATTCAGAAGCACTTCTCTAACTGACAACATCTCGCATGAAATGAAGTTTGTAAAATGTAAGAGCTTCAGACGCTAAATGATGCCATAAATGCAAAGATGTTATATCTAAGCTCTTTAAATAAATCCTGTCATTGAAATAAAGGAAATACTATATTATAGCGCTCTATGACTTTGTTACCTTGCTATCCGTTTATCTGACTCTCTAAGACAAAAGAAAGCAAAGACTGAGATTGATCATTACTACTGTGTGGTACACGTATTTGTGGATGAAGACCATACTGAAATGCACTGTCTAAGATATTAAAATGGACACTAAACAGCTGCTTGATGCACATGCATGAACAGAACAGGGAGCTGGTTGCAGGGAGCAGACACTGAGCTTCCTGGATCAGAGACTCAGCATAGCAGTCCAGCCCAGCAGTCCACATGTTTTATATTTATATCCCAGCAAAATTAGCAGTGAGAGTCTGAAATGAACTTTGGGGACACTTGCAAACAGCTGTCATGATTACTAATGTGGGACACCAGGATTCTACAGTGTTTAGTTGGCATCTGCACACAACCATTTCTTTTCCACTAAAGCCTGTTGTAATTGCTGGTTCCACATCCAGGCTGAGGAATCATCTCATGTGGTGTTTGGGAGGGAGGTAAGTGGAGTCAGGACCCATGCTAAGGCTGGGTGGGTAATAATCTGGTTCTAGTACAGGAGAAAGGAAAGTAGGTCAGGTGGGAAGGAGAATGACTGGATTTAAATTTTGTTTCTTGAGTAAGCTAAATATATAACATCATGTCAAGTTTCTTTATTGTTTATATTCCATGTGCTGTCACCGAATAACTACTGAATTGTGGGGACAAAAAAGCCTGGGTTTTAGAATTGACCCTGCCCCTAAACAGCCAGAGTCCAGGTTCCTCTGGGTGTCCAAGGAGGGGGCTGCTGCCTCCACTGAAGCAGTTTGGGCACTTGGGTGGCGTAGTTTTTTTTGCTGTGGAAGACTGGCCCTGTTGTAGGACATTAAGCATCTGCAAGGCCCTCACCAGGTACCCACGGTGGTCCCAGGACTGTAACATCCAAGTGTTCCTTTCCAGCCACGTTTGCAAATGACCCTCAAGGGGTTAGTATTAATCCTCGGTGAGAATTATGAAAAATTATATGGTACCTCCATCCCTTCTGGCAAAGGAGGGCCCCTTATTTACAAATGACCACAAAGTGTTAGCACCACATTTTATTAGCAGAACATGTGAACACGTGGTGACAGTGACGCTCACCTGTTTGCTTCTGCTTCCCAGTGCAACTTCAGCCTCCATCAGAGGACCTCAGCTGCCCCAGCGAACAGGGCCTTCTGTACAGGGAATGTGCTCCTCCTCGAAGCATAGACAAGAAGCAGCCCTTAGATCTCATCAGGTGAGCTGTTGTGGAGAGCACCCCAGTGGGAAGGGCTCAGGGTTGCCCTCATGGCTTCTGAGTGTGACAGTCCTCCAAGAGTGTTACCAACCAGGAAGCTCACAGGAGCTCTGAGCTTTGTTGCCCCAAGTTTTTACTGGAGGCTTTATTACAAAGACATGATTTATTGGGTCACTACTGACATGGCTACCCCAAACACTAACTGTAAGTCAAAGCCCTAACATTTGAGCCCCTACCTCTCCTGATGGTCAGTCACTTGTCACAAAGCTCAAAGCCCCACTCCTCTAATCACATGGTTGGTGTCTCTGGCTGGCCAGTCCCCATCCTGAGTCATCTCATGAACACAAGCCGTCCAAGGGTCCACCATGTATAGTAAAGACACTCCTATCTTGGGAAATTTCAAGGCTTTAGGGGTTGCCATCCAGGAACTGGGAACAAAGACCTACCAAATTCTTCATTAAACAGGAGTAAATGTTAGGTTTCACTTAAATTATAAAATAAGAGAAGTATTCTCACTGCTTAGCTGTATCTGCTGTTCGACACCGTTTCACTACACCACGTGACTGTAATGTCGCGCTCAGCATGTGTATTCTCAGAGCATCAGAGCCGGCTGCTCCCCGGGAGCTTATGCTGTTTGTGCAAGGCTGCTGGGAGGAGGGAGGCCAAGGACAACTGAGCAAACAAAAATAATCGGGCTAATAAGGAAAAAATTTCAGATTGAAATGAAGGAAATAATACAGTGTTGAGATGGGAGACTTGGGGGGAAGTGAGTCAAGAAAGCTATCTTTGAGTAGGTTACATGTGAGCTGAGATGGTGATAAGGAGGCTGGACTTTGAGGATCTGGGATAAGTCACCCCAGGAATAGAGGCAGCTTGTCCATTGCCCCGAGGCACAAATGTGCTCAGCAGGTTTGAGGAGATACTGGAGCCAGCGCTGGTGAGAGTGATGAGACGTGAGGTTTAGAAGGGCATCAGGAGCACGGAAAGTAGTGTAGACTCTAAGTGCAGTGAGAAGCAGTCATGATAGTTTAAGCACTAAGGTAATCTTCTCTCACATTTTGCAAAGATAATGTGGAGAATGAATTGCAGGGACCCAGGAATCAGGGAGGCCTGGTCGGAGGCTCTTGGGGTGGGCCAGATGAGAGATGGTGGGAGCCAGGGAGAATGCGTTTGGGGAGTGGAGCTGACAGGATGCAGCTATGGGCTGGCTGTGGATGGTGAGGGGAAGAGAAGGGTCAAGGTAGCCCCAGGTCGGCCTGGAGCCAGGTGCCTGATCTTCCTAATCTCAGTGCCCCATTCAGATGCCCACCTACTTGGGAAAACCTCTTAACTTTCCAAGTGAGGGTTTTAAATCACTGAAGTCTTTTTGTTTGTTTCACATTTTATGGAAAGATTCAAACACGTACAGAAGTAGAACAGCACAGCCAGCCTGTCTGTATCAGTCACCCATCTCCAGAATTATCAACTCAGAGTCACTGTTGTTGCATCTTTCATCTCCACCTCTTCCCCTCCCCCACTTCGGGATCATTTTGAAGGCAATCCTACATAGCTTAACCTTTCATTAGTGAAATGACAAGGTCTCTTTCAAATACAATTGGAATATTCCTTTTTTTTTTTTAGGGTTACAAAATAATTCCCTGATTGTCACAAAAATACACTTTTAAGCAGTTTTGGGGTTGAAATCAGGATCCAGACTAAGTTCACACATTGCAGCTAGCATATCTCTCAAGTGGGTTCTAATCTATAATTTTTCTGTTTCTCATTTTCCTTGAAATTGCTGAGGGGTTTCTCTATTTCCTGTTTGGTTGATTTCATTCTCCCCTGTGGTTAGACTTATTTCTCCATCCTATGTATTGGCTTTAGCTAAGTGATTTGATCCTCCCCTAAAAGCTTGATCTGATCGAGGTTCAAATTTGTGCAAGAATATTTGTTATATGAAGTTTTGTACTCCTGTCATAAGGTACATAATGTCCAGTTGACTCTCTTTTTCGTGATGACAGCAGCCAATAATGATTGTCACCCGGGATCATTATTTCATAAGGGATTTTATTTCATGTGGTCATACTCTAATTTCCTCCCTCAATTATCAGCAGGATCACAGTCATAAAGAGGCACTTTCTCATTAACCCGAGTTATCCTGTAGAACACAGTTTTAAAAGAGGAAGTTTATATATTTGTAAATATTTAAAGTTGATACATTTTTCTATTGTTTCTAATTATTTTTTTCTAATGGAGGTACTGAAGATTGAATCTATGACCTTATGCATGTTGAGCACACACTCTGCCACTGAGTGTACCCCATCCCCCTTGAGATTCATATTTATATGGTATATTCCTTCTGTTATTTTTGTTTTATATTATACAGAATTTGATGGCAGGGCAATGGGTTTGATGGCTATTTAATCATTCTTTATGGGCTTTTGGGGTTGGTGTGTGTGTTTGTGTTTGTAAAGAAAACAATTTTCCCACTATTTTACGTATGTTTTGTGAAGGAAATTATGTTGATCTGTTCCCTTCTCCTGGTCCATGTATTCCCTTGTTGCTTCCCACTAGTGGCCCCTTGAGCTCTGTGACAAGACTAGCATGTCGTTAATCCAGGTTGAAGGAGATCTGAAGAGATTTATTCAAGGAGATGAAATTTGTAGACAATGAATTGGAAAGTATTGAGAAAGTTATTCATTAGGAGAAGGTATGGGGTTGAATTGTTAAGCGCAGAGAAATCTAAGCTATGAACCACCAAGACAATTATTAACTCCAGGAAAAACAAAGTAGGGAATAAAAAAGTAAGCCTAGCAGACAACTTGCTACAGCTGTGAACAGTCTGTACAGAGTCCTAATAATGTAAAGCAAGGATACTGAGCTGATCAAAATTATAATGTATTTGTATCAAAAGGTTGGAAGAATGAAGGTTTGGGTGTGTAGAGGAGATGTGGTTTGAAAGAGAGCTTAATATTCATTTTCCAAAATAGAAAGTTAAATAGGTGATACATAAAGCTGAAAAAGTCAGTAGGCTGTGTTACAAGGATATTAGTCAGAAATAGGGAGTTTTTAGTCCAAGAGTCAGCAGTAGGAGCTGAACATTGTTGCTTCTGACCAGGAAATGGGTTGGTTGTTGGGAACTGCTCCTTTTTACAATCGGTGTTCGAGAACTGTTTGACTCTTTAATGAATGTATGGTATAAGTTTGATAAAAAGAAATCAAAGCTGAATTTTGAAAAATTGATGTTAAGAATTGGGGTGTTTTTGACACAGAGAGATAACAATCAGACAAAACTACATTTGAAGGGATCCTCATTATTTCTAGCCTTTCAGCAAGGACTAGGGGGCAGACATCTGTTTAAGGTTCAAAAATTCTTTCTGACATTCTTGCCGACATGTAACCTTTGGAAGTAATGAACTCTCCGTCATTGTAAATATGCAGGCAGAGGCTGCCTGACCAGCTCTCTAACTGTAGCAGGGTGTGTTTACCATTGGCCAGTTGGAGCAAGCAACTTCTAACATTCTTTCAGTTTTGAATGTGGCATTTTCAGGATGGATAGTTGATAAGAATGTATTACAAAAAGCTTAACAAGAAAGAGTCCAAGACATCTCAAACCCATTGCCAGGGTTTTCTCTGCCAGACACCATCCTGAGCCTGCCATCTGTGAGCCAGGCCATAAAGACCAGTCACATGAGAATGAACACACTTTGTCCCTCCTATCTGATTTGGCATCGGGCTCAGCCATTTTCCCCATGGAATGGTCCACGCCCAGGTCTCTGACGATGGAGCTGGTCTCACAGCAGACCTGTGAGCGCTGGTCCAGCCCTAGGGGTTCCTGCGTGAAGTTTCTCAGGACTCCAGGCTGTTCTCAGAGCTGAGTCCCCCCTAGGCTAGGCCCTCGGAGCTCATCTCAGCTCCAGACTGAGCCGGAAGCTTCCGAGAGAACTCAGAGCTGAGGAAAGTCACAGGTTTTACCCAGCACTGCCGCGTCAGCAGTGCTCCAGCTGAGGGAAGTATCAGCAGCAGCAAACACAACTGAGCCGCCGCCTCATTGTTCCGCCTCATCCCTAAGCCCTCTGTGTCTGCCTGTCTGTGTCTGTCTCCCTTTCAGGACCAGCCTGGCACCGCTTCGTGCCCTGCCTCCTTTCTTCTAATCTTGCCTCCCTGGCCTGTTCCGTCTACTCCAGATTAACTGAGTAACATTGAAGGGTTTTTGAAACCTAGGAACAGCCGACATGCTAGATACAAAGAATACAGGGCAGTTCCTTACTCAGCCACATCCCTCCTGCCCTCTCCCATTCCCACATGAGTTTTATAAATATTTTGTCAGAGAGACATTGCACTCCCAGTTGTTATCATTATCAGCCATTTCCTTATTATCTGTGGTTTACGTTGCATTTGCTCCAGGGAAGTTCCCGAGATAAGGCAGACGCAGATGACTGAGCCAGTAGTTGAAGTCCACTTGTGTCAAGCCTGTTAAGAATGATCTTTGGTGGGATTTGTTGAATGTGCCAGACTGTCCAGTGAGTGGTGATGATCCCCTGCATCTGCTCCGGAGTCGGCCTCGTCCCCTCCTTTGCTCTGTTCTCATTTATCTCTCTTCAGCAGGTGAACCAGTGATCTGTATTTCTATGATACGTAAAATACTTCTTATTTCACGGTAGAATTTGGGGGCTGCTGTGAAAACGCATATGTTTTAAGTGTGAATTGAGTCAGAGGTTTAAACTTAAAGCCCCCTTGATTTAGAATCAGAAATTAGTATGATGGAAGGAGGGTATAACTCAGTGGTAGAGTGAATGCCTAGCATGCATGAGGTACTGGGTTCAATCCCCAATGTCTCCATTTAAAAAGCAAATAAATAAACCTAATTATGCCCTACCAAAAAACAAAAAAAAAGAAATTAACATGAGGATGAAGCTACAGAGTGAATATGTGTTTCTTCTGAAACTACCTTCTGTCTTTCTGCAGGAAATTCTACGGAGAGAAGGTCGGAATCTACTTTGCTTGGGCTGGGCTATTACATTCAGATGCTCCTCCTGGCAGCAGTCGTGGGGGTGACTTGCTTTCTGTATGTATATTTTAATCAAAATAACTGTACTTAGAGGTAACTTCTCTTTATTCCTTGTTACGGTGCTTACTTAACTTAGAATGACATTCTCCAGGAGCATCCACGTTGCTGCAAATGGCCCTATATTGTCAGTTTTTATAGCCGAGTAGTTTTCCATTGTATAAATATACCACTTCTTTAGCCAGTCATCCGTTGATGGACATTTAGGCTATCTCCATGTCTTGGCTATTGTAAATAGTGCTGCTATGTATATTGGGGTGCAGCTGTCATCCTGAAGTAGGGTTCCTTCAGGATATATGCACAGGAGTGGGATTCCTGTGTCATATGGCAATTCTATTCCTAGTCTTTTGAGGAAACTCAATACCTATTCCACAGTGGCTGCACCAAACTGCATTCCCACCAGAAGTGTCGGAGGTTTCCCTTTGTCCACAGCCTCTCTAGCATATGTCATTTGTGGATTTTTGAATGATGGCCATTCTGACTGGTTTGAGGTGATACCTCATTGTACTTTTGATTTGCATTTCTCTGATAATTAGTGATATTGAGCATTTTTCATGTGCCCATTGATCATTTGTATATCTTCCTTGGAGAATTGCTTGTTTTGGTCTTCTGCCCATGTTTGGATTGGGTTATTTGGTTGTTTCTCAGTAAGTCATATGAGCTGCTTATATATTCTGGAGATCAAGCCTTTGTTAGTTTCATTTGCAAAAATGTTCTCCCATTCTGTAGGTTGTCTTTTTGTTTTACTTAAGGTGTCCTTTGCTGTGCAGAAGCTTGTAAGTTTCATTAGGTCCCATTTGTTTATTCTTGCTTTTATTTCTATTGCTTGGGTAGACTGCCCTAGGGGAAGATTTCTGAGATGTATGTCAGATATTTTGCCTGTATTTTCTCCTAGGAATTTTATTGTATCTTGTCTTATGTTTATCTTGCTGAAGAGACTGTCTTTATTCCATTGTATATTCTTGCCTCCTTTGTTGAAGATTAGTTGACCTTAATATTTGGGTTCATTTCTGGGCTCTCTATTCTGTTCCATTTGGCTATATGTCTGTTTTTGTACTAATACCATGCTGTCTTGACGACTGTAAGTCTATAGTATTGTCTCAAGTCTGGGAGAGTTACTCTTCCAGCCTCTTTCTTTTTTTCTTCAGTAATGCCCTGGAAATTCTATGTCTTTGATGGTTCCATATAAATTTTATTGTGATTTGTTCTAGTTCTATGGAATATGTCCAGGTTAATTTGGTAGGGATTGCATTAAATCTGTAGATTGCCTTGGGCAGTGTGACCATTTTAACAATATTGCTTCTTGCAATCAAAGAGCATGGGATACCTTTCCATTTTTTAAAGTCTTCTTTAATTTCCTTCACCAATGCTTTATAGTTTTCTGTGTATAATTCTGTCACGTCTGTGGTTAGATTTATTCCTAGATATTTTATTACTTTGGGTGCTATTTTAAAGGGGATTGTTTCTTTACTTTCTTTTTCTGTTGATTCATCATTTGTGTAAAGAAATGCAACTGATTTTTGAACATTAATCTTGTAACCTGCTACTTTGCTATATTCTTCGATCAGCTCTGGTAGTTTTTGTGTGGACCTTTTAGGGTTTTCTATATATATTGTCATGTCATCTGCATATAGTGACACTTTTACCTCTTCTTTTCCAATTTTGACCCCTTTTACTTCTGTTACTTGCCTGATTGCTGTGGCCAGGACTTCCAAGTCTATGTTGAATAGGAGTGGTGATAGTGGGCATCTTTGACTTGTCCCAGATTTTAGTGGGAATCTTTTGAGGTTTTCACCATTGAGTGCTATGCTGGCTGTAGGTTTGTCATATATAGCTTTTATGATGTTGAGATATGTTCCCTCAATACCCACTTTGGTGAGAATTTTTATCATAAATGGTTGTTGAATTTTATCAAAAGTTTTCTGCATCTATTGAGATGATCATGTGGTTTGTGTCCTTTCTCTTGTTGATGTGAAGTATTACATTGATTGATTTTCATATGTTGAACCACCCTTGTGTCCCTGAGATGAACCCCACTTGAGCATGATGTATTATTTTTTTATGTGCTGTTGGATTTTATTAACTAGTATTTTGGTAAGTATTTTTTCATCTGTGTTCATCAGTGATATTGGTCTGTAATTCTCTTTTTTGGTGGTGTCTTTGCCTGGTTTTGGTATCAGGGTAATGGTGGCTTCATAGAATGAGTTTGGGAATATTCCTTCTTTTCAATCTTCTGGAAGAGTTTGAGAAGGACTGGTATGAGTTCTTCTTTGTATGTGTGATAGAACTCCCTGGTGAAGCTGTCCAGTCCTGGACATTTATTTGTAGGGAAGTTTTTATTGTTAATTCAATTTCATTCCTAGTGATCCATTTGTTCAAGTGGATAGTTTCTTCTTGATTCAGTCTTAGTGGACTGTATGTTTCCAGAAACTTGTCCATCTCCTCTAGGTTATCCACTTTTCCATGTAGTTTTTCATGATATTCTCATATGATATTCTGTATTTCTATGTTATTTGTTGTAATTTCTCCATTTTCCTTTCTTATTTTGCAAATTTGTGCTCTCTCTTTCTTCTTCTTTGTGAGTTTGGCCAGAGGTTTGTCGATTTTATTTACTCTTTCAAAAAACTAGCTTTTGGTTTGATTGATTATTTTCTCTATTTTTTTAATCTTTATTTTATTTATTTCCTCCATGATCTTTATTATTTCCTTCCTTCTGCTGACTTTTGTGTGTTTTTGCTCTTCTGTTTCTAGTTCTTTCAGCTGGTGGGTTAGATTGTTTATTTGGTATTGTTCTTCTTTTTTGAGGAAGGCCTGCATTACCCTAAACTTTCCTCTTAGTACTGCTTTTGCTGTGTACCGTATGTTTTGTGTGGTTGTGTTTTCATTTTCATTTGTCTCAAGGTATTCTTTAATTTCAACTTTGATTACATCATCGACCCATTTGTTTTCTAATAGCATGTTGTTTAATCTCAATGCTTTCCTTTCTTTCTCCTTTGTTTCTCTGAAGTTGATTTCTAGTTTCAATGGCATTGTGGTCAGTAAAGATGCTTGAGATAATTTCTATCTTCTTAAAATTGTTGAGGCTTCTTTTGTGACTAAGTACATGATCAATCCTAGAAAGTGTTCCACACACATTTGAAAAGAATGTGTATTCTATTATGGAGGATTGTAATGCTCTGAAAATATCCACTAAATCCAATTATTCTCTTGTATCATTTAATTTCTCTGTTGCCTTATTTATTTTCTGTCTGGAAGATCTGTCTAGTGATGTTAATGTGGTGTTAAAATTTCTGACAATGATTGTATTCCCATCAATTTCCCCCTTTATCTCTGTTAGTAGTTGTTTAATGTACTTAGGTGCTCATGTTGGGTGCTTATATATTAATGATTGTAATATCTTCATCTTGTATCACTCCTTTAATCATTATAAAATGTCTTTATTTATCTTTCTTTATGGCCCTTGTTTTAAAGTCTATTTTGTCTGAAATCAGTACTGCTACACCTGCTTTTTTGGCATTTCCATTTGCATGGAATATCCTTTTCCGTCCATTCACTCTCAATCTATGTGTCCTTCTCCCTAAAATGTGTCTCTTATATGCAGTGTATTGAAGTTTCTTGCTTTATTATCCAGTCTGCTACTCTGTCTTTTGACTGGAGCATTTAGACTTTTAACATTTACAGTAATTAATGATAGATGAGAGTTTATTGCTATTTTGAACTTATTTTTGCAGTTGATTTGGTATTTCTTCTTGGTTCCTTTCTTCTTCCTTTTGTGGTATGGTAATTTTCCTTTGTATTGTATTTAGTTTTTGTGACTCACTTGTAAGTATTTGGCTTGTGATTACACTTTTTTTGTAAGTCTGTTAACCAATTACTGTAACTGTGTATACTAAAGAGATATTAATGTAATCTCAAACCCATCCTACTGAGAACAAAAGATTTAAAAACAAAAGAAGAAAGAAAAAATACTCTCACATTCATGAATTCTCATTTCTGTAGCATCCTGCTTCTTTTCTATTTAGAGTAGACCTTTCAATATTTCTTTTAGCATGGGTTTAGTGTTGCTAAATTCTTTTAGTTTTGCTTCTCTGTAAAATTCTTTATCTCTCCTTCTATTCTAAAGGATAGCCTTGCTGGAGACAGTATCCTAGGCTGCATCTTTTTTTTTCATTCAGGACTTTGAATATATCTTGCCACTCCCTTCTGGCCTGTAGTGTTTCTGTAGAGAAATCAGCTGAGAGCCTTCTCTTGTAACTCACTCTTTGTTTTCCTCTTGCTGCCTTTAGGACCATTTCTTTATCCTTCAGTCTAGCCATCTTGATTTATGATATATCTTGGCATGTTTCTCTTTGGGCTCTTCCTGTTTGGGACCCTCTGATCCTCCTGTTCTTGGGTGTCTGATTCCTTCTTTAAGTTTGGGAAGTTTTCAGTCATGATTTCTTTAATTACCTTTTCCATCCCCTTTGTTCTTTCTTCCCCTTCTGGAACCCCTATTATGCATAGATTGGCATGCTTTATATTATCCCATAGGTTCCTTATATTGTTTTCATTGTTTTATATTTGTTTTTCTCTCAGCTGTTCTGATTGGGTGCTTTCTGTTGTCCTGTCTTCTAGGTCACTTATTCGTTCTGCTGCATTATCTAGCCTTCTTTGTACAGCCTTTAGGTCAGATCTCATTTCAGCCAATGAATTTACCAATTCTACTTGGCTCTTCTTTATAGCTTCTATTTTGTTTTTGATATATTTTATGTCTCTAAAGACTATCTCTTTTAGTTCCTTCAGTAATTTGATCACTTCTTTTTTGAAATCTTGATCTAGTAGGCCATCAATGTCTATTTTATTGATCGTTCTTTGAGGGGATTTCTCTTGCTCTTTTAATTGGCAGGACTTCCTCTGCTTCTTCATTCTGCTCATATCTCTCTGGCACTGTGGCTTAAGGAGTATCAGTTATCTATTGTGGTCCTTAAAGGAGTTTATTTATTTATCTATATAAAGCCTATGTGGGAATAAAACTTAGAGAGAGAGAGAATTTTAAAAGAATGGAGGAAAAGAAGGTTTGAAAACAGTGTATAATCAATAATAGAAGAGCAAGTTGAAGCAGAATAGGAATCGAGTTGAGATATCTTTTAAGAATCTTAATAAAAAGAAGAGAAAATTCAAAATACAATATTTGAAACCTGTGACTAATAAATAACAGATCAAAACCAAGAGAATTAAAAATGAAATGAGAATTGTAAACATATAGAACTGTTTAAAAATAAAGATTAAAAATGTAATAGGTATAAAACAGATATAAAAAGATTTTAAAAACAAAGATGTGTTCTCCTAGAGACTGTGTGCTCTTAATGGTTTTATTGAGAGGCCTTTGTGTCTTCGCCCTGTTTCACGAACTCACCTTGCTCTGTTGGCCCCCTTGTCTGTGCTGCTCACAGTGTCTGTCGGCAAGAAGATTGCACCCCTCCAACACTGGGTCAGGTGATCCTTTCCTTTGTGGTGGGTGGGTGGGTCACTCCCCCTCCAGATGCTGCAGTCAGTGCTGGGCCAGTTGCTCCATATGTGGGCTCAGCTTCAAGAGTAACAGCTTTATGGAGATATAATTCACATACCATAAAATGCAGCCTTTGAAATTGTGCATTAGATTTTTAAGTACATTTAAGGGTTTTGTAGCCATCACTCCCAAAAGGAGCCAGTAATCTTTAGTAAGTCACTCCCTAAACTTCCTTTCCCTTAGACCCCAGCAGCCACCACTCTACTTTCTGTCTCTACGGATTTGCCTGTTCTGGGCATTTCATATAAGTAGAACCATGCAGTATGCTGCCTTTTTTGATTGCCGTCTTTCATTTAGTGTGACGTTGTCAAGACTCATCCATGGTGTAGCATATATCAGTACCCAAAGTCCTTTTTGTGTTCAAATAATATGCCATTGTTATAAATACACCACTTTGCTTATCCATCCATCAGTTGATGATGAATAATTCTGCTGTAAATGCTCATGGACAAGTTTTTGTGTGAACACATATTTTCAGTTCTCCTCAGGATATATCAAAAAATGGAATTGCTGGGATGTATTCTACTTTTAACATTTTGAGGAATTGCTAAAGTAGTTTTTAAAGTGACTGCACCATTTTATATTTCCAGTAGTAATGTATGAGGAGTCCAGTTTCTCCACATCCTCATCAACACTTTTTATTACCGGGTTTATAGATACATATTTATATATCATATATCATATATATGTGTCATCCTAGTTGGTATGAAGTGGCATGTCATTGTGCTTTTGATTTCTGTTTCCCTAATGCCTACTGATGTTGAACATCTTTTTATGTGCTTATTTCCCATTCGTATGTCTTCTTTGGAGAAACATCTATTCAAATTCTTTGCCAATTTTAATTGTATTTGTCTTTGTATTGTCATGTTTTAAGTCTCCTTTGTCTATTCTGGATAAAAAGTCCCTTATCAGGGAAAATATTGGAAATATTTTCACCCATTCTGTGGATTGTCTTCTTACTTTCTTGATGAAGCCCTTTGAAGCACAGAAGTGTTTAATTTTACTGAAGTCCAGTTTACTTGATTTTTTTTCTTTTGTTGTTTGTGCTTTTGCTGTCATATCTTAGAAGTATTTGTACTTCAAAATCCTGAAGATTTTCTCATTGTTCATTATCTACAAGATTTATAGTTTCAGGTCTGTGATTTATTTTGAGTTAAATTTAATAAATGGTGTTAAGGTAAAAGTTCAGTTTTCTTTCTTTCCAGGTGTATGTTCAGGTGTCCCAGCATCATTTTTGTAAAGATTACTTTTTCCCCATTGGATTGTCATGGAACCTTTATGAAAAATTAACTGGCTACGTGTAAGAGTTTGTTTATGGACTCTCAGTTCTTTTCTCTCAATCTATTTGTCTGTCCTTTATGCAAGTACCACACTGTATGGATTACCATTTTGTTACTGAGTTTTGAATTTGGAAACTTCAAAACTTTGTTCTTTTTCAAGATTGTTTTGACTATTCTGGGTATCTTGCATTTCCATATTAGTTTTAGGATCAGCTTGTTCATTTCTCCCAAAAAGCCAGAGTTGCACTGAATCTATATGTCATTTTGAGGACAAATGCCTTCCTAACAATAATAAGGCTTCTGATCCATGAACACAGAAGAGCTTTCCATTTATTTTAGGTCATTTTTAACTTCTATCAGTAGTATTTTAGTTTTCAATTTACAAGTTTCAGACATTTTTCTCAGTATTCCACATATTTTTCTTAATATTCCTAAGTATTTTATTCTTTTTGATGCTATTGTAAATGAAAATGTTTCCTTCATTTTATTTTTAGATTATTCACTGCTGTTGTATAGAAATATATTTACTTTTTTATATATTGATTTGTGTCTTACAATTTTGGTCAAACTATGTTGTTAATTCTAATAGTTTTTTTTTTTCTCTCTCTCTCTTTTTTTTCTTTGTGGATTCCTTGTGAATTCAATGTATAATATCATGTCATCTGGAATTGAAATAGTTTTATTTCTTTCTTTCTAATCTAGAGGCTTTATTTTCTTTGTCTGTTTGCTTTGACTAGAACCTCTAGTACAATGTTGATTTTGGGAGGAAATAATTCAGTCTTTCACCATTATGTATGATCTTTGCTCCAGGTTTTTCATAGATGTTCTCTGTCAAGTTGAGGAAGTTCTCTTCTATTCCTAGTTTTTATCCATTATTCTATTAATATGGCATATTACATGAATTGACTTTTGTATGTTGAAATGCCTTTGCATACCTGGATACATTCCACTGAATTGTGGTCTATTTTATATGTTACTGGATTGGATTTGCTTGTATTCTGTTGAGGACTTTTACACTTATATCCATAAGAGATAGTCTTTAGTTTACTTGTGATGCCTTTGTCTGGTTTTGGTATCAGTGTGATACTTGTGTCATTGAATGAATTGGGAAGTGTGCCCACCTCTTTATTTTTAGACGAGTTTGTGAAGCATTTTTTTGTTTGTTTGTTTTTTGTTTTTGTTTTTTCTTTAAGTAGTTGATGGAATTCACCAGCAAAGCCATACTGGCCTAGCATTTCCTTGTGGGAATGTTTTGGATTACTGTTTCAGTCACTACTTATTGTAGGATTATTTGAGTTTTCTATCTCTCCTTGAATTAGATTTAGTCACTTATATCCTTCAAGGAATTTATCCATTTCATCTAGATTATCTCATTTATTGGCTATACAAGTATTCATGTTATTCCCTTATATTCCTTGTTATTTTTGTAAGGGCAGTAGTGACATCCTTCCTTTCATTTCTCATCTTAGTAATTTGAATCTTCTCTCTTTTTTTCTTCAGTACTAGCTAAAAATTTGTCAGTTTTCTTGATCTTTTCAAAGAACCAACTTTTCCTTTTGTTGATTATTCTCTGTTCTTCATCTATTCTCTATTCCATTTATTTCTGCCTTTACTATTTTGATTAGAATATTTAATTCATTTACATTAATGTAATTTCTTATCAGGTTGAAGTTACATCTGCTATCTGCTTTCTATATGTCTTTTTATTTCCCCAATGCTCTATTACTACACTTTTTTGTACAAAGTAGGCATTTTCAAGTGTGGCATTTTAATTTGTTGTTTATTTTATCTTTTTCTTCTCCTCCTCCTCTTCCTCCTACTCATTCTCCTCCATTGCCCTGGAGATTACTATTAACATCTTGTTTTAAAGCAATCTAGTTCACATGAATGCCAACTTAATTTCAATAGTACACAAAAACTTTGCTTTGGTATCAATCTTTTCCCTCCCCCTCCTCATGCTGTCACTGTCATACAAATTAAACCTTTATGCATTTATAAGTGCATCTACACAGTTTCATAATTATTGTTTTATGCAGTTGTCCTTTACATCAATTAGAAGAAAACACTTACATGTAATACTGTATTTATACTGTTTTATTTTTTTACTCATGTAGTTACCTCTACCAGTGCTCTTTATTTTTCAGTTGAGTGTCCTTTCATTTACAGCTGCTGGACTATCCTTAATATTTCTTGTAAAACAGGCCTGCTAGCAATGGATTTTTTCAGATTTTGTTTTTATAGGAGTGTCTTAATTTCTCCTTTAATTTTTTTAAAGAATCATTTTGCTGGCTATAAAATACTTGGTGACAGTATTTTCCTTTTATCACTTTGACGATACCTTCCCACTGCCTTCTGGTCTCCATGGTTTTTGATGAGAAATCAACTGTCTTACTGAGGAGCCTTTGAATATGTTGAGCCTCTTTTCTCTTTCTGCTGTCAAGATTATTTGTTCTCTTTTGACACACTGAGTCTGATGTGCCTATTTTCGATGTCTCTACATTTATACCACGTGGAGTTTGTTGAGCTGCTGGGATGTACAAATTAATGTTTTCATCAAATTTGGGAAGTTTTCAGCCATTATTTCTTTATATATTTTTTCTACCCCTTCTTTTCTCTCCTTTCTGGCTCTCAAATTATGTGTGTATTGGTATTGTTGATGGTGTCCAACCTATCTCTGACACAGTGTTCATTTTTTTTCATTCCTTTTTCTTTCTGTTCCACAGACTGGATAATCTCAGTAGTTTTAAGTTAACTGACTTTTTCTTCAACAATTTCATATCTACAGAGAAATCTCTTATTGAATTTTTCATTGTAGTCATTATGTTTGTATCTCTAGAATGTCCAGTTGGTTTTTAATATAAATTTTATCTATTGTTATTCTCTGTACAATGAGATGTTCACATACTTAAATTCTTTAGGCATGGTTTCGTTTAGCTCTTTGATCATATGTGTAATTCCTTATTTCAGTCTTTGTCTAGTAAGTCCAGTGTCTGGGTTTCCTCAGGGAGTTTCTATTGACTACTTTTTCCCCTGTGTTATGGCCAAACTTTTCTGTTTCTTTGTACATCTTGTAATTTTCTGTTGAAAACTGGACATTTAAAATATTACAATATGGCAGAACTGAAAGCCAGATTTTCCTCATCTCCAGGGTTTATCGTTGCTTCCATTGTCATTGCTGCTGCAGCTATTTATGTAGTTACTTTCCTGAACAAATTCTGTAAAGTCTGTATTCTTTATCATGCATGGCCATGAGATCTGTATGTGTGCAGAAAGCCTAGTTGTCGTCAGTGTAATAATGATTGGACAGTGATTTCTTTCAATGCCTGGAGCCAATCGTTTGAGCTGTTGCCAGGTGGCTGTGTGCCTGCATGCTGACGGATGCCCTCAGCACCGGCAGGCAGTCTGCAGCTATTTTGTAGCCTTTAGTTCTTGCTTATGCAGAACCTCAAGTTCAGCCAGAGTTGAAGGCTTAAGATTTTCTCAGATCTTTCCTTGCCATATGCCACACATGTGTACGCACTTCTACAATTCTCAGAATTTTTTGGAGCTATTTAACCCTACCTCCACCCCCAGAAAGTCTCAATACTCAATTTTGCCTTCTAAGTTTCCTAGTCAGCATCTAGTTAGCCTGTACTGGTACCACTGCCTCAGGCAGTTGTAATGTTACTCACTGCTGATTGTTTTCCACAAACACTCTGGGGACAGGCTGTTTGCACAGCATGAGTTTGAGATAGGTGAAATAGTGACAGTTCTCTGGGGGCGGATTTTTTGGGTAACTTCAAATCACTTCTGCCCCTTCCTTGATTGTGAGACTGTTGCTTTTAAAGTCCACCATTTAGGTGAGGATTCTCGGATGTGGTAGATCAAGTTACAATATGACAAAACTGATTATCTTTATGGAGATTTAGCTGTTATTTTTTCTCAAATAAACACTCCCCGGATTGCTGGAAGCCTTGGTTAAATTTCCAGAGTTCTGCAGAGGTTAATTTTGACAAATTTTGCCATTGTCATTGCTTAACAGAGGAGTAAGTTTTCCAAGATTTTTACTCAGGTATTGTAGAAGTGTATCCCATTTGCATTTGTTTTTAACTGAGTTACTTGCAAGAGTAACTAATTCTACAGCTCCAGCCCCATTCACATAAGAGTTCATCTACATGGCTTCTCCTAAAGGGATCAGTGTGCAACCTGTTGTCCGTTTGTTGTTTTACTTATTAAATTGTAGGGGTTTTTAAGAATATGCTCATGAATATCCCTTTGTCATTTTTACACGTTACAAATCTTCCAATAGTCTGTGGCTAATTTTTCCCTTTCTTTTAGTTGCTTTAATGAAGTTCTCAGTTTTAAAGATATTCAGTATAGCAATATGTGGATGCTGATTACAAGGGTGAGGCATTTAACTACTGTCTAAACCTCAGTCTTTGCTCTGATTCACTGTCTAGAATATCTGAACACATCTACTGAACCCCATATACCAATGGACACTGACAGTCCTAATTAAAAAAATGCTTTTTAAGTAAAGCAAAAAATATTATCTTTGACACTGGAAAAGACAAATTTCAATTTACTAGCTGATCTTGTTTTCTGTGATCATTAGCTACATCATGTTTATAGAGCCAACGGGCATATTGAGCTACTGATTTTATTTCATCGGATTTTAGAATGCAGAACACATTTCAGGCCCACGTATAGCACCGTATGTGTATCTTTAAGGATATGTACATATGATGATGTCTTTATTATAAGTACCTTATTTTATTTTAAGTACCAACTGCTGTGAACCTCATTAAGGAAACCTTGGAACTGCAGAACTGAAATTTTTCACACCACCACCATCCCGTAGCATCTCTTTTGCACTTAGATGTTGTGTGGCAGAGTATTTTTCTGCTCCCTAGAAATGATCAACGTTGAAGGGGGAAAAAAAGCCCTCCTCTAATAAATATAGTCCAAATCACATATTTATCTGAACAATGGCCACCATTTTAGTCCACACCAATCCATCTACTCATACTGACTCAGAGTACTTAACACAGACAATCCACCACTGTAGTCAGGGTCCTCAGCACACGTTGTATCCCCTCCTCATTCTTTGTTGATTCTGACCTACTTTTGTCCAACACGTCCTGCCAGTCTCTTCACTGCCTGACTGCAGTTTTTAATTTTTACCTTTGAGTCCCAGGCTGTGCCTAGTGATTTCCAGAGAAACGCCAGACACCTGGCTCATCAGGATGGGTGGGGAGGATTTCAGGAAGCTATTACCCTAACTCACTTGCAGATCAGTAAGTGGCTGTTGTGAGCATTCCTTCTAGATCTCTGCCATGCCAGCTGCATCCATCCCAGCAAAATAACGTAGCTCCTCCAACCACCTCTGCCTCTACTCATCTGGGTTTCTGCTTTCAGTGACACTCAAATGCTGCTGATGGGCATTATATATATATATATATTAATTGAAGTATAGTCAGCTACAATGTGTCAATTTCTGATGTACAGCACAATGTTCCGGTCATTCATATACCCATATATATGTATGAATTCCTTTCCATATTATTTTTCATTAAAAGTTATTACAAGATATTAAATATAGTTCCCTGTGCTATACAGAAGAAATTTAGTTTTTTTAGCTATTTTTATATATAGTAGTTAATATTTGCAAATTTCAATCTCTGATGGGCATTTTTAAAGCCACATCTGGAACCCTTGCTGCAGAAGAGTCTGAGAAAAATATTTTCAACCTCATAGCATTTTGGTTAGGAAGTTGGAATAAAGGCTGAGCTGGCTCACCTAACTTGTCTGCCTTTGTGAGTAAAGAGGTCTGGAGTTTCAAGGCCCAATGAAATGTCCCAGCCCTTCAGTAGCAAACTCTTAAAGCAACCAAAATGCTCCCATCTGCCAGAGCATGACTTGTCCTTAGATACTGCTGGCCATAACCACCAACGCTGTCTAAGTCATTGTCTTCATCTGGTGCACACTTTCTTTAGATGTCGAATATCCTGATTAAGAGGACAAGCTGGTTTGGATTCCCAAGGTCACAGGCAGCCTTCTGCCTGACTTTGGTGTATATATGTTCATTGAAGAGTCCTCTCTCAGATCAGCTAGAGCTGCCTGGTGTGTGGTTTGCCAGAGAATGTGGGTATATTGCTCCCCACCAGAGTCCTACCAGTTGTTTTATTGCAGGAAGAGATAAAGCAATAGAGACAGAACAGAAAGTTCTTGTCCATTCTCAAACACAGTCACCCCTGCCCAGGGCTCTTGCTCTGGGACACAAAGAAGTACAGGTCAGCAGCGACGTGGCCCTGGTGTACTCCAAAACATGGTGTGGTTTTACTGGGCTATCTGTGTCTTTCATGGACCCTGCAAAGTTCTCCCCATTTGTGAAATGGGGAACCAAGGAACTCCCACCCATGCCTGTAGCTCCCAGGGTTTGCACCCTTATGGGTTTTGAGGATTTGCTGGCAACTCATTCTTTTTCACCAGGTCATTTCTCTGTTACACAGCAGTCCTGTGACTTCCTCATCAGAACTACTCCTTAAGTTCGGGATTCAGTGAAAGATGCCATTCATGTTCAGGGAGGAGGAGGAAGACAGCACAGATCAGAATTGCTGTTTTGCTTTTTTTGTTGTTGTTGTTTTCATAAGCCGTCTCCAGTTGTCGAATAGACCCTGAGCAAATGAATGACTGTTACACTCCCATTTGAAGGATGAGGAAAATGACAATCAGGGAGAGGAGGCAAATATCCTGAGGTTCCAAAGACAAAAAGGGATGAGCACAGAATAAGATCCCTGCAAATTTCTTGGCTGTCATCAGCCTTTAGGTCAGTGACAGAGTGCCGTGTGTAGCAGTAAAGTTGTAGCGTGCATTTAGAAGGGTGCAGATGTTCTTGTTTTAGTTGATACAATCACATTGTTTTGTCTGGGACTCTGAAAAAGAGAAATGGGTTAGAAAATGTTGGATTCTCATCCTTGTTCCTTCCTCACCCTCACAGACACGGACCCTTCCATCTGTAGCTGGAATAATACAGACCCAGCCTTCCCATCTCATGAGATCAGTACTCATTCATTTCATCCCTGCCCACCTGTAGGTGATAAAGCACAGCATGATTTTCATGTCCTGCTTCACTGATTCTTGTGAAATTAGGTGTTTGAAGACAGGAAGTCTTGAAAAAAGCTGCTTTTTTTAAATAAAGTGCAGTAATTTTCTTAGCAGTGTAGGAAATTGAGGATTTTTTTCATTGAAAATCAATAGAGATTTCAAGAATATCTGTATTTCTGATGTGTAGATTAAAATGACAAAATCTAGAGGGATTACAGAAACACAAGGAAGATACAAAAAGTATCTTTAAAGAGCTTTCCTAAGACTGGGCTTGTAAAGAGACTGTTAGCTGACAGAGACCCTCTTCTCACCCATAGTCCCTCTCCTTAGGTTGCAAAGGGCCAGCGTTTCCCCTGTGTGCAGTCCTGGTGCTTCAAGTGAGTTGTGGGGTAGGGCGGTGCACATGGTGCTGCCTTCAGTTTGTCCACCCTAAGTAACCTCTAACAGTCAAGGTGCGAGTGTGTTTTAATGGCATGAACCATGCGCCATGCTCTCCGGGGTGTGTGCCCATCTCAGCTCATCCCAGCTCAGGTGATGGCAGAGCAGAGAGTGGTGGCAAGAAGTCAGCCATGAGTAGCAGGGAGCACCTGTAGTCAGCTGGGACCCAAGAGGCTAGGAGTTCCAGGTGGAAATCCCAGGACTTCCCACAGCTCATTCATTCAGCTAATACTTCTCCAGCACCTGTGATGTGCTGGTGCTTCCTTTGTGAACAGAACCAAATCCTTGTCCTCCTGAAGTTGATGTTCTAGTGGAAATAAGAAATGATACACACAGAAGCAGATCCTGGTCAGGACACATGAGTGCTGTCTATTTTGGAGTGCACAAGGTGAGATCCTTTGGGAAGCAATGTATGATACAGGAAAATGTGGGGGAGAGGATGGCCATATCCCAGGTCGTATTTCGGTCCCTGGGATGCACCTCACCAAGTGTGGGTCCTTGGTTTGCCCAGCAACGAATTCGAGAGCCACAGTTCAGTAAAAGTAGATTTATTCAGAGAGATATATACACCATAGACAGAGTGGGCTGTTTCAGAAGGCAACAGAAAGGCCATGAGGCATGGGGGTTGGGTGCTCCAGTTTAAAGTAAAAGTAGATACACACTCCACAGACAGTGTGTGGGCTGTCTATCTCAGCAGAGAGAGCAACCACGAGGTGTGGGATTGTTAGATTTTATGCGCTCAGTATCTTCATATGCTAATAAGTGGGAGGAATATTCCAACTGCTTTGGGAAAGGTGTTGGGATTCCCAGAAATTGGGCCACCACTCACCCTTTGACATTTTATGGTCAGCCTTGAACCTGTCCTGGGACCTGTGGGAGTGCCATTTAACATCCTGCTGTATTTCGGTGAGTGTGTATTGAAGCTCAAGATCTACTGGGAGTTGACTTTTCCACCATCTTGGTGCTAAAGGCTGTGCCATTCCTTTATTGGATTTGCCCGGCTCCTTCCTTCCTTTCTCATGAGGGAGCTCTGGACTGATTGCACAATTGCAGAGCAGGGGACACAGTGGAAAGAACTTCATAAGTGGAAGGTGGAAGGCAGTGTTTTCAGTAGAATTCTCAAGTCAATTACAAAGTAACGGTCTTCTTTTTGCTGGGGGTACATGGTGTCACATGAGGGAACTGTGAGCCTTGGATACTGTAGTGAGTGGGTGGCTCACTGTGTATACTGTGTTGCTTCTTAGGTGGCCCGAGGACAGTTGGCTTATAGGTGACCCATTCCCTCAAGCAGGGGTCTCTTTGGGGATTTTCTGCATGTGAGGGTAACATGGGTCACTTGGGGGGCAGGACCAGCCAGTCACAGCTTGGTCCACAGTCACCTAGTGCCCTCAAGGCTTTCACCCCATGGATGCGTCACCTCCCCCTGGATGGGGACAAGGGCACAAGTGGTGGGGCAGCTTCTCAGTGGTGGAGGCATTGCTCTCCAGACCCAACACTCAACAGCATCGACCCCTGGTGTTGGCCACAGTCTTGGCTAGATGAGGCTGTTCGGTAGCTGAGCTCATGAGACGTGGGTGCCATGCTTCCATTCTCACCAAGAGCTCTAGTTTCGAAGGTTCTCGTCAGACAGCCACAAATACTCCATAGCCCATAAACAAAGAACAGTCTCCTTCAATCGGGGAAGGGCACACAGAAGGAGAACGGATGATCCCGAGAGCAGGAGAGGACAAATCCGTCCTGCCATCAGGGATCTGACAGACGAGCCAGCTCAGTTCCTCTTACTAGTTGTTTACTTGGAGGATCTGGGGTATTTGGGTGACCTGCAAGTGTCAGGAAATAGTACACGAGGGCTTTGTAGATTTTCTGGTCCGGTGTTTACTCACCCCATTGTAGCTGTCGTGTAAGGAAACAAAACTTGTTGGACAACAGGCCATGGCCTCTGCTCCCTGGTGGAGCCAGGAGATTACAATATTAAGTACGACTGCGGGGGCATCATTTCTATGTTGAGAGGCCAGATGGCCTTACATAACTCTCATGCTGGATGTCTAAGTTGCAGAGGGAAACTGGATTCTATCCAGCTCTCCAGCCAAGGAGGATACCAGAAGTGGCCTCCGCCACCAACTGTGAGCTCTTTGCCTCCACTGACAGCAGCATCTATAGCAAAAAGCTGGGCTGCCACCTGCGTTTCCGTGTAAACATCCGAGTACCCACAGCAATGGCCTCGTGAGGGTTGGTGTGCCCAAGGAAGCGGTGTGTGAGATGGAGGGAGCAGTGCCGGGGTCAGACACCGGGCGGGCAGGCAGGCAGTGACGACATCTGTGCAGCGCAGGGCCCATGGAACTGAGCCAAAGGGAGGCGGGTTTTGGAGCAGGGAGCCTGGGCAGTGCCGTGTTATTCGTAAGAAGATCCTGGGCTCTGGATCCACGAAGTCATTGGCTTGATTCCAGACACTAACCTTCATCTTGGGCAAATGTTTGAAGCTTTCTGTGACTCTGTTTCTTGGTGTCCCAAATGGGGACAATAGTAGCAATTACCTCTGAGAGTCAGGAGTGCCTTTATAGTTGTCATTTCATTACGCTCACAGCAGCCCACGAGCACGGTTCTAGGTCCCCCAGTTTACACGTGGCAGACCGGTAACCTTTTAATCAGTAATCACGCAGCTAAGAATGGTCAGAACGAGCATTTGAATTTGATCCCTTTGTCCAGATTATTTCTATTCTCACCCAGTATTACTGGAAAAGTAGTAAACTCAGAAGAAACACTGCTGGGAAGTGGGTGCTTGAAACATGTTTGTCATTGGGGAGTGTTGAGTTCACGTTCCTCACAGCCCATCCGAGGCTCCCTGCATCTCCGGCTGCCCTTGCTGGGGTCTGCAGGGCTCTGGGAAGCTTCTCCTTGATCTCTACCCCAAGGCTCTCTGCTCTCTACAGGTTGATTCTCAACCCTGACTGCTCAGTAGAGCTAATGTCTAAAAACAAAAAAATGGTGGGGAGGGTATGGCTCAGTGGCTGAGCACTTGCTTAGCATGCAAGAGGTCCTGGGTTCAATTCCAAGTACCTCCATTAAAATAAATAAATCTAACTACCCCCCAAAAGGAAAGTATTTAAAAAACAATAAACAGTACAAAGGCCTCACACCAGGCTGGGGCGCACTATGTTTTAAAGGCTCCCAGATGCTTCCCATGTGCAGGACGGTGAGAGCTACTCCTCTACATCTCTTCTCGTGAGCTTGTCCACTCACAACAATTAGCCTCTTGAAGCAGGAAAACTACTTGGCTCAGCCTAGAACTTTCTCCCGATTTCTAGACTTTTATTTCCCTATTGGACATCTCTCCTGGAGCCCACAGGCACCCAGCCAGAACTGAATCAGTTGTCTCCTCTCACGACTTGCTCCTCTTCCTGCCCTTCTTGTTTTAGGAAATGGCACTATAATTTAGGACACTGCCAAAGCCAGAAAGCTGGCCGGCATCTTTGACCTCTTCCTGCCCTTCCATCACATCTGTGGCCAATCCGTCCACCTGCTGAAATGTTTTCTTCTCTCTCCTCCTAGCGGGGCCTCAGCAGGCCTTCACATGAACCTGCCAATAGGTCTCCCTGCCTCTATCTTTTTTCTTTCTAGATCACTTTGCATGTCTCCTTTACCTTGGAGGCACACAGAGTCCTGTGTGATGTGCACCTGTGATCTCTCCACCTGGTTGCCTCACCTGCCTCCCACACCCTGTTCTCACTTCTAGGCTATTTGCAGTTCCTGGAAGTGACCTGGCTCTCTTTGGCCTCCCTCCTTTGCATGTGCAGCTCCCCAGGGAGAAACGGCCTTAACATTATAAATTCACCTGATCACTTCTAGGGCATCTCAGAACTCACCACAGTGGTTCCCTCCTCTGGGAGAGCGTTGGCTACAGTTCCGGCTCTCTGCCCCGAGCACCCACTGCTGACTGTTATCCAAGCCGTCTTAACACGCCTACTCAGCCATCATTTCATGATGAGTCCTGTGCACCTAGGAGCTCCCGGAAGCAGGGACTGTGTCTTTTTTCTCTTTATTCTCAGAGCATGGTAGAGATTCAGGTATAATGGTGGAGGGAACAGTGGTTATTCTGGAATTTCTCTAGAGTTAGGGCCTAGGGGTAACAGTCTGGTTGGAAGAAGGGCTTAGGGGATTTACCCTGAAGCCACATTTTTCAATAAACATTTCATGTTGTTTTTGTCTACTATTTGAAGTTACGAGTCTTAAAACAGATTGACGATTTCTAAAAATTACTTTACCGAAGATTGAGGAAAATGGCAGTTTTCCATATTTAAGAATATTATTTTAATTTTGTGTGACTGGGGTGGTGGAAAATAGAAATGCAAGGGTTACTAAAGCATTGTTATCCCCTTCCCCACCCTCAGGTCCTTTGGACAGAAGAGACAGGGATGTGAGGAGAAGGCTTGGAGGGTGGACCGTGCGCACTGCTTTTAAATTGTGACAGTTAATTTTACTTTTTTTTAATTTTCTTTTTTAATGGAGGTACTGGGGTTGAACCCAGGACCTTGTACATGCTTAGCACGTGCTCTACCACTGAGCTATACCCATCCCCCTGATATTTGTGTTTTTAGTGGGCATAATGTGCTGGTAGCAGGTACTTTAGCATCAGACACAGTCCCCTGCGTCTGACCATCACTTTAATACCTTTTTCATGAGCTAGAGAGCTAGTCTGTTTCCAAAAGTTCAATAAATAATCTACATTTTCTTTTTTCTTAAAAAAAAGGCATTAACTCATGTTTCTCTTTAGTATCGCCTATAAATAAATGTGATTTTATTAACCGTTTACCAAAGTGTTAACGGTAATAAATATTAAGTACTGGTTTCTGAAGCATCAGTCATCACTGAAGATCCACATTCTGCTGTTCTCTCTCTCTGTTAGTCACCTTACTTCTGGAGTTCTGGAAGCGGCGCCAGGCAGAACTTGAGTAAAAATGGGACACGTTTGAACAGGAAGAACAAGTCCAGCCAGAATAGGAGGCGCGGTGTCCCCACGTGGAGACAGATGAGATTACCCAGGAAAAGCGGGCGCTGTTTAGATGCACTTTAGTCTGTTTACTTCTGGGCTTGTCAGCCTTGGCTGCATGTTGGAATCACCAGGGTACCTTAAAAAATGTTGGTGCCTGGATTCCATCACTGCTAACTCGGATGGTACTTAGTGGCCTGTGGTGCATTCTGGCATAGGGAAGTTTTTAAAGCTTCTCTGGTTATTCTAATGTGCAGCCAAGTTGAAGGAGCACTGACTGGAATGGTGTACACAGAAGAGAAGTGTGGTCCGTCATTCATAGTAACAGTAAAAATGGGGAAAAGAAAAAGTCTGGTATAAGCGTATAAGAAAAGAGGCGTTGACTTTTATCCTTTCATAACACCAATAAATAAATGCAAAATATAAATTAGCTGCTATGACATAGATGTAGGAGGAAAGACACATTGGTTTTTATAGTTGACTCCCATTTTTTCACATGTGCCTTCATTATTGCCGCCTCCTTTTCATCGTAGACTAGGTGCCCCTTTGTCTTTAACTAAGTCCCGGTCACTGCTCCCACTTCCGGTTGGGATGTGCACAAAGCAGCATGACTCTCATCCTAAAGTCAGAGAAAGGGTAGGAGAAGCAGGGAAACATTTGTTGAGATGCCATCAGTGTTTGAGCAGTGTTTGAGCTAGGCATTTTATATAATTGGAAATTAAATTTATTGCTGCCACTCCTGCTGCAAAATTAAAAAAATAAAACTATATATCTTTGTATCAACGTTCCAGAGCTATGAAAAGATGATTTTTTGAGTCATCTGTATTATTGCTTCTTTCCATCAGCTGAGATAATTTAGAGCTGATGGTACTTGCAGTCAGCAGCAGCAGGACAGTATGTTGTGAACATGAATAACTCTTGGAAAGAAAATGCTTTTACTAGGAGCATCTGAAAATGTCTCCAACTATAGATTTAATAAATTGAATCACAGATCTACAGAATGTTGGCACTGAAAATTTCTGGAGGGAGCAGGTAAAACTCCTCTTTTTATAAATGGAAAAAAATGAGGTTCAGCTACCAATAGAAAGTGACATTTGTCTTTTACAATGTAATAAGCTTCTAATAATCCCCATTATGAATATTTCCCATTGTTTACAACTGAAGATGGGGGTCAAAGCATATGTTGGTAAAAGACTGTACATTCAGAGTTGAAAGCTGAAACTTAGACAAAATTAGATGTTCATAATGCTTTTGAGTCCTGAAAAACAAAAACGTATCATATTGGCAGCATACAAAAAATACTGAAGAAAAGTTTTTTGGTCATTTAAACTGCCAATTTTAAATTTAAAATTGCCAGCTAATAAGTTTAAATTTTCATTAGAACATGCTTGTTGAAAAATTGAAGATGAAAACTCATTTCACTTTATCGTACTTCCTTATTTAAAAAATTGCCTAATATTTTTTTGTTTAGTTTTTTAATTGAAGCATTTTACTTTACTTGCGAAAGTATGCTCCATTGTTTAGAGAGGCCAGCGTTGTGGTAGTGAGAGCTTGGGAATGAAGTTGCCTAAATTCATATTTGAACACAGCAGCTTGCTTCCTGAGTGATCTTGGACAACTTAACTTCTCTGTGCCATAGTTTCCTATAAAATAAGAATAAGAGGGTTGCTTCTTCATGACTGTGGCAATGACGGGTCGAAGTAATGTACAGAATCTACTTGGAAGACTTCCTGGCACAGAGGAAGGGCCATGTACTTAGGGACAGCTATTATTATACTATATCTGTTTTTATAATCCAGGTAAACCTTGATTCTTACTGATTTCATCTCTTAAAAATATTCGAAATATAAACTCTAAAATGTAAACTCTAAAACTTCATAGTTGTAGCTAATTAACACATAAAGCTCAACCAAGAAACACACAGTGGAGACCAGTTAGCTGCCGACACCTGTGAAACATTCTGTCCTGCACGGACTCTATGCTGTCACTACCGTCACTTCTGAAATCTAAGGCAAGCTCAGGCCTCGTCAGGTACCCAGACCCCCAAGCTCAGACCATGGCAGGGAAATAGTTTACTGTTCACATATGCATTTTCAAAAAATAGTATTAAAATGAACACTGTACGTATTTTGTTGTTTGTTTGACATCGTTAACGGAAAAGAAAAGAACAAAAAAAAGGAAAAAACCCATGCAATTACAAATAATGAGGCTATGTCTGAAAATTATTTTTTTTAAATTATGTTTAGGATTTATTGACCAATTAGGAGAAAAGTCATTTCATTGGTGTAATCCCTTGATTGACTTAACTTGTTTTTTTAATTAGGAAGAAGAGAGTTTTCCATTTACCACCTGGGGAAAGTTTATACATATAACCCTTTGTGCAAGTGCTCTTTTTCTGGGTAAGAACCTGCCACAGACTTTTTAAAATCTAATGTGAAATCCTGAGAAAACTGAAAATCAAGCTGGGAACTATGAAGTCTCATAGAGAAAACTTTTTCCAGAGAACATCTGAGCCAATGCAGGGCGCCACTCTGGAGGTTCCACAGTCTCTTCTGCTCACAGTGCTTCCCCCTATTCTTTTCACCTCATTTGTTCAAATCAGATCAGTGGTTTAGGATTCTCCAGGGTCTGATTAAGAGACCAGATGGAGGCATTAAGATTTCTAAAATTTTCCAAGAGTAACAACCAAGGTAAAATGTCTAAGAATAACCTAAGAAAAGGATAGTAGGAACTATCAAAAAATAAAAGTAAAAACTACTGAAAGATATAAAAGATGCTTTAATCACATGATTCTAGATTAAAAGATCATATCTCCAAAATATCAGAAGTTATAAAATTGATTTGGGGTTTATTGTGAATAAAATCATATTAGTAATATAATAATTAATAAGATAATGAGACTTTTAGTAGTTCAAGAATAGCCAGATTAGAAAATAGGACAGGAAGTCCAGATATGGGCTCTGATATCAATAATAATTTAATATAAGAGATGGAAGGCATTACAAATCAGGGAGATAAATAAAGGTTATTCAGTGAATGGAACACTCGTTAGCTACTTGGGGGGAAAAGAAAAGATTGAAATCATACAGTGAACCATATATTGTGATAAATTCCAGAAACATTTAAAAAGTAACACAATTAGAAAAAAACTAGAAATAAATATGGATGTTTACACAAACTCTAGATGAACAGTAAGTTCCTGAGGAAAGTATACAAAGATTTCCATGCATCAGAAGCATCCTAATTTTAAACAAAACACCAGAGGATGTTATTTGTTTACAAATCCAACAAGGGGCTAATTCCTTCAATACATAGAGAGTTCAGATCACTTCAAAGGTAACATCAAAAAATCTCAGGAGCATAGAAGGCAGAGAAAAGGAACACACATTCACAAAGAAAAATAGATGTCACACTCCAATGGTAATTCACTCAGTGCACATCAAAATGAAGTAGTTTTCCACCTCTCAAGTGACACAGCTCTGTTTATGAGGATGAAATGCCAGTGATCACCAATCCCATGCCTAGGTTACTGGATATTTTTTGTGAAGTATGGTTGATTTACAATGCTGTGTTAATTTCTGGTGTACTCCTCAAGCTTTCTTAGAAAGCAGTCTGGCAGTTGATATCAAGAGTCAAAAATATTCCTATGTTTTAATCCACTAATTCAGCTTTGAAAAACTTTTAATCAGGAAGTATTTCAAAATGGCAGGGAAAAGTCAGTACGGATGCAAGTCACAGACATACTTTTATATGTATATATATATATATATAAAATCTCAGCCAAAATATTCTTCCAAACGTTCACAAAGTAGAATAGTTTGCAGCCATGAAAAAGTGTGTCCATGAAAATATTTTATGACATGTCAAAGTGTTACACTTACGATAGGCTTGAGAATAAAATTAATATATAAAATGATTTGTAATATACAAACAATGTACACTTCTGAAGGAATTATGTCTATAGGTAGAAGCATTTTCCTTATTTTATTTTTTATTCATTTTCAGAGTTGGAGTCCTTTCATTGTAGGTGACAAAATCAATTTCCAATGTGTTTAAACAACACCCAAAAAATGGGGATGCATGGGATTTATTGGTTCCTGTAAATGAAAACCTCAGATCTGAGGTCTGGCTTCAGTCAAGGAGAGATACTGTAGCCCAGATGATGTCAAGGGCTGGTCTTGTCCTGTCTTCATTCTGTGTCCAATGACGTCTCAGCATGCTGCTTCTAGGCACTCAGCATCCCAGATCATCCATCCAAACCAAGAGAGGTCTCTTTTGGCAGCTTCCTCTCTTGATAGAGGAAGCTTATCATTCACATGGGCACAAGCACGTATCTCCTCACATAATAGTGGCTCTTACTGGGTTATTTGCCAATTCTCCAATCATGTGTGAGGCCAATACAATGAGGGGTATTATTTGTCTTAAACCAACTGAGATCTACCTCTGGTGCTTCAGAAAGAGTTGGTTAATCGACCTTAAATCACAGGACTAAAAACAAAAGGGAGGTTATTTATCCTAAAGCAAATTCTGGGCCCTCTTCTAAGACTGGGGACAGATCCAGGACAACAGTTCTGTCCAGTACTGAGTACTTTTAAATTTTCTTTAATGAGCAAATGTTAAAATTATGATCAGAAAAGATGATAAATAAGAAGAAACTTGAGGAAGGAGAATGGAAAGCTTTCCTGTTTCGTAAGAAATATTGAACCCATTAAGTGCTTGGAAGAAAAATGGAAATGTGTCAAGTTTGTAAAAGTTCTGAAATGAATTACAATTGATTTCACAGACCATGTAGTAGACAGTGCTCTACAGTTAGTGTGTCTTTGGGCTCTTTGAGTATTTCAGTTCTTTCACTTAATAGTTGCTTCATTTGGGGCAAATTGCATCATCTCCATGTGGCTCTATTTCCTCATCTGTAAAAGAGATATAATATTACCTTCCCAACAGGGTGATTGTGAGGATTTAGAAAAATAGATGTGTGCTGAAGCAATAGTAAGCATTTAAAGAATCTTAACAATTAAGATTACTTAATACATAATTAAAAAATTATTATGCAGACTTTTTAAAAATGCATAGTATTTAAATAGCCTATATGTGCTGTACAAGAGAGGAAGGCTTAATATACCTTGTATAATACATTTTTCACAGCCTTAACTAATTTTCACATTTAATCACACACACACCAAAAAGTTATTCCTTTCACAATCATGAAGACTTACTGTGAAGAAAAGGATGATGAAAGAGAGTAGAGGAGAAAATAAAATGCTTTCTCTACAAAGTGATGGCTTAAAAACTAAGAAAAACACCTTTTTAAGACTTTGGTCACCATATTCATAGCTAATACTTAGGTAGAGTTTTTCACATGCCTGTGGTTAATGTTCTAATTGTTTTCACAATTAGTAAATCATTGACTCATCACAATAGTCCTATAAATTGCTATTATTATCCCCCCATTATATGGGTGAGGAGATTGAAGCCCCTAGAAGTTAAGAAATTTGCACAAGGCCCCACAGCTAGCATCAGAGCTGGGATCCAGATGCAGGAGTGTGGCTCCAGGAGGGGCTTGTAAACACTCCATCTGCTCTCCCCTGCAGGTGCAAGCCAGCCTCCCGCTGTTACTGTAAATAACATGATGTGGTTCACCTAGTCTTGAAATTCACATTCTTTGTAGCTTTCTCTCTTGGGCAGCCATCAGGAGCAGCCAGGGACCCTGAGTACATGCTTCTGGACTATGACCAAGAAGGTAGATGGAAGGAAAACAGTTTAAAAATGGGACCTTTAATGTGCATTCTTCAGTGGGCAGAAAAATACCTGCCTAGTGAGGAACTGAAGCCTTACCAGCCACGTGCAAATTATGCTTCAGACACTCCCGTTGCCCTTGAGTCCACACAGTCAGAACTACAATGGATCAGGGACATGAATCTTGTGCAAATGCAGGGAGTAGGAGTACCTGTCATTTTAAGATCTCAAGGAGTATGAAAAGCATGTGAAGCTTTCATCAGCAGAGACCTGCTGTCACTTCCACTATTTCCCTCAGGGCATGTCCACAGCTTCACTGGTCCTATTCAGAATGAAGATGACAGCTAGCACCTGCTGACCCCTGAATCAGTGATAGGTTCTCCCTTGAAAGGAAGCATATCCCCTTCATGGGTTACAACTAGTTCATAACCTAAGTAATTCTATAGATGTAGAAGGGATACTTTCATTGGTTCTGCTATCACAGACTTGTCTCCAAAAGAACATGCCACCAGTTACTCCATTTTCAGCCATTTAAAGATATACTTAACAGGCTTCCTTCTTTAGTGCAGTTTTAGGTTTACAGAAAAATTCACAGAAAGTGGAGTTCCCATATATTCCTTATGCCCTGCACACAGCTGCTCCTGCTGTCAGCATGTTACATTAGTGGATGCACTCATTCTTTTTGACATCCTTCATTCCTCCTCCCCTAAAATTTAACATGCCTGATATTCAAGGCTCTTGTGGCATTTACATGCGATTTACATCACTTCTCAGGTTTATGTGAGGTTTACAGCACGTGCATGTTGTCTGTTTAAGCGTAGATTGGGGGCAAGTTTTCTGTGTAAAAATACGATCATTAGTGAGCCTTATGCTGCTGGGCTTTTGGGTTGTCAGGTCCTGTTGACCATTGCTTCAGTTATTGGGATCATTGTCTACGGACTTTCAGTGTTCATTGTATTTTCAGCAGAACTTCCCAAGAACCTGAATGGAAGAGACCCAATCCAGAAGTACCTGACTGTGCAGGTGGGCCACGCCCATCACTGCTTCCCTCATCAGTTTTAACATCATCGTGACCCTGAACGCCATATATGAGAAAGTGGCAATCAAGATGACTGAGTCTGTTAAGCTCCTTCTGCAGCTGAGGTCATTTCTACACCAGTTTTAGAACCAGGTCAAAACAGAGACTTTATCTTTTAGGCACTTCAATTCCAGTACATTACAGTCTTTAGAAAACTTCAAGTGTAAACGTATTTTCTCTAGCCTATATGAGAAGTGAATTAGCTGCAGCTATGCATTAGTAAAAGGGACAAAGAAAGCTTTAGAATGTCCAAGCTCTGTGTAAATATGTCAGTGCTTAATAATAATTTCAATTACATTAGATCATGTACCCTATTGTTGAAAGTAAATAGTCTCTCTATTGCAAATAAGTGGAAGAGGGTCGTGGTTCCAGTGGCAGATTTGCTTGTGCGTTACGGAGAGGACAAGTAATCACACTGTTATGTGTCCTCCCCCCATGCTGTTCCTGTTAGTGTAGCTCCATTCTCATCAGCTGTGGCTTCTATAACAAATGTTTCTTCTCTCTGGCTTGTATCCCAGCCAGCGGCTTAGCGGCCCTAGTTAACTGCTTCCCACACACTGCATGTGGCTGGGTCGTTCTCCCAGTTGTCTGCTCAGTGGTCATCTTCTGAAAACACTAAGACCAATTCAAATTTTGAACTAGGAGGATGTTTTATGTTCCCCAAATGCTTCTAGCAAGTTGCCCCGTGTTTTGTTTGTTTTCTTCAATAGTCCTACCTTCCTGCCGTTCAGGGAGACAAGAGAATTTCACTTAGCAGGATGTTTAGAAGTAGCTTTCTTTCAACTTACACCTGACAGAGGACAGTTCTTGCCCAATGGATACTGTTGTGCTTATAAATTTTAAGGAACGGGTGACTTTGTTTTTTTTTTTTGCCTTGTGTGATATTGCATTCATAGTGGGAGAAACTCTTACAACAGTGTGTACAGTTGGAATTAACATAGTAGCTATTTTAAGGAATTCAAAACAGCTTATATGAAAAAAGTGTGAATTGTGTATATATATATATATACATATTTAGCTTGTTAACTCATGTGTCCGTGGGTTTGATGATTATGGTCTCAAAGCTGTTCACAGTTTTACAGACTTAACTTTTCTTTATTCTAGCTGCAGAGATCCCAAGGACCAGACTGACTGTGGGAACAACCTAGCCATGAAGGTGTTCTTCTTCCAGTTTGTCAAATACTACTCCTCGTGTTTCTACATCACATTCTTTAAGGGCAGATTTGTGACTTATCCTGGAGATCTGGTGTATTGGCTGTGAAAATACAGAAATGAAGACGTGTGCATACAGCTTTGTGTTCGGACAGTCTAACGTGTTTCATGTTTTCTCTTAGTTGCCCAATGAAGAGTGTCTTTACTCTCTGTTCCTTAGATTTTTTTAGGCATAAAATAATGACTTTATTTCATGTTAGAGCTATCTAAAATTTAAATGAGATTTTCTGTCTAATATTCCTGTGTGACCCAGGTGGCTGTCTCCTTGAACTGATGATGCAGCTGACAATAATCATGGGAGGACAGTCCATCTGGAATAACATACAAGAGGTGTTACTTCCGTGAGTACTAAGTCATGTGATCTTGGGGTGAGAACGGCCCACCCATCCAAGTAATTTTCCTGCATGCCCATCTCTAAAACAGGGGAGACTCTCTGCTTATTAAAGCTCTGCAGATAAGATGATCCAGCCAACAGTGTAAACATACCTCCTGTTTAATAATTATGTTTAAATTCCTTCCTTTTTATGTTTAAATTAAATCCTCAAGTGCTATAGTTTCTGCTTATTAGCCCATCACTGGGGACTGACTGATCAGAGCCCGTTGAGAGATGGCCCTTTTTGGGGCCATGAACTAAGTTTTCCCACAACTTCCCGCAACTTTCTCCTCCTTTTATACATGCATTTAAAAATCCATAACAGGAATTTGTTGAGTGCCTAGTATGTGTTAGTCGCTGTATTAAATGTTGTACATATATGTGTGTGTGTGTGTACAATTTAATCACCCAAACAATCCTTATTCTTATCTTCCTTTTCAAATGAAGATCCTGTGGCTTAAAGAGGGTAAATGATTTGCCCAAGTTCTCATTGCCAATAAGAGACCACTGTGGGACTCAGATGTAAGACCCTATCTCATGGAATTCATGTTCTTCTAAGAACAGAGACTCTCTTGGTGTCCTAAGGCACAGGGCTACATAATGTTTTAAGAGACACTTGTCTAAAATAATAACTACAGAGGTTTTGACTTACTGTTCTCTTCCTAAAAATGAGAAAAGCAGATGTTAGCAAAGGTCACACTGTCCTTTGGATTTTCACATAAGCCCTATCCCATATCAAAGTGGACAGTCCAGTGTTATCTGCAATTTCTGAACATTTCAAGGAGCTTAGTGTATTCACTTTCTGTTGTAACAAGTATCCCCAAATGACATGGTAGTAGGAAGAAAAAAGAAATAGTCTCCACTAAACAACACAAATTTAACCTTGTAGGGTTCTTGAACGCAGGAGCCTGCTGAAGTCAAAATATTGGCACGGCTGTTTCTGAAGGCCTCAGGGGAAACTGTATCTTTGACTTTTCTGGCTTCCAGAGGCCACCTACGTCTCTTGGCCTGTGACCTCTTTTCCTTCTCTCAAGGTCAGCATGGTTGTGTGCCTCTGACTCTGATCCTGTGGTCAAATCTCCTCTCCTCTCTCCCCTCTTCTGTCTCCCTCTTCCTACTTTAATGACCCTGGTGATTACAATGGGCTCGCCTCTATAATCCAGCTCGTCTCTCTTAGAGAAGGCTGGTTAGCAACGTTAACCGCATCTGAAATCATAGACCCCCTTTGCAAGGGAAACTGACCTCTTCCTATTTTCTGGTGATAAGGACATAGACATATTGGGGGGGAACATTTTTCTGCCCACCACACTAAGCTTTTTAAGAAAATTTCTGGCTTTGAGTTTCTGTCCTCATGAAACTGTTGATCTCTCTTCTGTCTTGCCTTCCACAAAAGCATTCTGCTCCTGGCCAACCTAACTGCATTGCTCACCACTCTCTGTGGTGTCCCCCAAAACCAATTACACAAGCAATTCTTACTGTTGTTTGGAGCATGGAGGAGAAACTCAAACAACTTGAATTTTGAAATAAAAACCTCCATCATTTTAAAATCTTCCATGCCACTATAAAAAAAATTATTTTTTTAACTTCATTTTTTAATTTTTAAACTATATTAAACTTTGTAACTTTTTTTAAACTTTACTTTTTTTCTTATCATCCTTCATTGTAAGCTCCAGAAACCTGCTACTCTGCCCACCGCATCCAAGTTCCCTTTCACTGTTTCTCCTCCCTTCCCTAACTTTCCTTCACTCTCCCTTATTACCAATTTTCTGTCCATTCTCTTTATAGGGCAGTTAAATTCTTTTTTCTTTCCTTCTTTCTGTTTTTGCAGAGTGAACACATTTGGGTGTCAGTGTGTCCTTCCACATTTCTTCACAAGGTCTTCATCTTTCAGCTTCAGGATGGATTACTGTGGTCTGCCTCTAAACAAAGGCATTTCCCTTGTCCCCCAGCTCACCATGCCCCTCAAAAAAAAGATTCTGATCTTTGCTGTGAAATGAATCTTTTTTTTCCCTACTGTGCAGTAGACAACTCTTACCCTGAGCTCACAGTCAGATTTCTCCAGAGGAGTAAAAGTAGCTCATGTGCAAATAATACTACTTTTCTCTGTGAAAAGAAATAGATCAGATAGAGGAAATACTTAACTCAGATTACTCAAAAGCATTTCCTGAAGGAAATAGGTTAATTATTTAACACTAAATTTTGTTGAATCTGGTTATCAGTGAGCTATTTTTACCAATCAAGAAGGATATATTTCCTAAATTGGTACTGAGCAATTCATGTGAAATGAAACTTGCTCACATTAACTAGTTTAAAGTAAAGGATGCATTATAGTATCTGTGGTCTGTTTATACCTTCGCTTAAGTAAGCACATTGTTGTAGGTTCCAGTGAGCTGAACTTTGCCTACATGTATTTCTACTCTGGGCTAAAATATTTAGGGAAAATATTTTGAATTATGTTTCCCTTTTTTGAATACTAGAAATTCTGAATGGTAGCCAAGTTCGAGGGTGGCTTGTGTTTTCCTCACTGCCTCTTCTCTTTGTATAAGGTGTCAGTTTCCTTCTTAATTTTTCATAGAAAATCCTAACATACCAAAGATCTATCAATTACTCTTTCTGCACCAAAACTATACCCATCCTCAAAAATACATACGAAGGGAAAAGAAAACTTATCAAAGTTAGTGACTATTTTCATGCTATTTAAATATGTCTAAAGGAACATAATGAAATGAATTTTACCATATCTCACCTGCCTCCACCCCCCAATCCCATGTGGGTTTGTTGAGTAGGATTCTGGGAGCAAATGAAGAAGGACAGTGATGCCGTGATCCAGGATCCCTCTGGGGTCTCCCCAGCACTTGGATCGGCACCTGGTATAAAGTAGGTCTCAGCCCGAGCCAGCTGAGTGAGTGAGTGACTCACAGGCATCTAATGCGTAACATCAGTGAATTAACAGCATTCTTTGTAGGACTCAGAGAATAAGCTGAGTGCCCTATGGCCTTCCCAGCCTCACATACTATTTTGATGTTGGGGTCATTTCTGGGAATGTTATTCTGTACTTGACAAAAGTCTAGTACAATTCCAGGGTTAAGTAACTTGCCCTAGGGAAATTTTATGATAAAATATTAAGAAAAATGGTTAAAAGCCCAACATGACATAGCATTGTCCTTTGGTGTTTAGATAATGTATGGCTGTAATTTTCTTATATATGCTTTCTACATTTTCCACAGTGTGTACGCACTTCTATATAATAAGAAAAAACAAATGTTTAAAAGAGAAAATCTCTCTTCTCCAGATATGATTTGGTTAGAGGATGAGTCAGATAGATATAATAAGAGAATCTTAAATACATGTGTCCATAATTCACTCTTTAAATCCAGGTACAGGAAACTCAGGAATGAAATAGATTAAGAGAATCAAAGATAATTGAATTCAAGATTAGCAAGTAGGAGTGTCCTCAACAGAAATGGTGATTATCTATAATTCAGGGATTAAATGTGATAATGAACGTACAAAGACAACATGAAGTAGAAAATGCCACGTGGCAAGCACTGAGTAAAGGGCAATTTACCATGATTATGCCAATATGTGTGGTCAATTCCCAAGCAAATGATTGTGTAACCCCTGCTAGAGGGAGAAAGCTTCCAGCCTTGGCTGGAGAGTGGGGAGGATCCAGTGTCTGTATTTTTTAAAATGTCTACAGGTGCTTCTCATGTGTAAGTTGGTATCCCTGCACGAGAACCATAAATCAACAGAAAACCCAAAAGACCGAGGACAATGATGGGTAGACGACAGCCCAAGCTTTTCTGCCACAGAAGAGTGGTTCCACTCAGGAAGACTGAGCAAGAGGCTCAGAGCCTTAGCTAAGGACAAGCAAGTCGGGACTTCTAATACGAACTAATGCCATCGACGGGGGAGGGCAGTTCAGCACAAGAAGGGAGCACCGGGTGAGTTAACATGGCAGTTACATCCTGGATCCAAACCGTGATGGATTTGGGTCCCGGAGGGTTAAAGCCCTCCTTCCGTGGGGCTTGGACCGCATTCCACAAGAGGCTGAGACAGGAATTATGAGGCAGAGAAAAATTCCCCCAGGAGACTCCCGAGTCTGGGTGCCTGGAAGGGTGATGGACGAGCGCGGTCCCAGCTCCACCCGCACCGCAGGGCTCCGAGTGGCTGTGGAGCTGCGCGCTCCCGGCCGGACCTCAGACCTGACTGCAGCGCTCCGGGCTGCGGCCTGGGGATCGGCGTCAGGAGCAGGCTGTCCCCGTCATTCCCGTAAGTGCTGCAGTGACCCCCACCCTTGTGGCCACGGTGTTCCCAAGCCAAGGGTCTAAGTGATTTCAACCTTATTTACAGGTGACCACAGCCGGTTAGCCTGTGCTGCTCAAAAAGAAGATCCCATATGGGGTTTTGATGTGTTAGGGGGTTTGCTAATACCTGGCCTGCTTTGAATCGTTTCATCCTGACAGCAGCCTGGGCAGGGGAAGTTTCATCTCCCAATTTTATTTCAACTTTTTTGTTGAAAGTATAGTTGGTGTACAAGATTGTGTTAATTCTTGGTGTACAGCATAGTGATTCACTTATACATACATATATATATATATATATATTCCTTGTCATATACTTTTCCACTATAGGCTATTAAAAGTTATTGAATGTAGTTCCCTGTGCTATACAGTAGGATCTTGTTGTTTGAAACAAAAATTACTAAACAAAGTAACAAAGGAAGCAGACTAAACCTAGCCATGTATACGGCACAGTTGAGTTTTTCTCAGGATTTAAATGTGGTTTTGATCTCCAGGATCTCTTTATCAACTTATCATATGTAAAGTGCCTGTGGAACACTTCTCAGAAAAATGTTTAAAAATCATAAGATTTAGAGAATAAAGAAGGAAGATAATTATACTGAAAAGCAGGTATCAAAATATAGAAATGGGCATTTGTGATACAGTAATATCTGAATTATTGGAAGGACGTGTTGAATAAGAGGATCCAGTGGTGGGTCTACTGACCGCAACATTCTGCCACAGTAGTGAGTGTAAATCAACTTCTGAGATCTGCAACAATTGCATTTTGAATGTAAATAAAGTTAAATAACAAATAAGCCATGAAGTGTGGATTCAGATTCAGGGGTATCTCGAGTCCATATCCCCACCCCTTCACAGAGCTCCCTGCTGTTCCCCTAATGTCATTGAAAGAATTGGGGAAAGTTTGTGAAGCGAAGGGCATGTTCCATTGCAAAGAAATCTCGTAGCAACCCTGGGAGCATGGCCAGGGAAAGGTTAACGCTGAGATCAGAGGCAGTGGGAAACCTAGCAGGGGCAGCTCTTTAAAAGTCACATCATATACTCTGTATGTGTCCACGTGTGTGTGCATACAGACGTGTGGGCATGTATGATGTATACACCTGCCTTTCGTGTGAAGCCGCCTCACTGTCCAAATTTGAAATCCATCCAAACGTGCAGTGCAGTCAGCCGAAGCTCCGCCAGATGCTAAGTTGTCTGTTGTTGCTCTGTCTCTTCTGCTGAACTCCACGAGTAAACCACGCGCCAGCTGTTGCTTTCAGGGAGAACAGCTCTGTAGGCTACAGGTCCATGCCTTGTTTCACTGCCAACTCCGAATTCCTTTCAGGACAAATTGCCATTTGAAAAAGGGGGAAGAATTCAGTTGTCCCACAAGCCTCTGAGTGAGGAAAAAATAGAACCTTATAGACAGCTCTGTGAGACAACATCCAGAAGGGGGCAGAGCACTGGGCTGCAAGTCGAGGCTGTTTATTTCAAGCTCTGCACTGAATTTGAGGTGGCATGTCACTTCTTTGGCCCTTGATTTGTTCAGCTTAAATTAGGGTCTTGGACCTGTTCGATCCAACGTTTGACTATCACTTTTCTGCTCAGTGATCCTCCATGGCTCCACAATTCCTTCAGAGGGAAAAATGCCCACATCCTCACAGCAGCCTCTAAGGCTCCACCCCCCAAAACCACCACTTATTTCCTATTCACTCTGGCCCACACCAGCCTCCATGCTGTCTGTCCAGCGTGAGGGACCTCAAGGCCTGTGATCACTGTTCCCTCTGCCCACCCCTTTGCCTCCGTCTTTGCCTTATTCAAAGGTCACTTGCCCCATCCACACTCCTCCCTACCACACATTCCTCGCCCTCCTTTATTTTCCTCTGCAGCACTTATCACCAGCTCACAGACCCTGTATTTCTTTCTTTTACTTATTTTGTCTGACAATTAACAGACTGGAAAGGCCATGGTGGATAATAGCAGAGAAATGGGGGAAAAAACAAATGAGGGTAGGTATCTTCTAAAAGCTAAAGTGCCTACCTGAAAAGGAGGTAGGAGATAAAGTAGTAGTAGTCGTTACAATTTTGGTAAACCCAAGGTACGTATTCAGGGCTAGTTTTCACAATACTTGAGGGTAGGGAGGCAGCAATAAAAAGAAATTTATCCTGAAAACAAGAAATTAAATTCTTGGGAAGATGATGTGTTCAGCTTGAAATGTCAGTAATACTTTTATGACCTTGGTCTGATAATATCTTGCCTTATAATTTGATCTGTTTGGCAGCTGGGTCATGAATCTAATGATGCCACAGTTTCGGGAGCAGAACATACCACCCCACGATGGGAATGGGACAACAATCTGTATCCCACGGGCAAACTGGGGTTATTTTATGAATACCCTGAAATGAGTAAGTCATCAGTGGAGATTTCTGTGCTGTCGGTTATACTAGAATATGCTTTGGGTCTCAGAAGCATCGGTTACCGAGCCAAACAAAGACCTAGCATACCGAAACGGAGCCCGCTTTTCTCAATTAGATGCAATTATGCAGTTAGGCTTTCAAATAGGTTGCCTGTGTATATCTTTGTCAATATTTATGTTTTACAAAGCTGAAGGTTTACTGCCAAAGAATGAAATGGAATACTCATTCAGGTAAGTCTCCATCATTGATTCTCAGATCCTTCTGGTCATGTCGTCTAAGGATGAACTCAGAACCGTTACTAGATGTGACTCAGCTCGGGCTGCAGCCCGTGTGGCACAGCTGTTGGCTGATATCCTTCTAAACAGAGTCATGTGAGCCCGCCAGCCTGTGCAGAAAGCCCGCAAGAGCATCCTGCCTCATGGCAGCAAGGGTCACAGGGTCAACCCTTCCACACCTCACACCTGCCTTTGACATTTTTTCTATTTCTTCTGGCAGATGGTTTCTGCCTGGTTCCTTGAGTGACCTCATGGCACATCACTGGCTTGAATTCAGGATGAATTTGCTGATTTGGAGTATTGGTAGAACACAGATCCCCTCCTTCTCCAATGTCTTTGTCCATTTCTGTACATTTGCTTGGCCTTTGTTTCTCTTTGTTTGAACTTGGTTTTGAGCTCTCGTTTGCCTTTAAATTGTTGCATCTCAAAATAGATTTCCATAGGAAACTTCATCTTTTCTATTATGCATGGCGCACTTTTATCTACTAGAAGGCTGATGATGTGCACGTTTTGTATCTGAGCCCTTTCAGCTCACCACTGCCTTGAATTACTTTTTTTTTTTTTTAAGCTTAGGAGACAGGAAAGTATTTTGGTCAATAGGCTTTGCATTTATGCATGCGGGTTCATGTCTGCAAGACACCCCATTGAGCTTCCTGTTTATAAGTCTACAGAAAGAGGTAGTTTTCTTTTTCCTAAATTACATGCTATATATATAATAATTGCTTTTAAAATATATAATATACATAGAAACGCATCTGATTCCCTCGGTGAATGAAAGGTCATTTTGTGGCATCTTCAGTCAGCTATGTTTTGTGGCCTGGTGTCTGATTTGAGTTTCATCTTTGTTTTGTTGTGCTTAGTGACCAGGTTCGATTAAGGGTGCAGCTCCTGTCCCTGGTGTAGAAATTATGTTCGTTTTTTCTGCTTATTTTCAAAAGGACTTTAAGCCAATGACCTGTTATTCCAAAATGAGTTGTAATTGTAAACATTTCTTATTGGGGCTATTATCAGCATTAATAATAACAACAACATTCTGAGGGCAGCATATCATTTGGTATTTTAACACACACGAAAAATGCCTTGGAAAATAGTTATTGTTCTAGTTAAGTCAAATAAAGGTCATTGAAAGGAAAAGTTGTACGCTTTTGGGAGAAATGGATAGGACTTTTAGAACTTTATAGTCTCATTAAAATACTAATTAAATAATTCAGCCTAACTCTACCCTACATAACAGGATGGAGTAACAGCTATTCTAGAGAGATTGTTCAGATTTATTCGTTTTCCTATTCTCTAAATAATCCCTAACGAATTAGAAAATTCAATCCATTTCTGAGAGTAGGCAGTCTGTTATTCTATATTCAACGCTGGAGTGAAACTTATTTTGTGTTCTTTTCATTCATGGGAGATAGAATTTCCAAGTGCTTTTTGAATTATTTTTGTTCCTCTCAAATAAAGTGCCTTTGATGGTGATCTCCTGACCTTAGTTTCCTCCTCCCAGTTTTCCCCATGATCATTAATGACACCCCACCTGCCTTTTTAGTTATGCCTCTTAGCTGCTGAAGGGGAACAGCTTCTGACAGATGACCCTGGAGCCCTCCACCCTTGCTTCTTTAGGCCTCACACCCAGCCACCATCCCTAGTCTCCTTCGCCAGAAGTATCTTTCTCTGCTTTTCTGCCTGGAAGGAATCTTGCCAAGCCTTGGCAGGAAACCCTCCACTTTTTAGAGATTTTCTGCTCTCCTCTCTAAACATGAATTGCAGTTGATTCTTGCCTTGATGGTGCTTGATCGTGTCCGTGTCCATTGCGCTCCCCGGCTGGACTGATCCTGTCGGAGGCAGTATTCAGGCTTTTCATCTTCCCGTGCATGTCTGGAGCACCACAGCCTGGACCCTGTTTGTCATACGTGTTTAAGTGACTTGAGCATGGAGTTTCAACACACTCACATACAACTGTTAGATGAGTTGGCGGTAACATTACCCCCAAGGCCCCCACAAGGTTCTATAGGGTATATGTTTTTTCTGAGTGAAATTTCTCTTTTATTTGTTTTAGTGATTTTCCCACTGTCCTTTTAGATTATTAGAGTAACCCTGAGTTATTAACCACAATAGCTCACCCCCAGAAGCAAAAGATCCTGCTGTTTGAGAACTCAGACACGGGACATAAGAGAAATAATCTATCAGTCTTAAAATCTGGAAGCCATAAGATACCGTTTTGTACTTAGAGCACCCACAGCACAAACACCAGTCTCTCAAGAACTTGGCACTGCCTTCCCAGAGGGCGGGTGCCGTAAGTGAAATGCAGTGAGTGATGAAGTGAGAGCTCTTCGTCTCTGGTACTGCCTTTTCCATCCTTGCTGTGTTAACTTGATCTTCCCTTCATTTATTATGTTCTCTATTTAATTTACTGCATTTAATATCAGTTGTTCTTCAACATCTCCTTGCACCGGCCCCCTCCATTCCCTCTCTCTCCAGTGCTCTCCCACCCACGCCTCTCCTGTGCTCTCCAGGACCACCTTTCTCCCCCACGCCCTCACCTCTGTTCTGTCTGCTCACCACCTGCACTGACATTTCCTTAACTCCGCAGAATGAACTTTCCAAAATGGCAGCTGAATAACTGGGGGATTGTAGACCTCTCATCTCTTTACTGATTCATTCGTTTATCTATCCAACAAACACTGAGCACCTGCTATGCCAAACACTGTATCAACTGCTGGGGAGACCAAGACAGGCAAGACATGGTGTCTGCACTCCACAGGGCAGGCGAGACTTGGCGAGTAGTTGATGGATCGCTAAGCAGGTGAACACACATTGGACTTCATAGAGCTGGAAATATTTGAACTGAATTTTGAAAGGTGAAAGGAAGTTAGCTCTCTAATGTGTGGTAGAGGGAGTGGACACTTCATGCAGAGAGGTAGAGACATATAAGAGTACACGGCATGAAGCGGCTTGGCCAGACTGAAGAACAACAAGTAGGGTTAGAACAAAGTATCCACAGGTGGGAATATCAGGTGCACAAGGCCTCTGTCATGATGGGTCTTGTGTGCTTAGACTTGAATGTATCCTTAAAGAAACAGGGCTATATTGGAATATAAGTAAGCAAGAGAATTGCATAATGATTATGTTAAAGAAGATCTGGTTATACTGGCAGCAGAATGGAAAATAATATTTTTGGGGGGAGGCCCATATTTTGGTGGGAAAGGATATTTCGGGGGCCACTCCAGGTAATCCAGACAAGTGGCACATGCCTGCAGAGAGGCCCTGGGCAGAGGGAGAGAGACGTGGGCGGCAGAAGTGGTGACTGCTGCAGAGGGGACTGCAGGGCCGCGGCGGCGGGCCGCAGAGCTGCTGAGGTGACTTTCCAGTGGCCCATCTGGAGAGCGGATCTGCAGGGGGAGTGTAAGGGGAGGAGATGGTTTCAAGGAGATTGTTCTGTGTGTGGCATTTTGATTGCAAAGTGTCTATGGGACATCTGAGGAGTGATGCCCGTTGTTAAGCTGGATTCAACAGTCAGGAGCTCAGAGGAGCTGCGGGTGAGGCCGTGGGGGCGATTCATTCCTGCCAAGTGAAGGATTGAGGACGAGGCCCTGGGGAAAAGGGCCATGTACATGGCACATGGGAGAAGAGAAATCCAGCAAGAGAAAGAATAATATCAGAGCAGTTGGGAGAAACTAGTTGAGGCAACAAAGAGAAGGCTGTAACCTGGCTTCAGAGGGATTTGAACACTGACTAAAAGGAGCATAGTGAGAAAGGGGGTGTGTGTGGGGCAAAAAATCAAGAGCTAAAACCCAGCTTTAATTGCCAAGACTGGGGAAAAGGCAGAGGAGGACTATACTTAGGTAGACTTTAAAAAACAGATCTGTGTGTATCTGTGTGTGTGCATATGTGCACATACAATTTTCTGTCTGGGCTTTTTAAATTTATTTAAGTAAAACAAAAATTAAGGGGGGAAAATATTCCACTGAGAGGAAAATATTTGTCCACGGCAAAAGCTAACTGGTAATCAAATAAATAGGAGCTGAAAGTGCCGACTAGTTTGAAACACTCAGCCACCGGCAGTGCAACTCCTGTCTCAGTGCTGCGATGAGGGCCGTGGGGGATGCAGGGCTCTGAGCCCTGGAGAAGTCTTCAGCGCAGGTACTTCTCCAAGAAACTGGACTTTAAAGGGAAGAAGAAAGTGTAGAAAGTATCAGACAGCAACACAGGACCGTGAGAGATGGTTGGGCGAGGGTTAGTTTTGTTTTACAGTGGGCGTTTCTGGCCTTGCTGAGTTGCTGGGCCTTTGCTCTTTTTGGTCTTTGTTCCAAAAGCTTTTTAGAAAGTTCTTCTCTCTTGAAAATCTGAACAGATTAAATCATGTTGGGTTATTTCTGGTGTTTTATTTTTTAATTAAAAAATTATCTGGAATTTATTTTAATGTCATAAATGAGGACACTGTACCAGGGCTTCCAATGATTTAGCTAATTACTGCAGTACTTGAATCCACTGACTTGAAGTGTCAGTTTTATAATATTACTAAAATCTCATAAATATCCACGTCTATTCTTGAAATGTAATCTATTTCATTCATACTCTCAGTGCACTATTTCTATACTGTTTCCATGAACATAGATTAATACCTCCTAGAGTTGGTCCTGTTTTATCCTTTTCCAGAATGTCTCTAATACTACAAATTCAAACATCCCTCCTCATTATTTTATTTGTATATATGGGTATATTTCTGGAATACATTTAGGATCACCTTTCAGATTTTTTTCTTAAATCCATTTGGGATTATTAACTAAATTTGCATTCAGATACTAAATTTATTTTGGAGAAAAAATGTTCTATGTCCCCCAAATTTGAGTCTGCCCACTGAAGAGGGTGGTGCATTCTACTGTTCATTCAATCATCTTTTTTTTTTCTTTTTTTAAATCATTTATCAGAATCTTCTTAATATTTTCATTAATTTATTTCTGAATAGTCTGTGCCTTCTTTGTCATTATAAAATGATATCTTTTCTGGGTTTTGATCTGGGTTGATTGCTAATAAACTCTTAATTTCTGGTTTCTCTTGAATAAGAAGGAGATCTGACACCATGAGGCCCTATTTCCAATATGGTGACGGTGAGCATTGCGTTTCCTTTGGATGCCCACTTGCCAATTTGCCAGTGGCTGCAACCACTCCACACATTTCTGCTACTTACCTGCCCCCTTAGGCAGATGAACTCATGTAGGGTTAGGTGGGTTATGGGACGCAGATACTGACATCACAGCTGCCACGCTACTGACCCTGTGGCGTCACTAACTCTGGTTCTTGCTCTCTGACCTCCCTGAATATGACAGCTCCTTTTGGGCTGTGGACCTGCTGCATCTTTCCAGCACTATCGGCTTTTCTGTAACACAACCCTGCCTCTCAGGTCAGAAGCAAATGTCAGCTTCTCCTACCCATCCACAACATCCACGGTCTTGCCGTTCCTGGCCAGAGTGGTCCCTACCCCTTGACTGAGCACTAACACTAAAGGGACTATAAATTTGCCTCTCATCCACTCTCTTAGTTACATACATGTGCTAGTTTGCTTTAAAGGTCTGCCAGTTAGGAGGGGAGGGTCTAAAAGTCTTTTAGATCTCTGACCTTATCATTTCTAACTGCTCCACCACCCTATGGAACAGCTTACCACAGATCTCTGCTGCCCCATCTGTAGCATTGCCCTGTAAATTACACACAGAGAGAAAAGAACTTCTAAGCCACCACCATAACTTTGACTTCCTGTGACCTCACAGACCATAGAAATATCAAGATAAAAATTCCTGAAGAAGAATATTTTGCTTAGGAAGACACTTTAATTGCATACCTTTCTGTGACTTGTAATAACTTCATAGACCCTCTGAATGTGCTGCACTCACCTTCCCAGACTCAAGGGAGCTTGCTCACTTGCCTATATTCAGTGTATTTATTCCAACGTTCTCTATGCATACCTTTCCCAAAGGTACATTTCTTATTTCTATTTAAATTGTTAGATACATCCACAATATTCTTTTTTTAATCCTCAAATAAAAATCATCTTCCAAGATTGTATTATTTCCACACTGAGAGTGAATAATATGCTTCAAGATTCCCAAGTTTATTATCAGCAAATAACTATGGTTGGTTGAAGATTTTTAAGTATGTTATTCCTACTAAGGGTATATATGTGAAAGAAACAGGTTGTAATGAGTCTTCTTCCCAGAGATTTTATATTTGCCTTTTGTTTGGATTCTTTCACTGTTGAACATTATTATTACCATGAATGTCTTTTCTCTTTGGGATTTAGTTCACCATTTCCCCCTCTCTCTTTACAGGAGTAAAAGAAGTTATGTTGTCCTTCCATCCTTCCACCACTCCATGTTGTGTGTCCATTCCTTCAACAGGTATTCAGTTTGGGTTCACCACAGTATATGTGGCCTCTTTCCAGTGGCCCCTCTGTTGGCTCTGGAGAACAATATATTGGAAATCAGAGTGGGTACGTGGAACCTTGACTACCCAGTATAGACGTATGGTGCCAGAAAAAGCCCAGAACATCTCAGCATGGCAGCCAACCATGCAAGGAACAGCAATTCTGGCTGTGGTGGACCAATGTGAATAAAAAGGCTTCATTGGGTGAAGACTTAGAAAAGTCGAAAAATGCATTGGCGTTGCTTCCTACGGAATCCAGTGTTGGGTACTGTTTAATATGAGAGGGAGATGCTAACACTATCATCGTTATAAACAACATAGTTGTTGTAACTGTAATTGTTATTATTTTTAATATATTTTCTTTATAATTATTATTTGTGACTTACAAGACCCTTACAGAGGAAGTTGTTAAGGAGCGTGGCCGTTATACTCTTGCTGAAGTGTTAATTCAGTAGAAGCATGGTAATAGCATTAATAAGTACTCACTCTTTTGATCCTCACATGACTCTAAAAGTCACCCAGCAGTGCTTGTATAATGGAGATAGAAATCTATCCGTTTAATTGTTTGTAGAACCTAAAATAAGAGCAGTCATTCCACCGCATTTGACCATATATTCCAGACTATCAGTTTAAAGTAGGAACTACCTGATGAGGCCATAAAAACCCTTTGTGCCTCCCCAATCGTTCATTACCTTCCTGTCCCCTGGGGCAGAGTTTCTTCCATAAGGTGGCCCCATCTCTCCTCCCCACCCCACTCTTGGCCTTTGCTACCCACTGTTGGTCATTAGCTAAGCATCCTCATGTTCTGCATGTGTCTGAGCTCTGAGGGAACAGAACTCAGCTGTTTACAAACTCTATTGACTATAACTAGTCTGAACAGCCTCTCTCCTTCCCTGCCCACAACCCCACAGGGCAACAGGGGGCTCACAACCACAGCGATTCCCATGCCAGCCCATCAGGGAACCTTTTTCCCTAGAAATATTCTTACAACCAGGGCTGTTTCCTCCCTTTCTTCACTGCCAGTTTCACTCCCAAGTTACAGTCCCCAACAAAAGGCTATCCCAGTTTGAATTTCTTAATCAAGTCGCATTGACCCTGAGTACCTGGCATTTTCACATGAGCACTCATAGAAATAGAACAGGGCCTGGCAGTGGCTGTGGGCCAGGTTCCTGGGTGAGGGGACTTGGTTCTGTAGCCTGGCCCGAGCTGAGCTCCCAGCACGGCGTCTTCCCATCTGCATTATTTCGGGCCAGGCTTCAACAGTTCAGAGTTTCATTTTATCATCTGCAAACAGAATAATTCCCTGCTGCATATTTTAAGACTGTTATGTACCACAAAGGGTGCTTAGGGAATTCAGTGAGTCAATGCATAGAAGTCACATAACCTGGTCCTCAGGAAATGTTAGTTATCTTCATTATGCACCATCGATAAATTTGGCTCACAGACTCGGCCAGGTATCAAAGCTACAGGCACAGGAATTTGACAATGTTTTACTGTCTGGATCATAGTCACAATTTTACACAGTGAAACAAGCTACCTGGGACCACCCAGCTGTCAGCCCACCCGACTCCCCACCCCAGGATCCCTCAATTTATCTGATTTGCTTGCTACCCCTACTTTTTGGAGAAAGTTGGCAAATCACAGTCAATGGCTTCTAGGTTATGTCCATTCCCATTCACTCAAATTGCCCCATTTTCAGTATCCACTGTGCTGCAAAACATAGACTAATGTTCAGAAATATGACAGCAAGGCCTTTCCCGTTCCACAGTCAGAGAACTACGAATCTGTCATGTTTAATATGCCATGTGACACTAAGCAAGGCAGGAAAACAGGCTCCTGTGCTTTAAGAAAGTTTTTAACAATGACGTTTGAAACTAAAAGTGTTTTTGTTTGACCTTCAGCTAACCAGAATATTCAATTGACTCCTATTACCCATTACTCAGATGTCCTGGTTTGATTGTATTAGGCACTTTTTCCTCATCTCCCCAGCATGATTTGGCTCCATCAGCACAGATGGAGTGTCTCCAAGGCTGCTCCGTGTGCATGGGCGTGTGAGTGCACACATGTGCACCCACTGAATGGTGCCACTGATTCATATCCAGGAGTTGTTCTGTCTTATAACTCAAGCATTGCTTTATTATATCCTAGAAAACTGCTTTTAGATCATTGATTGAACTATAGACCATCCTCTTGCCCACATTAGGAATTGACATCTTCCAAGACACAGGTCCTATGTGTTTGTATATATGTATAAGTAAGAATTAAATATGTATGTCATCCCCTCACATATTTAATTTGTGCCTTCCCAATTGAATGTGCACAGTAAAGGCTAACTTCCCATAACAGGAGAACTTTTAGGAAGTAAGAAGAAGGAATTAGCCACCAGGGAGAAGACAGGTTATCAAGCAGGAGTTTGGTATAAAGTCATTTATTCTAAAGCTGCTCTGGCTCAATAAATAAGTGGAATTGATGTTGTATCATGGCAGAGCATCTGAAATTGAAGACCAATTTTAATTTACTTTGATATAAGTGGAAAATTGTGTCAGAACAGCATGGGAAATGAAGAACACTGCATCTATCTGTACTCCTGAAGTGTGTTTCAGAGCTGCTCAATTTTGAGGAAAATTATCTTTTCTGGAGACAATCGAATTATTTTCATTTTTGGAATTATTGTAGCTTCCAGAAGCACATCAGCAGGTGATTCTGTAAAAGTCTAGAGTTGACTTAAATAGCAGGAAATTTTAGCCTATTGAAATCAGGAGAAGTGAAATGTTTTTGCCTACCACCACCACTACAACCACCACCACCAGGCAAGCACTTGTACACCCAGAGAGATTTCACATCAGAGGGAATAACAAAGCTGGTTCTGTTACCGAGGCCAAACTTGTTCTGCTCACTGCACAACAGTGATAAATAAATAAATCAGGAGACAAGGTTTTGGGGCAAGGAATAGTAACTTTATTCAGAAAACTGGCAGACCAAGAAGATGGGGGACTAATATCCTGGAGAATCATCTTTCCCAAGTCAGAATTAAGGCTCCTTTTGAACTAAAAAGGGGAAGGGGTGTGGTTGGTTGTGCAAACTTCTTGCTGCCGGCATTCTTTGTTCTTGCAGCCATCCATGTGGCCCAGGCTATTGTGTCCCTGTAAGCCTGCAACAAAACAAAGGTTATTCTCTATTTTGCAACTTGCCATCTCTGCGTAAGTGCAGAAGTGCTAACATCCTTAAGGGTCAGAGCCCCGAGAATAGGCTTTCCTGTAGGTTTTAGGCTAAAGGAAACGTTGTTTTACAAAAGGTTCAGAGCCAGCAAGATTAAGCCTGGAAAACAGGTCACAGGGCTTCAAACTGAAGGAACAGATCCAATATGGCGTCAGATTTGTTCTCAATTACAGTTTTAGTTAGGGGAAATTTTGCAGCAGAAAATCCCCTCAGTTGTTTTTCTTGCTTTGCCTGAGATCTTGTTTGTTGGCTTGTGGTCTCATGGTGTCAAAACCGTATGTTAAGATGAGTACTATTAAAATCATATGGTGCAGAAAACATATCTATTCTGCTTCAAAAGATGACTGAAACATTTAGCTTTGTTTATTCCCATAGAATTTGGATTGAATCTATTCTCGACTTCCTTCTTCTTCAAACCAGTTTTTTACTGGAGGGTTTAAAGCCCAAATTAAAGAATTTTGGAGAAGACTCATGTAATTTATAAGATGTTTACTTCCGAATTTAAGACTGACCCATACTTGTACTTTTAATCAAGGAACACAATAAACTTTTTTAGTCGATCATTTATGACGTTTTATACTTTGTCCATGTAATCTTTTGGAAGTTGAGAGGCTTAGACAATTGATATAACAGAACAGGTATCATTGCTCAACACTGTGAATGAAAGAATCCCAGTATAGTTTCCTGAAAGTATATTTTATTAAAAATAATAAAGAATTCTTGCTCTCTAATAAAGCAACAGACAGAAGCACATACTGAGTGTTTAAAATAAATAATACTATGGGAAAAATTATCTAAGCAACTCAAGATAGTATAGAGAAAAAGTATAAACTTGAAGGAAAATACATATTGTGCAATTAATATCTTATTTTTAAGAAGCAAATGATATAAAATACACAATTTTTAAATGATTTATCGAAAAAGGAGTTATATAAAGCCAACTTATTTTCATAAGTGTTACATAAAATGGGGCTATCTAAATCTATATTATTAAAGAATAAAATATATGCAATATATCTCCAAGGTTAATTGATTTTCATAATATTATAATTTTTCAAAATATAACTTACATATACATATCCAAGCAGCTCTTGAGATAAACACTGTACCCTAGTATACAGTTATACCTATTCCACATAAAAAATGAAAAGGCAAGGATAATGCCCTTGCTTACGAACTGCCACTGGACTTCTGGATATTCCTTTAGGTTAAAGACCAAAAGCAAAGTAACTAGTCTACTTTGAAGCGGTCACTAAAGATTTTAAGATATTCAATATCTATATCCAGTTACAGGAAAGACTTAAGTTTTCTGAGGTTTAAAAAAAAAGAAATCAACTGCTGAAAACGAAATTCTGTAATGTCTCATGGCCATAACTATAAAAGCTCTAAATTAATGCTCCCTTAATTGTTTTTTTTACAAGCACAGGTCATGATCATCACTTTCAAATTCCATTTATGCTAGATGAACGAACGTCTCCCCACATGCTCAATTCTGAGGGTTAATTGTGTGTGAAAGCCGTCAGTCACCTACCTTATTGGGAAAACACAGTTTCATTTAAGTGGGAAACAACACTACATACATAAATATGGGGAGGAACAAGTTCCAACTGGGAATTACAGTGAAAACTGCAGGAACTTAAAATCGGCAGAGGAAACATACTGAGAATCCAGAGTAAGTGTTTTAACTGCAACCCACTTCCCTTAAGCTAGATGAACGAACGTCTTTCCACATGATCAATTCTGAGATTTAAGTGTGTGTGAAAAAAGTCAATCACGTAGCTTGTTGGGAACACAGCTTCTTTTCAGTGGGAAAATACACTACATACATATATATGAGGAAGTTCTAGCTGGAAATCTGTTTTACAGTAAAAACTGCATGAACTTCCAACAGGCACTAGGAAACATACTGAAACCAGTGTAATTGATTCTACTGAATCTCACTTCATTTCAGCTAGATGAACGAATGTCTCTCCACATGCTATGGTCTGAGATATAAGTGTGTGTGAAAGCCGATATTCACTTAGCTCGTTAGGAACACAAATTTCTTTTCAGTTGGATTCTACACTACATAAACATATATTTATCGTTACTACCTCGAACTCGGGTTTACAGTGAAAATTGCATGAATTAAGAAACGGAATTTGGAAACAGAATGAGAAAACAGAGTAAGTGATCCTACAGCATCCAATTCCGTTTGTGCTACATGAAAGAACATCTCTACAAATGCTCATTTCTCAGGTATAATTGTGTGTGTCGCCGTCCATCATCTAGCTTGTTGGGAACATAATTTTTCTTTAATTTGGAAGCTACACGACAGAGATATATGTGGGGAGGTGCAAGCTCCAACTCGGTTTTACACTGAAAACTGCATGAACTTCAAAACGGCACTAGGAAAAATACTGAGAAACCACAGTAAGGGATTTTACAGCAACCCATTTCCTTTGAGCTAGATGAACGAACGTCTCGCCACATGATCAGTTCTAAGAGATAAGTATGTGTGAAAGACGACATTCACATAGTTGGATGGAATAAAAAGTTTCTTTTCAGTTGGAAAAAACAAAATATATATATGTGCGGAGGTACAAGATCCAACAGGGTTTTAAGGTGAAAACTGCATTAATTTCAAACCAGCACTAGGAAACATACTGAGAAAGCAGAGTAAGTGTTTCTATGGCAACCACTTCCATTTCAGCTAAATTATCGAACGTCACTCCACAAGCTCAGTTTCGAAAGGTAAATTTGTGTGAAAGCCGTCCTTCACGTAGACTATAGGGAACATACAGCTCCATTTCAGTTGGAAATTACACTCCATAGCTATATATGGGGTGTTTCTACCTCCAACAAGGTATTACAGTGAAAAATTTAAAGTTCAAACCGGAAATAGGAAACAGACTGAGTAACCAGAGTAAGTGTTTCTCAATCAAACCGTTCCCTCTGTGCTAGATGAACGAAAGTTTCTACACATGCTCACTTGTAAGAGTTAAGTGTGTGTGAAAGCCGAACTTCACCTAGCTTGGTGGGAACACACAGATTCTTTTCAGTTGCAAATTCCAATCCATACATATATATGGGGAGGTACTAGCTAGATCTCTGTTTTACAGTGAAAACTGCAGGAAATTCAAACCGGCACTAGGAAACAGCCTGAGAAACGAGAGTATTTCCTTCTCCTGCAAACCGTTCGCATTGTGCTACATGAAAGAAAGTCTCTCAACATACTCAGTTCTGAGAGATAATTGTGGGTGAAAGCCGTCCTTCAACTATCTTGTTGGGAACATAAAGTTTATTTCAGTAAGAAACTACATTATATACATAAATATGTTGTATTAGCTCCAACACGGGTTTACAGTGAAAACTGCAGGAACATCAAACCGGCAGTAGGAAACAGACTGAGAAAACAGAGTAAGTGTTTATCCTGAAAACAGTTCCATTTCTACTACATGAGCGAACGTCTCTCCACATGCTCAGTTCTGAAAGATAACTGTGTGTGAAAGCCGTCCTTCATCTATCTTGTTGGGAACACAAAGTTTCTTTTCAGTTGCTAAATACACTATACACATATATATGAGGAAGTACTACCCCCAACTCAGTTTTAAAGTGAAAACTGCAGGGATTTTAAACCGGCAATATGAAACAGACTGAGATACCAGAGTAATTATTTCTTCTGTAAATGGTTCCCTTTGTGCTAGATGAACGAACGTCTCTCCACATGGTCTTTTCGTAGAGATAAGTGCATGTGAAAGCCGCCCTTCACATAACTTGTTGGCAACACAATGTTTCTTTTCATTTGAAAACTACACTACTTAAACATATATGGGGAGGTAGTAGTTCCAACTCGGTTTTACAGTGAAAACTGCAGGAATTTCAAACTGACAGAATGAAAAAACTTAGAAAGCAAAGTGTTTCTCCTATAACACGTTCCCTTCGTGCTAGATGAACGAAAGTCTCTCAAAATGCTCAGTTCTGTGAGATAAGTATGTGTGAAATGCGCACTTTACCTAAGTTGTTGGGAAGACAAAGGTTCTTTACAGTTAGAAATTACACTACATATATTTATATTTGTGGAGGTACTAGCTTCAACTCTGTTTTCAGTGAAAACTGCAGGAACTTGAAACAGGCACTAGGAAACTGAGAAACCAGAGAAAGTGTTTCACCTGCAAACCTTTCCCTTTGTTCTCGGTGAAAGAACATCTCTCCACATGCTCAGTTGTGAGAGAAAATTGTGTGTGGAAGCCGTCCTTCACATAACTTGTTGGGAACTTAAAGTTTCCTTTCATTCGGAAACTACACTATATACATATATATGTTGAGGCACTAGCTCCAACTCGGTTTTACAGTGAATACTGCAGGAACCTCAAACCGGCACTAGGAAACTGACTGACAATCCACAGTGGGTGTTTCTTGTGCACCTGTCCTGTTTGTACTATATGAAATAAGGTCTCTCGACATGCTCATTTCTGAGAGATATTTGTGTGTGTAATCCATCCTTCACCTAGCTTGTTGGGAAGACAAATATTCTTTTCAGTTGGAGAATACACTACATACATATATATGGGGATGTAATAGCTCAAACTCGGATTTACAGTGAAAACTGCAGGAACATCAAACCGGAACTAGGAAACAGACTGAGAAAGCAGAGTAAGTGTTCCTCCTGCATCCACTTCCCTTTGTGCTAGATGAACGAACGTCTCTCCAAATGCTCATTTCTGAGAGATAAGTGTATGGGAAAGCCGTCCTTCACCTAGCTTGTCGGTAACACAAAGGTTCTTTTTAGTTGGAAACTACACTACATACATATATATGGGGAGTTAATAGCTCAAACTCAGTTTTACAGTGAAATCTGCAGGAATTTCATTCCGGCACTACAAAACAGTCTGAGAAACCAGAGTAGTTGTTTGTCCTGCAATCCGTCCCCTTTGTTCTAGATGAAAGAACTTCTCTCCACATGCTCATTTCTCAGAAAATGGTGTGTGAAAGCCGTCCTTCCCATAGCTTGTTGGAAACACAAATATTCTTTACAGTTGCAATCTATTCTCCATACATATATATGGGGAGGTACTAGCTCCAACTCGGTTTTACATTGAAAACCGCATGAACTTCAAACAGGCACTAGGAGACAGACTGAGAAACCAGAATATTTCTTTCTTCTAGAAACCACTCCCTTTAAGCTAAATGAACAAACGTCTGTCTATATGTTTAATACTGAGTGTTAAGTGTGTGGGAAGTCTTCTATCTTCTAGCTCTTTTGGAACACATTTTCTTTTCAGTGGGTAAATGCACTGCATAAATACATATGTGGAATTACTATCTCCAACTCGGCTTTACAGAGTAAACTTCATGAATTTCTAAAGGGCATTAGGGAAAGATTCTGAGAAACCAGTGTAATTTTTTCTGCTACAATCCATTCCATTATTGCTAGATGAAACATCGTCTCACCACATGCTCTATTCTGAGACATAAATGATTTTGCAAGCCATCAAAAACCTTACTTGTTTGGAACACATTTTGATTTCATTGGGTATCTACACTACATGCATACATGTGGGGAGGTATAGTTCCAACTCGGTTTTACAGGGAAACTGCATTAATTTCCAAGCGGCACTAGGAAACATAATGTGAGTCCAGGGTAAGTGTTTCTATTTCAACCCTTTACCTTTGTGTAGATGAACGAATGTCTCTCCACTTGCTCAATTATGAGAGTTAAGTGTGTGGGAAACCTTCAATCACCTAGCTTGTTGAGATCACACAGTTTCGTTAGAGCCGGGAAATTCACTGCTTACGTATATAATGGGAGGTACTATCTCCAATTCGGTGTTACAGTGAAAACTTCATGAACTTCAATCTGGCACGAGGAAAACATACTGAAAACCCAGTAGAAATCTTTCTAGTAGAAACCATTCCATTTAAGCTAGATGAACGAACGTCTCTCCACATTCTCATTTATGAGATTTAATTGTGAAGTCATCAATCTCCTTGCTTGTTGGAAACACACAGTTTCTTTTATTTTGGGACTACACTACTTATATATGTATATGGATGTAGTAGCTCAAACTCGGTTTTACCGTGAAAACTGCATGAACTTCAAACTGGCAGTAGAAAACATACTGAGAAACCTGAGTACGTGTTTCTACACACCCATTCCCTTTATGCTAGATTATCGAACGTCTCTTCACATTTTCAATTCTGACACTTAAATGAGTATGAATGCCGTCAATCACGTAGCTTGTTGGGAACACACAGTTTCTTTTGTGTGGAAAACTAAGCTAAATAAATATATTTTGGGAGGTACAAGCTCCAACTCGGTTTTTCAGTGAGAACTGCATGAATCTCCAACCGGCACTAGGAAAACATACTGAGAAACCAGAGCAAGTGTTTCTACTGCAACCCATTCCCTTCATGCTAGATGAATGAACGTCTCTCCACTTGCACAATTCTGAGAGTTAATTTGTGTGAAAGTCTTCAATCAGCTAGCTTGTTGGGAACACACAGTTCCTTATGAGTGGGTAAATTCACTACATTTGTGTAAATGCGAAGGTACTAGTTCCAAATGGGATTTACAATGAAAACTGCATGAAATTCAAACCAGCACTAGGAAGCTTACTGAGAATCCAGTGTAGGTGTTTCTACTGCAAACCATTCCCTTTATTATAGACAAACGAATGTCTCTCCACATTCTCAATATTCAGAACTGAATGAGTGTTGAAGCCATACTTCACCTACCTTGTGGGAAACCCAGAGTTTCAGTCCAGTGGAAACTACGCTTCTTTCATATATATGGGGACTTTCTAGCACGGACTCGGTTTTACACTGCAAACAGCTTTTATTTGAAACCGGCTTTGAGAAACATGCTGACAAGTCAGAAAATGTGTTTCTGTATACCATTTAACCTTCAATGCTGGATGAAAAAATGCCTCTCCACAGGCTTACTTCTGACATCTGAATTTGTTTTGGAGACGTCCTTCAACTATCTTGTTGGAAAACCAGAGTTTCTGGTATAGGGGAACTACGCTACTTACATATCTAAGGGGAGGCACTCGCTCCAACGTGGTTTTCCACACTAAATCGCTTTTACATTGAAAACGGCATTAGGAAACTTGCTGAAATTTTAGAGAATGTGTGTCTATAATACCTCTGCATTTTATGCTACATGAAGGAACTCCTCTCAACATGCTCAATTTTCATAACTGTATGAGTGTGGAAGCCGTATTTCACCCAGCTTGTTGGAAACCCAGAGTTCCAGTCCAAGGTAAACTACGCTCCTTCCATATATATCGGGACGTACTAGTACGAACTCGATTTTACAGTGCAAACCGCCTTTACTTGAAACCGGCTATGAGAAACATGCATAGAAATCAGAGTATTTCTTTCTGTATGTCCCTTAACCTTCAATGCTGGATGAAGGAACGCCACTCCACAAGCTCATTTCGGATATCTGAATGTGTCTTGGAGCCATTCTTCAACTAATTTGTTGGAAACGCAGAGTTTGTAGTATAGAGGAATTAAGCTGCTTACATATCTAAGGGGAGGCACTTGCTCCAACTTGGTTTTCCACAGCAAACCGGTTTTACATTGAAAACGGCGGTAGGAAACCTGCTGAGATATCAGAGAGTGTGTGTGAAGAATACCTCTGCATTTTATGCTGCATGAAAGAACGTCTCTCCACATGCTCAATTTTCAGAGCTGTATGATTTTGGAAGCCGTACTTCACCTAGGTTGTTGGAAATCCTGAGTTACAGTTAAGGTAAACTAAGCTGCTTTCATATATATAGGGACGAACAAGCACGAACTCGGTTTTACACAGCAAACGGCTTTTAGTTGAAACCGGCCTTGAGAAGCATGCTGAGAAATCAGAGTAAATGTTTATATAAGTCACGTAACCTTTAATGCTGGATAAAAGAACGCCTCTTCACAAGATCACTTCTGACATCTGTATTTGTGTTGGAGCCGTCCTTCACCTAACTAGTTGGAAACCCAAAGTTTCTTGTATAGGGGAACTACGCTTCTTACATATGGAAGGGGATGCACTCGCTCTAAAGCGGTTTTCCACAGCAAACCGCTTTTACATTGAAAATGGTGTTAGGAAACATGGTGAGACATCACAGATTGTGTGTGTAGACTATCTCTGCCTTTTATGCTGCATGAAGGAACGCCTCTCAACATGCTCAGTTTTGAGAAATGTATGAGTATGGAAGCCGTACTTCAACTAGCTTGTTGGAAACCCAGAGTTTCAGTCCAAGGTAAACTACGCTGCTTTCATATATATGGGGACGTACTGGCACCAACAAGGTTTTTCACTGTAAACCACTTTTATTTCAAACCGACTTTGAGAAATATGCTGAGAAATCAGAGTAATTATTTCTGTCACTTAACCTTCAATGCTGGATGAAAGAACGCCTCCCCACAAGCTCACTTCTGACATCTGAGTTTGTGTTGGAGCCGTCCTTCAGCTAACTTGTTGGAAACCCAGAGTTTCTGTTATAGGGGAACTACGCCACTTACATAACTAAGGGGAGGCACTCGCTCCAACGCGGTTTTCCACAGCAAACTGGATTTACATTGAAAAAGGCGTTAGGAAACATGTTTAGAAATACAGAGAATTTGTGTCTAGAATACCTCTGCCTTTAATGCTGCATGAAGGAACGCCTCTCAACATAAACAATTATCAGATCTGTATGAGTGTGAAAGCCGTTCTTCACCTAGCTTTTTGGAAACCCAGTGTTTCAGTCCAAGGTAAACTACGCTGCTTTCCAGTATATGGGGATGTACTAGCACGAACTAGATTTTTTCACTGCAAACGGCTTTTACTTGAAAACGGCTTTGAGAAACATGCTGAGAAATCAGAGTACTTGTTTCTGTATGTAACTTAACCTTCAAGGCTTGATGAAAGAAGCCTCTCCACAAGCTCACTTTTGACATCTGAATTTCTAGTGGAGCCGTCCTTCACCTAACTTGTTGGAACCCCTGAGTTTCTTGTATAGAGGAACTATGCTACTTACATATGTAAGGGGGGGCTCTCGCTCCAACTTCGTTTTCCAGATCAAACCACTTTTACATTGAAACCGGCGTAAAAACACGGTCAGAAATCAGAGAATGTGTGTCTAGAAGTCCCTCTGCCTTTTATGCTGAAGGAACGCCTCTCCACATGCTCAATTTTCAGGAATGTAGGAGTGTGGAAGCCGCATTTCACCTAGCTTGTTGGAAACCCAGATTTTCAGTCCAATGTAAACTTCGCTGCTTTCATATATATGGGGATGTACTAGCACGAACTCAGTTTTTCACTGCAAACCGCTTTTACTTGAAACCGGGTTTAAGAAACATACTGAGAAATCAGAGAACGTGTTTGTACATCTCACTCTGCCTTTTATGTTTACTGTGAAATGATGGTTTCAAAAAAATTACTTTGCTTTGGTAAACTGTTTTGAATCGTGTTCCTCTGCTTTGATATGTAAATTGGGTAGTTCCCGTATTCCAGAAACTCTGGTTTTCCAACATGTTAGGAGAAGGACGTCTCCAACACAAATTCAAATGTCAGAAGTGATGTTGTGGAGAGGCGTTCTTTCATCCAGCATTGAAGGTTAAGTGACATACAGAAATACTTATTCTGAATTCTCAGCATGTTTCCTAATGCCAGTTTCTAAGGAAGAGTGGTTTGCTGTGGAAAACCGCTTTGGAGCGAGAGCCTCTGCTTAGATATGTAAGCAGCGTAGTTCCCCTAGACCAGAAACCCTTGTTCTCGAAGAAGTAATGTGAAGAATGGCTCCAACTCACATTTAGATGTCAGAAGTGAGCATGTTGGGAGGCGTTCCTTCTTCCACCATTGAGGGTTAAGTGACATACTGAAACACTCACTCTGATTTCTTAGCATGTTTCTGAAATCCGTTTCAAGTAAAAACGTTTTGCAGTGGAAATGTGAGTTGGTGCTAGGACGTCCCCAAATATAAGAAAGCAGCGTAGTTCCCCTAGTCCTGAAACTATGGTTCCCAACATGTTAGGTGAAAGACGGCTTCCATACATGTACAGATTTGAAAATAGAGCATGTGGAGTGGCGTTCTTTCATCCATCATAAAAGGCAGAGTGACATGTAGAAACACATTCTCTGATTTCTCAGCTTGTTTACTAACGCTGGTTTCAAAGTAAAAGTGGTTTGCTTAGGAAAACCACGTTGGAGCGAGTGCCTCCGGTTAGATATGTAAGTAGCGTAGTTCCCCTAGACCAGAAACTCTGGGTTTCCAACATGTTAGGAGAAGGACGTCTCCAACACAAATTCAAATGTCAGAAGTGATCTTGTGGAGAGGCGTTCTTTCATCCAGCATTGAAGGTTAAGTGACATACAGAAACACTTACTCTGATTTCTCAGTATGTTTTTCAGAGCCGGTTGCAAGTAATCGCGGTTTGCAGTGTAAAACCGTTTTGGTACTATAGATATGTATGTAGCGTAGTTTCCCTATCCCAGAAACTGTGGGGTCCCAATTAGCTAGTTGAATGATGGCTTCGAAACTCATACATATCTAAAAATAGATCATGTGGTGTGGAGTTCTTTCATACAGCATAAAAGGTGGAGTGACATATAGAAACACTAACTCTGATTTCTCAGCATGATTCTGAAAGCCGGTTTCAAGTGAAAGCTCTTTGGAATGGAAAAGCCTCCTGGAGATTGTGCCTCCCCTTATATATGTATGTACCATAATCCCCCGAGGCCAGAAACTCTGGGTCCTCAAAAACCTAGGTGAAGGTAGGCTTCCACTCACATATGTTTCAAAAATGGAACAAGTGTAGAAGAATACTTTTATCTCACCTAAACAGCAAGGCTAAATCTCAAGCACTTACCATGATTTCTCTGCATGTTTACTTGAGTAGATTTAAAGCTAAAAGCATTTTTCGCTCAGAAACCTAGTTAGAGCTTATACCTGCTGTTATATATATCGGTCGGGCAGTGCCCCAACACCACAATTCTGTGTTTCCAGTAGTGTTGGTGAAGGATGGCTTCCACACACTTTCGGTTTTCTCTCCTCCTCACTCTTCTGCTTAGACATCAATGCAGGTTGTGTATTGTGGAAGCCAAGGATTTTTTTTTCATTTAGGATCATCCTCGGAGAAAACTGAGACCTGCTTCTGCTTCTTTTCCCTGCTAGATTTCCCCTTGGTGCATTTCAAATTCTCAAGATTGAGTTCCTTTAAACAAGTAATTATTTCAAAAAAAATGAGCAGGTTTCCATAGGGCCATTACTTCTTTTATATTCTTGCTTTTTAATACCTCTCTTCCATCTCTTTATCTCTAGGTGTCTTATTTCTATGTCCTTTGGTTTGGGCTGATGGCTAATCAGCATTAGTGTAGAAATTGTTGCTTGATATTACTGATCTATATTCTTTCCATGGATATTTGATTTATCATTGGATTTTAGGGAAGATAGTTTCTTTAAAAAAATTCTGGTAAGTAACTTGTGGGGGATTCTGATTCTCTTGGCCTAGAATTATAATGCTTAATTTCTGAATAAGTGATACTTTCATAGAGCTCAAAATTCCAAAGGTTTGAGTGCCACCACTGTCCCGATGCCTTTTATAATTTTCTTTGGGGGCACCCAGAACTGAGTGTGTGTGTGTGTGTTTGTGTCCTTCTGGACTTAGTTTAGCCTGAAATGAGCAAAGGCAAGTACCCCCCATTTTACACAGACGACTTTCACAAATTGATACCTTTTAAAAATTTATGAACTGTAATGTTGTAGAATTTTACAAGAGGCAGTGACCTTCAGGGCTGTCAGCAATGGAGGCAGAACAGTTGGAGGGACAGCAGGTGCTCGTGCTCAGTGGCTGAAGTCACACAACATCCACGGCCACCTCTGGTTAATCTTATAGAGTTGGTGCTGTCTGCAGGCATTCAGGGCTGTGCCCCCCTCCCCACCATACATATATATTAGGAAAAGTGGTGAGACTCAGTATAAGAAACAATAAAGAATGAGTAAGGGAAATTGAGTTTATTGTTTTTAAAAAGAAAAATTAGCATCCATGTAGTTTAATTTCAGCTCCTAATAGATTGATGTGTTGACATTCACAAGGATGCGTAAACACCTGCAAGATCTTGTGGCGGCACCGGAGACTCTGAAGCAGCAATCACCACACACAAAGTTCACTGCTGCCCTTGACAGCCTTATGGATTTACTTGATTAAGAAAAGGCCATAGATGTTAAATATCATCATTTTGAGAAACGAGTTCTTTTGAAATCTTATATACTAATGTAACTGAATTGGATAAAGAAATGCTAAATGTGTAATAAAGTATCCAAAGTGGAAATGATTACTGAAAACACCACAAATTGAAGAGGACCACAGCATAATGTGCATATATATTTTAATGATCTGGAAGATTCAGCTCAGCAGTGTATTCAAGACATCTAGATATGATGTCAAAAGGGGGTGTCTTTGGATAGCTTTTTGTGAATGTTAGAGTGAAGTCAGGGTCAGGTACACAAATTAGGTTTAAAAGCAAAAGGTGAACCAGATTTCTTTTCAAAAATCTATTGTGTCTGTTTAGAAATCATCAAATCCATGGGTCAAGGTAAGAAAAGAAAAAAAAAAAACTAGTGACCACGTGACTGTTTCAGGAGCTGGTTGTAAAATGACAGTTGACAATTGTGTAAATTAGATATGATCTTGATGTCCAACTGACCCAAAGAATTTTAGTCCATGTGCCAAAAATATATCAAGGAATAAATAGTGATCTATGTTTTGTCAGATCTTTTATCCCCCCTTCAATCCTGCATTGTGATTGGGAAACTAAGAACTTCTACTGCAGGGAGGGGGATTTTCAGAAATGGAATGTCCCCCAACCGAGAAAATAAAGAAAATGTAGCCATACAATGTAGAGACACAGGGAGATCTGTTGAGCCAGATGACACTTGCTTTACTGTCAACTAGTAGGAGGTGCAGGTTTTGATGAATTGGGTACAATGTTGCTGCCTTTCTCAAGGTATTGCCCAAGGCTCTTGAGAAGCGATGAATTGGGGCCAAGGAATTAGCCTCCGATTGCCCTTTGCCAAGGATGTTGTCTGTATTCTCCACTTTTAAGCTTTAGCTTAGACAAGTTGTAGCGTTTTGCCAAGTGAGCTACAGACAGGAAGTGAGTCTTGAAGCACACGGCTCTTTCCTCCTCACTGCAGCAGAGAACCTCTGCATTGGAGCTTCCTGAGATGTCATCGATGGTCATTTTTCATGTTAGGAATCAGGAAGAATGCTATGTCCATATGGATGAGGAGGGTAAGATTTCAGTCTCTAAAGTGGTAATGATGGGTTGACATTTTCACTTAAAGAGACTCACATCAACAAATGCGTGTCTGTTCTGGACCAAGAAGAAGCAAGTGTTTGAAAAAGAATAGCTTGAAAGGTCAGTGGGACATGTCAGGCATCTTCTTCATGTCTTCAAGTTCGGGTATCAAAAATGCTTTTCCTATCCTGAGTGATACTGACAATTTGCCGTGCTCTGTGCCTCATGAATACCAAAGGCTTTCCTAAATAAAAATCTAGAAATGGTAACATTCTTGATATGTGTTAAACCAGGGGAGATGAAGGAATTAAAATTAGTCCCAAATTCTGATTTTTTTAAGGACATCAATTTTATAGAAACTTTTGAAGAATTAAAGTGACAGAAAATTACAAAGCACTTTTCCTTCTGGTAAGAAAGGGTTCTGTGTTCCTTTATTGATGAGTGTAACATAGAATCAATACTAATATTGTTTATATTGTACTTAGTGTTTACAGAGTGATTCACAGATATTCTCCTATTTCATCTGTGCAATGACCTCTGGAAGGTAAGATTTCCTAGTTATGCTTTTTAATGTCTATTTTTAGCTCTGTCTAAAAGCAGATTGATTGAGCTCCATTTGCTCAATTTAGAAGGCTGGACTGATTAATTGTGTCAGAAAATTCCAGGAGGCAGAGGAAAGGAAGAGACATGGGTTCTACACGATTGAAGCTGCTCCTGAAATGATTTGACCAGCAGTCTTATCCATTTTTCCCAAGGCTGGAAACAGAACACAACCCAAGACATGGATAACAGGGAGCCCATGTGACTCCAGCCTTGGCATGTATAGTCACGGCTGTACTCCTGTGCCTTGGAGAGGAGGATGCTTTGGGTCTCTGTTCTACAAAATCTGTTTTGCTTCATCTCTGCAGTGTCTTGTTTTATTGGCATATGCTGAAACTTGATTTACATTTCATAGCATTAAAACAAAAATCAAGATCTCTTTATAATTTATTAACTATTTGGTAAATAGTTTTTGGTGAATATTGAACTTTATTATTAGGTCTTACCATGGCAATGTACAACACCTAGTTCCCCAGATAACAGCAGTGGCTTAAACATGCTAAAATTGTATTTCCCTCTTACATAAAGAAGTCAAGCAATCGGTAGCCCAGGGCTGGTTTGCATGATGGCCCCTGGGTCAGAGAACAAGATGCCTGCTATCTTCAGCCCATCAACCTGATGGCTCAAAGTGGCTGCCTGAGGGTCAACCATCAGGTCCACATTCCAGGAGCAGAAAGGAGGGAAGAAATGTGCTTCAGTTCCCTTTTGGGATGGTTCTGTAAAGTCCCTTGTAGCTTTCCTGCTTTTATTTTGCTTTAGACAGAGGGCTGAGAGACAGCTTTCTATGAGGTAAGATCAACTCACGACCAGCCATCTCCCTTGAGAGGAGTGGAGGGAGTGGGCGGGAAGGAACCGATCATCCTGCACATGGTGTAAGACACCACGATGAGCCGCCGGGGGCCTCTGCAGTCCGTCCATTGCTTCGGGCTGCACTGAGCAGTTGGTAACGGTTGAGATTTTCACGTAGAGGTGCGTGTATGCTGGAACAATTGCTCGGTTCATTTAAACTAGTGGCGACCAGAGCACGTTGGAGAACACATTTGTTCTCACCTTCTAGCCAGTGACCCTCCCGCCAGGTTTCTGTCCTGCTGTTCATTTCCACGTTATTTTCCAAGACTTCCGGAGGAAATGTAAGCAGCCTGATGCTCAAATGCTTTTCTGTGTGATTACCCCCTTGTTCTTTGCAGGAACAATAATTTGCCTAGAAAAGAGTGGACGAAATTCCAACCCTCCATTTCTTTAAAGCTCTGAGATTTGGTGTTAGGAAATAGAAGAAAATTCCAGAAACACCCTTAAGAAACATTATTCTTTCAAATGTGATATGGAACAGCAAAAGACAATATATTTTATAGAACAATTTTTAAGACAACTGAATTGGCAGTAAGTTCACATAATGAAACTTCCAACAATTCTTTATATTTCTCCTGGAAATTCCTTGGTACTTGGTGTAAATTATTAGTAATTAATATCAGCTTTCTATTCTTTCTCTTCCTGTAGTTGTAGAGTTAACATGAAAATAGCTTCTTGTGTAACTGAGAAAGCCTCCTGGTCAGCCTTCTAGTTAAACAGCATGTGTGCATTTCGGTGGCAGGTGTGCTAAATAGTAGTTTTCAGGCCCTTGAGGGATGCCCATCACACCAGCACTGCGGGAGCCTATTTCTCACCCACGACCAGGTGAGACCCTCCTTCCTTCCGCTGCCTTGCCCAGGCCCCAGCATTCTGGTTCTTTCTCATGACCCATTTTCATAAAGTTCAGCCCTGCACCAGCCGAGCAAGCCTTGGTTTCTCAAAGACCAGGGTCTTAGTTCTAGGCTTTCTGTTAAAGGACAGTGTATAAAATCAGGAAACTTTATATGTCTTTTGAGGCCTCAGGATCTCTGCAATTAAAACAAGAACTTGAGTTACAATACTATTCTTTTCCACTTCTGAATTTCTAAAACTCCACACAATAGCTTTTTTATTAATTAGCTAAAAAATTTTTCCAGAATATATTTTTCGAAGGTTCACAAATATCTGTTAATTTATATTTAAAGATGCTATATTTAAGAAATGGAATAATTATTTACTTTTAAAAAGTAATTTAAGTCAAGAAATGTTTGATACTGAATGTTTACTATGAGTTCAAGTATGTAAGCTTAATTTTTGTGGTACTGTCAATAAACCACACAATGTGAGAGTTCTGGGTTAAGTTTTATCTGGGGCAAAATGAGGACCAGAACCCAGGTGACAGCATCTCAGAGAGCTCGGAGGAACTGCTCTGAAGATGAGGGGGATCTCAGCATAATATGAGATTTCATTGAAGTGGGACGTGCCGTCAACTATACATTAAGTCAGAGGCTGCTGCTAGTCGAGGAACAGGTGTCTCTGTTAATGATTTTAGTGCTTTTCTAGATAGGAGGAAATGCAAGAACTTGGGCTCTTAAAGTTTCCTGAAAATGTCTATCTGAAAGTTTTCTGCCCATTTTCCCAGAGCACAGAGCGCCCCATTCCTGATCTCCACACAGATCTACTTTCAGAGGGTGTTGAAGGTCAGCAGCTGCAGTGGCTCATGACTTAATCAAATCAGAGGCAGATGGCAAGTGCCAATTTTTAGTTGACAATATGTATATATTGTAGGAAAAAATTTACTTTTCAACCCTACCCCTGTTTTACTTTTAGTTAGAGATCACCTGATAACTGTTAGATGACTTAAGTCAGACGAGGGGTTGAAGGAGTCGTCTCTTGAGCCAGCCAGTGCTCTATGTCAGCCTCCTTGATCACATTCAATTTTCTTTCCCTTCAAACAGCATGCATCTGATTTTATGAAGTTTGGAGCCTGTCCTGAGCACATGGGGTCTGGAAGTGGCCCTGTTCCTGTGGTCTTTGTTTATTCTGTGAATTATGGTGTGAATCTTTATGTGCCCAAGCTTCATCATAATTTCAAACTTAAAGGATTTAAATATGGGAGATGGATGTCAAGTTCTGGGAATAGATTTTCAGGATAACAGCCAGGATTGGTAAAAAGTAGGGAGAATGGATACAGCCTTTAAAAAGAAATGTTATTTTACAATTTCTGGCAGATAAATTAAAGTGTTTGTTGGGATTCTGTCAGGAATGTTTAATTGGGAGACCTACCTCCCATTTTCATGAAATAAAATAATTTTATTATTTGTTTAGTGCCTACTGCCTAACAAATAAGTATCCCCTATGCATATAGTTTTATCGTTTAATCTCTACAAAGATTCCCTGGAGAACACAAGTGTCACAGGTGAGGGAACCAAGATCGTCCAGGGTATGTGGCTGGAAGGCAGATGGGCTGGATGGCTTACCCTCCAGACTGAGACAGAGATACCAAGGTTTATTGACAAGCGTGTTGTTGAAGTGGTTTATTTAATACTTTGCTTCCTTGATGAAGTGGATCTCTTGAAATTGTTTATGTCTGGATTATCTTCCCCTCTCTCCTCTGCCTCAGGACTTCTCCTCATAAGTAGTATGAATTCAGCCTGAACTGATTCAGGAAAATCAGAAAATAAAAAATTAGCCCACACAAATGCCTGATAAGTCTTTGTATTTCAGTACTTCTTAAACCTCTTAGAAACGCAAGGAAGGTGTGTTACCTCGGGGACTGAGTGCATTTGAAGTGTGAGAAATGTAAGTGTGATCTGGTAAAGGCACAGGCTCTATAGACAGTGATCCGGGTTTGGATACTGGCTCCCCTAAGTACTGGAAACATGACCACCCAGAGCCTCAGTTTCTTCATGTGTTAAATGGGCTGATGGAGCTCACTTCCAAGTGGCTAGGTCAAAATGAGATGGTACGAGTGACTCTCAGGCAGAATGCTTGTAACAGTGCTAGTTGCTCTTGCTGCTTTATACTGTCTTCTTAGGTAATTCCGTTGTCCATTGGCTTGCAAATACCTCCTCATTTGATTTAAAAAAATAGCATGCCCTAAAAATTTTAAAAATAAGGAATGAAGATTTACTGATTAATGCTGGTTGTATTTTTATAGGTCATTTATTAAATAAAAAATTAGGAGTTCTCTAAAGAGAATTTATTCTGTGTGCCTAGAATATGATTCAGTTAAAAATGATTTTCCTTTAAATACTTTTCAGAAATTATCTGTGATATTTTTCTTGAGTAGTAGTTTAAGCTTTCTGAGGAGGTTTTACATTTAGAAAAGTTTATTCTTGTAACAATTGACACGTTAAATAAATGTATCAAACCCTGGACAGCATAAAGCCCTTGCTTTTTTTTTAAATATATATAATTTTGGTGGTTAGTGCTATGACATATTATTATTTATTAACGGTTTTTATTTTGCTTCTGGGTTGTCCTAGATTTCGGCGCATGTTCCTGGGAAGGCCTCTCGGGCAAAGATGGTTATTTAAGAAGGTTGTCATTGTAAATGCTCTCAAGAGGATTAAACAAATTCCACAGCAAATAAATGAACATGTTTGGAAGGTTTTCCACCCTCATGTAATTTCCAGAAAACAGACATGATTCACTTGCTAAACCAAACACACAGGTACAGTAATGAGCCTGGCTCACATGACTGGACAGCACGGAGGGAGCCTCATCTATTGGCGTGGGTTACGCTGCAGGAAGCGCAACTGAAATTTTAATTAGAATTTATTTCCAGCGAGTGCTGCTTCCGTGTTTTTCTCCCCAATATAAGGAAGTGCCCTCTTTGCCTGGCCATCAGTCTGCAGAGCCCCTCGTCTCACACACTCCCCTGTTCATCAGAAGGCTGATGGAGCCAGTTTGCTTAGACACACTTAGCTACACTCGCAGCGGGGATCATCAGTCTCTTCTGTGTGTTCACCTCCACGTGCAGGGGAGAAAATCGACTTTTGCTGCCGACAAACGCTAATTGACTACCAGTTGTTTCAGAGGGACTGTGATGTTGAAAACTGGTGTCCCTTTCATTTTTATATGTTGGATGCTGACAAATTGCACGGCCACACCCCCACTGTAAGTACACCCACCAGGGAGGGTGTCGGAGCTTGAATCTGTGTGTTTTAGTATTCTGATTCTGGCACTTGTCAGCTTTCAGTGTTCTCGCTGGGTTTGGGAGACTATTTCTCAAGCGATTTCTTTGGCTACCAATAAATTTGCAAAGCCGTCTCCTTCAGTGGAGTTCCGATGAGCTGAGTTGGGAGGGGCATGTGAAATTGAGGAGGGCAGAGAGGTGCAATGAAAACTAGCCACCATCTGGTTACCTCTCATTTTTTATGGGCCAAAGATGCTTGTCTTCTTTTCTTTCCTCCTCCATCCATCCCTTCAGGTCAGGGAGTCGTCTTCAAGAATTTCATCCTAAAATGTAATGATGAAGGCATTGTGTTTCTGTTGTTGATTTCATTTGATTTGCATTCATTGTTAAAGATTTTCTGGTGAGGTTCTTATGAGCTCTTAAAAGCTGGAAGAGCAGCACAACCAAGGAGAGAAAGTCAGAGAAACGAGTCAGCGGCCCCTGTGAGGTCTGCGGGATGAAGGCAGGAAGTGGGGCAGAGGCAGCACCGTGGCCTCCCCTGCAGCCCTGAGGGCAACGTGCGCATGTAAAGCCAGCGTCTCTTGTCACCATGTGTTCTAACAGGACTCCCACTAAAGGAATGCGAGGAGATTTGGGGAGGCCTTACCTTTTACCGTCTGGTCAAACATCTTTAATGCTGACTTTATTTATTCAAGATCACACAGAGATCACCTGCAGAGCGTGAGGGAGTGGTGCTTGCTTCCTGTCTTGCCCGCCCCAGGCTCACTCATCTGACACCTGATCCTCGTAGGCACTGCAGTGCCCTTGGGGGGAGCTCTGCTCCTCGGGGAGCTGGGCACGGGAGTGTGCACATTGGAGCCGGCTGCACCAGCGCTGATACATCTCTATATGTTGAGCCCTTTGTGTAAGTAGTAGAGGTGGGATCCAGAGTCTTCCTGTGTCTACGGAGTTCTCCAGCAAAGCCAACTTGGAGGAAAGAAAGAAAATGCCTACTGTTCCATGACTGTGTCCTAAGGGTTTAAAGCTCATGCGGAGCACACGTGAGATCTCATTCAGTAAATACTCTGGGGTCTTTACTCTGACTTGTCATGAATTTGGCATTCTCATAATGTTATTTCTCTTAAAACATGTCTAAGCAACCATTTTTGTGTGATGGTTATTGTGCGTAAGTGTCCTGAAGAAACTGTTGTGGATGGAAGTGTGGGCATCAGTGGTACAAGAATGTTTGGTGGCCCTGGGGGCTGCCCGAGCTCCACACCATTTGTTACCAGCAGTCTTTCAGATTGCATCTTATTCCAGAGCTCACCGGGGCTCCCATCTCTCACTACGTATCTTGAGAGAATATTTGTTCAGAGGGGAGGGGACAGGATGCTTCCAAGTCTGGGTTCTGGGGTTCCCTGTCTAAAGGTGGCACTGGCACAAATCCTTTATTCATGGAGTAATGAAGCCCCCCAGTCTCGTGGCTAATTGGGACTCCCTGTCCTTCTTCATGTTAGGAGCCTGAGGGCTTGGGTTAGGCCCCCAAACCTGTTTTTGGTGAGCTTTCAGCCCTATCACACCACCTGTGTTTTCCCGTTTCAGTCACATGACTTTGATTTTTGCAGGTAGGTGTGAATCCTGGACATTACCTGGGACATCCAGGTTTCCCCTACAGTAGGGACAGTGAAGAAAGTTCACCCCGTATGGTGTGTTCGGTGTCCTCGAGGACAAGTAGGGACCCACAGATAGATGTCTGGATGGGTGGTGATCAGGCCCGAGTCTTGAAAGAACCGAGATTCCATTACTGTTTTAAAAGTGAAATTGAGGGATTAATTCTGGAAGGTCTGATGCAACTGAGATTAAAATTATTATATGGTTTTTATTGTTAGCAGAGGTGGTTTTTAACCCTTAGACCCAGTCCCCCTATTTATAATAAATATTTTGTAACCTTTCTTTTCTGGTGCCCGGAAGTGAACGTCATAGAAAATGTAACCTAACTATAAGTATGATAAACAAATAGACAGGTAGATGGAAAGATGGGATACCCAAATTCTTATATTATGGGGTATTTTATATTCTACGCTAATTATTGACCTCTCAGGACAAAAGGCACATACAAAGGGAGTCACTTCTAATAAACTATTTTTCCAACCCTTACCTAACTGGGAAACAAGTGGCTTCACAATGAGCACCTCCCAGGTCCCCGGGGAAATCTTCTTGTCAGAGTTACACTTGCTTATGGTGTCCTGTGCCAAGTGCAAGCAGATGCGGTTTGGAAGCTGCCCGGAGGCTGACTCCGGGGATTCCTTCTCCGTCGCAGCTGTGAGGGAGCCTTGCCTTTCCTGACCACAACAACAGAGGCGATTTTGAATCTCTTAAAACTGCCATACCAGTGTATATCACAACCCTCACAAGATACGTTGAATAAAGTAGAAAACTTTAAGTGTCTCCTTTAGGATAGAAATAGGGTATAAAAGAAATCATGAATTAAAAAATTCTAGTGCCCGAATAAGTGCTACATTACACTGGCTGCATCATAAGGTTAGAAAACTTCATTACCACTTTACATACCACATCTTATAGTTAGATTTTATTAATGTTTTTTTCCCTAAAGAAAAAAAAATCATTTCATGAGTTCTTGCGTCATAGATGACGAGCAGAGTGCAAGTGTAAAACCAGGAATCTTGATGCTGGTTAGTCTAGACCATCTCCGTCACTGCGCAGATCATCTTTACTCATTTTACTGCACTTTTTAGAATCACCTTCTCACTTGGAAAAACCCCTGTGACAGTTGGATTTTTTAGTAAAACAATTCTTTTTCTTACCTAGAACATCAGTGATGTTTTCAAGATGATAAAAAAAATTTGCCCATGGCATTTAAACAGTTGCTAGTTCTCGTAATTTATGGCTCACTGTCTCGTATTTATCACAATTGGAGAACTGTGTTTACTTTCTGCAAATTCTCATTGCTTTGGTGACGCAGGGACAAGTGTCCTTACTGGATGGATTATGATAGTAGTTGTTTGCATTCTCTCCCTAAATCTGGAGTCCTGTGTTATGTTTCCTGTTAACTTAAAAAAAGGAATATTGTTAATTACCTAAATATCTAACCTCACACCAGTGATGCATATCAAATTGGTCCAAATAGGAATTCCAACTTTAAATGAGACAGTAATTTCACAACCCACTTTTCCAAAAATTTGGATTGATGGTTCAATTATACCAGGGACATTAGCTGTTTTAATTGAATCAATCATTGCTTTCTTCAATAAAATTTTCCATTCCATCTGCTCTTTTGGTTAATTGTTCTTCAGTGTTTCATTTGCTTTCTTTCCCATAAATATATGATTTTGGCTTTTGTCATTGAAAATCCTTGCTGGTTTTGCTACCTCATGCTGGAGAGGAAGGCTTGTGACTGTTTTATAGTCACTGGTTTCATGTTTGTATGAGTGCTTAATGCCACGTTGCAGGGGTGTGGAGACCTAATGAAGTGTGTACATAAAAGGCTTATTCTACACTGAGTGCAGGGTTAGTGTTCACAGCCCATGTCATCAGTATCATAATTAATCCATTAAAATCATCATCTATTAATCAGTGTTTTCCTTCTAACGTCTCCAGGAGAGGAAATGTAGTAGTCTAAATGCAAATCTTTGCCAAACTTTCAGTCAATTCAATACCTTTAAAGCTTTGCTTTCAATAGGAATGTGTGCCTTCTATCCCTAATTCTGCTCCTCCTGACCCAGGACGCAGTCCCCACAGCTGATGATCCATGAGGTACTGGATTCTTGATCTCATGGCTCTGTGTGTTCTGAGACATCTGGGGACTTCAGCACTGTTTTAGGGGCTTTGGGTCCCACCTCTTCATAGCATTGCTGAGATGAGATCTGTGGGTTCACCCTCATTCTTGAGTGTATTGTGCATTTTTCCTAGAACCAACACACTCCACCGTGGCAGCCCTGCTTTGACCACGTGCTGGGACAGCGTGTGCTTGTCAGTTCTTGGGTTTAAATTTTCTGTTCTAATTTCTATAATGGGGTATATTGACAGATAAACTCCATGTAAACAGAAGCTCTGTGGGGTTTTCAGCAACTTCTAAGAACATAAATATTCCTGAAGCAGCTAATCTTCCTCCCAACAAGTGAGGAGCAAGCCGGCAAGTCCTGGGGGCCTGTGGCGGCCAAGCTGTGCAGCCCAGGCTGCTCACCGAGGAACAAGGAGAAAATCTTAAAAACCTACTTCAATGCTGTCTTTCACAGAATCCCAGAAATGAACGTTTTAATATCTAAAGAGGGGTGATTTTTTAAAATAAATTTTTTATTTTTTTCCTTTTTCAGTTTTATTAGGTAGAATTTTTACAGTTCAACTTCACATACACATATTGCATGCAAATATATGTATAGAGCATACTGCATTTTTTAGTTTACATATATGTACTAATTATTGTTTCTAAGAACAGATTAGAGCTTTAGATTTTTAAAATTAGTTACCAGAGGATTAAGGACATCTACAAAAGAATAAACAGAATATGGTAATCCAATCACAAAGGACAGTCAGATGTGCTTGCATATATTCAAAAAATCAAAACAATATTTAGTTCATTTGTGGTCTTATTATTATTGCTATTAATTTTAGATTCCTCATAAATGAAATCATATGGAATTTTTCTTTCTCTTTCCACCCCACTTCACTTAGAATGACAGTCTTCAGGTCCATCCATATTGCTGCAAATGGTATCTTTTATGGCTGAGTAGTATTCCATTGTATATATGTATCACCTCGTCTTTATCCAGTCATGTGCTGATGGACATTTGTGTTGTTTACATTTTCCTTGTTCTATGTCTCTTCTGGCAACAATTACGGATTTTAAATATTTTCCACCTTAAAATCCTTCCTGAAGGAGATGTGGTAACTGGAATCAAAAACAGTTACAGCACAGGGTTGTGTGTGATGGGCCCTGGGGGCTTGGTAGAAAGGTTGGCAGAAAGGATTTCAGATTCTGATCAAATGAGTTCTCCTCTTGTAGCCCTGCTGACCGCCTCTCTCACGGCCTGCCCTACAAGTCTGACCAGTCCCTTCTGTGAATCCTACTGTATTGTGCACAAATTTTGTCCAATTGATGTCATCCAGAAGGGACCTTAAGTGAGGCACCCAAGCTCCTGTGTTGGTTTCTTCCATCAGCCCTTAACTTCCTTGGGAGCCAGGACTGTCTCATTGCCCCAAGGATCCCTAATGCCTAGTGAGATACCTGATAAAGCTGATACTTAACGAGCACATGGGTCAAATGGAAAAACCTGATCAAAAAAAGGCCCTCATTTTTCAGACATGCCTACTTGAGCACATAGGGTAAAATGACATGTCTTCTTGGATTTGCTGTCAAGTACTTCAACAAAGGACAAATAAAAGAACAAAGGTCTGAATAAAGGAAATATGGAAAAGTTTGTGAATACCTTAATCTGGGTGATGGGCTGATTGTACTATACTTACTGATGTACACTTAATTTAGTTTATAATTTTACTGTCATTAGCTGAATAGCAAGTATTAATACGTATTAATTGAAATCCTTAGAACTGAATAAACTTACCCCACACAAAATCCTTAATATCCTAGTAGTTTGTCTTTCAGAAATCTTTTCCCATAAAGACAGGAAAAAAGGGAAATGCAGATCCGTGGACTATTTCCACGTTGTCAAAAAACCAAAGGCCGATACAAAAGAAGAGATTGTAAAAAAGATAAAGAGGCTGAAATCAATGTCCGGAAAACCTAGCTAACAATCCTAAATGGCCCAACTTAACTAACCTCAGCACTGCTGCATCAAGAATGGGGCAAATAGCACCTAGTGGATTTTTTTTTTTAATAAATAAATAATGATCCAGTTCCTACCACAGGCAATTATGATAAGACTGAGTATAAGTTCTAACACCAACTAGTGTACAAATCATAATTTCTACTTGATTCAAACTGCTTCTTCTATAAAATTTGAATCTTTTTATTCTTAAGACAGATTTGTGGCCTATGACCTAGTGATAGAATTTTCAACTGGCTTGTATTAAAAAAGTTCACCATAGTGAGAATTTATTACATCAAGTGTTCCTTTTTGGGAAACCCATGTGCCTTGTCACTCTCTTTCATAAGATTTCCTGTGGAAAATTCAATCCTTCATTCAGGAAAAGGCTGAGCAATATATCTCATGGAAAACCTTCATAAACTGCAACACAAGAAAATGAAAATGAAAGTGAGCAGCCCGTGAAGCCAGCAGAAACACAGCGCACGGCTGTGTTCTCGCCTCGAATTTCTGTAACCAGCAGGGAAAATGTGCATTTCAAGAAATAGACATAAACAATTTTCAGGACCTGAGCACACAATTTCCCTTTCAGGGTTTAGTGGGCTTCCATTTAATTCTATGAGAAATGTTTAAAACAACAGAACAACACCTGAGATAGGGTTTAAAGTAACTTTTATGTCTTAGTGAAAATAAAGCCAACTGATAGTTATCATTTTTACTTTATTTGATCTCACTCTCTTACTTTACCTCCCCAACCTCCTCCACAAAATGATGGTGAACATCCCCTCCTGGGTCAGAAGGCTAAGTGGAAAGTACCAATCAAATGGAGGTGTGCTTTGTTGTTTATTTTTCAAAACAAACAAGTTTCATTCATGTGATTTAATAATTAAGATCAGAAACAAAGTCTACTCAATAAATGGTAGCCAACACATGTCATCATAGCTGCTCATCAGGTTTGGCCCCACGTTACACACTTTTACATGGACATGTGCCATGTGCTGTCATGGGAAACGGTGAGTGGGGACAGGGCCTCTGCTCTCACAGGGCACACAGCCTGGTGGGGGAGGTGGTGTTCAATCATTGCCCTTTTATTTAATGTACTTACAAATTATGGGAAATGCTATTTAAAAACAACAAAATGAGTCAATGAAAGTGAAAAATACAAGGACAGTATTTAGGCTGAGGGAAGACAGGGAACCTCTTTGAAGAGCTGACACTCCACTGAGACCCAAAGGACAACTCCGGTGCTGCAGGTGAAGGGCAGGGACACATTGATAAAGGGCTGATATCCAGAATATACCAAAATCTCTTTAAACTCAACAAGGAGGATGAACAACCTGATTAAAAAATGAGCAAAATGCCTGAACACACACCTCATCAAAGAAGAAATCTAGATGCCAAAGAAGTCTATGGAAAGATGCTCCACAGCATCTGTCATCAAGGGGATGCAGACTGAAACAGCGAGGTATCACTGCACACCTGTCAGAACTGCCAAAACGCAGAACACTGAAAGCACCGAATGCTGGTGAGGATGTGGAGCGTCAGGAATTCTCATGCATTGCTGGTGGGAATGTAAAATGGCCCAGATATTTTGGAAGACGGTCTGGCAATTTTTTACAAAACTAAACGTACTCCTAACATATGATCCGGCAACTGTGCTCCTTGGTGTTTACTCGACGAAATGGAAACTTATGTCCACAAAGAAATCTGCATACAGATGTTAATAGCAGCTTTATTCATAATCACCAGAACTCAGAAACAACTAAGCTGTTCTTCAGTAGGTGAATGGATAAACTGTGGTCCAGCCAGAAAATGGACTATTATTTGGTGCTAAAATGAAATGAGTTATCAAGGCATGGAAAAGACATGGAGGAACCTTAAATGCATATTACTAAGTGAAAGAAGCCAATCTGGGAAGGTTCCACAAATGTCTGATTCCAACTGTATGGTGTTCTGGGAAAGGGAACACCAAAGAGACTAAAAGACCAGTGGCTGTCAGAGGCTAGAGGGGAAGGAGCAATGAATGAGGTGCAGCACGGAGCATTTTAAGGTCACTAAGACAGACTACTCTGTATGATGCTGTGACGGCGGATACATGTCCTTGCACATCTGTCCAAACCCACAGAGTGCACACCACCAAGTGTAAATCCTAGTGTCAAGTCTGGGCTCTGGGTGATGATGACGTGTCAGTGCAGGTACACCCATTGTCGCAAATGCACGCTCTGGTGCAGGCGTCAATAGTGAGGAGCTGTGGGGACAAACTGCAGTTCATACACCGAATCCAGCCCCAGCCAATGCTGTTAATAAAACTCTGTGTGTGTGTGGAATGTCCGGCTGCTCTGGCGTCTGAACAGCAGAGCTGAGCAGCTGCACCAGAGATCAGGAGGTTTGCAGACACTGAAATACTTACTCCCAAGCCCTTGACAGAAAAAGTCTGCTGAGCCCTGTTCTAAACGAATCAGGATTCACCCTGATGAGGCAAGACAGCAGGGCCCAAACCAGGCATGGTTAATGGGACTGAAGCAATGTTTTAGTTCCAACACCTTTGCTGAAGTCCTGCAGATCCAGCGACAGACTGTAGCCAGGAAGCGTCTGCAGAAGGAGTCGGTAGCAGGCCTTCCAGCCAGGCTCCGTGATGCCGGGGGCCGCGCGCTGCACGGGGGCCACCCGCTTGCAGAAGGCGGACTTGCGGTGGAAGCCGATCAACTCATAGAGCTCGGAGAGGATGCTGCACTGCTGAATTCTCTCCTAGGAATGCTGAAGCACAGGGAGAAAAGCAACAAGCATCTGAACGAAACATGTAAGTGAAAAAAACCCGTAAAAAATTTTCCCTTAAAACAGAGACCCAATGACACAGGAAGGAAGAGGAAAGCTGACTTCGTGCACTGATGGGACCGGATGCAGAAATGCAGGGAAGTAGCGCTGTGCAGACGCTCCAGACCCCCTCTGGGCCCCACCTTTCCGCGTTCTTCCTCTCCTTTTATTAGAAAGGCCCGTATTACCTGAAACAGAGGAATCTGCTACCTAAACATGGGACACAGAGAAGGGAAAGAGGAAAAGGACGGGAAAGTAAAGGAACAACAGTTCATCTAGACCCTAGGGTTTGGGCGGGACTTTCACCAAACACACAACCTCTCAAAGCACAGAGCACACAGTGAGAGGCTGACAGAGTGACTGCGACTTCTGCTCCTTAAACACCAGCTACCTGCCAGCACACGCTGTGCCCGTTACTGAATCATTACAATCATTTCAGAAAATATTACTACCCCGGCTCACAGGCAAGGAAATCTGAATCTCGGGGAGGATTTATTATTATCCTGGACAAATTCCCACTGCCCAGAAGTGTCAGAGCCTCCGGCAGACCCTGGACTAAAATGCTCCTCATCACCACGGGCACTGAGTCTCAGGCTGAGGCCACGTTAGGTCTGCACGGGCCCAGAGCATGAGTCTGTGGGACAGGGAGTGGTCCCACTCGAAGTGCCAGGCCAAGGCCCTCAGGAACCTATGTAATGAAACCAAATACCCAAACTCATTTCCAACCCGCTGCCCTGTCCGGGAGTACTGCTCGGCACATCTGTGCTGTCACCTGTGCACAGGCTGTGCAAGGGGCCCAGACAGTGACGTGACGTCCCAATGGAAGTGGCTCGGAGACCGCTTCATCACAAGACAGACTCTCCCGGCTTCCAACGTTAACTCTCCATTCCATTTCCAACTGGAAAGTAAGTTTAGACTTGTTTTCCTCTCCAGAAACAAAGAGAGTGGTAACATCAGCGGGAAACTCAAGACTGAGGAAGAGTCTCCTGGCCATTTGGAAGGATAGGCTGGGGAGGGAACAGAGACAGGGATCAGAAAGACCCGTGTTCCAGTCCAAAGTCTGCACGTCACTCGCTTTCACAGTTTCCTTATTAATACAGGTGATAAAATCTAATTATGATTGTTGGGAAAACTAAATGAAATAACGTATGCCGCTAGCATAGGTGTAAACTCCTAAATGAGTGTTCCAGAAATGGACGTGACCATGGTTAGATACTGTCTGCCAAGTCTTGTGTGCTAAGCTCACATCAGCCAGCCAGAGATGTGCCAGAGAATGCCTCAACAGCCAGCAGCCTTCTCCAACTTGGAAACTCACAGTGTCCGAAGAACAGGCAGTGGTGGATGCTTTGGGACACTCTGGAGGTAGCACTCCAGTGATGACTTTAAAAAGCTGGGGAGAATTTAGGGGACCATACAGTTCAAATACAGTAAACTCATTCCATGTCTACAAATATTCATCTCTAGCCATGATGATTCAGAGAGGAAATACATATTCAAACGTACATCATTTTCCCACATAAGTGCATCAAAACAATCTGGAAAGAATGTCACTTTCTTCTCTAGATCACACAGTGGGGATTACGAGGTTTGTACTGAAAGCCCTATGTGTAAATCATCTGCAAAAGTAACTGGGTCCATTATCAGTCATCATCATTCGAAGGGAAGGATGGAAAAAAACAAAGCCAAGCTAATACGCTCCGGTATTTTGTTGGGTTACGTTGTCACAGAGGAGACGGACAGGTCATCAAGGAACCACTCGGCCGTGATCACGGAACCAGGGAGCGGGATGGGCGGCAAGATTTAAGGCGCAGCCGTAGCTGTGCCCGCGCTTCTAGGCAGGTACAAGGTGTCAAAAGTGTATGCCCACGTCCTCATCACCTGTCATGCATTAAAGAGAAATGGAAACCTATAAACGGCCAATAACCTCGGTGGGTACACCGTCCAAAGAGCAACGTCACAGTTTGACAACTGGCCATCCCGGTTCCCTGGTTCATTCTTGAAGAACCTTAAAAACCACTCCTCTGTCCTCAAGAAGTGCTGCCTACTTGTCCTATATTTGGCTCAGGGATACAGCACGTTCACGTGGACTTTATTGTCTGCACAAATTTGACTGTCTTTTTCCAGGTTCACTTGTCCATTCTGAAGAGGCCTGAGTTAAGTCCAAACTCCATAAGATCAATTCCCTCCAGTGACAACTCAACGAGCCTGCAATTACAAACCAACTGAACAGGACTGTCCTCAGCTAAAAATGTCACCCGCCCTTCACTGCTTTCTTAATCTCCTATCCTGGCTAATTGCAACAGACTAACACCACCCTCCACCAAGTTCCCCAACTAAGTCAAATAGAAAGTAAGGTCCATAAAAGAGGAGACAACTCCATAGTCACCTCTGAATTCCTAGCATATATTAATGTCAATAAATAGATCTATGATTATGGCTTCTTTACTTTAAAACCTTTCTGGTTATTTAAATGAGACCATGGAAGGGAGGTGTTTGGGTCCAGTATCTTGATCCAGAAGACTCTGGAGACCTTTTTCGGAATGGCTGCCCACTGATTCATTCAAAACACAACTTCTCTTTCCGGGAGGAGCTGTGATTTTCTGCCAGGAGTTTGTTGTCACTCTCATGCCAGAACAGATTTAAACTAAATACTTACATTGGATATGTTATTTTTACCCGCTTCCAAAAAAATTGACTTTCCTTACTTCCTTGCCTTGAGGAATGCTTTTTAAATTTTCTTTCTGATTCACCCTTCTATAAAGCAGAATTCTCAGGTTGTTCTTGGCCTTACATAAGAACAGCCATCCAACTCCCAGTGTGAGAGGCCTGGGGCTAACCTCCTGCCCTCCTGTCAAGGCAACTGAAACTCAGTTCAGGAGCCAACTGTTCCCCAGGGCTTCTAAGGCTCGCGTATCTCCCAGAATCCCTGCTTTCTGGTTTGACTTGGCTTCTGAGGATTTCCCCTCACTTTCTTGACAATTAGCTGTGCAGCTTGAAAGATGAGGAAGGAAGGTATAATTTCTTAATCAGCATTTTAAGGAACTTATGTAATGAAGGTTTTCAAGAGTTTCTAGAACCCTCAAATGCCGAGACAGAAAACACACTAGATATATTCTAAATCTAGCTATCATGTGCATTTTTTATTTGCTTTTGTTTTCTAAACTGCTAACAGACATTTTTTAATTAAAAAATAAAATAAGGCCCCAAATAGGATAGAACATTGAAGAGGAAACAAAATTAAAGGACAAAGACAGAAAAATGATAAGTACTCTACAAAGTTAATAGAAAAAATACACTATAGATCAGATCAGCAGTTCTCAGTAACAGCTAATTGAAACCTGACCATGAGGTAAAATGTCTCTCCTGTCAGGAGACGGCCAACAGAAAACAGAATTAAATCAACAAACTAAAATTCTAAGTCTGGCGAAGTAGAGAAGTCTACCAGCTAAATGTGTTTTCTTCTGGAAAAGAGGGAGACTCACAAGATCTTTTCTGTGGAGCCTGAGCCCAGGTGAGGATGGTGAAGTGAGCTCTGTAAGAACCCAATTAGCAAAGTGAGTGATGAATAAAGAGACCTGAGCTTTGATGACAGAGATGATACTTACTATTCACTTGTCCTGTAAGTATGTCTTCACGTTCAATGATCAATAACTTGGCGTCCACAGGGATTGAGATTATAGGAAAATGCACAGCCCGGGCCTAGACCTCCTCTGTGATTGTGGAACTGCACTTAGATGTTTCAAGGGAACCTCCAACTCCACCTGCAAATAGCTGACTTCACGGTGCTCCTCCCATAGCGGTCCTGCCCAGGGCCTCTTGTCGGGGGGCAAGGTCTCTCTGCCTCTCCCAGCTCAGTCCCATCACTCACAGATGTGACTGGACCCCTCCTTCAGGGCCCAATTTCCTCAGTCAACGAGTCACACCACCCAAACCTCAACTACCAGGTTCTCACTGGCACTCCCTCAGCACTGACTCTGTGCTGGGGACCACGCTGCACATTGTGCACACGTTACCTCACTGAATCTCCACAGAAGTCCTGGGAAGTCGGTATATCACTGCTTCAATTAATAAGATAAATTGTTTCACTTCCTTGAGTGCGTCATCCAAAGTGACACGGCTACTGAGCCACAAACCTGGGACTGAAAACCACTTGAAAATTGAACACTGCTACACCTAAGAGCCACCCTACTCTGACTTATCACATCACCTCCTGCCGAGCCTTCTAAATGTTTCTAAGCATTCTACAAGACAAAAGTGATCTACGAGAGCACCTCTCTCCCCTACTTAAAATCTGACAATGACTTTCCACTTCCCTTAGGAGAAAGCCCCACTGATCCTGAGCACAGACCAACGGCCCGGCATCCGCGTTCCCTGCGCGGCCGCGCTGCCTCACCCACCACGCAGCACTACACGTGCCGTGACCAGGACAGGGATGCTGACTCCGTACAACCCGTGGCTTGTCTTACTCAAACAATGATCACCCTCTTCAGTGCTGACTCTCAGAAAAATGTTTTCTCTGGATGAATCAGTATCTTTTTCCTTACAACTTCCCATCATTGATAATGAGCTCCCCCCAAAAGAGAGAAAACCTAATCCTCATACTCCTTATCTGTAAAGTGTGAATAACAAGGAAATATGAGAGGTTTTAAGTGAAATAATATTCATGTGAAGCTAAGGGACAATTCCCAACATACAGTAAGCACTCAATATGTGTTTACTTAATATTAATAAAATAGATTCCATTCCAGCAACCTTAAATCAATGCTTTATGGCTTTGTCCAAAAGACTACCGACAAACTATTGGACGAACCCCTTTGAGCAGATCCGCCCAAGCGTACTGGGATAGGTAAGACTTGACTCCAGTTACAGCTGCAGCCAACCAGCAGTATGGGGTGGGGGCAGTTTGCTCAAACTCTTACATGTTGTTTGTGCATTTAGTTGTAGTTATTGAATAAAGACAGGTATTATATAGTCAAAGCTCCTGAAACATAAATCTTCAAAGATTGATGCAAATTAGTTTCAAGTACAACACTCTCACTAGAAATTATTTGAAAACTATAGTCTTAGCTCCTCCACACATCGAAAGGGCATTTTCTTAATGTATCTGACTATATACACTGAAAGGATTGTTTAAAAGAAATTAAGATGAAGCCATAATGAATAAGCTTTCAGTATAATCTGCACAAAGCCCCAAACAAGGGTCTCACTTCTCACTTCCACATAGGTGTTCAGGTAGCTTAACCTGGGTCTTGGTTTCTTATGACACGGGGGTGGGAAGAATTGTGGATAGATTTATGTAGCAAATATAAATCTAGGGTATTTGCTGTGTGGGAATCCTAGAAATAAATAAATTGATATATAGTCCCACCCTTAGGAAGCTCAGCCTTTCCAATTACAACAGCATTAAAAATAAAATGAGAGATATATTTAACAAAATTTTACAAGATTTGCACATTGAACATTTTGAAGTATCACCAAAAAAATTTAAAAGATCTACATATATGGAAGGCATCCCATGTTCATGGAATGGTAGACAATATTGTTAAAAATGTTAAGACTCCCGAAAGTGATCTACAAATTTAATGGAATCCCTATCAAAATTCCAGCTGACTTCTTTGCAAAAATTGAAGAAATGATGCCAAAATTCATATGGAAGTGCAAGGGACCCAGGTCAGCCAAAACAATCTTGAAAAAGAAGAGCAAAGTTGGAGGACTCACTCAAAGGTTACTACAAATCTATAGTACTCAAGTCATTATGGTACTGGCATAAGTTTGGATGCATAAATCTATGAGACACAATAAAAAATCTAGGGGGGAAACTTACATTTACAGTCATTTTTCCAGAAATGTGCCAACAAAACTCCATTGAAAGAATAGTCTATTCAACAAATGGTGCAGAGACACCTGGGTATCTGAAGGCAAAAGAATTAATCTGGAATCTGGACCCCCGTATTTTATATAACAAATAAAATATTAATTCAAAATGGATCACAGACGGAAACGTAAAAACTAAATATATAAACTTTCTAATAAAGACATAGTTTAAATCCTTGTGGTTCAAGGATATGCTATGGCTTCCTAGATACAATACCAAGAGCACAAGTGAAAAAAAAGAAAGATAAAATGGACTTCATCACAATTAAAACCATTTGTTACAAAGGACATCATCAAGAAAGTGAAATGAAGGGGAAGGGGGTAGCTCAAGTGATAGAGTGCGTGCTTAGCAAGAAAAATAAAATGAATAAATCTAATTACCTCCCCTAGAAAGAAATTGTTTTAATGTTTAAAAAAACTAAAGTGAAACGACAATCTGCAGAATAGGAGAAAAATTTTGCAAAGCCTATATCTAATAAGAGACTAGTATCCACGATATAAAACAAATGCTTACAACTGACCAATACAAAGAAAATCGACCCAATTTTTAAATATGCCAAGTATTTAAATAGATACACAATTGGCCAATAAGCATATGAAAAGATGCTCAGCATCACTAGCGAAATCAACATCAAAATGATATCTGATTTTACACTCACTAGGATGGTTATAATCAAAACATGGACAATAAAAAGTGTCGGTCAGGAGGCAGAGAAATGGGAACCCTCAATACGCAGCCATTGGAAAGGGGCAATGGTGCAGCTTCTTTGGAAAAGCCTGGTGTTTCCTCAAAAGGTTAGAATTATATGGCACAGCAATTCCACTCCTACATATAGAGTCATTCCTCAGTATCCTCGGGGGGTTCGTTTCAGGAAACCCCCACCCTGTATACCATAATCCAAGGATGTTCGAGTCCCTTTACAATCAGCCATCTGGATCCATAAAGTGGAAACTACAGATATGGCGGGCCAACTGTACAGCCAACAGAATGAAAATATATTCTCACAAAAAGTTGCACCTCAATATTCATGGCAGTATCATTCTGAGTATCCAAAGGTTACAAAAAATATCCATCCATCAATGAACGGATAAACAAAATTACCAAGAATACTCCCACATACTTTTGGTCATTGAATCTTTGACAAAGGAGGTGAGAACATACAATGGAGTAAAGACAGCCTCTTCAGAAAATGGTGTAGGGAAAAGTGGACAGCTGCATGTAAATCAATGAAGTTAGTCTACTCCCTCACAGCATACACAAAAATAAATTTAAAATGGCTTAAAGACTTAAACATGTAGACAAGACACTATAAACCTCTTAGAAGAAAACATAGGCAAAACATCTGACATACATCTCAACAATGTTTTCCTGGAGCAGTCTACTCAAGCAATAGAAATACAAGCAAAATAATACAAGTAGGATCTAATTAAACTTACAAGCTTTTGCACAGAAAAGGAAACAAAAAGCAAAACAAAAAGACAATCTATGGAATGAGAGAAAATAGTTGCAATAAATGAAATTGACAAGGGCTTAATTCCCAGAATATGTAAACAGCTTTTACACTTAATAAGAAAGAAAAACAAACAATTCAATTCAAAAATGGGCAGAAGTCCTAAAGAAACTTTTCTCCAATGAAGACATACAAATGGCCAATAGGCACATGAAAAAAATGCTCAATATCATTATCAGAGAAATGCAAATCAAAACTGCAATCAAGACTCACCTCTCACCAATCCGAATAGCCATCATTCAGAAGTTCACAGACAGTAAATGCTGGAGAGGCTACGGAGAATTGGGAACCCTCCTGCACTGTGGTGGGAATGCAGTTTGGTGGAGCCATTGTGGAAAACTGTACAGAGGTTCCTCAAAAGACAAAAAGTTGACCTCCCATATGACCCAGCAATCCCACTCCTGGACATATATCCAGAAGGAACCCTAACTCAAAAAGACACTTTCACCCCAATGTTCACAGCAGCACTATTTACAATAGCAAGACATGGAAACAACCTAAATATCCACTGAAAGATGACTGGATAAAGAGACTGTAGTATATTTCTCCAATAAACTACTATTCAGCCATAAAATAATAATAAAGTAATGCCATTTGCAGCAACATGAATGGACCTGGAGAATGTCATTCAAAGAAAAGTAAGCCCGAAAGACAAAGAAAAATACCATATGAGATCGCTCACATGTGGAATCTTAAAAAAAAAAAATCAATAAACAAAGACACAAAAAGATAAACTTATCTACAGAACAGAAACAGACACAGAGACATAGAAACCAAACTATGGTTACCAGAGGGGAGAGGGTGTGGGAAGGAATATATTGGGAGTTCAAGATTTGCAGATACTGAGTATGTATAGAATAAACCGCAAGTTTATACTGTATAGCACAGGAGAATATATTTAATATCTTATAGTAACTTATGTTTAAAAGAATATGAAAATGAATACAGGTATGTTCCTATTTAACTGAATTTTTGTGCTGTACACAAGAAACTGACACAACATTATAAACTGACTAGACTTCAATGAAAATATTTTTAAATAGACCAAAAACGAAAAAAAAGAAAAAGGATATTATGAAACCAAAAGAATAAAGTACTGACTCAGGCTACAATATGGATGAACCTTGAAACTTTATGTTAAAATAAGCCAGACACAAAAGGACAAATAGTGCCCTTTAAGGTGAACTGTATCTAAGCATTTACTGTACTACTCCTGTAAATTTTCCGGAGGTTTGAAGTCTATCAATATCAAAATAAAATGTATTATTTATTAAAATCATAAAACGCTTCCTCACAGGAGGGCTTTAATTATTAAATGCAGAAATGCATGTAAAGCTCCTGGAAAAACACTTTGCACGTCCACACACAGACACTGCTGTCACTGCCGCTCAGAGGGTGGTGCCAGCGCTGATGAGGGCTGCCTCCACTCGCTGCCCTGCAGACAGGAGTGAGGGCCTGGGCTCTGACAGGCAGGGTGAGCGTGACCCTGGGTCAGACACAGCCATGCCCCAGACTCTGCGTTACCCAACTTTCTTATACAAACTGCAACAAGTAATGTAAACACGCTACAGGGATGTATCTTACAACACAGGGAATACAGCCAATGTTTACAGTAACTATAAATGGAGCATCTATTGTACACCTGAAACATATCATATTTTAAACCAGCTATATCTTTGTAAAAAATTAAAAAATAACTTAAAAATGTTATCACTTTAATATTCAATTCGGTTTTTAAGTAACTACTAAACAGCTTAGAATGTATAAAAGCATTTAAGTGTGCTGTTTGTTTACATATTTATTTACTTTCAGCCTCCTGCTAAAAGAGAAATTAAACAATTTTTTAAACACACCTTAACAACCATAACAACAAAAAGGCAAAACTGAGAGTGAAGAGAAATTGGAGATTCAATACTTAAATGAATCCTGGGGGAGGTAAAGTCATAAAAATGGATTCCCTGGAGTCAGGGCAAGTGTTAAAGGCCGACTAGAAATTCAGCTGTAAGATTCTTGGCAGCTAAAGCAAAAAGAAAAGATCATGGGGGGGTGGTAGAGGGTGTGCTTAGCGTGCACGGGGTCCCGGGTTCAAGCCCCAGGGCCTCCACTAACAGATAAATACACCTAATTACCTACCCCCCCAAAAGAGTCCCAAAGAAAAGAAAAAGAGAAATTTCTTTCCAAAAAAACCTGATATTAAATTTGGATTAAATACTTAAAAAAAAAAAAAGAAATATAGAAAAGATGAATGACACTGTGAAGGAAAAGCCCAGCTGGGCTAACGAGCTAAGTCACAAATCTAAGTGTGATAAGTGTCGGTTTACTGATCTAAGTATTGCTGGGCTAACTCGTAAATCTGAAGTTTAGTGTCAGTTGAATGGGCTAATAAGCTAACTCGTAAATCCAAGGTCAACAATTGTCAGTAAAGTGATCTGTTCCAAATTCATAAGCTTCAGTGTACTGATTCCTTGCTTTTTGTTGTTTGAGCCTTATTGGCTAATAGCCCCTTACTTGTAATTAACCCTATAGAACCTCATGTGCAGGTCTTGGAGGTGCTCAGATCTTCGGAACAGAAGCCCCTCTGAGCCCGCCGGCGTAATAAATCTCAGTGCATGTTTCTTGGCTGGCCTGTTGTTTCTGTAACAACACAAGCGATAATGCCCTTCAGATAAATCTGTGATGGCTGCTGTCAGGTCCCCATGTCTCACGTGGCAAAATCTGAAACATCTTTCTCACCACTCAGAGTCATCATAAGCCCACTCCACACTTCCTGCTGTTAAATGCAGGAGCACAGGCAGGGCCCGGCCTTTGCTCTCTCTGTGTCATCACAGTGAGACAGGATGGAAGGGGCAGAGCACAGCCATTCAAGGAAGGCCACAGCAATTAACAACAAAATGGTGAAGGATTCAACCCCCAGTAGGCCTTGAGGCTCAGGATGAAGAGATTTAACTTCTAGCAGAGCTTGAGCTTCATTATACACCCATTGTAATAGTAACATGGTGAATAACATGCCCCAAGGCACCATGGCAGTCCCAAGGCTAGCCACAGAAGGTCAAAGGGTGGGAAATGGCCAACTCCCTGGGAATCCCAGCCCCTTGCCCTTAGGCTGGTCCTTCTATATATTAGCAAATGAAACCACCAAGCCCAAGAAAACGAGCAACACAGCGCCACCTCGCGGTCAACCCTCTCTCTCCCTCTTCGGAGAAAGCCCACACTCTGTGGAGTGTGTACCTACTTTTAATCTGAGCACACAAACCCCACACCTCGTGGCCTTTCTCTTGCCTTTCAATGTGTCTCTGTGAATAAATCTACATTTCCTCAACACTGGCTTGCTCTTGAAAACTTTACTGCACAAAGCCAAGGAACAAAATCTGGTGGGACACATCCCAGGGGCTCAACCAAAGCCTGGGACACAGCCCTTCTCATGCCTCACATTTTATTCCTTGTATCAACAGGACTGGGTTGTGAAGGGAGCTCTGAGGCCCCAGCTAAGGGACAGAAGCTGCCCCCAGGGCTCGAATTGGCGGGCAGCCTCTTCCCCAGCAGGGGCCTTGAGGTGTGCACTGTTCTGTGTTTCTCTGTTGTGCTGACTCCACAGCCACAGAGCGTTCTCCCTAGGCCTGTCTCCACAAAACCCTTCTCTCCAAAATACAAGCACATCATGTCACAGTCCTCTTGTTCAACCAGGAAATGCTTAACCCACTTTTTCCCTCCACAGTAAAGTACCTAACTGTCCTCCCTCCCATCCCAACACTTCTTTCTTTGTGAGAACTCTGCACTCCCCACACACCATCCTGAACGCCGGTGCCTTGCTGGCTGGGACCGAGATGTTTCAGTCTCACACAGCCTGCATCCTTTCACTTTCCCCTTGTTACCATAAAAAAGCCTTTCCTGAGTCACCCACAAATCTGATTCTGAACTTCATAAAGTGCTGAGGTTGCAGTCACTGTGTGCATACCTCCCAGGTTTTGACTAAGTTTCCTTCACGAGATCTTCATTAAGGAGCTGCATCAAGAAGTTGAAAGAGAATATTCTTACATCTGAGCGGAGGAGCCTGCAAAAAATTTAAATGGCTTTGAAGAGAGAGTTAACCAGGGACAGAGAGGTCGCAGGTCCTAGTCAACAGTGTCATGAGGCAAAATGTTCTTCAAAGGCTCAGAGTGGCTTCTGAATGCGGAGACGGCAGGGAGGAGGTGACACGCAGTGAGTGGGGTGAGTGACACAGGGTACGCTCCCCCAGCTGGGGAAGAATTGGATTTTGTTCTAGTTTTCCAAACAAATTCTTACTACCTTTTTCTCCTATTGTCACATACCATTTCCTACGAATTAAGAATATCAATGTCAGTCATTTGGGACACTTGGGAGAAGCAACACGATGCCATTCACAGGGCTGGGACATGACAGCCACACCAGTCTAGGTTGAAAGACCAGTGGGGGTATTTCCATGGTGATCACGGGCATGCAGCAAACTGCTCAGCTTCAATGACCTCATCTCAAAGGTGGGGCAATAAAACTACCAAGAAAAGTGTGTGATGATTATGGAAGACATCTGTTTACTAGGTAAGTGCCCGTGACAGCTGCAGCTTAATGGGGAATGAGTATGATTAACAAGGCCCTGTCTACCTGGCCACATGCTCCCTGCCTTCCTGCCTTGGTGCAGCAGCAGAGTTTGTTTAGCTGAGATGAACGCCCCCAGAGCAGCCCCGACGGGAAAGCTCGCAGCTCTGCATTGCGAGGCGTGTTCCTTTCCTTCTCAGTGCTGGTCACAGTTTGCTGTCATCTGTTTTTATGATTATCCCTTTTGTAACTTCCTCTCCTCCGGAGTTTTTGCTCAAGCAGTGCAGAGCCAGGTGTGTCTTGCGGCCTGCCCGATATTCTGGGCTGGGAAACAGCCGACCCCACATCTGGTTCTGGTGCTGAATGGAGAGGGCAGAAGGCCCTGGGGCCCATGCTGAACAGAGGCCCCTGCACCCAAAATTATGGTCTGACTTTGGGCAAATTACACAGTCTTCTTTACCCTGAGATTCCTCATCTGTCCATGAAAATAACTTCCCATGGCACACAGAGTTACCAAGATTAAAGGGAATCACCATATTCACAACCTTTTCAAGGGGCTACCAGTGCATCCTCAACAGACACATGCTGCCTTTACGGCTCTGACACATGCCAAGCGGGGCGGCCGCACACAGTGAACACTGCTAAGTGCCAGTGTGTTAAGTGCTTCATGTGTGCTACAATACTCTTTAGAACTTACAACAATCCCAGGAAGAAACGAATATTATCATGCCCATTTCACAGATTCACCAACAGGTTAAGAGAGGTTGCATTCTAGTCCAAGGCCGTATGGTGAGGAAATGCCGATTTAAACCGGAATCTGGGCCCAGGCCTGGGCTCCGTCTCTCTCCCATCCACCTGACCATTTGCCTATGAATTCCACCTGTCCAATACACAAGTTTGCAGCCGGCCAGCTCCTAAATGCAATGTGTGCCACCATTTGTCAATGTTGGTTAATTACCATAAACTGTTCTCAGAAACCACTACAGAAAAGAAAGGTGGACTTAAGGAATTCTGCATTGCCTTCTCCTGTATTGTGCAGAAACCCTTCCCTACACCACCAAATCCAAATGTATGCTTCCTCCATGTTTATGTTTGCACACGGCTTATTAAAGAAGAATGTACCTGCAGTAATTCCATTTCGGTTGCTTTCCAAGTTTGCAGATTATCCATAATCAGTCCGTGAATGAAAATACTACAATGTGAATGAAAATACTGCAACCATGTCAGTAAACAAAGAGTGCTGAAACCAAGTCATTAGCGGCTGCCGCCAACTCCCAGCGAGGACAGGCCTGCAGCCCAGCAGCTGCAGCAACCCACAATGGTGCCCTCTGAGCAGACATAGAATAAGAAAGGACAGGATACTGGCCCTAGGTAGCTAGGTGCTTGTTTAAAGAAAGAATTCAGGGAGTCCAAAATATTTGCTTCCTCCCATACATAGAAAAGCACTAAATTCTTGAACTTGAGATACCTGGCTTTCTTTAGATAACAAGCAATCTTTTACTGTTCCAACAACCTGGTCTTTGTTGTAAAGCTCCTATATATCCTAGCTCCTCCTCAACCTCTTGGGAGCAGTCCCTCAGAGAGATCTGAGAGGCTGTCATCACGGCTCGAGTCGTCCCGCCAAGTAAAACATAACTCAACCTTTAGGCTGCACATGTATTTCAGTCAACAGTTTTGGACACCATGAAGGGACCCAGAGCAGACTTTCTCCACCTGAACTCTCCGAGTATCTGGAGCCTTGGTACCATAAGTGGCCCTTTGTGCCCATCTGCCTCCTCGGGGGGTCCAGATGAATTTGGGTGAGTCTCTCTTGATTCTCGGAAATCACATATTGTTTGATGATCCTGAGTTTTATTTGGCGGTGTTTCCAGGTAACTGGCCCTCCAGTTGAAAGATACTGTGGTGAATTACCCACCCAGTGGAGACATACTGGGTGGGGCCTGGTTGAAAGATAACGGGAAATACCCACCTTGCGGAGACGTCCGATGTGGGGCTGGTGGAAACATACCTGGAAAATACTCACCCAGTGGAGACGTCCCGAGTGTGTCCAAGTTGAAAGACACTGGGTTCAGGGCTGAGTGGTTAGGTAAGAGGTTGGTCTAATGTTTTCCTCAATTTGGTTACCTCCTTTGAATTTTTCAGGGTAAAAGTAAAACTCTCATGAGTAATCTTTCAACTCCAAAAATGGGACCCTCCTCCTGGCTGGTAACAGCTTTCTCTGGTGACAGAGAATCTTGCAGGAGTGGTAGAGGCAAAGACTTCATGCCATAGAGTTGTCCCTGAGGGAAATCTTACTAGCAAATTTATTGTGAGAACCCGACCTTACAATGTGGAATAGAACTTTCAAAAAAAAATAAAAAACAGAAAAGAAAAGAAAAAATGACAGATTGCCAGCCTCCAACTATTACCCCAGCCAGGTTTATGTAACTACAAAACTTACAGCATTAATTGGGAATTAGAAAAAAAAAAAACCTCACTATGAAAGTAACTAACCAGGCCTGATAAAAACATTTTTTGGAATTCTGAACTTATACAAACAAAATTCCCGTTAGGGGGAACTTGGATTTCTCTTCCTGTGTCCTTGAAATGTAAACGTTTTATCTTTCTCTGGGAGTTTTAAGTGTGTGTATGTATGTATATATAAGTTTACTTTTTTTTTAAAGGAAACCTTGGACTCTGCCATACAAAAGGTTCAAGTATTGTGTACATATGGTGGCCACGCAAATAAATTGGGATTCTGAGCAATTCTTTGTACCAATTGTCAGATATTTTGCCATCTTAAACTTTGTTTCATCAGCCTGGACCACAAAGGCCTTTAGCTTTTGAAGAGTAAACCTTTGAATTTTATTTAGGCAACACCCCCACTCTCATGTGGAAGAGCCTCTTCATCTTATTGGTTTAAAATCACTATATATATATTATATATATATTATATAATAATAATATATATATTATTATATATATATATATAAAATGATGGCCATATGATGGATCCTTTAATTTGGAAAAACTTTTAAATTGGTGAGAGTTGAAAGAGATCTCATTATAAACAGCTGTTTTATTGGTATCTATTAAAATCAATTTTAAAGGTAGAAAAATATATCTAATGTTTAAGCTAAGAACTTAGTGAAAAAAATAAAACTGGTTTGAAAAGCTACATTTGTGTTTTTCCTTTCCGATAAATGGTTCTAGGGATGCTAATAAAAACTTAGAATAATTAATGTTAATTAGGTTGAATAACTGGAAAAAGGATTGTTAAAATGTCGAAAAAAAAAAGATAAGGGGCTTAACCCAAGTGGATAAATATTTTTATATGGTTATTTTGAATGAGATAAATAAAATGGACATTTTTGGATTTAGGTACAAGGTTTTGATACTACACTACATAAAGTAAAAATAAAGGGCCAAAGAGATCATCTACTGCCCCCCAACATTAAAGTTCAAACAAGTCCGTTTTATTTGCCTCAGTTTAAAATATATGTATATATAGACTGAAATACTTGATCAATGATTGGGACAACAGACCAATTAATCAAATTAAAAATTGAGAAGGGTCTAAGCTCTTTGGCTGAAACTTGGGCATCCTAGAGACTTTTCTATAAAATTAGATACAATACACACACACAAAAAAAATGGCTTCTGGCACTCCTTCTATAAATAAGAATTATTGATTTAAACATAAATATAAAAATTAAAGGTATAAGATTTAATAAAATTGAGATAAAAGTTTGTAAAATTGGTATATTTAAATGGTCTTTATATAAAAGTTTTGCTTAATTATGTTGTGGGATAGATATGTTTCAATGGAAAAACGCTTCCCCTTCTTGGTTTTATAAGTCTGGGCACAAATCTGTCCCTCAGAAAATATTAATTGAACAAAGTAAAAGAAACCAACAGAGTTACATGAGCCGTCCAGTATAACGTAAAACTAAAACCTAATATTCAGTGGCTAATAAAAAAATATAATAAGAGGTTTACCCTGGGTTTAACTTATAACTCAAGGAAAAGAGACCTTACTAAATGCCTTATGCAAGCTTTGGAAAACATGATAAATTAAACCTTAAGGTTTTAAAAGATGGAATTCTTTGTTTACAGCTCTTCTCACTGATAAAAAAAAATGCCAATTAAGGAGAGAATATTGGGTCTGGGTGACAGAGCAGTTCTCTGGGGAATTGGAAGATTGTGTCTTTGTCTTGCAGATCAGAAATGGAAATACAGAAAACAGTGACCTAGGACTGAGCCTAATTAGCTCAACGAAATAAAACTTAAGGCCAAGAAATTTTTGGCATTTTAGAACTCAGAACTCTGACGTGTCCTTCAGACTTTGTCAAGAAATCTTAAATGTCTGTTTCATAAATAGCAAGCCTTAGTGATTTGAGCAAGCAAATTCACTTTACTCCAACTATTATTATACCTATCTTATAAGTAAGTTTTAAAGTGAAGCTATGAGATCTCTAGCTTTTGTCTGTTTATAAGACTGTGTACACATTATTGATGTGAGATATTTCTACAGCTAAAAAAAAATCAAAGTCAAAGAGATCTGCTTAATTGACGTAAAACATAAGAGCTTGAAAATTAAGTATTTTTAAAATAAAAACTGAACAAATTGACTTTCAGCGTCACGTGAACTGGAAAATATTCAATATTAAGATAATATTTGATATTGTTTAATTTAAGAATGTTCTAATTAATATAGACATCTTTAAAGTCATCAATATTAAGTATAATGCTTTTACTGTACCTAGGTTTAATGAAAGTCAAATAAGATCCTGTTATATCTGTTGCAGAATTGTCAAGAAAAAAAACAGTAATGTGGTGTGGTAAAATTTTAAGTAAATTAAATGCAAATGAGATGAGAGCTTTGGGTAAATTTTTAAAATATATTTTTAAAATGTATGCTTAAGATAATCTCTAAATGTTTGGTATCTTTAAATTCTAGAGTTGTGCTAAATTAAGTCAAATGATAGGATTTTATTAAATAGCTATGCCATTTTCAGATAAAATAAGATTGATATATGAATTACTTAACATATAACTTCCTCTTACAGAGAAAATAAAGGTGTTTAGAAATACTAATAAATGGATGATGCCACACTGAAATAGTCTCTATTATTAAGGGAATGATCTCAGTATCCTAGGAAAGTAAGTTAAATGTGTAAAGGAAATTATAAGAATGGAATTATATTTTGTTAATGAAAAATAGTGAATTTCTCCTGAAGCTGGTTACTTCTGAATGGAAGAGAAAATAAGGGACACACTAATATGAGTATAGAAAGCTATGGAAGGCTTGTGGAAGGGGAACCCTGAGGAAAGAGTTTCATACGTGGTCGGAATTGGCTAAGTTTAGAATCAACTTGGGCAAAGTAAATGAATCTTAGAAGTAAGCAGGTACAAGACTAGATTTGGTTTTCTCGCTGTTAAGAGGAAAAAATTTTCTTAAAATGTTAATCCACCTTCAGTAACAGATTGTAAAACTTCTTATACCACTAAACTGATCTGTTCTGCCATTACCTTTGACGCATTTTCTTGTTAATGAATTAGTACTACGTTACAGTGATCTATATGTTTATCTGACCAAGTGTTCTGAAATCTTTAACAAGCTTCCCAAATATCAATTTCTAATTAAAGTTCTTTTAATCTCCAGTTAAGTTTGGGATGCTACAGAGGGCCCCTGAAACATCCCAAAGAGAGATTTTAATCTAGTAAATTTCATTTGGCATGTTAAATAACACGGTATTGTCAAATGAATAATAAATCTTCTAAGGTTATATTGTATGAGAAAATATTATTAATATAGATATTGTAGAAATTATATGGACTCCCTAAAATTCTGGTATATCTGAAATGTTACCAGTGATAATTCTGGGTATAGTGACCAGGTTTCTTTATCGATTATAGTGTAACGGTGTTTAACCATGATTTTAAATCTTTTGTCATTTATAGACAGTTAATGGTTGTCTTCTGATGGTTTTGCAAAATGCTTGCTCTTCAAGGAGATTTACTGATTTCTAATAAATTTCAAACTATAGCAGTGAACTAAACTGGGTAAGAAATTTTAAATTTCCAATGAAAACTGTGATTAAAAGAATTAGTTACATGGGACTGAGTAAACTGGTGAATATGGTTATAATTTTTGATTTTGTTTAAAATACTACTGGCTTTTAACCTGTTTCCCAGACATAAAGAATCTCTTCTCTTTAAGCTAGCTATGATTCAAAGCAATTTGATAAATTATACCTATGTAATCAGACTTGGAACAGTTATATTTTCTATCTATCTGATCCCTCAATAGACTAAAAACTCTTAGGTCCCCAGTGGCTCTATCAGACAAATGAGGAAGATCATCTCCTAACAGATATAAGAATCTCAAGGTATTTTAAGGATTTTAAAGAGAAAAGAATTTACCTATATCTGTAAGGCAGAAATCCATGACAAGCCCTTGACGGGGCTTTCCTGGCCTTAGCAAACCTTATTAACATTCTACACTGAGACTCCTAATTAAAAGTTCCAACACAGCCAATTTAAAAAAGCCTATATGATCAAATAATCAGACAACTTGTAAAGCAATTAATCTTGACATGGCTTTATTTGAGAAAAATGAGGGTAACTTTAGAGAGAAAAAAGATTATATTTTAGTGGATATTAAATTCTAGCTTTGTTAATTGACTTCCGTATTTACTAACACACTTCCCAATCATTCCTTGGTGTTATGTCACATTGCTGTACAGTTTAACTGAATTATTAATAGGATATTCTAGCTTTGTTTCTAAAGCTCACTAATCTATCCTTGGGTAAAGTTCCAATGCCCCATGACCTGCAGCCAGGGGATTATACAAACTGGAACAGGCATGACTTAAAGAACTGTCTCCAACCTGAATGGAAGGACCCTTTATCAGGTACTCTTAAATAGACCATACAAACCAAAGTTGAAGGAAACGGACTTTCGGATTCATTTCCTATCAGAAATAGCCCCTGCAATGCACTGGCCTATAGAGCACTGCTCACCTTAAAACAATGCCCAAATGGAGAAAAAGCTACCAGGCCAGGATGAGAAGACGATATCTGAGGTAGACAGCTGACCCAAGACACCGTACCAGGCCTGCATAAAAATTACTGTGATAATTTCTCCTACCTTTGATTATGAACTACTCCAATTGTTAAGTTTATGGTAAATTACCTATGTCTAGTTCTTCTGTGTTACCTTTGTGAGTTTCCCTACTCCAAGGCTCTAACTAGATAGCCCTCAGAAACGTTATTCTAAAAAGAAATTATAGTTCTGTTTAGGCCTCTGTTGATCTTACAAGGTGGGAGACCTCACCTGACCAATTAATACCTGCTCTGAGACTGACCATAAATATGAACTTTCTCATAAGATCACTCAAACTCAATCAGAAACACAAGCAAAATTTTAACCCCAAAATACAACTTCCCGACTATTAAATTCTTAATCGTGACTTTATTAACGTTACTAGCTGTATTACTTATATCCTATCTATTTTATAAAATTGTCTGTTACATTTCCCAAAGTGTAACTAGGCCTACAAAATTGATGATGACTAAACATCTTGAAGAAATAGATAAAATTTATAACCCTGAATAAAGTAATTGTAATAGTGTGATTCTAGGTATGGGAATGAGCAATGAAGGAAAAACACTTCCTGGATCATAACAAACAAGTAAGACAGGTGATCCAGAGAATTTTTAGTATCAACAGGGCCTGATAAAAAACTAGCACCTTGAATGGCAACTCAGAAGATTCTTCACCTGAACTAGGATTGAGCCATCCTAGCACCATGGGACAAAATTGGTCATGAAATGTCTCTCAAAACATTGGCAGAATTTAGGACCAAGGGGGAGCACTGTGAATGAAAATACTGCAACCATGTCAGTAAACAAAGAATGCTGAAACCAAGTCATCAGCGGCTGCTGCCACCCCCAACGAGTGCATGCCTGCAGCCCAGCCTCTCAGCCACTCACAGTGGTGCCCTCTGAGAGGACTCAGAGTAAGAAAGGACAGGATACTGGCCCTAGATAGCTAGGTACTTGCCAAAGGGATGAATTCAATGACACAAATGTTTGCTTCCTCCCATACATAGAAAAGCACTAAATACTTGATCTTGAGATATCTGGTTTTCTTTAGATAACAAGCAATATTTTATTGTTCCAACTACCTGGTCTTTCTTGTAAAACTTCTATATATCCTAGCTCCTCCCCTACCTCTTGGGAGCAGTCCCTCAGAGTGATCTGAGAGGTTGCCATAACGGCTCGAGTCCTCCAGCCAAATAAAACATAACTCTTATCATTTAGGCTGAACGTTTATTTCAATGAAGTCCCAGAATAGACACAACTCATCAATTCTGTAATGGAACACACTGGATCAGGAAACAAAAGCTTGTTTTAGTCTGGAAAAACTACGGTTTCCTCTTTCTTCCTGTCATTATACAATCCCACCAGAACTCATTAATTTGCTGTCTGCTCATCTGGCAACGAAACTCAGAGGAGTCAACTCAGCAGAGTGCTCTACTCGGGAGAAAACCCCGCAGCAGCACTGCAGGCTACCTGACTTCCCGCACGCTCTGCTGACCCTTGGTGTCCTCCGTGACAACCAGGAAAACAGAGCTGTTCCCAACAGCTGCGAAGTCCCACACGTTAAATAAATCATTTTATTTTATACGATATTTTACGTATATACCCATCTCTGAAAACAGATTTGCTAGAAGCCCAAATCTTCAGCATCAATCTGCAAAGGCAAATCCGGTCCGCAAGGGAAAACAAGACTTAAGACGAAGCTAAGGCGTCCAAAGTACTCTTCACGACCTAAGGCCTCCAAAGTCCCCTGCAGGACCTTCAACCAAACTGCCTGCAGGCCTGCAGCTGCAGGCGGCAACATGTCTGCTTTTAAAGCAACCCCTTCCTGCCCTCGGGCACTACAATGTCTCTCTACGCCCTCCCTTCTCAGGGTAAGAGCAGCAGCTGCAGAACCTCACAGGGCAGCACTGACAGGACTGGACACAGAGGATCAGAGCTAAACTAAGCCTTCTGATTACACGAGCTTGTCACTCTGTCACTTTACAGACGAAGATATATATATAGAGAGGTGGGGTGATCTTGCTCAAAGTCACACAGCTAATAAGTGTCAAAGTCTATAACTCTGCTCCTCCCTCCGGCGTGACGCCCCAGCTGGGACGCCCACAGGGTTCTCTCGTGCCTGCCTGACCAGTCCTTTACTGGCACTCATAAAACACCACAGGGTCTGACCCTTGCCTACTTTTTCAGCATCTTTTCCCTGCAGTCTCGCAGGAACAAGGCGGTTCGGGCCATTGTATGACTTCTGGCTCCCAGAAGCCTCCGTGCTCAGGCTGGTCTTGCCTGTGCATCCAGCACCCTGCTCAGAGGCTCTTCCTCCCCTGCAGGAACACGTTCCCACTCTCCGCATGACACCCCCTCAGGGAAGCCCTCTTCTCACCCTCAGCTCAGCAGGTGTCCCAGGCCACATCCCGAGCTGCCCCATTAGGACTGCGGGTGCCTAGGTTTGCTAGTCAGACCAGCAGCCTCAGAGCCAGGGATTATGCCCGGGTCACCCTGCAAACCTACTGCCCGCCTCACAGCCCCCAGCCAGCAGGTCACCTGGAAGTCGCAGCAAGTGCCCCACCCAATCCCGAAGTCTCTTCATTTGCCAGCACCGCTGATGACTGGTCTTCAAACTTTGGTCAGTTTTGCACAAAACAGCAGCTTCCACTGTGAAGCAGGGGGTTTTCTCTTCTGCTCCCCATCCTTACTGGAAACGTCTAGGGAAATGAAAAGGCCTTTTCTCAACCCTTTTCTGATGACACCCACCCACCCACAATACTCACATGCTCAAGAGTTTTGGGTCTACCTGATTTTGTTTCCCTTACGCTAAGGGGCTCAAAACACTGCGGGATTCTTTCTCTTTGAGGGTATTTTTACTCAGTTTATCGGCTTTAATCTGTTTTTGTCTCTCTCTTCAATATCCCTAGAAGTTGCCACTTCTTATTCCCTTCAGCAGCCTCCCTCCCAACATCTAGTCTAGGAAATCAGCTGTGATGAGGGGCCCGGGGGAAGTCACAGATGATGCAACTAAGGCACAGAGAGGTGACTTAATTTGCCCGAGAAGATCAGCTTCAAGCCCCAACACTGTGTGTCACGTCCCTCTGTTTAACTCTTATGCTAAGCAAGCGATCTATTTGTAGATTATGGTTATAAACAGATGAGGTATCAAAATACATACAAGGACACACATCAACTCTAAGATGTTCATTATCTCCACTATTTTGTTTCTATTTATTTTATTTCTCTTAAAAAAAAATTAAGAACCTCTGCAGTCAATATAGCAAAATGTTACTGGGCTTTAAATACAGAATATAGAGGTTTTAAGTGTGTCATTACTCATCCTTATTTGTATGTTCACAAGACAAACTGATTTGAAAGTCTCTCTCCCCTCCCCCTACTCACTACTGGCTCTCACCTGAGCTCCCAAACCACACATCGAACAGCCTTTCACTTTACCCACAGCTGTACTCATCAGTTATCCCCCAGAACTCCCTCTACAGCTTTCCCTCCTCAGAGCACAGCAGGACCATCACTTACCTCATTAATCCACCCAGAAACCTGTTCCTTCCTCCATCCTACCTTCACAGACAGCATTCATCCTTTCCTTTTTACCATCTAAACATGCCTTCAATCTGTTCGCTTTTACCCACTGACCATCCCACCGGTCAAGTGGAAGCCACCAACACTGCCCACCTGGACTCACAAGTCTCCCAAGTGGCCCCAAAGCCACTCTCCCCTACTTGAGACAAATGGGATTGTGTCACTCCCACGCTTTTAGGACTGATTTCAAACCCACTGTTCTTAGAAGAAAGTCAAGTTCTTCACCTGATGAAGTTCTTGCCCATCAAATTGTCAGCTCAGGGAGGGGAGGACACGCCCTCTCCCCTAGGACCTGCCCTCTGGCAGAGCATCAGCTTGGGAGGACCTGCTGAGCTACACCAGCCTGTATTCTAACCCTGGTCTTGAGTTCTTAGCAAACTGCTTCAACTATCCATACAAATCCAAGGTAGATTAGAAAGATTTTAGATGTTGAGCTAGACTATTGGTTTGGGGATTTTGCACTAGCAACCTGCAAGTACATGTTCTAATGATTCTGTCTTCTTAAAACCACACCCAGATTTAAGTAGTATTTGTGGAATGTCTTCGGAGTATAAGGGACTGTACTTTTACAGACTTTATGTTTTATACCATGAAAAACCCGGACAGGGTCACAAATGGAACCGCCTCACAAGTGACAGAAGACAGGTGACAGGCATATAGCAACAGGTCACAAAGATGGTAAGAGCAAAGTTGTTTCTCCAACCCCCCAAAAATTTTTTGAAAGAACTGAAAACTCTGAATTTTGAAAGTAAAATACTATCATATAAAGAAATAAAATAATCCTCTTCATCAGTGTTTCAAGATGTGACTCCAGAATTTTTAGCATGCCATATTGAATCCTAGCACAGAAAAATCAGATGGACTAGTGGTGAGTAAGTTCCAGGAAAACTGCAGTAATTCCTCCACTTGTAAAAGGACATAAACTCACCTGTCGAAGATGAATGTAAACCCCATTCTGGAGAAATTCGGAAGCTCCCAGGCTCTGCTTCTGGATGGCAAGGACACGGACAGCTTTGAAGCATGCTTCTAACTCAGTCACCAGCATTCTTACACTGCAGAGGGAAACAGAGGCCCTCAGTCAAGAGCAGAGGTGTTCCTGTCGTGTCTCGCAGGCCGTGCCTCGGGGACTCAGTGCCCTGCAGCAGCCCGGCCCCAGCCGAGGACCCGCAGCATGGCCCACCCAAGCAGCAGGTGCACTGGGCTTGAGAAAGCCCATCCCCGATGGGGGCAAGAGTGGCTGGTGGGTTTGAGTGAACATATAAATGCCCATAGAAATATGCCTGCATTCATTCAAGTGATACAAGCAACAGTAGCAGGCTATTTAACAAAATTTCAACTGTCAGTGGAAATTTACCATTCCTTTCTGCTTGTCCCCTGCACTCTGAGACAGGCTTAGGCTCTCTCACACCGGCAGCTCTGATGCAATAGTTCTGAAGTCGTTTTACTTTGCTGCAAGTGTCCTCGCTCCCTGTGTGGCTATGACTGTCGTCTCTTAACACAGTCAGATGTCTTACTGGATCTCTCCCTGCGTTCTTTGCTCCTGCTTCTCAGATCCTAAGATAAAGGGCAAGTGAAGACACATGACCAGAAAAGACACTGTGGACTTGAACTAAGTCCTCAGTGATCCCCTAGGTGAGTGCTGCCCACCCCTTACCTTCGATTCTCAAGGTTCTGCCCAGGGTGACATCCAGACAGGAGAGCGTCCTGGGCCAATTAAAAGCTGTGTGACTTGGGCCCTGGGACAGTTGCAGGAGCTGGTTCCAGAGCCGTGCCCCTCCCCACCTCTGCTCCCCTCTCTCCCAAGGACCCACTGCCAAGCCCCCAGGTTCCCTGATATTCTGTCCTTCTCTTGTAATCTAATCCAAGCCCTTTTCCTCTTCCTTTATTCCCTAATTATCACCAGCTGAAGTTGTTTTTCAGTCACAGTATCTGAAAAAATTTCCGGCAGCTGAAAAAGAGGTCTCCAGAGGTCAATGCCCATATGCTGGTTCCTGAAGAGAGCCCCTGTTTATGGGGTCCCTCACCAACACCCACGGGGCATCAGACATGTTGCAGAGTCGACCACCCCCAACAAGAGTTTGCTGTGACCCCAATGCCCGCACAGCATCCCTGCTCTCATAAATGTATTCGGCCCACTTATCCGTTACTAAGAAGCAAAAGTAAAAAAATTGCTCATGTTTCTTACTAAAATTATTTATGAGGTGGAAAAAGAAATTGTAATAGAAAAGAATAAATTTGACTGCATGTTAGATCTGTTCCTTTGGCTTTAAACATTTGCTGTTTTCTAGGCTCAGACTTGGTAGCTCTGTACCTTTTGTAAAAGAAAGTTGCCTTTAGCCTGAAATATCCAGGAGAGCCTATTCTCCGGGCTCTGATCTTTCACGATGTTAACTCTTCTGCACTTATATAGAGATGGCAAGTTGCAAAATAGAGAATCAACTTTGATTTTTTTTGGAGGTTTTAGAGGGGCACCATGATTTGACCCACGTGGACAGCTGCAAGAACAAAGAATTCCAAGGAGAAACAATTCATACCGCAAGAAATTTGCAACAACCAACCACATCCCCGCCCCTTTTTAGTATAAAAGCGGACTGATTTCTGACTTGGGGGAGACGGTTCTCCAGCATGTCATTCTGCCATCTTCTGGGTCTGCCAGCTTTTCAAATAAAGTCACTATTCCTTGCTCCAACACCTCAATCTCCCAATTTATTGGCCTGTCATGCAGCAAGCAGTACGAGTTTCGACTTGGTAACAAGATGACTGCATTGGAGGTAGTATGTCTCCACTCTTTCCTCGTTTCCAATATGTAACATGCACATCATTTATGATCTAGTGCAAATAATTCATCAAAGACTACCACAAAAAGAAACTACACTCACCTAGCTATCAACACTGAAGTCACAACCTATCAATTTTATATGCTGTTTAACAACACAACTAAAAAACCTAACATAGGGAATTGATTCCACAGAAATAAAATTATTTCTACTCCTTCAAAACCTTTTTTTCTTTTCTATTTTATTTTGTTTTGCATATTGAAAAGAAAATAAAAGACAAATCATTTTATTTCAAGTATTTTGTTATAGCTACATAATTTAATTACTACAAAGAGATTTAAATTGCAATAAAAAATTGTTCATATGTTGTACAAAGATATATACACAATCAATGTGGATAAGGAAAGGAATGGACATTTACTAAAAATCCACTGCACATCCAGTCTTTTACAAGCATATCCTGGAATATAAACTCTATGATCCAGGGGTCCCCCACCTGCATTCTCACTGCTGAGTCCCTTAGTAATCTTCTACCAAGGCACCAGCATAGAACCACGCGATCAGTATTTTCTGTATAAATGAGGGAATTAGCTCATTCAATTCTAAAACAAAAACCCTAAAGTAAATACTGAACTGATTTACAGATAAAGAAATTTGGGCACAAAGTAGTACAGTTTCTTCCCCAAGTTCACAAAGCTAATAACTGGTAAAGGCAAGATTTGAACTCGTCTGTCTGATTCTAAAAACTAAGGTGGAAATCCCTTATGACTGGGGAGGGTCCAGCAGCACAGCCTATCACCCTATCTTTGTTCAGATCTAGCCTTAGACAGCCTGAGACAGCACCCCATTCCTATGGAACTTGAGGGCAAATGATAACAATAAGGATTTTATATCCAGTAGTTTCTTAGGTATCATTTATATAAACTGTCAGCAGGACAGCAGAAAAACTCTGGGAAATATGAGTGGGTCCAGACCTTTTTGCTGATTAGAAACTCAGTCTATCAGGACAGAGTGACCTTCCCATGAGAGGCCACACGGACCTAAACTAAAGGCAGCTGAGCAATGAAAACTAGCAAGACCCTGGAACTCAAGCAAGAAGGATCCCTGCCATCTCCCGCCCTGTTGCCTCTTCATCCACGTGGACACGAAGACAGAAGACCTAGGTTCTTGTCCAAGTTACACTATCATGAATTCTCACCCATAAAAAGTTACGACTCTATGCTGTCCTAAGTCCTTTCCAACTCAAATATGTTGACACCAATATCTCAGCAGAATGTCTATGTCTCCACATCCTCTCTTCTATAAGGAGAATAGTTCTATGGCCACAAAGCAGAAATCCAATTAAAAACACCATGCACTAAGCAAGGTGAAAATCTGCGTAAGAGACTTTGCTCTCACGCTCAGTGAATGAAAACTCAGAAAAATTGGTCCTTCTCCCTCAGCAAGTGGGAGGTAGGCTGATTGTGTGTGTGGGTGGGTGTGCGTGTGTGTGTGTAAATCAAATACAATGACGTCTGGGATCTGTACAGATTTTTTTTAAGTTACTGTCATTTCATGAGGATGAGACACCCTTTAAAGTAATTTGAATCTAGTGTTCCGAGAGAGTCTCAGGATCTTTTGGTGGAGGAGGGGAAAGGAAAGGAGGAAAGAAGTAAATGAAGCAAAGGAGTAAGAATACTGCAAGGGAAAGGCAAGACATTAATTTTGTTCCTACTTGCATCACAAACAAATTACGGACTGGCTTTGCCCCGATGTCCTGTCGAGCACTGAGTTGCAGATGAAGAGGTGACAGCCCATTTCTCACTGAGCTTGTGACTGTACGTGGCATCTTATAGAAACAAATCATTTATCCTGATCAAACACTCTAGCAGCAGGCCGTAATTCTCCTATTTTGAGAGACAAGAAAATAGGAGTTCAAAGAGGGTAGATAACTTGACAAAAGTCAGAGGACCAGTAAACAAGAGAGGATGAATTCAAACTCAGATCTGAATGCAGAGTCTGATCTTCCCACTCCCAGGACTGTAAAATCCTTAACACACAGACTCCCCAGCTCCCCTGCAGTGTTCCTGACACCAAGCATTTCCATGGTGATGGACTGCAGTTCTCACAGGCACAGTGCTCTGTGCAGCCAATGACCTTGATCAGACCTTGATCATCTACGTGCCACGCCCACCAGGCTTCACCATACAGGTAGGAAAGCTGGCTTTCAAGTGCATACAAAGCCACCCCTGGACTAACGTGGGCTCTTCTGGGGCTTCTCCAGCCTAAAGGCAGCCATGAAAGTGCTCAGAGTTTGTACATGAGCCACACTACCTCTCTCCATCTGTCTCCACACCTATACTTCTTAGCTATGACCATTTTGATAATATTGGAAACAAATTTTTAAAAACACAAAAGAAAGGATCCTCGAACAATTACTTAATACTTACAATTTTAAATGATTTGTTACAAAGTGAGTATTTACAAACCGAATCTGCCTTCCTAGGTGTCAGTTTAAACAGTTAAAAAATATAATAGCAAAAAATTCTCACTTACATAATTAACAAAAACATCAACAATAATCTGGTATAAACTCACAATTAATGCCCATGTTGTACATGGAGAAAACTACAGGACTGTACTGAGGGGTAAATAAGAGGTGTGAATGTAGAGACATCAACATATTGCATGGAGGAAAACAGTTTTGTAAATATGGAAGTTCTCCTAAAAATAATTCAAATCTTAATAAAAATCCCATGAATACACTTATCTGATTTTTTTTTAACTTGAACAATATATTTTAGAATTCTTCAGGAATAATAAAGTCATAATAATAGCCAAGAAAGTTTGGGATGGAAGAAAAGAACAAAAAAAAATCGCACTGTCAGATAATAATTAATTTTTACAATATTTAAGATATAGCGCTGGAGTAAGGAAGTAAGATTGACAGAAATAAAGCATGAGCTCAAAAAGAGACTCTAGTGTACATAAGTATTTTATACATGTGGGATTTCAAATCAAAGAGCAAAGTATGAATTCAATAATTGTCCTGGGACAATCAGAGAATCACCTGGAAAGAACAAATTCTATTCCTGTCATAATGACCACAAAAATAATTACAGATAGTGATGTAAATATTAAAATACTAATAACAGCAAATACAATTCTTTGCTCACATTAATTCAACTTCTCCTCACTATAACAAGTACTATTATCATCTCCATCTTAGACATTAAATAAACCTACATAAGAGATTTATACCATTATAAGAAAGTATTTCTAAGAATAATAACAAAGATAAAACACAAAAGGAAGACATTTACTATCTTAAGAATATTTTGAGCCACAACAAAAATAAACCTACTGAACAAAATGAAATGAAAGAAATGACAAGGAAAAACTCTGTGATAGATGTTGATGAAGACAAGGGATTAATGTTCATAACATACAAAGAGCTGTCACAAAGCAAAAAGAAGCTTCCTCACTTAAATTTGTGCAAAGGACAAAATGGATCATTCACTTTTCAAAAGTCAGATGGTTAATCAGTAAAAAATTCTCAATACCTCACTGGTCATCAAATGCAAACTAAAACAATGAAAAAGCATTTTGCTCATCTTATTGGTAAATATTTTTAAAAGATATTGTAGCTAGTGTCCATCTGTGGGAGAAAAAACTGTGAGCGACCTTTTTGGAGGATGACATGTCAATGGATATGTAAACTCTGAAAAACGTGTGTACACACTGATTCAACCCCACTTCTAGGAATCGTTTCGTTTAGAAAAAAAATCAGTTCAAATAGATATACTGTTTACACTGGTGGGAAGAAAAGCTGAAGTGAAATCATATCCAGCGATAGAGAATTGGTTACGTAAGTAATTCTACATTTCTCATTCCACACTGGAGAAGGAATTTCTAGTCACTTGAAAGTAGCCTGTGATGAAAGTAAATGTCACATCCAGGGACTAAATTTCCAGAAGACTTAACTAAAGGCATGCTCATACAAGATCACAGGAATGTCTGTTAAAGAAAGATGCCAGTCAAACATCCTTTCTGACAGTGGAAAATGGAGAAAAGTTAAGTGTCCACCATCAAGACAATAATGCGGTAAATCACGGTGAGCTGTGGGCACTGAGGGGGCCAGCGTTTCCCCGTGGCCCAGGGCCTTGTCCACATCACTCTCCCACCAAATGTGTCCTTGCACAAGAGACCACACCTGCACATCAGGAGACCACTCCACTCTATCTGAACGGACCGGGTGAGTCTGGAGTGGGAGGACGTCTATGATATACCCCTGAGTGAATAAAGCGAGCTGCAGAAAACATACAGTATGGCCTTATTTTTCAAAAAAGAATATATACACACATATACATAGATTTCTCATATGTATGTATGTATGGGTATATATATATGTCATAGGCATAAAGGTCATGAAATATATACACCACATTGGCAACAGCTTTTACACTCAGGAAATAAGGGGAAGGGAGGTAGGGCTCTTTCGGTACCACCACAGTTCTCTTTTCAGTATTTCAGTTAAGTACACTTGGAATTTAAAAGTTTATTTAAGCCCGAAGTAAAATGGACGATGCCTCCACAAGACATAATGCTATACTGGTCATTAAAAATCATGCCAGGGGAGATAGAATATTGTAGAAAAACATGTAATAAGCCGAATGGAAAATGGAGGTCTCCACACAGTAAACAGGCACACAGTGCTCACTGGTTTTTATGACAGAGCTGATACACACTGATGAAAAGAACAGAAAGTAGATGTTAAAGTGTTAATTATTATTTCTGACTAGTGGGACCTGGATAGCCGTTTTTGTCCCTTTTTTCAGACTTATTTCATTAAATATACATTATTTTTCATCTGAAAAAAGCATTTTTAGATGTGTAGTACCACACATTGGAGAATAATACACGAGTACTTACAGAAACAAATAACTAGGAGACACTGCAGCAGCGCCACACAATGTAGAACGGGCGATCCTGATTAACACCGCGCAGTTACATAAGGACCCACAAAGTGAGAGCACCTGCTGTAACAGGGCGCGGCACCCTTCTATTTGTCACCTGTGTCTTCAGGGCTGAGGCAGTTCTGAGCATGGCCAGTGTCAGTGTTGGTGTCTGGATGGATGCCACTGGATGTGAGGGCACCTGCAAGCCGAGAGGAAGAACAGAAATCATCCTCTACTTTTTCTGTCTTGTTTCTCTGTTACTTTTAAAGAGAGGCATAAATAAGATAAACTAAATCTTCCCTACTGAAATTTCAGTAATGAAACCGTTTTCAAAGTGTTCACAACTTATATTCTGACTATAACTGTCTTTTCAACAAAGCATCATATTTATTAAATGTTAATTAACACAGTTAATTAACTACCTGTTAAAACCTATTAAAGAACATGAAATGCACTACGTGAAAGCACCACGCCTGCAGTAACTACCTTAGCTGTCTTCACGGCAGTGCAGTCAGCCCCCACCATCCCGTAGCCCTGAGCTCCTGATGCTGGTAAGAGAACACGCTGCCGCCTCAGATGGAGAGAAACGGTGAAAGTGTTTTCTGAAATCTACAGCACTGACGAAACATAACTGACAAATCCCAGGCTCCTTTGAGGCTGTCATTTTATGTTTCTGACCAACAACCGTCAATGAGCAGAACCACCCCATTTCCGAGCCATGGGACTCACGTGGGAAGCAGTTTTGGAGAAATTTCCAGGTATAGAATGTAACCAACTATACATAGAACTCTGAAAAAATAAAAGATTCAATACCCTGATTTTGGAAGACACTCAAAATATTCTCCTAAGCCTTAGTAGCTGGAAAGGCTGGGCTTATCCTAAGCCACTTATTTATTTCACAGCCAGTGAGCATCTCCCACAAACCCTATTTCCCTGTGTCTGCTGGGGGCCTCAGGCACACTCTTGCTGTCGATCATATAAGTCACAGGGCAGACGCGTGTGTCTCACGCCTGCAACCCTAACACAGGCCCACCTCCTAGCCTCACAGTTTGAACTTAGCCCCATTTTCTAACCTGTTTATTTGGTATCTGTTCTTCTGTAAGCTGCCTGAAATGCTTTTTGGAACAAGTCAGAAGAATGAGTGGGTAGATAAATGGACAGATGGGCAGGTGAGAGATGGGCAGACCGAAAGAGAGACTCCAAGAAAAGGGGAACAAAGAAAATTTCCTGTGCAAAACCCTCTTCTAGTCAGGGAAGAAAACCACCAAGGAGAAGAGTGAAGAGGCAGGTAGGTTAGGACTGTTTCCTGGATTCCATGAAAAGTCACACCAAGAGATGAGAGGGTAGAACTATAAATAATAAAAGGAAAAAAGCACACATGCTTGAAAAATATATCTACAATATGTACTTTCTAAAGAATAGATTCAAATCAGTAGGGCCCAATACCAAAATCCTTAGGTATTTACAGAAATGAGAATCCCATCTCCAAACCACAAGGCATCCCTTTGGAGCACTGAGAGTCTACACGGGGCAGTCATAAAGCCATCACCGCAAAATTTATGCTATCCTGCACTTACGAGGAACGAGCAGTTGTGCACGCGTGACAGTTACACCCCACAGCACCTCTACGGGGGAGGGAAGCCTAGCGAGCCCCATCTCTGCAGGACAGAAAACCAGTCCTGGAGAGCCTAAGCCAACCTACCAGTTCTCCATCTCACAGGACTGGTCACTCCAGAGCAGGACTCGAACTCAGACACACGTCTGTAAGCACGATATTATCATGCATTGTGTGATTTTTGTGTGTATAATACATTTGTTTCTGGCATGAAAGGATATTTAATAAATAATTGATTGTCTTGTCTATCTCATTAGCTCACAATCAATCTTCATACTGTTGAATTGTACTCTTTTCCTCTGGAGAACAGAACGGAAAGAGCGGGGGTCAGAATGAGGTGGAGCTCCATTCTTTATCTGGTATCTCATCTCATCCAAGTCTCCAACCAGGGAGAAGGAGCCAATGTTCTCTTAATCTTTTAAAGAGAGGGCTCCACTGATGATGACTTACTCAACCCAAAAACCAAGGCTTGGGGAAGGGCACATGTAGCAACCAGAGCAGTATCAGATGTAGGAAAGTGAAAAGAGCTCACGGGAGGGCTCAGGGGGTCAGCCTGATTTAACTTCAATCGATAAAAAATACCACACTGTAAAAATACTAGCATGCAATAGATTTGTACTTTCTTGACAAGTTTCCACAGCCCACATGTAACATTATCGTGAACCAGTGAAAGGAAGAGTCTACAGATAGGGAAAATCAATGCCACAGGCAGGCTGAAACCCAGGCTGGAGTTTAGGAAGAGAAAGGGCATAGTTAAGAATTGGGGAAAGGCTGGAGGAAAAAATCACAAGGACTCTCAAGCATCATCCTACAATCATATAATCATTCATTCAAGAGAGAGTTACTGAGGTCTTATTTTGTGCAAGATTGTACACAAGGCAAAGCAAGAGCGCAGCGACCATGTTGGCAGCAACGGGAGGGGCTAAAATACACTTCTGATCCCGGTACCTTGCACACTTGTCCTCAGTATAAAGGCAAAGAAAAAAAGTAAAATAATATTCTGTAAACTCAAAGCATTGCTGAAAAAAAATTAAAGAAGACCTAAATACCTGGACAGACACTCCACGTACAATCCTGGATCAGAAGACAGTGCTCTTGGAATGGCAGTGCTCCCCAGAGTGATCCGTAAATTCTACATGGTCTCGATCACAATCCCAGCGGGCTCCTCTGCAAAAACTGATTAGCTGCTGTTATAATTCATATGGGAATTCGAGGGTCTCAGTAACCAAAACGAACTTGAAAAAGAAGAACAACATGAGAGGACTTGTAATTCTCAATTTGAAATTTTACAACTGTATCTCTAGGTGAGATTAGAGGCCATTTTTAAGTTAGTACTGTGTTTATCCTTATTTTCTAAATTCTCTAGAATGAATATAATTGTTATAATAAGGAAAATAAAAAGTAAGGTATCTTTTAAAACATGCACACCGATTCATTCATTGGAAAAAATGTATTTTAACTATAAAGATGTAAACAAATATCTAGTGAAAAAGGACTACTTAAAAACAAGAGTGCATTTACATTTTTAAGAAATTGAAAACTGAAAAGCACAAACACATCAAGTTTCTAGGGAGACAAATACAACATATTAACACTTATTTTCAAAAATTCTAATTGAACAATGAAAACTCAAGAAATGGAAAATCGCGATTGACAGCCAAATGCAAACACATGGAGAGCAAAGGCCTAGAAATCACAGTTCCTTTAACTCTGCTACTACCTCAGTAGGGGAGGAAATTCCTCACTGAGGAGACCGTGGAATCCCATGCATAAGACAGGATACACAGTACAAACTGCGCTAGAATCTGGGGTGACTTTCTTAGAAGAATTCTAAAGTTAGAACATTGCTGAAAAACTATAAATACACTGACAGACAGATTAAAACACACAGTCATATATATTATATAGAAACATATGAAGTCTGCTCCCATGTTACATAGAAATACAAACATATTTGTTCATTTATGGGCACTGATTACTTTTTCCCAGGTAGAATATTTCAACTAAAACAAATAATCAATAATACACCCCTCTTGTCAAATCTAGTTGATAAGTTACTCTGCTATGTAATCATAATATGCCTAAGATAGATCTAAAATAAGTGAAAAAGATCTTTGTATGGTTTCTTGAACTCTTCTCAACATTCCAAACTTAATTTTAAAATAGATCTGAGCAGTATTTCTATATTATTTTTTCCCTCGTGAAATGACCAATACAGTCTGTTGTCAAAATTCTGTCCTTACAATGATTCACGAACACCGTATCCTCACAAAACTGCTGGACAGCAAGTCACTATCCAGACACTGTGACCAAACAAACGAAACACAAGGAAGACAGTGACCCTATTCTGGAGGGCTTACCGTCTGCGTCAACACCGGGGTTTTAATTTGATTGGTTTGATTGGGTAGCAAAATAAAATCAATCAATTATTTTCTTCTCTGAGCATTCTGTAAGTCATGACTCTTTTCAGTGTCATGAGCAGGAAAGACTTAAGCATGACTTGATTAGGTCAAATAGCAACAATCATCACCGGAGAGTGTGTAATAAAGAAGTTAACTGATAGCAATTCTTCTGCCTACATGAGACCTAAAATAAACCTACACTGATATCCGAAAGGAAAATGAGGAGATGAGGTTCCCAATGAGAAAACAAACAAACAAGAAACCAAAAAATGAAAGACTTTTTCATTAACGATTCCAGGCAGTAGTGGAGCATGGTGGTGAAGAGCACAGATGCTTGGGGACAATCATGAGGCTCTGAACTCCCACAGCACTGGGTAGCTTTGACACTCATAACTCAGTGAAATTTTCTGCATCTCAGCCTCCTATCCATAGACTGGGTATAACAACAGCACCCGTCTCCTAGGACGGTTCTAGAAATTAAGATATTTTATATGTAAATTTTAAATAAAATACCTCAGATTTTAAATATTGCCCCAAAAGCACAAGGAAAAAAGAAAACAGAGATAAATTTGAGTTCATCAAATTTAAAACTTTGCTTCAAAGGAAACCATCCAGAAATTGAAAAAAACAACACTCAGGAGAAAATATTTTCAAATAATTTATCTGATTAGGAATTTGTATCTCCAAATAAAAAATAGCTACTACAATTCAACAAAAAAGACAACTAAATTAAAATTGAATAAATGATCCGAAACGGTATTTTTAAAAGAAAATATACAAATGGCCAATAAGCACAATGAAACGATGTTCAAAATCATTAGCTGTAAGGGAAATCATGTCAAAACTACTAGGAGAAACCGCTTCACACTCACTACATTAGGTTATAATTAAAAAAAGAATAACAAGAACTAATGAGGACACACAGGAATCAGAGATAGCAGCCCTTGCTGGTGAGATGTAACGCTGTGTGGCTACTTTGGAAAACAGCCTGGCAGGACCTCAGAGAGTTGAACAGTTGGTTTCTGAATGACCCAGCAATTCTACTCTGTGGGCACACACGTAAGAGAACTGAAAACAAATGTCCACATAAAAACTCCTACAGGAATGTTCACGGTGCCATTATTCATCACAGCCAAAAAGAAGAAACAACCAAAATGCCTATCACCTGATGAATGGGTAAACAGGGGCCCAGCCATACAGTGGAATATTATTCAGCAATAGCAAAGCATGGAGTACTGACTCAGGCAACAACATGGACAAACATTGAAAACGTTACTCAGTTTGAAAGAAGTCAGTCACAATAGACGGTTCCATTTACATGAATTGACTCGATTTACATGAAATGTCCAGCACAGGCAAATCCACAGAGAGAGAAGAGTGGCTCCCTGGGGCTGGGGGAGGATGGGGAAGATGGGAATGAGTGCTTATGCATATGGGGTTTCCTGTTAGGAGGATGAAAATATTCTAAGATTGACTGGGATGCACAATTCTTGGCATAGAGTAAAAACCGGTGTAAATATTAATGGGTGAATTGTATTAAAACTGTTAAGAACAAAAGCACCTCGGGCCATTACCTTCCCATAGTAGATGCAAATTGCTAACTTTTATTACAGGAAGAAGAAACTGCCCTCAGCATGAAAGCAGGAGATCAGCAAATGTGAGTTAACCGAAATTGGACAAGAGCAGTTCACTTGAAACAGTTGCTGAGTGTATACGAAATATTCAGAATGAAGAAAATCAGTTTGACATCAAGATGAAGCATTCTGCTTCAAATGCAGATCAAGGATTCGGCAAGCCCACCTGCTAGAAATAACCAGAGAAGAAACCTGGTTCTTAAAACAAGCACCACATCCAACAAGGAAATGGTGGTGAGGAAAGCAGTCAGCCAAAAAACTGGAACAGTTGGCTACAAATAATTTCTCCACTGAAATTTCAAAAATAAAATGAAAGTGATGCAATGCTGCGCTGCCCTCACGTGAATGGGCTTCCTCCGGTGCTCGACAGTTCTGTAACCCCGAATGAGAGACTCAGGAGAATCAGCATGGCCCCTGGGAGTCCCCAGGTGACTGCCCACCAGCACGCTGACCACCATCACATCTGCCAGGGTTGAAATGCAGAGAAGAGACCAACTTCTGAAAGGCACAGGAAATGTTGGCAAGGGAAAAAATGGCTGCAGTCAGTCCTGGGACAGAGGCCCTGACAGCAGAGGCCAGAAGGCTGCAGGTGAACTGGAGTGGCCCTGGGGAAGGAAGGGACCACAAGGGAGCAGATCTCAATTCTCTTCTCTCTCTCCCTTGGGTAGGAGAGATAAAGCCTGCATCATTCTCACCTGGAATTGTGGGTTATGGCTGGCAGAAGTCGTACCGACACGGAATGATTATTCAAGACTCTGTGGGAAAAGTCCAGAAAAAGAGAAGGAGTAGGGAGCCAACTCCACGAGCCTCTCAAATGCTCCTATATTTACTGTGTATAACGAAAGGAAAAAGTCATTAACAGTTGTGTGATAGTAAGTAGGAACTTGAGGAAAGACGGGAGGAGACAGAGATTGTAGAATCCACAATGAGTACAAAGGCTTAGTGTATCTTTAGGGAAGTCATGGGGTGAGGGGAATAAGATACATTCTTTAGATATGTGAATTACAAAGCAGACCACGAGACGAGCCAGGTCCTTGTTTTGGGGATAATAGACTATCTAAAAGCACACAATCCCAGCTTTTATAGCTGAGGGCCTGGGTCCTTGCTTTGAAATGAGCAGAGTGCTATCTAAAGCATCAACAATGCAAGCAAAGCATTGTCTCTGCTTTTTAAGGCAAGGAGACAGGAGTGAGGATGCACAGGCTCCTGCTTGCAAAGCAGTTACTAAGCACACATTTTTCTTCTGAACATTGACAGGCGGCTGGGATCTGTTACAATTTGCTAACCTAATCTTGGGCTCCCACATGTAACCATTATGGAACCATTATGGAGGACACCCTAGGATAACAAATCCTAGCCCTGGGTCTTTTCCTGCCACCTTCAGACACTCTAGCAGGATCTAGACACATCCCTGACTAACGATCCCACAGAACCACCCAGACTCTTAACTCCTGGCGCTTGAAACTTAATTTTAGCTCTACACTACTTAACAAAGAATAGTTTCAGAAATAGAAGATATTACATTCTTTTATATCTCATCATATGAAGTAATTTTTCTGATTGCTCTAAGCTGCTTCTAATTGGCAAAGCACCTAATTCTGCAGGTGAATTCAGTACTTTCCATTGGGCATAACTTGCCAGTTTGGGCTCGCTGAATTCTATTGGTCAAATACTGATACACTTAATTGATTTCATTGTTCATCAGTTTCAGCCGGGAGGAGAGGGAGTGTCACTCTGTTCCTCAGCCCACCCTCAACTCTTTTCTCATCAGCAACTCAGGCCTCCTGAAAATAAAACAAAGAATTTGTTTCCCTTCTACGCTTTCCACAAACCCAACAGGAAACATCAGCCTGGAGAAAGAATTCAACAAAAATGTTCAAACAAAAATCTATAAAACCTGAAGCAACTCCATCTCTGAATCATGATACACAATGACATGAAAGTAAGAGTGTCAAGCACAAAGCATGCGTGAGCCTGACCACCTCATTTCTATTCTTCAAAGGAAGGAAGGTTTTCATATTTTTTATTATCACTCTTTCTCATTGCTTCTGATTAAGCCAAAAATTAGTTTATGAAATAATTAAGCACTGCAATAACAGATTTTTGTTGTATCAATTATAGAAGGCATTCAGAGGGGATAGGAAAACCCACCTTTGTAAAAAATGTAAAATTCCTTCCCCTGTTAAAAACACGTATACAAAATGCAACAGAGAATTCAAATTCTTGCGGAGAGGAGCAAAGCCACAGAATCAAAGCAAAGTCATTACTATGAGTCAATTCAAAATTCACTAGACAAGCATGCTCAAAGCATTCAAAGAATTTTAAAGGCACACTGCAAACCATTCACTTAATGATCTGCAGGCTAGAGGAAGAATTTCCCTCTTTAACAGACAACATAAATCAAAAGGGTGCCCCTCCAAACAAAGACAAAAGATCAATCAGGTTTTTAACAGTTCTGATAAATCAGCATGTTCTAAAGAACAAAATTCAGAAATTTTAAACATTCATTCAAACCACAATGAAACAAGCACTTAAAAAAAAAGAAAAAAACCCCAAAGAAACTAAGCACATTGATCATGCACTTGGATCAATGAGAACGTCTTTTACCCTTCGAAGAAAGAACAGGCTATAGCCTTTTACTTGAAAATTAACACTACTTTAAAGATAACTCCTAAAACGGATTTCATCATTCATGTTGCCTTGAAAACTCTGAGGCACTTGTATCTGATCAGAAAAGCAATTCTGAGTAATAGTATGTTACAATTCAGCGCCAGTTTGCTTTAGAAGAAAAAAGAAAAGCTACTGTTCCTCAAATCCTGCACAGACTGAGAAGTGCCTCCCGGCCTCTTTCTCCTCCCGTTTTCTAAGCTCATGCTCCCCAACACTTCTGAAACAAGTATGACAACCTCTTATTTCCAAAATGCCAAATGACAAAAGAATATCAATTTATTTGTGTAAATATATGCCTACATCTTGAACTGGAGGAGGAAGGTATCAGAGGGCTACATGGAACTTATTTCTACCTTCCTGAAATCACACACAAACACGTTCACACAGACACAAACACATACACACTGAATTACTGAGCACTTCACAAGCTTAGGAATTCCAACTTCTAGAAGATAACTTTGCAGTTAGTTTAAAATACAAAACTGTCAAGTTTTGAAAGACTTGATCATCTGCTAAATCATCCAAATATCAACGAGACCCAATTTGCCTTCTCTGTAGAATGTAATTTCCCATGATGTCAAAGCAGACCCTAAGAAGTACTGGATCCAAGACTCGTGTTTATCACTAGCTATTATCGTTTTTAAACAAGTAAACAGATTCAGAAATGTATGTCCCAACATTTATTCTTATTGAAATAGCATATGTATTCAATTGTCTATACAGAAAATAGGTCCCATGATGGTGTTTAAGAGCTATTTTGTGTATTGCAATATTTATTTTTAAGTGAAGACAAGGAGGGTGGGTATTACTCAGTTGTAGAGCACTTGCTTACCATGCACAATGTGCTGGCTTCAATCCCCAGTAATCCCCCCCCCCCAAAAAGTGCTTATTTAAAAATAAGAAAAAAGTTATAAAAAAATGCAGACTAAAAACCACTGCAATGTAGAAGCCAGAACTATAAAAAAAACATGTGTTTCTATCAAATACTGACTATATGTCAAACACAGGGACAACCACAAATCACCCCTGACAACCATCAAGTGTGGTTCTCAGCAACCCTTCTAAGTAGACACGGATGAGAAGCCCAGCACTGCGGATGAGGAGACGGAGCTCGGAGGAGCCGGGGACGCTGACCGTCCTGCTCCCCGTGACACCACGTCAGCCCAGGACAATTGCTGACAGAGCTGCAGTGAGGGGACATGCAGCTGCGTGGAAACTTCGGGAGCTGGGAGTCCCAGAAAACACGAAAAATTGTTCAGTGAAAAACCAGCTCAAATATATTACACTGTGTCACATTCTTTAAACAGGGAACATGACTGAGACATTTTTGATGCCTCCGTGTCCTTTATGCCATCATCAGTTATTTGCCCTCACAGCATGAACAGTGATGATCTGGACCCCATATGAAGTGCACTCAGATGGCAGAGCTTTTAAAGCTGTTTTATGAAGTTTGTAAGACTGTCTATGCCTCACACAGGCGGTCATCCATCACTTCTCACCGGTGTGGACGTACCACCTGAAATCACTCCTTTCTTCTTTTTAAAATCCCTTCATCTAATCCAGACTTTTCAACAGCAAAGAATCAGCTCAACCACAGACAGTGAACAGCTTTTCACCAAATGGACTCGAACAGCCCATCGGACTACCTGGAAGCCCTTTTCTTTTATTAAACCCACTTCCAGGTACTTCATCATTTTCTGATTGGTGGACTTGGCGGCTGACTGGCCTACTCAGAGAGCTCCCAGCCTCACATCCGGGGATGGGAGAGGGCCCTGCTCTTGGGAGAAATCAGTGAGGAAGGCGGACATCCTCCAGTCAGGACTGCACGTGTAGAAGTGCCACAACGTGCTCAGAAATTATACCGTCAGCACCCCTGGGCTCCCATGGACTGGTTTCACATTAACCAAACTCACGAGACACTGATGCAAGAAAACCAGAAACTTAACTTATTAATGTAACAGAATATGTGAAACTATGAACCAGACTGAAATATCAGAGTTCAACCATGAGTACAGTTTCTCCTCCACGGCCTAATCCCGGGCAGGCAGTAACATGGCAAACATGGACAGAAGCAGAGCAGGAAGGGTTTCTAGATTAACTCAATGGACTAAATTTCTGTTATACCAACAGATCTACTGCCTGGAAAACAATTAACGCTAATCACGGTGCACTCTTCGTGGACAGTGGCTGAGACACGACTGTGAGCACCTGTGTAACTCTCCTTTCCCTGTCCTTATTGGGCAAACTGATGCACAGAGGTACAGAGATCCAGGGATGCAGATACCTATAAACACCAAAAGCCCATTTCTGGGAGCCTCAAAACCAGACAGCCAGGGTTTAAATACCAGCTCTGCCACTTACTAGCTCTGTGACCTTGGCCAACTTACCCTCTGTGTGCCTCAGTTTCCACACTGTAAAACTGGGATAAAAATCAAACATTCCTTACTCGATTGTTGAGAAGATTGAAGGATTCATTTCTGTAAAACTCTCAGAAAAGAATGTAGCACATTATTGGTGCTCAACAAATGTCAACTTAATATTAAAGTGATTTAAAAGTCTCCTTTCTAATCATCTTCTGTGTTTCCTGGCTAGACTAAGTCCCAAAGAAAATCCTTATTTCTCCTTTTATAAACTCTTGGGGAGCACCCTTCTGTTCCATACCACCACCTGTTTAAATTGAGGGAGGGGATGCCTCCTCCCCACTCCTCTTGGCCACGGAGAGTGCTTCTCCACACCACAGACCCATGGCCCACAGCTAGCCTTTATCACACTAACAGAGTGGGGTGTGAGTCCGGAGAGACAAGCAGGGAATGTGAAACCGTTCCTTTCCTTCCAGTGCTGGCCACACTTGGGAAGCACCCTGGATGCTCAGCTCCATGGCAGGACAGCCCTGTGCATGATGGGGCAGGTCCTCTCAAGGGAAGGCTCGCTGTGGCCCAGTGTTACCTGGGACAGGGTGAGTCTCTACTTCTGGGACACAGTATAATGACACGCATTTTCCCACAGCCCTGAAGTTCATGGAGAACGTGGCTTCATCAGTAAAAATGAAGACATATATCGCCTGCTTACTCTTTTCTTTCATCTCTCAGTTGGCTGCTGGAGACAACATGTGTATAAGTATTTGATCCCATTAAGCCCCAACATATTTGAAGTAACAAAAAATTCTGTGGCTTAACGTTGGTTCAGGGCGACTGTGTAAAAGTTCTGACTTTGCTGATGCTAAATTATGGGTATAGGAACTATCGAACCTCCTCAAATATCTTTCATCATAAAACCAGCTTTCCTTATTTTCCTGTTTCTTAGTAATTGCCAAAGACTATCAAAAGATGGCTTCTCACAAAACAGTAGCTAAAGTTTATGAGCCCTCTTGACATACCCACTGTGGTAAACACTTTACATAATTTCTAATTCTCACAATTCTACAAAGCAGATATGAGCATCCCCATCTCACAGACGAGGTAAATCTCAGAACGAACTGACTTAGGCTCACGTGGCTCAGTGGCAGCGTGTGCACGCAAACCCAAGTCAAAAAACTACACCCCTTCCTATATGTACCAAATCTCCTACCACTAATTAACACACAGCAGCGGGGTCAATACTCAGGGAACCCAGTACAATGTTCAGCTTTAAGGTGCTCCAGAGCCCGCTTCTAGCTGTTTTAAAATTTCCCGGCTCACTGGTTTCTAGCACTGGAAGAAAAGTCCGATTTTGCCATTGTTTGCACAGCAAGTCTGAGATGTTCACAGCGAGATGACAGAATAAAACTAAGATATAAGCAGAACAATTTTTACAGGTAGACAGACATAATGTAGACTGTGCTATTCTGAAGCATTAAGCAAAGAAATCAAAATAAAACAACGTTGTTTAAGCTTTCTTTAACAAATAGGAAAATTAAGAAGGTAAGAAGGTGCAACAAGCGCCACCTATGGCTAAAAAGACCTTCCAGGTTGCCGGGAAACATGCAACACAAAATTGCCTGTAGGATTAGAAACGAGAATCAGATAACTAAAAGCTTCTGTAGCACATACTTCACTTTGTTTCAGGGTAAGGGAGGGGTATTCAATATTTAATCTGATATTGCTAATACTCCTGAATATAAACAAAAGACATAGGCTTATGGAAACTCATCTTAGAGGAGGAAAGAAACCAGTCCAGCCTCTTCAGTTTATAGGAGGGGAGACTGAGACCTGGGATATGTCCTCCTGGCAATCGGCAGCAAAGCTCTCCTAGGCCTCATGTCTTGCACTGTAGCAAATACCAACAGATCTTTACTAGGCCTATATTCATAAAAGTAACGTCTGTATTTTTCCAACAGTAGGTAATCTAAGTATCTTGCAAAATACTTCTCAAAGAGCCAGGAAATCGTAAAAGTTTGTTGAAATACAAAAACATTTATTTACATATTAAAAGAGCATGAGATTTATTCTATTAAAAAAGTTACATGTCAAATCAATGTTTTGATATTTTAAACCTGTTAAAAGTGCAAGAAAAAAAATCAAAATTTTCTTTAATCACAAAAGAGAGAAGATTATTCCCTGAAAATGATAAATGTGAATTTTTTTAAACTTAATGGATCTGGTCAGAATCCACGAATTTAAATGTCTGAGTGGATGTTACACGGTAACATGAATTCTGAGTTGTAACAATACACATTCTGTGTAAATAATCTTCAAGGTCGTCTGCTTAAGGCAATTTAAATAATCCCTGTCTCAATAGAATGATACAGATTTCATTAAATCTTCATAGTGCACTAAAAAAAATAAATGAATCCTTGTTACTTTAAGCCATATTCATATATATCATATATATACATATTGAATATGGATCAGAAATAAGCCACCCCCTTTAGTATTCAGAGTTGATCCTTCTAAAATACCTGTCATTGTGACAGCACATTTTTATTAAGCACCTTTTGGGTGCTTTGTATACAAGGCGTCTAAATCTCACAGACAAGGAAAACGATATTACTCAAATTTCACATATGAGGAAATGTACTTAAGCCATAAAAACAACTTACCTATTCATCATCAGGAAAGAAAAGAGTAATGATTTTACTTACAATATTCACTGACAATCTTTTCTTCCATACTAAGACTACATAAAACCAATTCAGTCTTTCTAAGTATTTCTGTCAATAAGGGCCACTAGAGAAAAGCAAGTAACATCACTAGCAATGGTTGGACTTTCAAAGCCCACTTCTCTTTTGCACTATAATTATTTTTAATGTTTTGTTTGTAGTGCTCACAGAGCACTAAAATTAAAAAAAAATTAACTTTTTAAGTCATTACATGAGAATAAAACTTTTGTAAAAATGTACAATTTTAATTTATGCCACTCTGTCTCACATTCTCACTGGTGTCTCTCCTTTGAAGTCCTCATCAGGCTGAGATCACTAAAATTGGCCATTTATGGAGTCACAGGAGTTCGGGAAACCACTCAACGGGAGGCTGATTAGAGGAGCAATTAAAAATGCATTCTGTGCAGCCAGGGTTCCAGCACTGAGCAAGCCACTGCCAGCTGTGTGTAATTTGGGACAAGGTGCTCCATCTCTCAATCCCTCAGCTGCAAAAAAGGAGACACTGATACCTACCCTCAAACACCTGCTATGAAGTAAAACATGAGGAAAGCATTTTAGCCTTAGGCAGGTGTCCATTCAGAGCGAGTTTGGTCATTATGATGATGAGGATGGGTGTTAATAAATTAAGCTAGACCAGAAAGTAGAAATCACCATAAAGGAGAAACATTTAAATCAATGAGCATTTTCTTTTGGATGGATTGCAGAATATTCTATTGATTTTTTTAATAAACCAAGATTTGTCCATTAATAATAGATATACAGGTTCATGGACAAGTCTCCAGAAAAAGAATTAGAGGCCTCTAACCTCTGAATACTAAGAAAGTAAAGTTTAAAAAGAATTCTGGGGGAGATTATACCTCATTTGGGAGAGTATGTGCTTAGCATGTATGCGGCCCTCAGTTCAGTCCCCAGTAACTCCATTTAAAAACTTTTTATTTAAGAAATGGAGAATTAAAGCAAACAGATGGAGGAATGCAGAATTGTTTTAGAGACTCAACTCAGAATTCTGATGGGGAATAAAACATCCATTTCTCAGAGGAAATCTTGAAAACTATGTAAACTGGATCTGAGATGTCTAGTCTTTTAAAATTATTGAAGAATTCATATTACCAAGTCTTAAAACTACCTGATAACCCACAGTGGTGATAGTGATCATAACAGCTGCCAACACGGATCGAGCTCCGGCTAGGAATGCTCTGTTCTGACATCTCTGCCCCTGAGGCCTCACCAGGCTGAGAGCACTAACTTCGGACATTCATGAGCATCTCGTGTAAGTCCTCAATTTGTGCTTCTCACTCCCCCCTCACCAGGCCCTCTGAGGGAAGCACTGTTATCATCTTCCCCACCCGCAGTTAAGGCCACTAAGGCACAGAGACTAAACCCGATCCAGGTCAGACTGCCATTAAAGGACGTGTGTATTTCTGCTGTTTTACTTTTTACAAAGGAATCTGAGATATCAATTTAAGGGAGACTGTTAAATAATAAAGTCTGTCTGGTCTCCACCTCAAAGAGCACATAATATAGATTCCTGATGTAGGATGAGGCTGCCGCCACAAACTGACTCAGCTTGAAATTAATATCCAAGATGAAGCAGCGAATACACGTAAACATTCACGATTGTCAACTCTACTCACGGGTCTGGGCCCTTCACTGCCTGAACGGCGGTGAAATCCCCACCCCTGTCAGGGAGGGAAGAGCGGCTCTTCCAGGTCGCACCCAGGCTTCACGGGCTGTTTCCCCTCACAGACTGTCGTCAACGATTAAAAAGCTCTCAAGATTTTTACACCATGCAAAACTGAAAGACATTTCTGCAGATGGAGCACTTTCTCAGGCTTAAACAATTTTTGCCTACACTCAGCAAGGGGGAGAATAGAAACATGACTCTGCAAAGTCTCTGAGCCTCACCACTCACGGGAGTAGAACTGCCTCAGCACAAGATGACTGTTCACATTGCAGGGTGAGAACAAAATAAAGCCGCCCCAACCACAGGCACTCCCAGAGACAGCGCTCAGCAGTCTTCTGCACACTCACGGTTGTGCAGCCCTCACCACCATCTATTTCCAGAACACTCCATCATCCCAGAAGAAACCCCCTGTCACTATCAGTCATTCCCTAATCCCCCTCCACCCAGCCCCTTGCAACCATCACCTGCTCTCTGCCTCTGCATTTGCCTATTCTGCGCATTTCAGATCACTGAAGTCAACAATATGTGGCCGTTTATGTCTGGTTCCTTTCACTTAACGTGCTATTATCAAGGCTTTTCCATGTTGAAGTGGTATCAGCATCTCTCTCTTTTTTTTTTTTTTAAAACTTTAGTTTATTAAAAGGTGGTAAGTACTATCAAAAAGAGTAGAGTGGAGCATAAGGAGTGGGGATTCAAAGGGAAAAGGGTGGGTTGAGCAGTCAGGGTGGACTTCCCAGAACAGGTGGCCTTTTTCATCTTCCCCTTTATTTTTTTTCCTTTTTATTCACCCTTACGTATGAATAATGGAGATACTACATTCAGTTCATCCATTCAGCAGCTATGTATGGACGACATCCAGAAGAATGGGTGTAAGAGGTGACTAGCAGGGATGGCATTTAAGCAAAGGGCAAGATGTGCTTTAAAATAAAAAGCCAACAAACAGAGGCACAAGGAAATTCAGTCCGTTTCTGAGCAAAGTGCATGCTTGCTTCGGCAGGACTACCGTGCAGGGCTGGGGAGGATATTGGCAGGAATCACGGGGAGGGAGTCACCTAAGAAGACTCCCCACAGAAATCAGCTCAGCCAATTCTACACCCTCATGTTTCTAGGCTTCTCTTATTTCATGTAATAGCACTTTAACTACACATCTGATCATGTGCATCAGACCAACTTACCTTGAAGCCACAGAAAATCATTCACTGACCGGAGCAGATCCAGGACAAAACTGTGATGGACCAGGGAGTACTGCAGCATCCCAGCCTGCAGGCACAAACCCCACATGTGCCTTGATGATGTCCAGAAAGTAAAATGCATGGAAATATCTCACTGCTGGTGCACAACATCTGCCCCCAAATTGCCCCAAAATCATGCTGGTAAAGCACTACTCAACCCTCTCACTACAAAAAAATAAAAAATGCTAAGAAGGCAAATTTAGGCTCTGCCATTGAAAACCAGCAACCATCAATGCCAGTATCTGAGCTGGAATGCTCCTGACTTCAAAAACCACTGCGGACTTATTTTTCAAACGGGAAAGCATATATTTATTCCACGTAGATGATATTACAGTAGGATTTTTATTTTCGAAACTTCCAGTTCAAAATTAGCACAAGAAAGATTATGTTTCAGCTTTTAAAAAACTCAATTATCTTCCACTTTCTTAATTTTGAACCTATTATTATTTTATAAATGGAGCAATGCTTCATATTATAAACCAAGTGTTTGGCTTCTGCAAACAAAACCTTTATGACCTCACTATTTCAGAGCAAACTTTAATGATGTTTTGAGAGGTGGGGCCTGGGGCGCTCACTAACAGCCCTTTAAATACTGACAAGGATGTGCTATTAAGTAATGCAAAGGCACTAAGTCCACATTAACTAGGAAACCAAAGAAACTACACCAAAGCCTTACTTTATCATTTTTAAATATTCCTATTGTTTGAATATTAAAGTTCTTAAAAGATATGATTTTTTTGAGAAAGACAACAGCTGTATTAAATTTCCTCTCACCAAGAAAGCAATCTTTATCAAGAGTAAAAACCCCTATGGAAATTCAAAAGACAGGACGTTTCTAGCTAAGTGAACATGCAGATATGAACACAAACATAAATCCTATCAGATCTCACTCGAACCAGCTCAACAAAGTCCTGGGCTACCCTGGAACTTAGCTCTTCTCTTCCAAATGTTGGCTGAGCTAACATCATCACACAAGGCAGGGAAGAAGAGAAGAGGAAAGTCCACCTGGCGGCCTCCATCTGTTTTCTTCAAGCCAAAAGGCGCCGCAAGGGCGGCCCAGCTAACAAGCCCTCCCCATAAGGAAATCCGGCATCCACACTGCCCCTGCCGTCCCCAAGCAGCCCCGATGCCCCTCTCCCACTTGTGGCCTCCCAGCCTGTGAATGGTCTTCTAATGTCACTCCCCAGTTGGTGGCACCCTCCCCCTCTTCCCCGCTACACACAAACACACACACACACACACACACACACACACACACACACGCGCGCGCGGAGCCAAGGCAGCCTTCCCAAAGCATAAATTTGATTACATCACCCCACTTCAAACCCTTCAGAGGCTCCCTGGTAGAGTTCTAGCCCCACCCCCGACCCTGCTCACCAAGCCTCACCTCAGTACCCAGGTCCCCAGTGACCTCAGTGGCCCCCTGATCTGCTCCTACTTCCCACTTGCCTCCAGGCTCATTTTGACTGTTTCTCAAGGAAGCCTTCCCTCCCTCCAACCTCCGCAATTTATTCCTCTGTTCCTAGAACATTCTAGGCTAAGTCAACTCCTGACACTGCTAAGCTCCCAAGGAGCATTTTGCTTACTAATGTGGGTCCAACCTCTCTCCCCTAGACACTCAGAAGTGTGTGTGTTATGAATAAATGAATGATGGGGTGGGTCTCAAAGGGACAGCCAGACCTGCTCTCGCCCGTCCCGACCTTTCTTACTGTAGAATATCAGAAGCAAAACCAGAAGTACCTTTCCTGAGGGTCACTTCCTGCTGACACCCTTCACTGCCTCCTGTGTCAGTTCTAGTAAAACCCAAGCTCTTCGAAAGCCCTCCACCCCAGGCCCTCTCCAGTGTCCTCCCCAGCAGGGGCACCCACAACCCTGGACCACACATGGCACTCTCCCCGATTCCCCACCGCACAAGCCTCCAGGCCTCTACCCGGGCTGCTCTGCCACATGAGCCACAGTCTTCATGCTTTCTACTGGCTGACCCTTACTCTGTCTTCACAACTGAATGTAGAGCCCATTTCTTCCAGGAAGTCCTCTCTGATAATATCCTTTAGGTCTTGGCAGGTCTCCCTCTGTAGCAGCACTGCATGGTGACCAACTGGGTGTTTGCTTGCTCCGTTGGGACCACGACCTATTGGGGGCCACGTGGGAAGGAGTGAGAGATTACAAGAGGGGTGGGAGAAGCAAAAAGCAAAAATCACAGCTGAAGTCCCAAATTCAAGGATTCTTTCTCAGAAAAAGAATAAAATATTTCACACGAGTGCAATTTGGCTACTATTTTTGTGGCTTGCGGAAAGCAAGGGCTTGGTGTTCTAGTCCAAAACCCGGGTTACATGCAAAGAAATGTATATATTCATATCCAAAGGAAACCAGAGCTGCTCAACAACAGTTTGCAGTCAGAATTGAAAGGAATTTTGATAAAGGCAATGTCTCTCTCTCTTCTTTCTTTTCTGGCATCATATAATTTTAGAAGAATTTGCGTGACTAAGAGATGGCTACAGCCAGTGATTCTGCACTGGAGAGTTTGAGCTGAGGAAGCCCAGATTACATTCACTGTGTAAATGCAATCACACCAACAAACTGACAAATTCCCTTGTGGAGGAGCTGATGTTCCAAAGCAGGCAAACTTATGCAGTAAGAAAACTCTAAATAAAAAGTAAGAAATTCAATGTTCTGTACTCAATTTCATTAGCTATATGGGCCATTACCTGATAGTATATCTTGTCTAATGAAACCCAAAAATAAATTGTGAACGTTGATTTTCTTCATCTGACTGTTTTATGGTAAATTTGGATATCAAACCCACAATCCATACGGACAGCTCAGGCCTATGCTGCAGCACAGCTACATCCCGTAGAAGAAAGTCTATCAAGGGAGAACTGGAGAGTTTCCCTTCAGAAGCTGCTAAGTCTGGTTTTGCACCTGTACATCATTTGCAACCACTTCATCGTCAAAGGAGTAAGACCTTACCTCTGTGGTGCGTAAAGCACTGCGGTGCTTCAGAACAATCAAAGAACACTGAGCTGTGTGAATCAGTCCTGAGGCACTTAAATCGTACTTTTTCGGAAAGGCCCCAAAACTGACCCACTTCACCATTTCACGTACACCAGGGAGGTACCGGAATTAGTAGAGAAAACACGCCCTTGAAGTCTGACAAGACCCTGCTTGAATCCTGTTACAGTATTTACTACCCTCTAAACGGACCAATAACTTAACCCCTCTGAGAAGGCTTGCCAATCCGCAAAAGGGGGCTGCCACCGCCCACCTGGGAGGCATGGATGTGAATGCAACACGCAAGTAGGGCGGCCGACTGGTACCTGACACGGGGCCTGGCTAGTTTCCCTCCGCTGCCCTTGTCCCCCTTTAAACTTGTGCTGCTTCCCCGGTACCAAACGCCCGGAATAGACTGCCCGAATATTCTGTGTATCCCAGGATACATGCCTTACCGTTAGGAGGCCAGAAAAACAACTGCCTTCTCCCCAGTCACTATCAATATTCTTAAGATTCTGGATTTTTTTAACCTCTATTTTGCAGGGAGACTATTCCAGAATTTTTCAAGCACCATTCTCCAGGTTGGCTCCCCTCCCAGCGCCCATCCCTTCTCACCTCAGATCCTCTGTCTGCCTTCTGTTCATTGGAAAGCGAGTCAGGAAGAGCGGGAACTCCCTAGGCCTCCTTCCCTCCCTGATATGTTAGTGTGACTACCTTCAACACACACCCAACTCCAACTCCAGCTTCTGAGGAGTCTACCCTCCCGGACCCTGCAGACTCTGCAACTTCCCAAGACACACATGTGGCCACAACCCTCCCTTCAGATTTCTTCCTGGCTGGCCCTGCCCACCACCCGGCCCCTTAAGGATAAATGACATTGCCCTGAAAATCCTAAACGCCGCTGACTGACACACCAAAGCTGCATGGTCTGGGCTTTCCTCCAACCCAGGCACAGACCTGACCCCCCTCAGCCTCAGTCTGCAGCTCTCAAGATGATCTAATTCACATGCACGGCTGTGAACACCAGCTAAGAATGACGACTCCCAACGTGTATCTCTAGTCCGGCTCCTTCAACTCAGCCCTAGGCTCATAGACCCGAGTGCCTCTATGAAGTCCTAACTTGGATGAAAAATGGCATCTTAAAAATGCCTCATGTCCACCATTTACTCTGGAATTCAATTTCTGGCAGGTACCTCCCATGTTCCCCATTTTAGTAACAGACCCAGCACTCACCTATGTGTTTGAGGTCACATTCAATTTCCCCTGTTCCCTCCCTCCAGCCCTGGCCTGGAATATTAGTCCTGTCATTTCCGTTGCTAAGCCCATCTCAAATCTGGTTCTGCAGGGACCACGGCCGGATCCCCACAGGCTCACAGCAAGGTGCACTGAGTCACAGTCCTCCGAAGGGTGCTCCCTGGAGGGGGAGGCATCTCCTGCCGCCGGTCACCACAGAAGGCAATGGATTCTCACACAGGAGGCTCTGGAGAAGGGACTCAAGGTTCTCCCGTGATCTGAGCTTTGAAGGTCCCGAGATCTGGTGGAGCTCCTATTAGCAGACACACTTGCCACTGAGCAGATGTGGATGGAGGAGCACAAGCAAGGCTGTCCTCACTCCGACCCCTGGGCCCTCGGGAGCCACGGGAAAGGACTGTGTCCAGGGCACAGCCCAACAATCACAGATCCCAGCCTGCATTTGCTAACCCGGACAGCCTATACTCCTTCTACTTGCGAGACTTACTTCTGTTCTGTTCCCCCCCGAGAATGTGATGGACTCTTTCAGAATATCTGGCCTGTCTCAAGCGAGACAAACTCAGTGAAGGATGAAGTGTTCACATTTGGACTAGAGCATGAAAGGAGAAACAAGACCTCATGATCAGCATGATGGTGGTGGCCAAACACTTCCCCTGGGTGAGATGAACAAGGGTGGGGGTGAGAATCCAAGGTCTTAGATTGGCCAAAGCATCTTCCTTCATGGCTGACTGGGGGTTGGAGACTCACTACGGCAAACTAACGACACAGCTGTCAGTGGGGGACGTCAGCAGCAACAAACACGGAGTCAGCTCTTTAATGCCAACATGGGTTAAAAGTAAAGGCCGGTGCAGGGAGGCCTGCACGGCTGCTGAGGCAAACCACAGACCCGGCTCTGAATGCCCACTGGCTGGAGCAGAGAGGAAGCTACGGTCCCTTTAACAGTCCCTGTGTCCACCAGATCCATGTAAGCCAGCTACTTAGGAGAAGTACATGTTGTCCTGATACTCAGAAAAACCAGCCTCGTAAAGGGAACAAAAGAGTGGCATGGATTTTAGACCCACTTCTGCCCCTTTATGAAGGCAAAATAAAGTAAATGGCACTGGGAAGTTGAATGCAAAAAAAAAAAATTAAATAACCAAACGGTGACTGATTCCTCCAACATTGTCCCCTGCAGCTGCTCACCCCCAAGCCTGCCAATTCCTCACCAGTGACCGCCGGTCAGGAAGCGCCGTCACGCACGTCACACAGAGACAGCCAGGAACCGCGTGCTGAGCACGTTTCTGTAAAAGCAGGAATCGAGCAAGATGCTGCAGACTTTGACTTGACAAGTTTAAATACTCCATGAAAAGAATCCCTCAAAAGCCGCCTAAATCAATTCGCATCTCACTTCTTCAAAACAATTAAACTAATTGAATAAGGGTGCATTTGTCACCAAATATAAGGAGGACCAAACAGGTTCCTCAAAGCAAAGATTTTAACAGATATCAAACACCAGTGGGTGATGTGCTAACAAAGCAAATATTCCAAAAAATTAGAAAATAACAAGATGACTAGGATAATGCATGGATCAAGGCAACTGAAAAGTTTCTGCTTTTTAAAGCGATGGAGACAGCACGGAGGGCGATCTAGCTATTTCCAATGCAGGATATGCACAGCCACCTTTTCAGACGCAACTGCGCGGTACAAGAGAAAAAGGAATAAAGAAAAAGGAAAGGAGGAACAAGCGAAAATTAGAAACACACAAGAACAAAAATGACTTTGACAGCATGTACAAGATTTTACGTGAGTGTGTGAGGCCAGGAACGCGGGGACGGTGAGACCCAACCTCACCTCCTGCTCCAGGGAAGGCAGGGGCCTGAGGGGAGCGACGCTGCTTGGGGACCCCAACGTGGTCAAAGCCCCTAACCAAAACTCCACATACATGCGTCTAGGCAGCTTTTAAGCCACAAAATGTGGTCGCATTACAGGCTGGACAGTTTTACTCACTCCCAACGAGAGTAGCAGGAGAGAATTAGTCTCTGCTCCTGCACCAAAGCATTGTTTTAAAAATTAATGACTGTGGAATAGTAAAAGCAACAATGGAGTAAAAGTGACTGGAGGAGAACGTGCTTGACCCGAGCTCACTGGCCGCGTTATCTCACTGACGTTCAGATGCTGGCTGAGCCCTTATGGTACCAAAACAGACAGATCCACCAGGAGGGAGTTTAATGCGCTGCTGTATTTTGATGCCGAGAGCCATGCCTGGTACACGAGGTTCTGGGTAAACAATGGTGACAGTGTCAACACTATGGGCTAAGCACACATCCAGCTACTCTGCCAAATCCCAAGGGCAGACTTCAAAAGGCAAATACAAGCTGGAATTCTCTGGTGGGTCTGCAGACTCAGAACCAAGCAGTTGCTGAGCAAAAATGTCACCAGTGCCTCCTATGACAAAAGAGGAGGCACTGGCCATGGGGCTTGGGCAGGGCTCCAGGCTTCCACTGCTCACCCACCAGTCTGTCCAGGGGGAGAACATGGTCCCTGCTTACGTTGCACTGATGCACCTACCTTGACTAACGCCGGGGGGCTCAGCAGGAGGTGACATGTGAGGTGAACGGAGCCAGCCTCGGTGTAGCCCGGTGATGGCAGCTGTGCCCACAGCAATGCCCAGGCACCTAAACCTGCCACCTCATCCCCAAGGAGCAGAAGGGTGTGCGGACGTGTAGATCACAGGGCCCTGCGAGGACAAATAAAGATCATGGCCACTACATGTCTCACCCCTTACTAAAGTCATAGAGGTATGTCCAGGAGGAACAGAAAATTCATCCAGAGCCCGCCAGGCACCACACGCGGGTGGGACTCGGGCCCCCTGTGCCTCTCACTCACAGGGCTGGTCTGGACTTTCTTTTTATCAATTCTCTGGCATCTTCTCCTCCAACTTACCAACAACCAGAAAGTAGGATTTGATCTTAGGTAAGTTCAAGAATCACAGAGCACTGCCTCCACAGCGTGCCTGTGCCAGGTCCTCCGACCGTCACCTGTGGTACCGCCATGAGCACCCTCCAGACTCAAGGCCCGAGGCCGTAGGCCGTGGGGGCACAGCTTCCCTCAATCTCCCCAGCAAAGGGGGACCACCTCTGGGCAAAGGCATCTCACCTCTGCTGCCCGAGGGAAAGCATGATAGATACACGGGGAAACAGAGCATAAGGTGGGGAGGTAGTAAGCCCAGGAGAGCTCGTCTGCACTTCCAAGGCAAAAGTGGGGCCGTTGACTTAATCACAGGGACAAAGTGAGGATGAATCTTTCCCTGCTTTGTCTCATACTCCGTGATACACCTTTCCCTGCATAAGGAGTTCATCCGGAATTCCCTGGAGGTGTTTCTGATGTCCTAACTTGGCATGCTGTCTGTCGGGGAGGAAGAGAGGGCCTGAACCCAGCAGGTGCTGGGCCTGGGAGGCAGGAGACACCGGCTCCAGACACAGCTCAACCAGCATCTCGTTCTGCCTCTCGGGATTCAGCATCTCATTTATAAGCAAAGGGATGAGACTGTCCCAGGACAGGCTGCCTAACAAAATTGAAATGAGAGCCATGTAAAGAAAGCTTCCCAGTTGCCACATTTAAAACGGTAAACAAAGAAACAATCAAACAAACAAAAAAACAGATACTAGAAACTAATTTTAAGAACAGATCTTACTTAATCTGCTGTATGTAAAATACTATCATTTTGACATGTAATCAATACATGAAAGTAACAAGATAGTTTACATACTTTTTACTAGACAAGTCTCAGCGTCTGATGTGCATTTGACCTACAGCACATCTCAGCTCAGACCAGCCTCTTCCCCAGCGCTCATAGCATCAGTGGCTGTGGCTACTCTATTGGACAGCAACTCCAGGGGTTCCACCAGGGGTCTTGGCTGAAAAGCGGGAGGAAGTCTCCACACTGACCATAAAAGGATCTCTCTGAAACAAAGGCAGATTCACTTTTAAATGTCTGTAAACCATCGGGCTGCACCTCCCTCCGCCCTTGGCTACAAGACAGGCCTCTTCCTTGCTGATCCCTTCCTGGATGTAGGGAAGGAACCCGGCACACAGCCAGGGTGGCCGGGCCTACAGGTAGACTTACCTGCTGTCTGTGTCCAGTCCCATGAAGTCCTCCTTCTCAAACAAGGTGCAGAGGAGGGGGATCCTTTCCCCAGACTTGTCAGGGTCCCATCCAGCCACTTGGACTTGAGCAAGATTAACAGTGACTCAGTGAAGTCCTCGATCCTCTTCTCCACCACCCGGCAGTCCTCGTAGTTTGAAGGCCACGTTGGTGCGTGGCTGCTCGGCTACCTCCCCATGCAGCACAAAGACAAAGAGCTGAGAGTCATTAAGCGTGGTGCCATACAGCTCCTCTGCACATGGAGCTTCTCGAAGGCCTTGGCAGAGAGGCAGTCGGTAATGGTGACAAGGCCCACGACCGTGCGGTGGGTCTGGAAGTCACTCCACGCATTCTCGAACGCATAGTGGTGCCTGTAGTGGATACAGAGTGCCCACTGGGAGCCGCACGGGCTGATCTGGCTCACCAAGGAGATTCGTTTATAGATGCAAAAGAAATAGTCCTCTGAAATGATCCCCACGGGTTGGACGACCACGGGGAGAGTCTCGTATTCCTCAGCACACTGCACGTAGTCAGGGATGCTCATGTTGCAGGCCCTGCCGAGAGGGGAGAGGAGATCAAGGTAAATATTGTGCTGTGGGCTGCGGGCGCCTCTGGGTTGCGGTGACCTGGTGTGTACCAGCCAGAAGGCAAGGGAAGCACAAGCAAACCCGGGGGTACAGTTTGTCCTCAGAGTCTGTACATGGCTACCGTAGCTCGGATCACATTACCCAGCTTTTGGTCTAGGCTTCCTGCCCCTGCATAGAAGGGTCATTTCTTTTTTTCTGTTTCCAAGCACCTAGCAAGACCCTGATGCAAAGTCAGTGCTCAACACTGCGGAATAAAGAAATGAACAAAGGAAATGCTTTCCCCACCCCCCCTTCAGCAGATTATAAAGAAAAGAACCGCAGTAGGATCAAAAGATCTGGATTTCAACACCAATTTATTTGAACTCCTAAACTGCAGAATAATGGATAAGAAAACTTGCCTTGGGGAAGAGGGTACAGTTCAGTGGTAGAGCACATACATATCATGTACGAGGTCCTGGGTTCAATCCCCAGTACCTCATTTTAAAAAATGAAACAAATGAATAATCCTAATTACCCTTCTCAAAAAATATTTTTTAATTCAAAATTCAAAAAACACCTTGCAATTGACACAACATTGTAAACTTGACTATACTTCAATTTAAAAAAAAAAATTCTTGCCTTACAAGAATATATCTGGATTATGGAAATTTGCAAATATAAAATGCCTAGGGTACCACCTGCATAAAGAGGGGGGACTGTTCAAATTTACTATCCCTCCTTTATGAGCTATATTTCCTTTGGGGGGTGTTATAAACTCTCAGATCTAATTTTCTCAGATTAAAAAAACAAAACAATACTTGATTCTCAGTACTGCTGAAGAATCAGATAAGCCTGTGAAAGCATCTGACCCACAGAGGTTACTCAATAAATGTTTGTTCAATGAATGAATAAACAAGCAAAGTGAATGCTGCTCCCTGCCACAGAACATCATAATGGTACTTCCTGGAAATCCCAAGCCCACGTTACACCCGACTACACACTAAACATGTGGGTGACCTGGGCAGGCCTGTGTGTTTCTCTAAGCCCCAGTTTAATGATAGATAGAAATGAGGGCAATAACACAAACCTCAAAGGGTTAGTGAGTCATTAATTAATTGTACCCCAACTATGCAAGATGGAACCATTAAGGAAAATTGGGCAAAGGTTCCATAGGCCTTCCATATATTATCTCCTACAAGTACAGGGGAACATACATTACATCTCAAAATAAATAGTCTAATATTTTAAAGAGGCTATTGAGGTTAAATGAGCTCATTGTCTCAAATAAGGAACACACAGTACAAGTACAACAATGCCTAGCCCATGAGATACACTCAGTTAACATTCCCACTGAACCCACTGGTCCCTCCAACTTCAGAGCATGAGGATGGGTCCTCTTGGACAAAGGCCACTGCACCTGAATCTAACAAAGCTAATGGTCCCCACTTCCAAGAGCCCCTGTCACCACCCTTGTTCTAATTTTCTATTTGTAATATATTTTTTTATTTAATAGAAACCCCCAATTGCATAGCCTTCAGGTCACCAAAACCTGACCACAGAGATCATGATGGCAGCCCTCCTTGTTGAAACAATAAAATGAAAAGCCATTTCCACAAGGCCTCTGTGTAAATCTACTAGGGAACTTCATCTAGGACTGAGGAAGAGGACTGGGGAGGAGGGGGCAATCTGGGGGCACAGAGAACTATGGGCCACCTGTCCCACGATGGACTTTAGACTCAACCCTCACCCTCCAGGTAATTCAAAATACACACCGACAGAGTGCTATGGACAAGATTTTTTTAAAGGAATCCCTGACTCCCTAGCAGGTCTTGTTTCTACTGAGACACAGATGGCTTATGTGTATAATTTTTCACAAAAGCCTTAAAATATTATCACCCCAACTTGACACATTAAGAAACTGAGGTAGAGAAGTTTATCATATTGTACAAGATTAGAGAGAGGCCACGTCAGACACCGTATTTAAACCCAAGCCCCTGTTCCAGGGCTCACACTAGAAATTGTGACATGCTGCCCCTTTCCTGCCCTCTCCCTGCAATAAATTTCTGAAGAGTCTTTTCTGTGCCATCTGGAATCACAATAACTTCAATTTTCCACAAAGAGCTATGTCACTCCCTGGAGGACATATCAAAATCTAAAGGGTTGGGATGGGAGGAGAGATTTGCATTTTCTGTTTCTCAAAGGAAGCATGGCTTTAAAAGAAACTGAAAAGCACTTATCTAGTCTAAGCCCTCATTGTGCAGAGAAAGAAACGGAAGTTCAGAAGAGATGAGGAAAGGGCCTTATTAACAAATATTGCTTCAGCGCAGCATCATGCCAGCCCTGGGCACTGCTGGGGGAGGATCTGGGAGGCCCAGGAGAATGAGTGTTAGAAAAAGGAAAGAGAAGAAGCATACAAGGCCCTGTCTCTACACCACCATACCATGAAATTCCACCAAATTACCCAGTAGGGGTGCAGCCAATATTAATGTGGGCTAAACAGGTTATAGAAACCTGGAAGTCTCAACCATAGTGCAAATTCCAATATTTACTCTGCTTTTTTCCCCAGTTCAAGCATCAACTCAGTGGGCACTCTGTTCCAGGGACTACACGAGGCCTGGAGTTCTCCCAAGTACAAATCTCTATTACGTGTGCAAACCACATAAAGGCCCACCAGAAGAAAAGTGCCCACAGATAAGATGGAATTCCTGAAGCTGAAAGCAGTCAACCAGCGTATGTTACTAGGAAAAATGATGCTGCTAGAAATGAACTCATGGACTTAGAAAGCAAACTGTGGTTAGCAGGCAGGAAAAGGGGGATTAACAGATACACATTAATAAATATAAAATAAATGACAAGGACCTACTATATAGCACAGGGAACTATATTCAATTTCTTGTAATGAGTTGTGCTAAAAACAATCTAAAACATATTTATATACATATGCATATGTTTATAACTGAATCTCTGCTGTACACCTGAAACTAACATTGTAAATTGACTACACTTCATTAAAAATAATTTTAAAAAATAAGTACAAATAAAATCAACGCCATTAAGATAAAATAAAAGAACACTCTTATCCCCTTAGCCGTAGGTGGTGGAGAATTCTGGTTACAAGCACCAAGTCCACTGGATCACTCCAGCACTGACTGTCACTCTTTCTGACCATCAGACAGTCACTTGGCTACACTGAGGTTACTTTTCTCTTCTGTGAAAAGCTACAGTGACAACTAATGATATATAGAATCTCATCATTCACAAGCCCAACAATTAGTGAGTACTTCCCATGGACCAGGCTCTGGAGAGATGAAAAGATAGGGTCCCAGATATATTCAAGGGTAGAAGAAGTTTATGCCATAAAGACAATTATTCTTCCTGTTTTGATAGACAGATTCAATGCAATTCTGATTAGAATTCCTACCAGACTTTTCATGGAATGTAACAAGTTAATTTATGGTCAGGAACAGCCAAGAAACTTCTTTAGAACCACCACTGGGGAGGGGTGAATAGGTCATTCATTTCCACTGGTCTTTCTGAAGTGATGAAAACGTTCTGGAATAATAATGGTTGCACCAGTGTGAATATGCTAAAAGCTGCTGAATTGTACCATTTAAATGGGTGGAATTCATGGTGTGTGAACAATATCACAATAAAGCTGTTATATGAAAAAATATTCCTTGACAATTATTTTTCCCTCTATACAACTAGTCTACCCCACAATTTAAGAAAAACAAAACACCAAAACAAACTAAACTGTGCCAGGAGCTTTTTAGGACTGCAATGTCCCTGGGTCTCCAACGCCTCTGGTGGTGCTGTTCCTGTTAACACACTAGCTGGGCTGGGCTAGTTAGGGACTGTAACTATGTTTTTAAAATCGACGGTCACACGTTTCACCCTGGGAGAGGGAAGGAAGGAGCATGTCACAGCCTCATGCCTTCAGCTCATTTTTAACTGAACCAAGCCCTGCTTTCAACACTGTAATCCCTGGCACTATAAAAACACGTGACATCAACAAGCACCGCCATCATAACACCTGAAAGTGTTCAAGGTACTTACCTGGGGCAGAAACACTGAGGGGGGAGACGGAAACTCCCTCAGCACTGGCGCTCACTTTTCCAGACTCCATCAGGAGAAACTGGGCTTTACAGCTTGAGGCTCTAAGCCCGGGAAGCAGCGCGCATGCCGCTGAGCTGGTCCTCAGGGAGCTGGAAAGGGAGAGGAGGGCAGCCCCGGGGTCGCAGGGCAGGGAAAGCGGGGTTGGGGTCGCGGGCTGCAGCCCCGCTCTGAGGCCAGACCCAGCCCCAGCCGCCCGCCCCCGATCGGGTCCGCAGAACCCGCCCACCCGGGACACAGCCCTCCCAGGGGCAGGGACAAGCCTGCGGCCAAGTAGAGGAAGCCCAGGAGGAGAGGACTCGTGGGCGGGATAGGGGAAGGTGTCGCCAGCCGCGGACTGAGGGGAGCCCGGCTGGGGCGAGAGGCGGCAGGTGCACACCTGGCCCTCGACAGCTGAGACCAGGGCGCCGGGGTAGGTGGCGCGGGCAGAGGGGTCTGGCCCGAGAAATTCAGCTGAACACGGGCTGACTCACGCCCTCGCGGGCTTTGACGCGAGGACCGCCCTCCCGCAGACGCTTGACCCCTTTCCCGTGAGCCCCCACCTTGCATTTCCACAGCCAAAAGCCCCGGCCCCGGGCAGGAGCTAAAGGCCTACCGGCTGACAGAGCTGAGAAGGATTTGGGGCCGATTCCCAGCTCGGAGCTGGGGCTTCCAACCCCCGGTCCAGCTGGCACCAACTGCGCATGCGCAGGAGGGCCAGCGATCCTCTGTTGGTTCTGTGATAGAGGCTGGGGCATCGAGGGAGGGAGAAGATGGGGGGAGGAGGAGAGGAGGGGAAAAGTGGAGGGAGACAGATGGACAGGAGGAGCAGAGTGTAGGTAGGGATCTGGAGAGGGGAGGGGAGTAGCGGAGATGTAGAGAAAAAGCTTTACTTCTGGGGCACCCCGAAGGAGGCGGCAGACTTGCCTCTGTACCATTCTGTAACCCTTCAAGGCCCACAGCTCAAGTTTTACCTCCCTGGTCCAGCCCTCCAGATGATGCCTCTGCTGAACCCCTACGGGGATCACACCCGTTGTCCCCACGTGGAGCTGGGTTTCCTGTTGCTCTGGGAACCAAGCACCAGCAGGTGTTGTCTCTCAGAACTACCTTGGGAAGTGTACATATTCCCCTTTTACAGGCTGGGAAAAAGGCAGGCACGATCTCTGCCTTAGCTCCACTGTCCCAGGTGTTGGCCTTGCAGGGAGCGGGAGGTACAAGATCAGAGCCCCAGACAGAGCAGACTGCCTGAGTGTTCGTGCATAGTCCCATCCCTCCTGGGTAAAACACACCTAACCCAAGTGGAACAATCAAGGGCTCACAGTAGGTTCCTGGGTGTGGGAGAGCTGTCCTCAATTCCAGTGCCCAGCTTGCTAGGTAGATAGGAGTGTTACCGAGTCCAAATTCATTCTCCTCAGTGAAGGACAGGCCAATAAGTTGGGAGACCCGCTGCTTGGGCATGGAAAAGCAAGTTTCTGTAGAGCTAGATGGCAAACTAATGTCCTGAAAAACCATCTCCCCAAGTCAGAATTCAGGCTCCTTTCCTACGTGCTTGGTTGTTGCAATTTTCCTGGTGTAGGAATTCCTTGTTGTTAGAATCCTTTGTTCTTGCAGCTATCTGCCTGGGTCAAATCTCTGTAAACCTCCAACAAAACAAACGTTATTTTCTATTCTGTAATTTGTTATCTTTTTATGAATGAAAAAGTGTTAAATATCCTTAAAGGTCAGAGCCTTCAGAATAGGCTCTTCTGTATATTTCAGGCTCTAGGCAACATTGTTTTACAAGCAAGATGAAGCCTAGGAGACAGAGCAAAGGGTTAAAGTCAAAGGAACAGATCTAATATGGAGTCAGGTTTGTTTTTTTCTATTACCGAGGCAGAAGCCACTTGAGGATTTAAATCACTTTAAGTTAAAAATAACTAAATCTTTAAAGGAATTTACATACATAGGTGGGAATGTGCATAGCATATCTGGAAAAGCACACAAAGGATAGTAAACAGTGGCATCTCCAGGGAGGGCTGGAAGAACAGGGGATGAGGGAAAACTTCTTTCACTTGTGTATTTTTGTGCTGTTTGAATTGTTTTTAACCATATGCATGTATTTCTTTTTCAGTTTAAAAAAAGTGTAATGGAGCAAAGGAGTAACAAGCTCAGCAAATACAGCAGCCATGGAATCACTGAGCCATCTATTTGATTTCAGCCAGGAAGCATTTATTGACTCTCTCCTATGTGCCCAGTGCTGTTTTAAAACTTCTTTTATTATTATTAATTTTATTATTATTAATAACATTATTATTGATTTTATTAATAATATAATTATTGATTTTATTTATTTATTATTCTTATTCTTATACTTATTATTTTTATTATTATTATTATTATTTTATAAAATAGCAACATTCTATCCCTCAACCCTGCCCATGGCTGGTGGAAAACCAACTGAGTTTTTATTGAATTGTTTTCCAAGGAGTAGAGATGAGTTATAAACTGAACACATCTTCAGGGCAAAACAGGTGGAGTGGTTTTACAGCACGCCAGACAGCTATGAAGGGTTTTCAATAGAGGCACCCAGACGCTGAGAGAGAAATCCTCCAGGACCCTACAAAAAGCTGCCCAAACTTCCTTCTCCATGGCACTACTGAAATAGGAAAAAACAAATCTGACTCCATAGTAGATCTGTTCCTTTGACTTTAAGAAAGCCAAGTTAATACGCTCCGGTCTTTTCATGGGTTATGATGTCACAGGGGAGGTGGACAGGTTAACAAGGGACGACTCTGCAGTGATCACGGAGCCGGGGAGCGGGATGGGCGGCAAGATGTTTGACGCAGCCGCAGCTGTGACCGCGCTTCTAGGCAGGAACCCAAAGTCACCTCGACAAGGTGTCAAACACGTTTGTCCACGTCCTCATCACCTGACATGTATTAACGAGAAATGGAAACCCATAAAATGCCAATATCCTTGGTGGATACACCGTCCAAATTGCAAAGTCACAGTTTGACAACTGGCCATCCCGGTTCCCTGGGATTCATTCTTGGAGAAACTTAAAAACCACTCCTCTGTCCTCAAGAAGTGCTTTCTACTTGTCCGATCTTTGGCTCAGGGATACAGCACGTTCAAGTGAACTTCAATGTCTGCACAGATTTGACTGTCTTTCTCCAGGTTCGCTTGTCCATTCTAAAGAGGCCTGAGCTAAGTCCATCCTCCGTAAGATCTATTCCCTCCAGTGACTACTCATTGAGCCTGCAATTAAAAGTCAACTGAACAAGGCTGTCTGTCCTCAGCTAAAAAGTTCACCCACCCTTCACTGCTTTCTTAATCTCCTCTCCTGGCTAATTGCAACAGACTAACACCTCCCTCTACCAAGCTCCCCGACTATGTCAGTTTGTATCCCCAAAGAGAAAGTAAGGTCCATAAAATAGGAGACAACTCCATAGTTGTTGCCGACGAAATGAATCACAGAGCTGCTGTGGTGCAAAATGTCTCCCGAGATTCGGGTTCCTTTATTTTTTATACCATCTACACAAAGGAGTAACTCTTGCCAAGCACAGAGAGTAAACATTTTTTAGGTTGACACATGTGCACTACATCTAAGGCTTCCTTATCTTAATTTCATTCAGACTCTCCTGTTCCCAGGCCTGTTCTTTTTGAGGAACTAATAAACATTCTTGTCTGCAAGCAATGTTTCCCCTGGGAACGGGCAGAGTTCCTTGGCAGGAATTTCTGTTTGAAGACAAGTCCGGCCACTTCTGTGAAATGTCCCGCGTGCAGGCACATCCACAGCTTCTATGCTAAGTTTCCTTCACATAGTTACCTCTGAATTCCTAGCATATAGTAATGTCAATAAATAGAAATATGATTGTGGCTTCTTTCCTTTAAAACATTTCTGGTTATTTAAATGACCCTTGGAAGAGAGGTGTTTGCGGTCCAGTATCTTGATCCACAATACTCTGGAGGCCTTTTTCGGAATGGCTGTTCACTGATCCATTCAAAACACAACTTCTCATTCCAGGAATAGCTGTGCTTTTCTGCCAGGAGTTTGTGGTCACTCTCCTGCCAGAACAGCTTTAAACTAATCCTTACTTTGGATTTGTTATTTTTCCCCTCTTCCAAAAATATTGACATTCCTTACTTTCTTGCCTTGAGGATTTATTTTCCTAGTTCAACCTTTAGTAAACCAGGCTTCTCGGGATGGGCTTGGTCTTACATATGATCAGCCATCCAACTCCCAGTGTGAGAGGAATCGGGCTCACCTCCTGCCCTCCTGTCAGGGCAACTAAAACTCAGTTCAGGAGCCAACAGGCACCCCAGGGCTTCTAAGGCTCGCTTATCTCCCAGAATCCCTGCTTTCTGCTTTGTCTTGGCTTCTGAGGATTTCCCCTCACTTTCTTGACAATTAGCTGCATTGCTTGAAAGATGAGGAAGGAAGGTTTTATTTCTTAATCAGCATTTCAAGGAACTTGTGTAATGAAGGTTTTCACGAGATTCTAGAACACTCCATTGCCGAGACAGAAAACACACTAGATATTTTCTAAATTTAGATATCATGTGCATTTTTCTTTGTTTTTGTTTTCTTAACTGCTAACATACATTTTTTAATTAAAAAAAATAACGCCCCAAATAGGATAGAACATTGAAGGGGCATACAAAATTAAAGGACAAAGACAGAAAAATGATAAATACTGTACAAAATTAATATAATACATACACTATGGATCAGATCAGCAATTCTCAGTAACAGCTAATTGAAACATGATCATGAGGTAAAACGTCTCTCCTGTCAGGAGATGGCCAACAGAAAATAGAATAAATACAACAAACTAAAATTCTAAGTCTGGTGAGGTACAGAAGGCTACCAGCTAAATGTGTCTTCTTCTGGAAAAGAGGGAGGCTCACCAGCTCTTTACTGTGGAGCCTGAACCCAAGTGAGGGCGGTAAAGTGAGCTCTGTAAGTACCCAATTAACAAAGTGAGTGATGAATAAAGAGACGTGAGCTTTGATGACAGAGATGATACTAATATTCACTTGTCCTGTAAAGTATGTCTTCACGTTCAGTGATCAAACCTCAGCATCCTCAGGGATTGAGATTATAAGAAAATGCACAGCCCGGGCCCAGACTTCCTCTTTGAGCTCGTGACATTGCACTTAGATGTCTCAAGGGCACCTCAAACTCCACCTGCAAAGAGCTGACTTCACGGTTCTCCTCCAATAGCAGTCTTGCCCAGGGCCCCTGGTCGGGGGACAAGGTCTCCCTCCCTATCCCAGCTCAGGCCCATCACTCACAGATGTGACTGGACCCCTCGTTCAGGGCCCAGATTTCCTCAGTCATGGAGTCCCACCACCCACACCTGTCCTACCAGGTTCTCAATGGCACTCACTCAGCACTGACACTGTGTTGGGGACCAAGCTGCACACTGCACACACGTAATCTCACTGGATCTCCACAGCAGTCTTGGGAAGTCGGTACATCACTGCTTTAATTGATTAGATAAATTGTTTCACTTCCTTGAGTGCGTCATCCAAAGTGACACGGCTACTGAGCCACAAACCTGGGACTGAAAACCACTTGAAAACTGAATACTGCTACACCTCGCAGCCACCCTACTCTGACTCATCACATCACCTCCTGCCGAGACTTCTAAGTGTTTCTAAGCATTCTACAAGTCAAAAGTGATCTACGAGAGCACCCCACTCCCCTACTTAAAATCTGTCAATGACGGTCCACTGCCCTTAGGAGAAAGTCCCACCGGCCTGAGCACAGCCCAACGGCCCGGCATCCGCGTTCCCTGCGCGGCCTCACCGCCTCACACACCACGCAGCCCTACACGTGCCGTGTCCAGGACAGGGATGCTGACTCTGTACAACCCGGGGCTCATCTTAATCGAACAATGATCACCCTCTTCAGTGGTCACCCTCTTCATTGCTGACTCTCAGAAAAATATTTTCTCAGTATGAATCAATATCTTTTTCCTTACAACTTCCCATCAGTGATAATGAGCTCCCCCCAAAAGAGAGAAGACCTAATCCTCAGACTCCTTATCTGTAAAGTGTGAATAACAAGGAAATATGTGATGTTTTAAGAGAAATAATATTCATGTGAGGCTGAGGGACAATTCCCAACATACAGTAAGCACTCAGTATGTGCTTACTTAATATTAATAAGAATATATTGCATTCCAGCAACCTTAAATCAGTGTTTCATGGCTTTCTCCAACAGAGTGACAAACTGTTGGACGAACCCCTTTGAGCAGATCAGCACAAGTGTACTGGGAGAGGTAAGTGCTGACTCCAGTTACAGCTGCAGCCAACCAGCACTACGGGACGGGGGCAGTTTGCTCAATCTCTTACATGTTGCTTGAGCATTTAGTTGTCGTTATTGAATAAAGACAGGTGTTCTTTAGTCAAAGCTCCTGAAACATAAATCTTCAAAGACTGATGCAAATTAGGTTTAAAGAACAACACTCTCACTCGAAATTATTTGAAAATTATAGTCTTAGCTCCTCTGCACATCAAAAGGCCATGTTCTTAATGTATCTTACTAAATACACCAAAAGGTATGTTTAAAAGAAATTAAGATAAAGCCATCCTGAATAAGCTCTCAGTATCAACTGCATAAAGCCTCAACCAAGGGTCTCATTTCTCACTTCCAGATAGGTGTTCAGGTAGCTTAACGTGAGTCTTGGTTTCTTATAACATGGGGGTCAGAAGAGTTGTGGATAGATTTATGTAGCAAATATAAACCTAGAGTATTTGCTGTGTGGGAATCCTAGAAATAAATTGATATATAGTCCCACCCTTAAGAAGCTCAGCCTTTCCATTTACAACAGCATTAAAAATAAAATGAGAGATACATTTAACAAAAATTTACAAGATTTTTACATTGAATATTTTCAAGTATCTCCGAAATAAAATTTACAAGATCTACATATATGGAAGACATCTCATGTTCATGGAATGGTAGACAATATTGTTAAAAATGTTAAGACTCCCCAAAGTGATCTACAAATTCTGTGGAATCCCTATCAAAATTCCAGGGGACTTCTTTGCAAAAATTGAAAAACTGATCCCAAAATTCATATGGAATTGCAAGGGGCCCAGGACAGCCAAAACAATCTTGAAAAAGTACAGCAAAGATGGAGGACTCACTTTAAAGGGTACTAAAATCTATAGTACTCAAGTCAGTATGGTACTGGCATATTTTGGATTAATAAATCTATGAGACACTAAAAAAACCCAGGGGGAAAAAACTTACATTTACATTCAGTTTTCCACAAGGGTGCCAACAACACTTCATTGAAAGTATAGTCTATTCAACAAATGGTGCAGTGACACCTGGGTATCTGCAGGGAAAAGAATGAATCTGGAATCTGGACCCCCATATTTTATATAACAAATAAATTTAATTCAAAATGGATCACAGACAGAAACGTAAAAACTAAATGTATAAACTTTTTAAAAGAAGACACAGTATAAATCTTTGAGGTCCTAGGATAGGCTTTAGTTTCCTAGATACAATACCTAGAGTACAAGTGATAGAAGAAAAAAGCAGATAAACTGGACTTCATCTAAATTAAACCTTTTTCTTACAAAGGACATCATCAAGAAAGTGAAATGACAGTGGTAGGGGGTATCTCAAGTTATTGAGTGCGTGCTTAGCAAAAAAAATAAAATAAATCAATACATCTAATTACCTCCCCTATAAAGAATTTTTTTTTTAATGTTTAAAAATCTAAAGTGAAAGCACAATCTGCAGAATAGGAGAAAAATTTTGCAAAGCATGTATCTAATAAGAGAGTTGTATCCAGGATATATAACAAATGCTTACAACTGATCAATACAAGAAAATAGACCCAATTTTTAAATTTGCCAAGGATTTAAATAGATATAGAAATGGCCAATAAGCATATGAAAAGATGCTCATCATCACTAGCCAAATCAAAATGAAAATGAGATCGCTTTTTACACCCACAAGGATGGTTATAATCAAAACATGGACAATAATAAGTGTCGTTCAGGAGGCAGAGAAACCTCATATGCAGCCAGTGGAAAGGGACAATGGTGTAGCTTCTTTGGAGAATTATGGTGTTTCCTCAAAAGGTTAGCGTTATATGGCTCAGCAATTCCACTCCTACATATAGATTTATCCCTCAGTAACCTCGGGGGTTGGTTCAGGAAACCCCCACCCTGGATAACATAATCCAAGGAAGTTCGAGTCCCTTTACAGCCATCTGGATCCATGAAGTGGAAACTACAGATATGGCGGGTCAACTGTACAGCCAACAGAATGAAAATATATTCTCACAAAAACTTGCACATCAACATTCATGGCAGTATCATTCAGAGTAGCCAAAGGTTACAAACAATATCCATCCATCAATGAACGGATAAACAAAATTACCAAGAATATTCCCACAAACTTTTGGTCATTGAATCTTTGACAAAGGAGGTGAGAACATACAATGGAGTAAAGACAGCCTCTTCAGAAAATGGTGTAGGGAAAACTGGACAGCTGCATGTACATCAATGAAGTTAGACTACTCCCTCACAGCATACACAAAAATAAATTCAAAATGGCTTAAAGACTTAAAAATATCGACAAGATAGTATAAAACCCTTAGAAGAAAACATAGGCAAAACATCTGGCATACATCTCAGCAATGTTCTCCTAGAGCAGTCTACTCAAGCAATAGAAATACAAGCAAAAATATACAAGTGGGAAATAATTAAACTTACAAGCTTTTTCACAGCAAAGGAAACAGTAAGCAAAACAAAAAGAAAACCTATGGAATGGGAGAAAATATTTGCAATAAATGAGACTGACAAGGGCTTAATTCGCAGAATATGTAAACAGATTTACACGTAATAAGAAAGAAAAACAAACAATTCAATCCAAAAATGGGCAGAAGTCCTAAAGAAACATTTCTCCAATGAAGACATACAATTGGCCAATAGGCACATGAAAAAGTGCTCAATATCATTATCAGAGAAATGCAAATCAAAACTGCAATCAAGTATCACCTCTCACCAGTCAGAATAGCCACCATTCAGAAGTTCACAAACAATAAATGCTGGAGAGGCTGTGGAGAATAGGGAACCCTCCTACACTGTAGTGGGAATGCAGTTTGGTGGAGCCATTGTGGAAAACAGTTTAGAGGTTCCTCAAAAGACAAAAAATTGACCTCCCATATGACCCAGCAATCCCACTCCTAGGCACATATCCAGAAGGAACCCTAATTCAAAAAGACACCTACACCCCAATGTTCACAGCAGCACTATTTACAATAGCAAGACATGGAAACAACCTAAATGTCCACTGACAGATGAATGGATAAAGAGGTTTTAGTATAATTGTAAAATAGACTACTATTCACCCATAAAAATATAATAAAATAATGCCATTTGCAGCAACATGAATGGACCTGGAGAATGTCATTCTAAGTGAAGTAAGTCAGAAAGAGAAAGAAAAATATCATATGAGATCGCTCACATGTGGAATCTAAAAAAAACCAAAAACCAAAAAACAAAAAAGAAAGAAACAAAAAGATAAAGTTATATACAGAACCGAAACAGACACAGAGACATAGAAACCAAACTATGGTTACCAGAGGGGAGAGGGTGTGGGAAGGAATAATTTGGGATTTCAAGATTTGCAGATACTGACTATGTATAGAATAAACAGCAAGTTTATACTGTATAGCACAGGAGAATATATTTAATATCTTATAGTAACTTATGTTTAAAAAGAATATGAAAATGAATACAGGTATGTTCCTATATAACTGAATTGTTGTGCTGTACCCAAGAAACTGACACAACATTATAAACTGACTAGACTTCAATCAAAATACTTTTAAATAGACCAATAAGGAAAAAAAAGAAAAAGGATATTATCAAACCAAAAGAATAAAGTACTGATTCAGGCTACAATATGGATGAACCTTGAAACTTTATGCTAAAATAAGCCAGACACAAAAGGACAAATAGTGCCCTTTTAGATGAACTGTATCTAAGCGTTTACTGTACTACTCCTGTAAATTTTCCGGAGGTTTGAAGTCTATCAATATCAAAATAAAGTGTATTATTCATTAAAAACATAAAAGGATTCTTTAGAGGAGGGCTTTATTAAATGCAGAAGTGCAAGTAAAGCTCCTGGAACAACACTTTGCACGTCCACAGACAGTCACTGCTTTCTCTGCCACTCAGAGGGTGGTGCCAGCGCTGATGAAGGCTGCCTCCACTCGCTCCCCTGCAGAGAGGTGTGAGAGCCTGGGCTCTGACAGGCAGGGTGACGGAGACACTGGGTCAGACACAGCCATGCCCCAGACTCTGCGATAACCAACTTTCTTATACAAACTGCTCCATGTAACATAAACACGCTACAGAGATGTAACTTACAACACAGGGAATATAGCCAATGTTTTACAATAACTATAAATGGAGCATAACATTAAAAATTGTGCATCTATTGTACACCAGAAAGTTATATCATATTGTAAATCAGCTATACCTTTATAAAAAAATTAAAAAATAATTTAAAAATGTTATCTCTTTAGTAGGCAATTTGGTTTTTAAGTAAATACTAAACAGCTTAGAATGTATAAAAGCATTAAAGTGTGATGTTTGTTTACATATTTATTTACTTTCAGCCTCCTGCTAAAAGAGAAATTAAACAATTTTTTAAACACAGCTTAAAAACCATAACAACAAATAGACAAAGTGAGAGTGAAGAGAAAATGGAGATTCAATAATTAAATGAAACCAGGGGAGGTAAAGTCATAAAAATGGATGCCATTAAGCCAGGGTAAGTGTTAAAGGCCTACAAGAAATTCAGCTGTAAGATTATTGGCAGCTGATGTGAAGGAAAAGCTCAGCTGGGCTAACGAGCTAAGTCATAAATCTAAGTGTGATAAGTGTCGCTTTAGTGATCTAAGTTCTGCCGGGCTAAATCTGAAGTTTAGTGTTAGTTTACTGGGCTAACAAGCTAACTCGTAAATCCAATCTCAACAAGTGTCAGTAACGTGATCTGTTCCAAATTGATAAGCTCCAGTGTACTGAATCCTTGCTTTTTGTTGTTTAAGCCTTATTAGCTAATAGCCCCATACTTGTAATTAAACCTATAAAACCTCATGTGCACATCTTGGAGGTGCTCAGAGCTTCGGAGCAGAAGCCCCTCTGTGCCTGCCGGCATAATAAATCTGAGTACTCCAACCCTCCGAGTGGTGCTTGTTTCTTGGCTGGCCTGTGGTTTCTGTAACATTAAAGCAAAAAGAAAAAGATGATGGGGCGGGCGGGAGAGCTCAGCGTGTTCTTAGCGTGCACGGGGTGCCGGGTTCAAGCCCCAGGGCATCCACTAACAGATAAATATACCTAATTACCTACCCCCCCCAAAAGAGATCCAAAGAAAATAAAAAGAGAAATTTCTTTCCTAAAAAACCCTGATATTAAATTTAGATTAAATATTTTAAGAAAAATAGAAAAAGATGAGTGACACAAGCGATAATGCCCGAGAGATAAATCCGCGGTGGCTGCTGGAAGGTCCCCATATCCCACGTGCAAAAATCTGAAACAACCTTCTCACCACTCAGAGTAATCCTCAGCCCACCCCACCCCTCCCCCTGTTAAATGCAGGAGCACAGGCAGGGCCCGGCCTTTGCTCTCTCTGTGTCATCACAGTGAGACAGGATGGAAGGGGCAGAGCACAGCCATTCAAGGAAGGCCACAGCAATTAACATCAAAATGGTGAAGGATTCAACCTCCAATAGGCCTTGAGGCTCAGGATGAAGAGATTTAACTTCTAGCAGAGCCTGAGCTTCATTATACACCCATTGTAATAGTAACATGTTGAATAACACGCCCCCAGGCACCATGGCAATCCCAAGGCTAGCCACAAAAGGTCAAAGGGTGGGAAATGGCCAACTCCCTGGGAATCCCAGCCCCTTGCCCTTAGGCTGGTCCTTCTACTTATTAGCATATGAAACCACCAAGCCCAAGAAAACAAGCAACACAGCGCCGCCTCGCGGTCAACCCTCTCTCTCCCTCTTCGGAGAAAGCCCACACTCTGTGGAGTGTGTACCTACTTTTAATCTGAGCACCCAACCCCCACACCTCGTGGCAATTCTCTTGCCTTTCAATGTAGCTCTCTGAGTAAATCTACCTTTACTCAACAGTTGTTTGCTCTTGAATCATTTCTTACACGAAGCCAAAGAACAACATCTGGAGGGACAAATCCCAGGGGCTCAACTAATGCGTGGGACACAGCCCTTCTCATGCCCCACATCTGTTTTCTTGTATCAACAGGACTGGGTTGTGAAGGGAGTTCTTAGGCCCCAGCTAAGGGACAGAAGCAGCCCTGGCATCGGCCCGGTTCTCTGTGGTTCTCTGTTGTGCTGACTCCCCAGCCACAGAGCGTTCTCCCTAGGCCTGTCCCCACAAAACCCTTCTCTCCAAAATACAAGAACATCATGTCACAGTCCTCTTGTTCAACCAGGAAATGTTCAGCCCACTTTTTCCTTCCCCAGTAAAAACCTAACTGTTCTCCCTCCCATCCCACCTCTTCTTTCTTTGTGAGAACCCTGCTCTTCACACAGACCATCCTGAACGCAGGTGCCTTGCTGGCTGGGACCGAGATGTTTCAGTCTCACAGCCTGCGTCCTTTCACTTTACCCTTGCTACCTTAAGCCTTTCCTGAGTCTACCACCCCTCTGATTCTGAACTTCACAAAGTGCTGAGGTTACAGTCACTATGTTCATACCTCCCAGGTTTTAGCTAGTTTTCCTTCGCAATATCTTCACTAAGGAGCTGCATCAAGAAGTTTAAAGAGGCTATTCTTACATTTGAACTGAGGAGCCTTCATAAAATTTAAATGGCTTTGAAGAGAGAGTTAACCAGGGACAGAGTTGTCGCAGGTCCTAGTCAACAGTGTCACGAGGCAAAATGTTCTTCAAAGGCTCAGAGTGGCTTCTGAACACGGAGTCGGCAGGGAGGAGATGCCAGGCAGTGAGTGGAGTGAGTGACACTGGGTACCCTTCCCCAGCTGGGGAAGAATTGGATTTTGTTCTAGTTTTCCAAACAATTTCTTACTACCATTTTTTCTTATTGTCACATACCATTTCCTACGAATTAAGAAAATTAATGTCAGTCATTTGGGTCGCTTGGGAGAAGCTACGTGATGCCATTCACAGGGCTGGGACATGAGAGCCACACCAGTCTAGGTTAAAAGACCAGTGGGGGTAATTTCCGAAGTATAGAAGGGCATGCAGCAAACTCCCCAGCTTCAATGACCTCATCTCAAAGGTGGGGCCAATACAATTACCAAGCAATGCACGTGATGATTATGGCCAACATCTGTCTACAAGGTTATGTGCCCGTGACAGCTGTCGCTTAATGGTGAATGAGTACGATCAGCGAGGCTCAGTCTACCTGGCCACACGCGCCCTGCCTTCCTGCCTTGGTGCAGCAGCAGAGCTTGTTTAGCTGAGATGAACGCCCCCAGAGCAGCCCCGACGGGAAATCTCCCATCTCTGCACAGCGAGGTGTGTTCCTTTCCTTCTCAAAGCTGATCACAGTTTGCTGTCGTCTGTTTTTATGTTTATCCCTTTAGTACCTGCCTCCCCTCCTGGCTTTTGCTCAAAAAGCACAGGGCCAGGTATGTCTTGCTGCCTGCTGGATATTCTGGGCTGGGAGACAGGCGAGCCCACACCTGCTGAACGGAGAGGCCAGAAGGCCCAGGGGCCCATGCTGAACCGAGGACCCTGCACCCAAAATTATGGTCTGAGTTTGGGCAAATTACACAGTCTTATTTACCCTGTGATTCCTCATCTGTCCAAGAAAATAACTGCCCATGGCACATACAGTTACAAGGATTAAAGGAAATCACCAAATTCACAACATATTCAAGGGGCCACCAGTGCGTCCTCAACAGACACATGCTGCCTTTACGGCTCTGACACACGCTAAGTGGGGCTGACGGACGCAGTGAACACTGCTAAGTGCCAGTGTGTTAAGTGCTTCATGTGTGTTATAATATTGTTTACAACTTGCAAGAAACTCAGGAAGAAATGAATATTATCATGCCCATTTCACAGATTCACCAACAGGTTAAGGGAAGTTACACTCTAGTCCAAGGCCCTTTGGTGAGGAAATGTGTATTTAAGCCTGAATCTGAGCCCAGGCCTAGGCTACGTCTCTCTCCAATCCACCTGACCACTTGCCTATGAAAGCCACCTGTCCAAAACACAAGTTTGCACAGGCCAGCTCTTAAATGCAATGTGTGCCACTGTTTGTCACTGTTGGTTAATTACCATAAACTGCTCTCCGAAACCGCTACAGAAAAGACAGGTAGACCCACATCCCTGCCCACAAAGAAGAGGAGTTCTGTCTTGCCTTCTCCTGTAGTGTGCAGAACACCTTCCCTACACCACCAAATCTTTTTTATATGCTTCATCCGTGTTTATGTTTGCACACGGCATATTAAACTAGAAGGTAACTGCAGTAATTCCATCTCGGTTGCTTTCCAAGGTTGCAGATTATCCTTAATCAGTCCGTGAACGAAAATACTACAATGTGTATGAAAATACTGGAACCATGTCAGTAAACAAAGAATGCTGAAACCAAGTCAACAGCGGCTGCCGCCACCCCCCAGCGAGGACAGGCCTGCAGCCCAGCCTCTGCAGCCACTCACAATGGTGCCCTCTGAGGGGACTCAGAATAAGAAAGGACAGGATACTGGCCCTAGATAGCTAGGTGCTTGTCAAATGAATGAATTCAGTGAGCCCAAATGTTTGCTTCCTCCAATAAATATAAAAGCACTAAATTCTTTAACTTGAGATATCTGGTTTTCTTTAGATAACAAGCAATCTTTTATTGTTCCAACTACCTGGTCTTTGTTGTAAAGCTCCTATATATCTTAGCTCCTCCCCTAAGTCTTTGGAACAGTCCCTCAGAGAAATCTGAGAGGCTGTCATCCCCGCTGGAGTCCTCTCACCGAATAAAACTTAACTCTTAACTTTTATGCTGAACATTTATTTCAGTCGACACAACTTACAACAAACCCAGGAAGAAGTGAATATTATCATGCCCATTTTACTGATTCACCAACAGGCTAAGTGAGGTTACATTCTATTCCAAATTCCTATGGTGTGGAAATGCCGATTTAAACCTGAAGCTGGGGTGCCCATGCCTGTGCTCCTTCTCTCTCCCATCTACCTCATCACTTCTCTGTGAAATCCACCTGTCCAATACACAAGTTTGCAGCCGGCCAGCTCTTAAATGCAATGTGTGCCACCATTTGTCAATGCTGGTTAATTACCATAAACTGCTCTCAGAAGCCTTTACAGAAAAAACAGGTGGACCCAATTCCCTGCCCACAAAGAAGAGGAATTCTGCCTTGCCTTCACCTGTAATGTGCAGAAACCCTTCCCTACACCACTAAATTCAAACGTATGCTTCATCCGTGTTTATGTTTGCACAGGACTCATTAAGAACAAGGTGTCTGCAATAATTCCATCTCGGTTCCTTTCCAAATATACAGATTAGCCCAAATCAGATCCAGAACTGACACAACTCATCAAATCCGCAATGAAACACACTGGATTAAGAACAAAATGCTTGTCCTAGTCCAGAAAACTACGGGTCCCTCTTTCTTCCTGTCATTATACAAACCCACCAGAACTCAATAATTTGCTGTCTGCTCATCTGGCAACCAAACTCAGAGAAGAGTCAACTCAGCAGAGCGCCCTACTGGGGAGAACACCCCGCAGCAGCACTGCGAGATTCTTGCCCTCCCGCATGCTCTGCTGACCCTTAGTGTCCTCCGTGACCAGGCCAAAAGAGCTGTTCCCAACATCTGCAAAGTCCCACACATTAAATAAAAGCATTTTATTTTAGACGATATGTTACATATATACCCATCTCTGAAAGCAGCTTTTCCAGAAGCTCAAATCTTCAACATTAATCTGCAAAGGCAATCCGGGTCCCCAAGGGAAAGCAAGTCTTAAGACGATGCTAAGGCCTCCAAAGTCCTCTCCAGAACCATCAATCAAACTGCCTGCATGTCTGCAGCTGCAGGCGGCTACATGTCTGTTTTTAAAGCACCCCTCTCCTGCCTTCGTGTGCTACAATGTCCCTCTACGCCCTCCCATCTCAGGGTAAGAGCAGCCGCTGCAGAACCTTGCAGGGCAGCACTGACAGTACTGGACACAGAGGATCAGAGCTAAACTAAGCCTTCTGATGACACGAGCTTGTCACTCTGTCACTTTACAGATGAAGATATATATAGAGATGTGGGGTGATCTTGCTCAAAGTCACACAGCTAATAAGTGGCAAAGTGTATAACTCTGCTCCTCCCTTCAGCGTGACGCCCCATCTGGGATGCTCACAGGGTTCTCTCGTGCCTGCCTGACCAGTCCTTTCCGGTCACTTATAACCCACCACAGGGTCTGTCCGCAGGCTGCCTTTTCAACATCTTTTCCCTCCAGTTTCTCAGGAAAAAGGCTGCTCCGGCCACTGTATGACTTCCGGCTCACCGAACCCTCCGTGCTCAGGCCAGTCATGCCTGTGTATCCGGCACCCTGCTCAGAGGCTCTTCCGTCCCTGCAGGTGGATTTTTCCACTCTCTGCTGGACACCCCCTCAAGGGAGCCTTCCTCTCGCCCTCAGCATGGCAGGTGTCCCAGGCCACATCCCGAGCTGCCCCATTAAGAATGCTTGTGCCCAGTTCTGCTAGTCAGACCAGCAGCTTCAGAGCCCAGGTTTATGCCCGGGTCACCAGGCAGAACTACTGCCCATCTCCCAGCCCCTACCCAGCAGGTCACCAGGAAGTCACAGTAGGTGCCCCACCCAATCCAGAAGGCTGTTCACTTGCCAGCACTGATGATGACTGCTTTCCAACCTTTGGTCAGTTTCACACAAAATAGCAGCTTTCACTTTGAAGCGGGGGGGTTTCCCTTCTGCTGTCCATCCTTACCGGAAACATCAAGGGAAACCAAATCGCCTTTTCTCAAATCTATTCTGATGACACATTTCCACCCACAATACTCACATACTCAAGAAGTTTGGGTCCACGTGGTTTTGTTTCCCTTACGCTAAGTGGCTCAAAAGACTTTGGGATTCTTTCTCTTTGGAGGGTATTTGTTTGTACTCAGTTTATCGGCTTTAATCTGTTTTTGTCTCTCTCGTCAGGGTCCGTGGCAGTTGCCACTTCTCTCTCCCTACAGCAGCCTCCCTCCCAACTTCTAATCTAGGAAATCAGCTGTGATGAGGGGCCCGGGGGAAGTCACAGAAGATGGATCTAAGGCACAGAGAGGCGACATAATTTGCCCGAGAAGATCAGCTTCAACCCCCAACAGTGTCACGTCCCTCTGTTTAACTCTTATGCTAAACTACTTAACTTTTAATAGATTATGGTTATAAACAGATGAGGTATCAAAATACATACAAGGACACACGTCAACTCTAAGATTTTCATTAACTCCACTATTTTGCTTCTATTTATTTTATTTGTATTAAAAGAATTAAGAACCTCTGCAGTCAATATAGCAAAATGTTAATGGGTTTTAAATCCAGAATATAGAGGCATAAGTGTATTACTCACACATTTTTGTATATTCACAAGGTAAAATGATTTGAAGGTCTCTCTTCCCTGCCCCCTACCCACTACTGGCTCTCACCTGAACTCCCAGACCACACATCTAACAGCCTTTCATTTTACCCACAGCTGAACTCATCAGTTTTCCCGCAGAACTCCCTCTGCAGCTTCCCCTCCTCAGAGCACAGCAGGACCATCATTTACCATACTAATCCACCCAAAAACCCTGGCCTTACTCCATCCTACCCACACAGACATCATTCATCCTTTCATTTTACCATCTAACATGACTTCAATCTGTTCGCTTTTTCCCACTGACAGTCCCACTTCTCAGGTGGAAGCCACAAATACTTCCCACATGGAATCATGAGTCTCCCAGTGGCCCCCCAGCCACTTTTCCCTACTTGACACAAATGGGATTCTGTCACTCCCATGCTTTTAAGACTCTTTTCAAACCCACTGTTCTTAGAAGAAACTCCAAGTTCTTCACCTGGTGAAGGTCTTTGCCATGAAACTATCAGCTCAGGGAGGGGAGGACCCGCCCTCTCCCCTCAGCCCCACCCTCTGGCAGAGCATCACCTCTGGAGGACCTGCTGAGCTACACAAGCCTGTATTCTAACCCTGGTCTTGAGTTCTTAGCAAACTGCTTCACTTATCCATACAAATCCAAGGTAGATTAGAAAGATGTTAGATATTTAACTAGACTTTTGATTTGGGGATTTTGCACTAGCAACCTGCAAGTACATGTTCTAATACTTCTGTCTTCTTAAAACCACACCCAGATTTCAGTGGTATCTGTGGAATGCTTTCAGAATAAAAGGAACTGTACTTTCACAGACTTTATGTTTTATAATATGAACAACCTGGACAGGGTCACGAATAGAACCGCCTAAAAAGTGACAGAAGAGGGGTTAGAGGCATAAAGCAACAGGTCGCAAGGACAGTAAGAGCAAAGATGTTTCTCCAAATACACCCTAAAAAGTGAAAGAACAGAAAATTCTGAATTTTGAAAGTAAAAGACTATCATATAAAAAATAAAATAATCCTCTTCATCAGGGTTTCAAGATCTGACTGCAGAATTTTTAGCAGGCCATACTGAATCCTAGCACAGAAAAATCAGATGGACTAGTGGTGAGTAAGTTCCAGGAAAACGGCAGTAAAACCTCCACTTGTAAGAGGACACACAACCACTTGTAGAAGGTGATTGTCAACCACATTCTGGAGAAATTCAGAAGATTCAGGTTCCACTTCCAGATGGTGATGACAAGGAAGAACCGCTTGGATGCACGCTTCTAACTGAGTCACCGGCATTCTAACACTGCAGGGGGAAAAGGAGGCCCTCAGTCAAGAGCAGAGGTGTTCCTGTCGTGTTTCGCAGGCCGCGCCTCGGGCACTCAGCGCCCTGCAGCAGTCCGGCCCCAGGCGAGGACACGCAGCGTGGCCCCCCAAAGCAGGAAGGGCACTGTGCTTGAGAAAACCCACCCCTGATGTGGGCAAGAGGGGCTGGTTGGGTTGAGTGAACCTATAAATGCCTACAGAAACACACCTGCATTCATTCAAGTGATACAACCAAAAGTAGCAGGCTATTTTGCAAAATTTCAATTGTCAGTGGAAATTTTACCATTCCTTTCTGCTTGTCCCCTGCACTCTGAGACAGGCTCAGGCTCTCTCACACCTGCAGGTCTGATGCAATAGTTGTGAAGTCATTTTACTTTGCTGCGATTGTCCTCACTTCCCGTATCACTCTGTCTGTCCTCTCTTAACACAGTCAGATGTCTCTCCCTGAGTTCCTTGCTCCTGCTCCTCAGATCCTGAGATAAAGGGCAAGTGAAGACACATGACCAGAAAAGGCACTGTGGGCTTGAACAAAGTCCTCAGTGTCCCCCTAGGGGAGTGCTGCCTACCTGTCAACTTCAGTTCTCAAGGTTCTGCCCAGGGTGACATCCAGCCAGGAGAGTGGCCCAGGCCAATTAAAAGCTGTGTGGCTTGGGTGCGGGGACAGGTGCAGGAGCTGTTTCTGGAGCCGGGCCCCTCCACACCTCTGCTCCCCTCTCTCCCTAGGCCCAGCTGCCAAGCCCCCAGCCTCCCTGATCTTCTGCATTTCTCTTCTACTCTACTCCAAACAATTTTCCTCTTCCTTTTTTCCCAAATTATCTCCAGCTGGAGTGATTTTTCTATCACAGTATCTGAAAAAATTTCCTGCAGCCGAAAAAGAGGTCTCCAGAGGGCAATGCCCATACGCTGTTTCCTGAATAGAGCCCCAGGCTGGGGGGACCCTCACCAACACTCCTGGGGGCATTAGACATGTTGTGGGGTCAACCACCCTCAACAAGAGTTTGCTGAGACCCCAAGGCCCGCACAGCATCCCTGCTCACAAAAATGTAGTCAGCCCACTTATCAGTTATTAAGAAGCAAAAATACAAAATTGCTTATGTTTCTTACTAAAATTATTTATGAGATGGAAAAAGAAATTGTAATAGGAAAGAAGAAATCTGACTCCGTGTTGGATCTGTTCCTTTGGCTTTAATCCTTTGCCCTGTTTTCTAGGCTCAGACTAGTTAGCTCTACACCTTTTTTGAAAGAATGTTGACTTTAGCCTGAAATATACAGGAGAGCCTATTCTCTGGGCTCTGATCTTTAAGGATGTTAGCTCTTCTGCACTTATGTAGAGAGTTTCAAGTTGCAAAATAAAGAATAACCTTATTTTTGTTGAAGGTTTTACAGGGGCACCATGATTTCACCCACATGGACAGCTGCAAGGACAAAGGACACCAAGGACAAACAATTCGTACAGCAAGAAGTTTGCAACAACCAACCACACCCCCTCCCCTTTGCAGTATAAAAGGAGCATGAATTCTGACTTGGGGAAGAGGGTTCTCCAGGAAATCAGTCTGACATGTTCTGGGTCTGCCAGCTTTTCAGATAAAGTCACTATTCCTTGCCCCAACACCTCATCTCCCAGTTTATTGGCCTGTCATGCGGCAAGTAGAATGAGTTTGGACTCGGTAACAAAATACATTGGAGTTAGTATGTCTCCACTTCTTCCTCATTTCCAATATGTAGCATGCACATCATTTATGATCTAGTGAAAATAATTCATCAAAGACAACAATAACAAGAAACTCACCTAGCTATCAACACTGAAGTCACAACCTATTAATTTTACATGCCATTTAACAACAAAACCAAAAAACTTAATATAAAGGCTTGATTCCATGGAAATAAAATTATTTCTAGTCCTACAAAACTTTTTCTTTTCTATTTTCTTTTGTTTTCATTATTGAAAGGAAAATAAAAATCAAATCATTTTATTTCACGTATTTTTGTTATAGCTACATATTTTAAATACTACAAAGAGATTTAAATTGCAACAAAAAAAGTTCACATATTAGTATAAATATATATATACAATCAATGGGGATTAGGAAAAGAATAGACATTTACTAAAAACCCACTGCACATCCAGTCTTTTACAGGCATATCCTGGAATATAAGCTCTATGATCCAGGGGTCCCCCACCCCCATTCTCATTGCCAACTCCCTTAGTAATCAACTACCAAGGCACCAGCATAGAACCACGCAATCAGTATTTTAGGTATAAGTGAGGCAATTAGCTCATTCCATTCTAAAACAAAAACCCTAAAATAAATACTGAACTTATTTACAGATAAAGAAAATTGGACACAAAAAAGTAAACTTTCTTCCTCAACGTCACGAAGCTATTAACTGGTAAAGGCAAGATTTGAACTCGTCTGCCTGATTCTAAAAACTAAGGTGGAAATCCCATTCCACTTGTGATGGTCCAGCAGCACAAACTATCACCCTATCTTTGTTCAGATCAAGCCTTAGACAGCCTGAGACAGCACCCATTTCCTATGGAATTCGAGGGCAAATGATAAAAATAAGGGTTTTATATCCAGCAGTTTTCTTAGGTCTCATTTACATAAAGTGTCAGCAGGTCAGCAGAAAAACTCTGGGCAATGTGAGTGGGTCCAGAGCTTTTTGCTGATAAGAAACTCAATCTATCAGGATAGAGTGACATTCCCATGAGAGGCCACATGGACATAAACTAAAGGCAGCTGAGCAATGAAAACTAGCAAGACCCTGGAACTCAAGCAAGAAGGATACCTGCCATCCCACACCCATTTGCCTCTTCATCCATGTGGACACAATGTCAGGAGACCCAGGTTCTTGTCCAAGTTACACCATCATGGATTCTCACCCATAAAAAGTTACGACTCTATGCTGTCTTAAGTCCTTTCCAACTCAAATATGATGTCACCAATATCTAAGCAGAATCCCTATGTCTCCAATTCCTCTCTTCTAGTAGGAGAATAATTCTATGGCCACAGAGAAATCCAATAAAAAACCATGCATGAAGCCAGGAGAAAGTCTGCTTAAGAGACTTTGCTCTCAAGCTCAGTGAATGAAAACTCAGAAAAAGTGGTCCTTCTCCCTCAGGAATTGAGAGGTAGCCAGATGTGTGTGTGTGTGTGTGTGTGTGTGTGTAAATCAAATACAGTCAAGTCTGGGATGTGAACAGATTTTTTTTATGTCACTGTCATTTCTAGGGAATGAGCCAACTTTTAAAGTAATTTGAATCTAGTGTTCTGAGAGAGTCTCAGGATCTTTTGGTGGAGGAAGGGAAAGGAAAGGAGGAGAGGTAATGAAGCAAAGGAGTAAGTATACTGCTAGGGAAAGGCAAAACATTAATTTTGTTCCTACTGGCATAACATACAAATTAGGAACTATCTTTCTCCCGATGTCTTGTCGAGCACTGAGTTGCAGAAGAAGCGACAGCCTATTTCTCACTGAGCTTGTGACTATACGTGACATCTTGTAGACACAGATAATTTACCCTGAACAAATGCTAGCAGCAGGTTGTAATTCTCCTGTTTTGAGAGACAAGGAAACAGGAGTTCAAAGAGGGTAGATAACTTGACAAAAGTCAGAGGACCAGTAAACAAGAGAGGATGAATTCAAACTCAGATCTGAATGCAGAGTCTCATCTTCCCACTCCCAAGACTGGAAAATCCTTAACACACAGGCTCCCCAGCTCCCCTGCATTTTTCCTGTCACCAAGCATTTCCCATGGCAGAGGTCTCCAGTTCTCACAGACACAGCGCTCTGTGCAGCCAGTGACCTTCATCGGATCTTGATCACCTACCTGCCACGCCCACCAGGCTTCACCATACAGGCAGGAAAGCTGGCTTTCAAGTGCATACGAAGCCACCCCCTGTCTAACCTGGGTTCTTCTGGGGCTTCTCCAGCCTAAAGGCAGCCATGAAACTGCTCACAGTTTGTACATGAGCCACACTACCTCTCTCCATCTGTCTCCCCACCTATACTACTTAGCTATGACCATTTTGAGAATCTTGGAAACAAATTTTTAAAAACACAAAAGAAAGGATTCTGTAACAAGTACTTAATACTTACAATTTTAAATGACAAGTTACAAAGTGAGTATTTACAAACCGAATCTGCCTTCCTACGTGTCAGTTTGAACAGTTAAAATATATAATAGCAAAAAATTTTCACTTACAAAATTAACAAAAACATCAACAATAATCTGGAATAAACTCTAAAACAATGCCCATGTTTTACATGGAGAAAGTACAGGACTGTACTGAGTGGTAAAGTAAGAGGTGTGAATGTAGAGACATCAACATATTGTATGGAGGAAAGTAGTTTTGTAAAGATGTACGTTCTCCGAAATATAATTCAAAACTTACTAAAAAATCCCATGACAACTCTTATCTGTTTTTTTTTTTTAACTTGAAAAAAGTATTTTAGAATTCTTCAGGAATAATAAAGTCATAATACTAGCCAAGAAAATTAGGGATGGAAAAAAGAATCAAAAAATATCGCATTGTCAAATATTAAATAAATTTTTACAATATGTTAGATATAGCACTGGAATAAGAAAGTAAGATTGACAGAAATAAACCATGAGCTCAAAAAGAGACTCTAGTATACATAAGTATTTTTTACAGGTGGGATTTCAAATCAAAGAGCCAAGTATGAATTCAATAATTGTCTTGGGACAATCAGAGAATCACCTGGAAAAAACAAATTCTATTCCAGTCATAATGACCACAAGAAAAATTACAGATAGTGATGTAAATATTAGAAAGTACTAATAACAGCAAATATAACTCTTTGCTCATATTAATTCAACTTCTCCTCTATATAACAAGTCCTATTATCATCTCCATCTTAGAGATTAGAAAAACCTACAGAAGAGATATATACCATAATAAGAAAGTATTTCTAAGAATAAAATCAAGGATAAAACTCAAAGAGAAGACATTTACTATCTTAAGATTATTTTGGGCCACAACAAAAATAAACCTACTGAACAAAATGAAAGGCAAGATATGACAAGTAAAAGCTCTGTGATACATGTTGATGAAGACAAGGGGTTAATGTTCATAACATACAAAGAGCTGTCACAAAGCAACAAGAAGCTCCCTCACTTAAATGTGTGCAAAGGACAAAAGGGATCATTCACTTTTTAAAAGTCAGATGGCTAATGAGTGAAAAATGCTCAATACCTCTCTGGTCATCAAGTGCAAACTAAAACAAAGAAAAAGCACTTTTGCTCATCATATTGGCAAATGTTTTTAAAAGATATTCTAGCTAGTGTCCATCTTTGAGAGAACAAACTGTTAGCGAACTTTTTGGAGGACGACATATCAATGGATACGTAAACCCTGAAAAACGTGTGTACACACACACTGAACTCCACTTTTAGGAATCGTTTCACTTAGAAAAAAAAAACCAGTTCAAAAACATGTACTCATCAGAGCATTTACACAGCACTTTTTACAATGGTGGGAAGAAAAGCTGAAGTGAAATCATATCCAGCGATAGAGAATTGGTTACATAAGTTATTCTACATCTTTTCATTCCCCACAGGAGAAGGAATTTCTAGAGTCACTTGAAAGCAGCCTGTGATGTATGTAATTGTCACATCCAGGGACTGAATTTCCAGAAACCTTAACTAAAGGAATACTCATTCAAGGTCACAGGAATGTTTGTAAAAGAAGGATGCCAGTCAAACACCATTTCTGACAGTGGAAAATGGAGAAAACTTAAGTATCCACCATGAAGACAATGATGCCATAAATCAAGGCGAGCTGTAGGAACTAAGGGGCCAGCGTTTCGGCGTGGTCCAAGGCCTTGTCCACAGTACTCTCCAACCGAAGGTGTCCTTGCACAAGAGACCAAACCTACATATCAGGAGACCCCACTACTCTATCTGAAAGGACCGGGTGAGTCTGGAGTGGGAGGAAGTCTATGATATACCCCTGAGTGAATAAACTGAGCTGCAGAAAACATATAGTATGGCCTTATTTTTCAATAAAGCATATATACACACACATATAGATAGATTTCTGATATACGTGTATGTATGAATGTGTATATATATATGACATAGGCATAAAGGTCATGACATATATACACCACATTTTCAGCAGTTTTTACTCTCAGGAAAAAAGGGGAATGGATGTAGGGGCTTTTTGGTACCACCACAGTTCTCTTTTCAGTACTTCAGTTAAGTATACTTGGAATTTCAAAGTTTATTTAAGTCCGAACTAAAATGGAAGATGCCTCCACAAGACAGAATGCTATACTGGTCATTAAAAATCATGCTAGGGGGGATAGAATATTGTAGAAAAAAGTGAAATAAGCACAATGGAAAATGGAGGTCTCCACACAGAAAAAGGCACAGAGTGCTCGCTGGTTTTTATGACAGAGGAGATACACAATGATGAAAAGAACAGAAAATAGATGTTAAAGTGTTAATTATTATCTCTGAGTAGTGGGATCAGGATAGACCCTTTTGCCCCTTTTTTCAGGCTTTTATATTAAATACACATTATTTTTCATCCAAAAAAAGCATTTTTAGATGTCTAGTACCACACATTGAAAAAAATACACTAGTACTTACAGAAACAATAACTAGGAGACACGGCAGCAGCGCCACACAATGTAGAACGGGCGATCCTGATTAAAACCACGCAGTTACATAAGGACCCACAAAGTGAGAGCACCTGCTGTAACAGGGCGTGGCCGCCTTCTATTTGCCAGTTGTGTCTTCAGGGCTGAGGCAGTTCTGAGCACGGCCAGTGTCAGTGCTGGTGTCTGGATGGATGCCACTGGAGGTGAGGGCACCTGCAAGCCGAGAGGAAGAACAGAAATCATCCTCTGCTTTTTCTGTCTTGTTTCTCTGTTACTTTTAAAGAGAGGCATAAATAAGATAAACTAAATCTTCCCTACTGAAATTTCAGTAATGAAACCGTTTTCAAAGTGTTCACAAATTATATTCTGACTATAACTGTCTTATCAACAAAGCATCATATTTATTAAATGTTAATTAACACAGTTAATTAACTACCTGTTAAAACCTATTAAAGAACATGAAATGCACTACGTGAAAGCACCACGCCTGCAGTAACTACCTTAGCTGTCTTCACGGCAGTGCAGTCAGCCCCCACCATCACATAGCCCTGAGCTCCTGATGCTGGTAAGAGAACACGCTGCCGCCTCAGATGGAGAGAAACGGTGAAAGTGTTTTCTGAAATCTACAGCACTGACAAAACATAACTGACAAATCCCAGGCTCCTTTGAGGCTGTCATTTTATGTTTCTGACCAACAACCGTCAATGAGCAGAACCACCCCATTTCCGAGCCATGGGACTCACGTGGGAAGCAGTTTTGGAGAAATTTCCAGGTATAGAATGTAACCAACTATACATAGAACTCTGAAAAAATAAAAGATTCAATACCCTGATTTTGGAAGACACTCAAAATATTCTCCTAAGCCTTAGTAGCTGGAAAGGCTGGGCTTATCCTAAGTCACTTATTTATTTCACAGCCAGTGAGCATCTCCCACAAACCCTGTTTCCCTGTGTCCGCTGGGAGCCTCAGGCACACTCTTGCTGTCGATCATATAAGTCACAGGGCAGACGCGTGTGTCTCACGCCAGCAACCCTAACACAGGCCCACCTCCTAGCCTCACAGTTTGAACTTAGCCCCATTTTCTCACCTGTTTATTTGGTATCTGTTCTTCTGTAAGCTGCCTGAAATGCTTTTTGGAACAAGTCAGAAGAATGAGTGGGTAGAGAAATGGACAGTTGGACAGGTGAGAGGTGGGCAGACAGACAGAGAGACTCCAAGAAAAGGGGAACAAAGAAAATTCCCTATGCAGAACCCTCTTCTAGTCAGGGAAGAAAACCGCCACGGAGACGTGTGAAGAGGCAGGTGGCTTAGGGCTGTTTCCTGGATTCCATGAAAAGTCACACCAAGAGATGAGATGGTAGAACTATAAATAATAAAAGAAAAAAGCATGCATGCTTGTAAAATATATCTACAATATATACTTTCTAAAGAATAGATTCAAATCAGCAGGGCCCAATAACACAATCCTTGGGTATTTACAGAAATGAGAATCCCATCTCCAAAAAACAAGGCATCCCTTAGGAGCACTGAGAGTCTTCACGGGGCGGTCATAAAGCCGTAACCGCAAAAGCTATGCTCTCCTGCACTTACGAGGAACGAGCAGCTGTGCTAGGGCTGCCCACGTCTGTCACTTACACCCCCCAGCACCTCTATGGGGGGACGCCTAGGGAGCCCCGTCTCTGCAGGACAGAAAACTAGTCCGAGAGACGCTAAGGCGGCCTACAAGTTCTCCATCTCACAGGACTGGTCATTCCAGAGCAGGACTCAAACTCGGACCCACGTTTGTTATCACGGTTCTACCGTGCTTTTTGTGCTTATTTTGTGTGTAAAACATTTGTTTCTGGCATGAAAGGACATTTAATAAATGATCGGTTGTCTTGCCTATCTCTTTAGCTCACAATCTTTATATTTTTGAATTGTACTCTTTTCCCCTGGAGAAAGGAACGGAAAGAACAGTGGTCAGAATGAGCTGGGGCTCCATTCTTTATCTGTTACCTCATCTCATCCAAGTCCCCAACCAGGGAGAAGGATCAAATTTCCTCTTCATCTTTTAAAGAGAGGTCTCCAGTGATGGTGACTTACTCAACTCCAAAACTAAGTCTGGGGGAAGGGCACATGCAGCAACCAGAGCAGTATCATGTATAGGAAGGTGAAAAGAGCTCAGGGGGTCAGCCTGATTTAATTTCAATCGATAAAAGAATACCACACACTAAAAATACTAGCATGCAATGGATTGGCTCTTTCTTGACATCTAGCAAGTTTCCACAGCCCATATGTAACATTATCGTGAACTAGTGAAAGGAAGAGTCCACAGATAGGGAAAATCAATGCCACAGGCAGGCTGAAACCCAGGCTGGAGGAAAGGAAGGGAAAGGGCATAGTTAAGAAAAGGGGAAAGTCTGGGAAAAAGATATCATCACAAGGATTCTCAAGCATCATTCAGCAATCATAAAATCATTCATTAAAGAAAGAGTTACTTAGGTCCTATTTTGTGCAAGATTTTACAGAGGGCAAAGAAAGACCGTAGGGTCCATGGTAGCAGCAAGTTGTGGGGCTATAATACAGTTCTCATTCTGGTACCTTGCACATTTTTACTCAGTATAAAGGGAAAAAATAAAGAAAAATAATACTATGTAAACTCTACACATAGTTGAAATAAAATTAAAGAAGACCTAAATACCTGGACAGACACACCACGCGCATTCCTGGATCAGATGACAGTGCTCTTGGAATGTCAGTGCTTCACAGAGCGATCCATATATTCAACGTGGTCTCGATCACAATCCCAGTGGGCTCCTCTGCAGTAACTGACTAGCTGCTGCTACAATTCATATGGGAATTCGAGGGTCTCAGTAACCAAAACGTACTTGAAAAAGAAGAACAACGTGAGAGGACTTGTAATTCTCAATTTCAAACCTTACAACTGTATCTCCAGGTGAGATTAGAGGCCATTTTAACTTATTAATGTGTTTATCCTTATTTTCTAAATTCTCTACAATGAATATACCTGTTAGAATAAGAAAAATAAAAAGTAAGGTATCTTTTAAAACATGCACAACGATTCATTCATTGGGAAAAAATTATTTTAACTATAAAGAGATAAACAAATATCTAGTGAAAAAGGACTACTTAAAAAAAAGGTTGCATTTACATTTTTCATAAATTGAAAACTGAAAAGCACAAACACATCAAGTTTCTAGGGAGACAAATACAACATATCAACACTTATTTTCAAAAATTCTAATTGAACAATGAAAACTCAAGAAAGGGAATATCGTGATTGACAGCCAACTGCAAACACATGGAGAGCAAAGGCCTAGAAATCACAGTTCCTTTAAATCTGCTACTAACTCAATAGGAGAGGAAATTCCTCCCTGAGGGGACAGTGGAATCCCATGCATAAGACAGGATACACAGTACAATCTGCACTAGAATCTGGGGTGATTTTCTTAGAACAATTCTGAAGTTACAACATTGCTGAAAAACTATAAAAACACTGACAGACAGATTAAAACACACAGTCATATATATTATATAGAAACATATGAAGTCTGCTCCCATATTACATAGAAATACAAACATATTTGTGCATTTATAGGCACTGATTACTTTATCTTAGATAGAATATTTCAACTAAAACAAAAAATCAATAATACACACCTCTTGTCAAATCTACTTGATAAGTTAATCTGCTATGTAACCATAATGTGTCTATGATAGATCTAAAATTAGTGAAAAAGGTCTTTGTATGGTTTCTTGAACTCTTCTCAAAATTCCAAGCTTAATTTTAAAATAGATCTGAGCAGTATTTCTATATTATCTTTTCCCTTGTGAAATGAACAACATAGTCTGTTGTCAAAATTCTGTCCTTACAATGATTCACGAGCACCGTATCCTCACAAAACTGCTGGACAGCAAGGCGTTATCCAGACACTGTGACCAAACAAATGAAACACAAGGAAGACAGTGACTATTCTGGAGGGCATATAATCTGTGTCAAACCGGGTTTTTATTTGATTGGTTTGATTGGGTAGCAAGATGAAATCAATCAAGTACTTTCTTCTTTGAGCATGCTGTAAGTCATGACTCTTTTCAGTGTCATGAGCAGGAAAGAGTTAAGCATGAGTTGATTAGGTCAAATAGCAACAATCATAACCGGAGAGTGAGTAATAAAGAAGTTAACTGATAGCAATACTTCTGCCTACATGAGACCTAAAATAAATCTACACTGATATCCGAAAGGAAAATGAGGAGATGAGGTCCCCAAAGAGAAAACAAACTAACAAGAAATCAAAAACAGAAACAGTTTTTCATTAACGATTCCAGGAAGGAGTGGAGCATGTTGTTGAAAAGCACAGATGTTGGGGACAAACATGAGGGTCTGAACTCCCACAGCACTGGGTAGCTGTGACACTGATATGTCAGTGAAATTTTCTGCATCTCAGTCTCCTATCCATAGACTGTGGACAACAACCGCACCCATCTCCTAGAACGGTCCTACGAATTAAGTTATTTTATATATAAAATTTTAAATAAAATACCTCAGATTTTATATAATACCCCAAAAGCACAAGGAACAAAGAAAACAGAGATAAATTGGAGTTCATCAAAATTTAAATCTTTGCTTCAAAGGGCACCATCCAGAGAGTGAAAAACCAATACACAGGAGAAAATTTTTTCAAATCATTTATCTGATTAGGAATTTGTATCTCCAAATGAAAAAAAAAAAAAAAACCTACAACTCAACAATAAAAAGGCAACTCAATTAAAAGGTGAATAAAGGATCTGAAAAGGTATTTTTCAAGGAAAATATACAAATGGCCAGTAAGCACAATGAAACGATGTTCAATATCATTAACTCTAAGGGAAATCAATTCAAAACCACTAGAAGAAACCGCTTCACACCCACAACAATAGGTTATAATAAAAAAAAATATAACAAGCACTAATGAGGACACAGAGGAAGCAGAGCTCGCAGCAGTTGCTGGTGAGGACGTAACACAGCGTGGCCACTTTGGTAAACAGCCTGGCAGGTCCTCAGGGAGTTGAACATTTGGTTTCTGAATGACCCAGCAATTCTGCTGTCTGGGCACACACGTAAGAGAACTGAAAACAAATGTCCACATAAAAACTCCTAAAGGAATGTTCGCGGCGACACTACTCATCACAGCCAAAAAGCAGAAACAACCCAAATACCTATCACCTGATGAATGGGTAAAGAGTGGGGCCCAGCCATACAGTGGAATATTATTCAGCAATAGCAAAGCATAGAGTACTGACCCAGGCCACAACGTGGACAAACATTGAAAACGTTACTCAGTGTGAAAGAAGTCAGTCACAATAGACGGTTCCACTTACATGAAGTGACTCGATTTAAATGAAATGTCCAGTACAGGCAAATCCACAGAGAGAGAAGAGTGGCTCATTGGGGCTGGGGGAGGATGGGGAAGATGGGAATATCTGCTTATGCATACGGGGCTTCCTGTTGGGGGGAAGAAAATGTTCTAAGATTGAATGGGATGCACAATTCTGGGCATAGAGAAAAAACCGCTGTACATTTTAATGGGTGAATTGTATTAAAACTGTTAAGAATAAAAGCACCTCGGGCCAGTACCTTCCCATAGTAAATGCAAATTGCTAAATTTTATTACAGGAAGAAGAAACTGCCCTCAGCATGAAAGCAGGAGATCAGCAAATGTGAGTTAACCGAAATTGGACAAGAGCATTTCACTTGAAACAGTTGCTGAGTGTACACGAAATATTCAGAAATAGGAAAATTAGTTTCACATCACGAAGAAGCATTCTGCTTCAAATGCAGATCAAGGATTCGGCAAGCCCAGCTGCTAGAAATGACCAGAGAAGAAACCTGGTCTGTAAAACAAGCACCAGAGCCAGCAAGGAAGTGGTGATGAGGAAAGCAGGCGGCCGAAAATCTGGAACAGTTTGCTACAAATAATTTCTTTACTGAAAATTCAAAAATAAAATGAAAGTTATGTAATGCTCTGTTGACCTCACGTGAATGGGCTTCCTTCGGTTCTCGACTGTTCTGTAACCCCGATTGAGAGACTCAGGAGAATCAGCATGGCTCCTGGGAGTCCCCAAATGACTGCCCACCAGCACGCTGACCACCATCACATCTGCCAGGGTGGAATTGCAGAGAAGAGACCAACTTCTGAAAGGAAATTTTGACAAGGGAAGAAAAGGCTGCAGTCAGTCCTGGGACAGAGGCCCTCTGAGAAGAGGCCAGAAGGCTTCAGGTGAACTGCAATGGCTCTGAGGCAAGAAGGGACCACGGGGGAGCATATCTCAATTCTCTCCTCTCTCTCCCTCGGGTAGGAGAGATAAAGCCTGCATACTTCTCACCTGGAATTGTGGCATCTGGCTGGCAGAAGTCTTACCAGCATGGAATGATTATTCAAGACTCTGTGTAAAAAGTCAAGAAATCGAGAGGGAGTAGGGAGCCAACTCCACGAGCCTCTCAAATGCTCCCATATTTATTGTGTATAATCAAAGGAAAAATTCATCAACAGTTGTGAGATAGTAAGGAGGAACTTCGGGAAAGACGGGATGAGGCAAAGATTGTAAAATCCACAATGAGTACAAAGGATTAGTGTATCTTTAGGGAAGTCATGGGGTGAGGGGAACAAGATACATTTTTAGATATGTGAATTACAAAGCAGGCCACCAGACCAGCCAGGTCCTTGTTTTGGGGATAATAGACTATCTAACAGCACACAAGCCCAGCGTTTATAGCTGAGGGCCAGGGTCCTTGCTTTGCAACCAGCAGAGTGCTATCTAAAACCTCAACTATGCAAGCAAAGCATTGTCTCTGCTTTTTAAGGCAAGGAGACTGGTGTGAGGATGCACAGGCACTTGCTTGCAAAGCAGTTTCTAAGCATATTTTTTCTTATCAAAGTTCACAGGCGGCTGGGGTGTGTTACAGTTTGTTAAACCAATCATGGGCTTTCACATGGAACCATTATGGAGGACACCCTAGGATGACAAATCCTGCCTCTGGGTCTTTTCCTGCCATCTTCAGCCACTCTAGCAGAGTCTAGGCACATCCGTGAATAACGATCCTACAGAACCAGCCACACTCTTAAATCCTGGTGCTTGAAACTTAATTTTAGCTCTACACAACTTACCGTAGAAAAGTTTCAGAAATAAAAGATATGAAATCCCTTTTATATCTCATCATATTACTGATTTTTCTGATTGCCCTAAGCTGCTTCATCTTGGTAAAGCACATAATTCTACAGGTGAATTCAGTAATTTCCATTGGGCATATCTATCCATTTTGGGCTCGCTAACTACTATTGGTCAAATATCGATACACTTAATTGATTTATTTGTTTATCAATTTCAGCCGGGAGGAGAGGGAGTGTCACTCTTTTCCTCAGCCCACCCTAAACACTTTTCTCATCAACTCAGGACTCCTGAAAACAAAACAAAGTATTTGTTTCCCTTCTACTCTTTCCACAAACACAACAGGAAACATCAGCCTGGAGAAAGAATTCAACACAAATGTTAAAACAAAAATCTACAAACCTGAAGCAACTCCATCTCCGAATCATGATACACAATGAAATGAGAGTAAGTGTGTCAGGCACAAAGCAGGCGTGAGCCTGACCACCTCATTTCTATTCTTCAAAGGAAGGAAGGTTTTTGTATTTTTTTATCATTCTTTGTCATTGTTTCTGATTATGACAAAAAATAGTTTATGAAATAATTATGCACTGCAATAACAGATTTTTATTGTATCAAGTATAGATGGCATTCAGAGGGGATAGGAAAACCCAGCTCTGTAAAAAATGCAAAATTTCTTCCCCTGTTAAGAACACATATACAAAATGCAACAGAGAATTCAAATTCTTGTGGAGAGGAGCAAAAGCCACAGAACAAAAGCAAAGTCATTACAATGAGTCAATTCAAAATTCACTGGACAAACATGCTCAATGCATTCAAAGAATTTTAAAGGCACACTGCAAACCATTCACTTAATGATCTACAGGCTAGAGGAAGCATTTCCCTCTTTAAAAGACAACAGAAATCAATAGGGTGCCCCAACAAACAAGGACCAAAGAACAATCAGGTTTTTAACGGTTCTCAAAAATCAGCATGTTCTAAACATCAAAATCCAGAAATTTTAAACATTCATTCAAACCAAAATGAAACAAGCATTTCAAAAAAAAAAAAAAAAAAAAAGCAAAGGAACTAAGCACACAGATCATGTACATAGATTAATAAGCATGTCTTGTACCGCTGGAAGCAAGAACAGGCTATAGCCTTTTACTTGAAAAATAAAACTACTTTTAAAGATAACTGCTAAAACACATTTCACCATTCATGTTGCCTTCAAAAATCTGAGGCAATTGTATCTGATCAGAAAAGCAATTCTGGGTAATAGTATGTTACAATTCAGCGCCAGTTTGCTTTAGAATAAAAAAGAAAAGCTACTGTTCCTCAAATCCTGCACAGAGTGTGAAGTGCCTCCCGGCCTCTTTCTCCTCCCGTTTTCTAAGCTCATGCTCCCCAACACTTCTGAAACAAGTATGACAACCTCTTATTCCCAATATGCAAAATGACAAAAGAATATCAATTTATTTGTGTAAATATATGCCTACACCTTGAACTTGAGGAGAAAGGTATCAGAAGTCTATATGGAACTTATTTCTACCTTCCTGAAATCACACACACAAACGTTCACACAGACACAGACACATAACCCCTGGATTACTGGACACTTCACAAGCTTAGGAATTCCAACTTCTAGAAGATAACTTTGTAGTTAGTTTAAAATACAATTCTGTCAGCTTTTGAAAGCCTTGATCATCTGCTAAACCATCCAAATATCAAAGAGACCCAATTAGCCTTCTCTGTAGAATGTAATTTCCATTGATGGCAAAACAGACCCTAAGAAGTACTGGATCCAAGACTCGTGTTTATCACTACCTATGATCGTTTTTAAGCACATTAACAGATTCAGAAATGTATGTCTCAACAACATTTATTCTTATTGAAATAGCATACGTGTTCAAATGTCTGTACAGAGACTAGGTCCCATGATGGTGTTTAAGATCTATTTTGTGTATTGCAATATTTATTTTCAAGTGCAGACAAGGAGGGTGTGTATTACTCAGTTGTAGAGCACCTACTTAGCATGCACAATGTCCTGGCTTCAATCCCCAGTACCTCCAAAAAAATAAATAAAAATAAGTGCATATTTAAAAATAAGAATAAAGTTATAAAAAATTACAGACTAAAAACCACTGCAATCTAGCTGCTACAATTATACTAAAAAAACAAGGGTTTCTATCAAACACTGACTATATGCCAATCACAGAGACAATCACAAATCACACCTGACAACCATCACGTGTGATTCTCAGCAAACCTACTAAGTAGACACGGATGAGCAACCCGGCACTGCGGATGAGGAGACGGATCTCGGAGGAGCCGTGGACGCTGACCGTCCTGCTCCCCGCGACACCACGTCAGCCCAGGGCAAGCGCTGACAGAGCTGCTCTGAGGGGACACCCAGCTGCATGGAGCCTTGGGGCACTGGGGAGTCCCAGAAAACACTAAAAATTGTTCAGTGAAAAACCAGCTCAAATATATTACATTGTGCCACATCCTTTAAACAGGGAACATGACTGAGAATTTTTGATGCCTCCGTGTCCTTTCCGCCATCATCAATTATTTGCCCACTCAGCGCGACCAGTGATGAACTGGACCCCATATGAAGTGCACTCAGATGGCAGAGCTTTTAAAGCTGTTTTATGAAGTTTGTAAGACTCTGTCTATGCCTCACACAGGCGGTCATCCGTCACTTCTCACCGGTGTGGACGTACCACCTGAAATCACTCCTTTCTCCTTTTTAAAATCCCTTCATCTAAACCAGACTTTTCAACAGCAAACCAGCAGCTCAACCACAGACAGTGGACAGCTTCTCACCAAATGGACACGGACAGCCCATCAGACTACCTGGAAGCCCTTTTCTTCTATTAAACCCACTTCCAGGTACTTCATCATTTTCTGATTGGTGGACTTGGCCACCGATTGGCCAACTCATAGAGCTCCCAGCCTCATATACGGGGGTGGGAGAGGACCCTGCTGTTTGGAGAAATCAGTGAGGAAGGCGGACATCCTCCATCCAGGTCTGCACGGGTAGAAGTGAAACAGTGTGCTCAGAAATTATACCGTTAGCATCCCTGGGCTCCCATGGACTGGTTTCACATTAACCAAACTCATGACACACTGATGCAAGAAAACCAGAAACTTATTAATGTAACAGAAGAAGTGAAACTATAAACCGGGCTGAAATATCAGAGTTCAACCATGAGTACATTTTCTCCTCCACAGCCCAATCACAGGCAGGCAGTCACATGGCAACCATGGACAGAAGCAGAGCAGGAAGTGTTTCGAGATTAACTCAATGGACTAAATTTCTGTTATACAAACAGATCTACTGCCTAGAAAATAATTAAAGCTAATCACAGTGCACACTTCGTGGACAGTGGCCAAGACATGACAGTGAGCACCTGTGTAACTCTCCTTTCCCTGTCCTTTCTGGGCTAAGTGATGCAAAGTGGTACAAAGATTCAGGGATGCAGATACCTCTAAACACCCAAAGCCCATTTCTGGGTGCCTCAAAACCAGACAGCCAGGGTTTAAATACCAGCTCTGCCACTTACTAGCTCTGTGACCTTGGCAAACTTACTTACCCTCTCCGTGCCGAAATTTCCACACTGTGAAACTGGGATAACAATCAAACCTTCCTTACTCGCTTGTTGAGAAGATTGAAGGATTCATTTCTGTAAAACTCTCAGAAAAGAATGTAGCACATTTTTGGTGTTCAACAAATGTCAACTTAATATAAAAGTGATTTACAAGTCTCCCTTCTAATAATATTATGTGTTTCCTGGCTAGTATAAGTCCCAAAGAAAATCCTTATTTCTCCTTTTATAAACTCTTGGGGAGCACCCTCCTATTCCATCCCACCACCTGTTTAAACTAGGGAGGGGATGCCTCCTCCCCACTCCTCTGGGCCATGGAGAGTGCTTCTCCCTTCATACCCCTGGCCGCTGGATCACAGCTAGCCCTCATCACACTAACAGGGTGAGGTGTGAGTCCGGGGAGACAAGCAGGGAATGTGAAAGCCTACCTTTCCCTCCAGTGTTGGACACCATTGGGAAGCACCTGGGATCCTCAGCTCCATGTCAGGACAGCCCTGTGCATGAAGGGGCAGGTCCTCTCAAGGGAAGGCTCGCTGTGGCCCAGAGCTACCTGGGACAGGGTGAGTCTCTAATTCTGGGACACAGTATCATGACACACATTTTCCCACAGCCCTGAAGTTCATGGAGAACGTGGCTTCATCAGTAACAAAGAAGACATTTATCGCCTGCCTACTCTTTTGTGTCATCTCTCAGTTGGCTGCTGGAGACAACATGCATATAAGTATTGGATCCCCATAGGCCCCAACATATATGAATTAACAAAAAATTCTGTGGCTTAACGTTGGTTCAGGGTGACTGTGTAACAGTTCTGACTCTGCTGATGCTTAATTATGGGTATAGGAACTATGGAACCTCCTCAAATATCTTTCATCATAAAACCAGATTTTCTTGTTTTCCTGTTTCTTAGTAATTGCCAAAGACTATAAAATGATGGCTTCACACCAAACAACAGCTAAAGATTATGAGCCCTCTTGACATACCCACTGTGGTAAACACTTTACATAATTTCTAATTCTCACAATTCTACAAAGCAGATACCAAAGTCCCAATCTCTCAGACGAGGGAAAAACTCAGAACGAACTGACTCAGGCTCACATGGCTCAGTGGCAGCGCGTGCACGCAAACCCAAGTCAAAAAACTTCACCCCTTCCTATATGTAGCAAATCTCCTACCACCAATTAACACACAGCAGCGGGGTCAATACTCAGGGAACCCAGCACACTTTTCAGATTTAAGGTGCTCAAGAGGCCGCTACTAGCTGTTTTATAAATTCTCGGCTCACTGGTTTCTAACACTGGAAGAAAAGTCCAATTTTGCCATTGTTTACACAGCAAGTCTGAGATGTTCACAGCGAGATGACAGAATAAAATTAAAATATATGCAGAACAATTTTTCAAGGTAGACAGACATAATGGACATTGTGCTATTCTGAAGCATCAAGCAAAGAAATCAAAACAAAATAACGTTGTTTAAGCCTTCTTTAACAAACAGGAAAATTAAGACGGTAAGAAGGTGCAACAAGCGCCACCTATGGCTAAAAAGACCTTCCAGGTTGCCAGGAAGCATGCAACACAAAAATTGCCTGTAGGATCAGAAACAAGAATCAGATAACTAAAAGCTTCTGTAGCACATACTGCACTTTGCTTCGGGGGAAGCGAGGGTAACTCAGTATTTAATCTGATATTGCTAATACTCCTGAATATAAACAAAAGACACAGGCTCATGGAAACTCATCTTAGAAGAGGAAAGAATCCAGTCCAGCCACTTCATTTTACAGGAGGGGAGACTGAGACATGGGATCCCTCCTCCTTGCAATCGGCAGCAAATCTCTCCTAGGCCTCATGTCTTGCACTGTGGCAAAAACGAACAGATCTGTACTAGGCCTATATTCATAAAAGTCGTGTCTGTATTTTTCCGAAAGTAGGTTATCTAAGTATCTTGCAACATACTTCTCAAAATCCAGGAAATCATACGTTTGTTGAAGTACAAAAACACTTATTTACATAATAAAACAGCATGAGCTTTATTCTCTCTATTAAAAAAGTTACATGTCAAATCAATGTTTTGATATTTTAAACCTGTTAACAGTGCAGGAAAAAAGATCAAAATTTTCTTTAATCACAAAAGAGAGAAGCTTATTCCCTGAAAATGATCAATGTGGATGTCAGAATCCAACGAATTTAAATGTCTGAGTGGATGGTTACACGGCAACATGACATCTGAGTTCTAACAATACACATTCTGTGTAAATAATATTCAAGGTCGTCTGCTTAAGGCAATTTAACTAGTCCCTGTCTCACTAGAATGATACAGATTTCATTAAAACTTCATAGTGCACTAAAAAATAAATGAATCCTTGTTACTTTAAGCCATATTCATATATATCATATATATACATATTAAATATGCATCAGTAATAAGCCACCCTGTTTAGTATTCAGAGTCGACCCTTCTAAAATATCTGTCATTGTGACAGCACATTTTTACTAAGCACCTCTTGGGTTCTTTGTATACAAGGCTAGTAACTCTCACAGTCAGACAAGTTAAACGATATTACTCAAATTTCACAAATGAGGAAATGTACTTAAGCCATGAAAACAACTTATATATACATCATCAGGAAAGAAAAGAATAAAGATTTTCTTAAAATATTCACTGACAATCTTTTCTTCCATATTAAGTCTACATAAAACCAATTCAGTCTTTGTAAGTATTTCTGTCAATAAGGGCCACTAGAGAAAAACAATAACATCATCAGAAGTGGTTGGACTTTCAAAGCCCCCTTCTCATTTGCAATATATTTATTTTTAATGTTTTGTTTTTAGTGCTTACAGAGCACTAAAATACATAAAAATTAACTTTTTATGCCACTACCTGAGAATTAAACATCTGTGAAAATGTACAATTTTAATTTATGCCACTCTGTCTCACATTCTCACTGGTGTCTCCCCTTTGAAGGCCTCATCAGGCTGAGATCACTAAAATCGGCAATTTATTGAGTCACAGGAGTTCGGGTAACCACTCAACGGGAGGCTGATTAGAGGAGCAATTAAGAATGCATCCTGTGCAGCCTGGGTTCCAGCACCGAGCTAGCCACCGCCAGCTGCGTGTGATTTGGGACAAGCTGCTCCATCTCTCAATCCCTCAGCTGCAAAAAAGGAGACACTGATACCTACCGTCAAACACCTGCTATGAAGTAAAACATGAGGAAAGTACTTTAGCCTTAGTTAGGTGTCCACTCAGAGCGAGTTTGGTCATTATGATGATGAGGATGGCTGTTAATAAATTGAGCTAGACCAAAAAGGAGAAATCACCTTAAAGTAGAAACATTTTAAGCCAATGAACATTTCCTTTTGGATGGATTGCAGAATATTCTATTCATTTTTTTAATAAACCATGTTTTGTCCATTAATAATAGATTTACAGGTTCATGGACAAGTCTCCAGAAAAAGAATTAGAGGCCTCTAACCTCTGAATACTAAGAAAGTAAATTTTAAAAAAAATCAGGGGGGAGATTATACCTCATTTGGGAGAGTATGTGCTTAGCGTGCATGAGGCCCTCAGTTCAGTCCCCACTAACTCAATTTAAAAATTTTTTTTTTAAGAAATGGAGAATTAAAGCAAAAAGATGGAGGAATACAGAAATTTTTTAGAGACTCATCTCAGATTTAAGATGGGGAAAAAACCATCCATTTCTCAGAGGAAATCTTGAGAACTATGTAAAGTGAATCTGAGATGTCTAGTCTTCTTACATTATTCATGAATTCATATTACCAAGTCTTAAAACTGCCTGATAACCCACAGTTGTGACTCTGATCATAACAGCTGCCAACACGGATCTAGCTCTGGCTAGGAATGCTCTGTTCTGACATCTCTGCCCCTGAGGCCTCACCAGGCTGAGAGCACTAAATTCAGTCATTCATGAGCATCTCGTGTAAGTCCTTCCTTTGTGCTCCTCACTCTCCACTCACCAGCCCCTCTGAGGGAAACACTGTTATCATCATCCCCACCCGCAGATAAGGCCACTGAGGCACAGAGACTAAACCTGCTCCAGGTCATATTGGCATTAAAGGACATCTGTATTTCTGCTGTTTTGCTTTTGACAAAGGAATCTGAGATATCAATTCAAGGGAGACTGTTAAATAATAAAATATGTCAGGTCTTCACCTCAAAGAGCAGATACTATAAATTCCTGATGTAGGATGAGGCTGCCGCCACAAACTGACTCAGCTTGAAATTAATATCCAAGATGAAGCAGCGGATACACGTAAATATTCACGATTGTCAACTCCGCTCACGGGTCTGGGCCCTTCACTGCCTGAACGGGGGTGAATACTCCACCCGTGTCAGGGAGGGAAGCGCGGCTTTTCCAGGTCTCCCCAGGGCTTCACGGGCTATTTCCCCCAACAGACTGTCCTCAACAATTAAAAAGCTCTCAAGATTTTTACACCATGCAAAACTGAAATACATTTCTGCAGATGGAGCACTTTCTCAGGCTTAAACTTATTTTGCCTACACTCAGCAGGGGGGGGTAAAAGAAACAAGACTCTGCAAAGTCTCTGATTCTCACCACTCACACTATTAGAAAGGCCACTGCACAAGATGTCTCTTCAGAGTGCAGGGTGAGAAGAAAATACAGCCACCCCCAACCACAGGCACTCCCAGAGACAGAGCTCAGCAATCTTCTGCACACTCACGGTTGTGCAGCCCTCATCACCATCTATTTCCAGAACACTTCATCACCCCAAAAGAATCCCCCTTTCACTAGCAGTCACTCCCTAACCCCCCTCCACCTAGCCCTTTGCAACCATCACCTGCTCTCCGCCTCTGCATGTGCCTATTCTGGGCATTTCAGATCACTGAAGTCAACCATATGTGGCCGTCTGTGTCTGCTTCCTTTCACTTAACATGCTGTTGTCAAGGCTCGTCCATGTTGAAGTGGTATCAGCATCTCTTTTTTTTTTTGAAAACGTTAAAGTTTATTAGAGGGCTGTAAGTACTATCAAAAAGAGTAGAGTGGAGCATAAGTGATTGTGTTTCAAAGGGAAAAGGGCCGGTTGAGCAGTCAGAGTGGACTTCCTAGAAGAGGTGGCCTTTTTCATTTTCCTCTTTTTCTTTTTTATTCACTCTTACTTCTGAATAATGTTTCACTAAATGGAGATTCTACATTCTGTTCATCCATTCAGCAGCTATGTATGGACGAGGTCCAGAAGGATGAGTGTAAGAGGCGACTTGCAGGGATGGCATTTAAACAAAGGGCAAGATGTGCTTTCAAAAAAAAAGCCAACAAACAGAGGCGCAAGGAAATTCAGTGCGTTTCTGAGCAAAGTGCATGCTTCCTTCAGCAGGACAACCGTGCAGGGCTGGGGCGGATATTGGCAGGAATCACTGCGTGGGAGTCACCTGAGAAGACTCCCCACTGCACGCAGCTCAGCCAATTCTCTTCCCTCATTCTGTATTGTTAGAGCCATGTTTCTAGGTTTCTCTTATTTCAAGTAAAAGCACTTTAACTACATATCTGATCATCTGCATCAGACCATTTTACCTCCAAGGCACAGAAAATTATTCACTAACCGGAGCAGCTCCAGGACATAACCGTGATGGATTAGGGAGTCCTGCAGCATCCCAGCCTGCATGCACAAACCCCACATGTGCCCTGGTGATGTCCGGAAAATTAAACGCATGGAAATATCTCACTGCTGGTACATGACATCTGCCTTCAAATTGCCCCAAACTCATGCTGGCAAAGCACTAGTCAGCCCTCTCACTACAAAAGAAAAAAAAAATGCTAAGAAGGCAAATTAGGCTCTTCCATTGAAAACCAGCAACCATCAATGCCAGTATCTGAGCTGGAATGCTCCTGACTTCTAAAACCACTGCGCCGTTACTTTTCAAATGTGGAAGTCATATATGTATTCCACGTAGATGATATTACAGTAGGATTTTTCTTTTCAAAATTTCCAGTTGCAACATTAGCACAAGAAAGTTTATGGTTCAGCTTTAAAAAATCAATTATCTTCCACTTTCTTAATTTTGAACCTATTATTATTTTATAAATGGAGCTATGCTGCATAATATAAACAAACTGTTTGAATTCTGCAAACAAGACCTTTATGACCTCACTATTTCAGAGCAAACTTTAATGATGTTTTGAGAGGTGGGGCCTGGGGTGCTCACTAACAGCTCTTTAAATACTGAAAAGGATGTGCTATTAAGTAATGCAAAGGCTCTAACTCCACATTAGCTCAGAAACCAAAGAAACTACACCAAAGCCTTACTTTATCAGTTTTAAATTTTGCTATTCTTTGGAATATTAAATTTCTTTAAAGATATGATTTTTTTTTTGAGAAAGACAACAGCTATATTAAATTTCTTCTCATCAAGAAAGCAATCTTTATCAAGAAAAATACCCCATGGAAATCGAAATGACGGGAGGTTTCTAGCTAAGTGAACATGCAGATCTGAACAGAAATCTAAATCCTATCAGATCTCACTCGAACGAACTCAACAAAGTCCTGGGCTACCCTGGAACTTAGCTCTTCTGTTCCAAAAGTTGGCTGAGCTAAGATCATCACACAAGGCAGGGAAGGAGAGAAGAGGAAAGTCCACCTGGCAGCCTCCATCTCTTTTCTTCCAGCCAAAAGTCGCCTCTCGGGCGACCCCGTTAATAAGCCCTCCCCATAAGGAAATCCGGCATCCACACTGCCCCTGCCGTCCCCAAGCAGCCCTGACGCCCCTCTCCCAGCCTGTGAATGGTCTTGTAGTGGCCCCCCCAGTTGGTGGCACCCTCCCCCTCTTCCCTGTTACACACACACACACACAAACACACAGAGCAACGGCAGCCTTCCCAAATCACAAAGTTGATTACATCACCCCACTTCAAACCCTTCAGAGTCTCCCTGGTGGAATTCTAGCCCCGCCCCCGACACTGCTCACCCAGCCTCACCCCAGTTCCCAGGTCCCCAGTGACCTCAGGGACCCCCTGTACTGCTCCTAATTCCCACTTGCTTCCAGGCTCATTTTGATTGTTTCCCAAGGAAGACTTCCCTCCCTCCAACCTCCACAACTTGTTCCTCTATTCCTAGAACATTCTAGGCTAAGTCAACTTCTGACACTGCTAAGCTCACAAGAAGCAAATACATTTTGCTTACTAATGTGGGTCCACACACTCTCCACTAGACACACAGAAGTGCGCGTGTTATGAATAAATGAATGACGGGGTGGGTCTCAAAGGGACAGACAGACCTGCTCTCGCCTTTCCCGACCCTTCTGTCTGTAGAATATCAGAAGCAAAACCAGAAGTACCTTTCCTGATGGTCACTTCCTGCTGACACCCTTCACTGACTCCAGTGTCTGTTCAAATAAAACCCAACGTCTTCCAAAGCCATTCACCCCAGGCTCTCTCCAGGGTCCTCCCAAGCAGAGGAACACTCCACCCTGGACCACACAGGGCACTCTCCCCAGGTCCCCACACCACAAGCCTCCAGGCCTCTGCCCGGGCTGCACCTGCCACCTGAGCCACACTCTTGACTCCTTCTCCTGGCTGACACTTACTCTGTCTTCATGGTTGAATGTAGAGCCCATTTCTTCCAGGAAGTCCTCTCTGATAATGTCCTTTAGGTCTTGGCAGGGCTCCATCTATAGCAACAGTACATGGTGACCAACTGGGTGTTTGCCCACTCCTTTGAAACCACGAACTCTTGGGGGCCACGTGGGAAGGAGTGAGAGGTTACAAGAGGGGTGGGGGAAGCAAAAAGCAAAAATCACAACCCAAGTCCCAAATTCAAGGATTCTTTCTCAGAAAAAAGTATAAACTATTTCACACGTGTGCAATTTGGCTACTATTTTTGTGGCTTGTGGACAGCAAGAGCTTGGTGTTCTAGTCCAAAACCCGGGTTACATGCAAAGAAATGTATATATTCATATCCAAAGGAAACCAGAGCTGTTCAACCACAGTTTGCAGTTAGAATAGAAAGGAACTTTGATAAAGGCAATCTCTCTCTCCCTCTTCTTTCTTTTCTGGCATCATATAATTTTAGAAGTATTTGCGTGACTAAGAGATGGCTACAGCAGGTGATTCTGCACTGGAGTGTTTGGGGCTGAGGAAGCCCACATTACATTCACTGCGTAAATGCAATCACACCAACACACTGATAGGTGCCGTGGTGGTGGAGCTGATGTTTCAAAGCAGGCAACCTTACTCTGTAAGACAACTCAAAATAGAAAGTAAGAATTGCAATGTTCTGTACTGAATTTCATTCGATATATGGGTCATTAACTGATAGAATATCTTCACTAATGTAACCCAAAAATAAATTGTCAACGTCGATTTTCTTCATCTGACCGTTTTATGCTAACTTTGGATATCAAACCCTCACTCCATATGGAAAGCTCAGGCCTACGCTGCAGCAGTTACATCCCGTGGAAGAAAGCCGATCAAGGGAGAACTGGAGAGTTTCCCTTCAGAAGCTGCTAAGTCTGGTTTTGCACCTCTACGTCATTTGAAACCACATCATCATCAAGCAGTAAGACCTTACCTCTGTGGGGTGAAAAGCACTGCGGTGCTTCTGAACCATCAAAGAACACTGAGTTTTGTGAAACTGTCCTGAGGCACTTAAATCGTATTTTTTGTGAAAGGCTCCAAAACTGACCCAATTCACCAATCCAGGTATAACAGAGAGGTACCGGAATTAGTAGAGAGAACATGCCTTTGAAGTCTGACAAGGCCCTGCTTGAATCCTGCTACAGCATTGACTAGCCGCTAAACGGACCAATTCCTTAACCCCTCTGAGAAGTCTTCCCAATCCGCAAAAGGGAGCTGCCATCGCCCACCTGGGAGGCATGGATGAGAATGCAACACGCAAGTAGGTCTGCCGACTGGTACCTGACACGGGGCCAGACTAGCTTCCCTCCGCTGCCCTTCTCCCCCTTTAAACTTGCACAGTTCCCCCTGGTAAGGATGAAACCCCTGGAAAAGACTGCCCGAATCTTCTGTGTATCCCTGAATACATGCATTACCCTTAGGAGGCCAGAAAAACAACTGCCTCCTCCCCAGTCACTATCAATGTTCTTAAGAATCTGGGTATTTTTAACTCTATTTTTCAGGGAGACTATTCCAGAACTTTGCAAGCACCATTCTCCAGGTTGGCTCCCCTCCCAGTGCCCATCTCTTCTCACCTCAGATCCTCTGTCTGATTGCCTTCTGTTCATTGGAAAGCGAGTCCAGTAGGGTGGCGACTCCCAAGGACGCCCTCCCTCCCTCACAGGTGAGTGTGACTACTTTCTCCCCACTCCAACTCCAGCTTCTTAGAAGTCTACCCTCCCGGACCCTGCAGAATCTGCATCTTCCCAAGACACACACGTTGTCACTACCCTCCTTTCAGATTTCTTCCTGGCTGGCACTGCCCAACCCCCAGCCCCTTAAGGATAAATGGCATTAGTCTGAAAATTGCAAATGCCGCAGACTGACACACCAAAGCTGCATGGTCTGGGCTTTCCTCCAACAAAGGCACAGCCCTGCCCCCCTCAGCCTCAGTCTGCAGCTCTCAAGATGATCTAATTCACATGCGCGGCTGTGAACACCAGATAAGAATGACGACTGCCAACGTGTATCTCTAGTCCGGCTCCTTCACCTGAGCCCCATGGCCATAGACCCGAGTGCCTCTTTGAAGTCCTAACTTGGATGACAAATGGCATCTTAAAAATGCCTCATGTCCGCCATTTACTCTGGAATTCGATTCCTGGCAGGTACCTCCCAGACACCCCATTTTAGTAACAGCCCCAGCACCCACCTATGTGTTTGAGGTCACATTCAATTTCCACTGTTCCCTCCCCCAAACCCTGCCCTGGAATCAGTCCTGTTTATATCCGTCACTAAGCCCATCTCAAGTCTGGTTCTGCAGGGACCATGGCCGGAACCCCACAAGCTCACAGCATGGTGCACTGAGTCACAGTCCTCCAAAGGGTGCTCCCTGGAGGGGGAGGCATCTCCTGCCACTGGTCACCTCAGAAGGCACTGTATTCTCAGAAAGGAGGCCCAGGAGAGGGGACTCAACGTTCTACCGTGGTCTGAGTTTTGAAGGGCCCGAGGTGTGCGGGAACTCCTAATTAGCGGACAAACTTGCCAGTAAGCAGACGAGGATGGAGGAACCCAGGCAAGGCTGTTCTCACTCCGACCCCTGGGCTCTCGGGAGCCACGGGAAAGGCCTGTGTCCAGGGCATAGCCCGGCCATCACAGATCCCAGCCTGCATTTGCCAACCCGGACAGACTAGACTCCTTCTACATGCGACATTTACTTCTGATCTGTTCCCCACCCACAATGTGATGGACTCCTTCAGATATTCTCTCCTGTCTGAAGCGAGACAAATTCAGTGAAAAATGAAGTGTCCACATTTGGACCAGAGCATGAAAGGAGAAACAAGGCCTCATGGTCAGCATGATGGTGGTGGCCAAACACTTTCACCGGGTGAGATGAACCATGGTGGGGGTGAGAATCCAAGGTCCTAGGTCGGCCAAAGCATCTTCCTTCACAGTTGACTGGGGTGTTGGAGACTCACTCCCGCAAACTAACGACAAGGCCGACAGTGGTTGACGTCAGCTGCAACAGACACGGAGTCAGCTCTTTACTGCCAACATGGGTTAAAAGTAAAGGCCGGTGCAGGGAGGCCTGCACGGCTGCTGAGGCAAACCACAGACCCGGCTCTGAATGCCCACTGGCTGGAGCAGGGTGGAAGCTACGGTCCCCTTTAGCAGTCCCTATGTCCACCAGATCCAGGTGAGCCAGCTACTTAGGAGAAGGGCATGTTGTCCTGATACTCAGATAAACCAGCCTCGTAAAGGGAACAAAAGAGTGGCATGGATTTTAGACCCACTTCTGCCTCTTTATGAAGGCAAAGTAAAGTAAATGGCAAGGGAAGTAAAATGCAAAAAAAAAAAAAAAAATTAAATAACAAAACGGTGACTGCTTCCTCCAACAGCTGCTCAACCCCGAGCCTACCACTTCCTCACCAGTGACCGCCGGCCAGGCAGCGCCGTCACGCGCGTCACACAGCGACAGCCAGGAACCGAGTGCCAAGCACGTTTGTGTAAAAGAAGGAATGGAGCAAGATGCTGCAGAATTTTACTTTACAAGTTTAAATACTCCATGAAAAACATCCCTCAGCAGCCGCCTAAATGAATTCGCATCTCACTTCTTCAAAACAATCAAATAAATTTAATAAGGGCGCATATGTCACCAAATATAAGGAGGACCAAACTGGTTCCTTAAAGCAAGGATTTTAAGAGGTATCAAACACCAGTGGGTGATGTGCTAAAAAAAAATTAGAAAATAAAAAGATGACACGGATAATACATGGATCAAGGCAGCTGTTAAGTTTTTGCTTTTTAAAGCAATGGAGACAGCACGGAGGGTGATCTAGCTATTTACAATGCAGGGTGTGCACAGCCCACATTTTCAGACGCAACAACATGCTCACAGGGCAGTACAAGAGAAAAAGGAATAAAGAAAAAGGAAAAGAGGAACAAGAGAAAATTAGAAACACACAAGAACCAAAATGACTTTGACAGCAATACAAGAATATACGTGAGTGTGTGAGGCCAGGGACGCGGGGATGGTGAGACCCACACTCACCTCCTGCTCCAGTGAGAGCAGGGCCCTGAGGGGAGCGGCGCTGCCGGGGGACCCCAACGTGGTCAGCGCCCCTAACCAAAACTCCACATACATGGGTCTAGGCAGGTGTTAAGCTACAAATTTTGGTCACATTTCAGGCTGGACAGTTTTACGCACTTCCACCAAGAGTAGCAGGAGAGAATTAGGCTCTGTTCCTGCACCAAAGCATTGTTTAAAAAATTAATGTCTGCGGAATAGTAAAAGCAACAATGGAGTAAAAGTGACTGGAGGAGAACGTGCTTGACCCGAGCTCACTGGCTGCGTTATCTCACTGACGTTAAGATGCTGGCTGAGACCTTACGGTACCAAAACAGACAGACGCACCAGGAGGGAGGTTTAATGCGCTGCTATATTTTGATGCCGGGAGCCATGCCTGGTACACGAGGTTCTGGGTAAACAATGGTGACTGTGTCAACCACTATGGTCTAAGCACATATCCAGCTACTCCTCCAAATCCCAAGGGCAGACTTCAAAAGGCAAAAACAAGCAGGAATTCTCTGGTGGTTCCGCAGACTCAGAGCCAAGCAGTTGCTGAGCAAAAATGTCACCAGTGCCTCCTGTGACAAAAGAGGATTCACTGGCCTGGGGGCTGGGGCAGGGATCCAGGCTTCCACTGCTCACCCACCAGTCTGTCCAGGGGGAGAAGGTGGTCCCTGCTTACGTTGCACCGATGCACTTACCTTGACTGACGCCTGGGGGATCAGCAGGAGGTGACATGTGAGGTGAACGGAGCCAGGCTCGGTGTAGCACGGTGCTGGCAGCTGTGCCCTCAGCAGTTCCCAGGCTCCTAAACCTGACACCTTATCTCCAAGGAGCAGATGGGGAGCGCGGGCATGTAGATCACAGGGCCCTGTGAGGACAAGAACAGATCATGGCCACGACATGCCTTGCCCCTTCATTAAGCATGTCCCGGAGGAACAGAAAATTCATCCAGAGCCCGCTAGGCACCTCACGCAGGTGGGACTCGGGTCCTCTTGCCTATCACTCACAGGGCTGTTCTGGATATTCTTTTTATCAGTTCTCTGGCATCTTCTCCTCCAACTTACCAACAACCAGAAAGTAGAATCTGATCTTAGTTAAGTTCAAGAATCACAGAGCACCGCCTCCACAGCGGGCCCGGCAGCACGTGCCAGGTCGTCCGACCATCACCTGTGGGACCGCCATGAGCCCTCTCCAGACTCAAGGACCGAGGCCGTAGGCCGGGGTTACACAGGTTCCCTCACTCTCCCCAGCAAAGGGGGACCACCTCCCGGCAAAGGCATCTCACCCTCTTCTGCCCGAGGGACAGCACAATAGATACACGGGGAAACAGAGCAGAAGTTGGGGGGTTAGGCAGCCCAGAAGAGCTCGTCTGTAATTCCGAGTCAAAGTGGGGCCGTTGACTTAATCACAGGGACAAAGTGAGGATGAACATTTCTCTGCTCCGTGATACGCCTTTCCCTGCATAAGCAGTTCATTCGGAGGTCCCTGGCGGTGTTTCTGATGTCCTAACATGGCATGCTGCCTGTCGGGCAGGAAGAGAGGGCCTGAGCCGAACAGGTGCTGAGCCTGGGAGGCAGGAGACACTGGCTCCAAGCCAGCTCAACCAGCGTCTCGTTCTGCCTCTCGGGATTCAACATCTCATCTATAAGCAAAGGGATGAGACTGTCCCAGGAAACGCTGCCCAATAGAAATGAAATGAGAGCCATGTAAAGAAAGTTTCCCAGTTGCCACATTTAAAATGGTAAACAAAGAAACAAACCAACAAACAAAAAACAAGTACTAGAAACTGATTTTAAGAACATATCTTACATAATCTACTGTATGTAAAATACTATCATTTTGACATGTAATCAATAGAGGAAGTAACAAGAGAGTTTATATGCTTTTAGTAGACAAGCATCAGCGTCTCATGTGCATTTGAACTACAGCACATCTCAGCTCAGACCAGCATCCTCCCCAGTGCTCCTAGCATCAGTGGCTGTGGCTACTCTATTGAACAGCAACTCCAGGGGTCCCACCAGGGTCCTGGCTGAAAAGCAGGAGTAAGTGCTCTAACACTGTCACTAAAAGAATCTCTCTGAGACAAAGGCGGATTCACTTTTAGATGTCTGTAAACCGGTGGGTTGCACCACCCTCCCCCCTTGGAAACAAGACAGTCAGATTCCGTGCTGATCCCTTTCTGGATGTAGAGAAGAAACCCGGCACACAGCCAGGGTGGACTGGCCTCCAGGTAAACTTACCTGCTGTCTGTGTCCAGTCCCATGAAGTCCTCCTTCTCAAACGGCATGCAGAGGAGTGGGATCTTGTCCCCAGACTTCTCAGGGGCCCCATCCAGCCACTTGGACTTGAGCAAGATGAAGAGTGACTCAGTGAACTCCTCGATCCTCTTCTCCACCACCATGCAGTCCACGTAGTATGAAGGCCACGTCGGTGCGCGGCTGCTTGGCTACCTCCCCATGCAGCACAAAGACAAAGAGCTGAGAGTCATTAAGCGTGATGCCATACAGCTCCTCTGCACGTGGAGCTTCTCGAAGGCCTTGGCTGAGAGGCAGTCGGTAATGGTGACAAGGCCCACAAACATGCGGTGGGTCTGGAAGACGCTCCATCCATTCTTGGGCGCATAGTGGTACCTGTAGTGCGTACAGAGTGCGCCCTGGGAGCTGCACGGGCTGATCTGGCTCACCAAGGAGATTCGCTTATAGATGCAAAAGAAATTCTCCTCTGAGATGATCCCCACTGGTTTGACCACCACGGGAAGAGTCTCATAGTCCTCAGCACACTGCACGTAGTCAGGGATGCTCCTGTAGCAGGCCCTGCCGAGAGGGGAGAGGAGATTGAGGTAAATATTGTACTGTGGGCTTCGGGCGCCTCTGGGTTGCGGTGACCTGGTGTGTACCAGCCAGAAGGCAGGGGATGCCCAAGCAAATCCAGGGGTACATTTTGTCCTTCAGAGCCTGCACATGGCTACCGTAGCTCGGATCAGTTAACCCAGCTTTTGGTCTAGGCTTCCTGCCCCTGCAGAGAAGGGTCATTTCTTGTTTTCTGTTTCAAAGCACTTAGCAAGGCCCTGATGCAAAGTCACTGCTCAAAAATGCGGAATAAAGAAATGAAAAAAGGAACTGCTTTCCGCAACCCCCTTCAGCAGAATATAAAGAAAGGGACAACAGTAGGAGCAAAAGATCTGGATTTCAATTCCAATTTATTTGAACCCCTAAGCTGCAGAATAATGGATAAGAAAACTTGCCTTGGGGAAGAGGGTACAGTTCAGTGGTAGAGCACATGCTTATCATGTACGAGGTCCCAGTACCTCATTTTAATAAATGAAACAAATAAATAAACCTAATTACCCTCCTCAAAAAATACTTTTTAATTCAAAATTCAAAAAACAACTTGCAATTGACACAACATTGTAAACTTGACTACACTTCAATTAAAAAAAAAGAATTCTTGCCTTACAAGAATATATCTGGATTACGGAAGTTTGCAAATGTAAAATGCCTAGGGTACCACCTGCATAAAAAGGGGTGACTACAAATTTACTATCCCTCCTTTATGAGCTATATTTCCTTCGGGGGAGTAATAACCTCTCAGAGCTATTTTTCTCAGATTTAAAAAAAAGTAAATATTACCTGATTCTCAGTACTGCTGAAGAATCAGATAACCCTATGAAAGCATCTGACCCACAGAGGTTACTCAATAAATGTTTGTTGAATGAATGAATAAACAAGCAAAATGAATGCTGCTCCCTGCCACAGACCATCATAATGGTACTGCTTGGAAATCCCAAGCCCACGTTCCACCCGTCTCTACACTAACCATGTGGGTGACCTGGGCAGGCGTGTGTGCTTCTCTAAGCCCCAGTTTAATCGTGAATAGAAATGATGGCAATAACACAAACCTCAAATTGTTAGTGAGTCAGTAATGAATCGTACCCCAACTTTGCAAGATGGAACCGTTAAGGAAAACTGGGAAAAGGGTCCATAGGCCCTCTCCATATTATCTCTTACAACTACATGGGAATCTACATTATATCTCAAAATAAAATTTCTACTTTTTTAAAGAAGCTATTGAGGTTAAATGTGCTCACTGTCTCAAAAAAGGAACACACAGAAAAAATAGGTCAATGCCCAGCACATGAGATACACTCAGTTAACATTCCCACTGAACCCACTGGTCCCTCCAACTTCAGAGCAAGAGGATGGGTCCTCGTGGCAAGAGGCCACTGCACCTGAAGCTAACAAAGCTAATGGTGCTCACTTCCAAGAGCCCCTGTCACCACACTTGTTCTAATTTTCTATTTGTAATATTTTTCCTTTTTATTAAGTAGAAACTCCCAATTGCATAGACTTCACCTGACTAGACATCAAGATGGCAGCCCTTCAAAACCTGACCACAGAGATCATGATGGCAGCCCTTCTTGGTGAAACAATAAAATGAAAAGCAATTTCCACAAGACCTCTGTGTAAATCTACTAGGGAACTTCATCCTGGACTGAGGAAGAGGACTGGGGAGGAGGGGCCAATCTGGGGCATAGAGAACTATGGGCCACCTGTCCCACGATGGACTTTAGACTCAACCATCACCCTCCAGGAAATTTAAAATACACAGCGACATATTGCGATGGGCAAGATTTTTTTTTGTTTTAAATCCCTGAATCCCTTGCAGGTCTTGTTTCTACTGAGACACAAATAGATTATGTGTATAATGTTTCACAAAAGCCTTAAAATATTATCACCCCAACTTGACACATCAAGAAACTGAGGTAGAGAGGTTTGTCACATTGTGCAAGATTAAAGAGAGGCCACGACAGACACCATATTTAAATCCAAGCCCCTGCTCCAGTGCTCACACTAGAAAGTGTGACATACTGCCCCTTTTCCGCCCTCTCCCTGAAATAAATTTCTGAAGAGTATTTTCTGTGCCACCTGGAATCACAATCACATCAATTTTCCACAAAGAGCTATGTCACTCCTTGCAGGAAGTAACAAAATCTAAAGTGTTGGGATGGGAGGAGAGATTTGCATTTTCTGTTTCTCAAAGGAAACATGGCTTTAAAAGAAACTGAAAAGCACTTATCTAGTCTAAGCCCTCATTGTGCAGAGAAAGAAACGGAGGGTCAGAAGAGATGAGGAAAGGGCCTTATTAACAAATATTGCCTCAGCACAGCACCAAGCCAGCACTGGGCACTACTGGGGGAGGATCTGGGAGGCCCAGGAGAATGAGTGTTAGAAAACGCAAAGAGAAGAAGCATACAAGGCCCTGTCTCTACACCACCATACCATGAAATTCCACCAAATTACCCAGTAAGGGGGCAGCCAATAATAAGTTGTGGTAAACAGGTTACAGAAACATGGAAGTCTCAACCATAGTGGAAATTCCAACATTTACTATTTTTTTTCCCAGTTCAAGCATCAACTCAGTGGGCACTCTGTACCAGGGACTACACTAGGCCTGGAGTTCTCCCAAATCCAGATCTCTATTACCACGTGTGCAAACCACATAAAGGCCACCAGAAGAAAAGCGCTCACAGATAACATGGAATTACTGAAACTGAAAGCAGCCAAAGAGCATATATTACTAGGAAAAACGGTGCTGCTACAAATGGACTCATGGACATAGAAAGCAAACTGTGCTTAGCAGGCAGGAAAGGGGAGATTAACAGATACACGTTTATAAATATAAAATAAATGACAAGGACCTACTATATAGCACAGGGAACTATATTCAATTTCTTGTAATGAGTTCTACTAAAAACAATCTAAAACATATGTATATACATATCCATATGTTGATAACTGAATCTCTGCTGTACACCTGAAACTAACATTGTAAATTGACTAAACTTCAATAAAAAGTAAATTAAAAAAATAAGTAAAAATAAAAGCAACGCCATTAAGAAAAAAAAAAAAAAGAATACTGTAATCCCCTTAGATGTATTTGCTGGAGAATCCTGGTTGCAAGCACCAAGTCCACTGGATCACTCCAGCACTGGCTGTCACTCTTTCTGACCATCAAACAGTCACTTGGCTTCACTGAGTTTACTTTTCTCTTCTGTGAAAGGCTACAGTAGCATCTAACGATGTATAGAATCTCATCATTCACAAGCCCAACAATTAGTGAGGACTTCCCATGGGCCAGGCTCTGGAGAGATGAAAAGATACAGTCCCAGATATATTCATGGGTAGAAGAAATTTATGCCATAAAGACAATAATTCTTCCTGTTTTGATACACAGATGCATTGCAATTCTGATTAGAATTCCTACCAGATATTTCATGGAATGTAACAAGTTAATTTATGGTCAGGAATAGGCAAGAAACTTCTTTCGAAACACCACTGGGGAGGGGTGGGTATGTCACTCATTTCCACTGGTCTTTCTAATGTCATGAAAACGTTCTGGAATAATAATTGTTGCACAACTGTGAATATGCTAAAAGTTGCTGAATTGTACCATTTAAATGGATGGACTTCATGGTGTGTGAACAATATCACAATAAAGCTGTTATATGAAAAAATATTTCTTGACAATTATTTTTCCCTCTATACTACTAGTCTTCCCCACGATTTAAGAAAAACAAAAAACCAAAACAAACCAAACCGTGCCAGGAGCTCTTTAGGACTGCAATGTCCCTGGGTCTCCAAGGCCTCTGGTGGTGCTGTTCCTGTTAACGCACCCTAGCTGGGCTGAGCTAGTTAGGGACTGTAACTATCTTTTTAAAATCGACGGTTACACGTTTCACACTGGGAGTGGGAAGGAAGGAGCATGTCACAGCCTCATGCCTTCAGCTCATTTTTAACTGAACCAAGCCCTGCTTTCAACACTGTAATTCCTGGCACTATAAAAACACGTGACATCAACAAGAACCGCCATCATAACACCTGAAAGTGTTCAAGGTACTTACCTGGGGCAGAAACACTGAGGGAGGAGACAAAAGCTCGCTCAGCACTGAGGATCCACTTTCCCGACTCCACCAGAAGCTGGGCTTTACAGCTGGAGGCTCTCAGCCCAGGGAGCAGCGCCCACGCCGCTGAGCTTGTCCTCAGGGAGCAGGAAAGGAAGAGCAGGGCAGCCCCGGGGTTGCGGGGCAGGGAAAGCGGGGGGGCGGTTGGTGGAAACGCGGGCTGCAGCCCCGCTCGGAGGCCAGCCCCAGCCCCAGCCGCCTGCCCCCGTTCGGGTCCGCAGACCGCGCCCGCCCGGGACACAGCCCGCCCAGGGGCGGGGACGGGCCGGCGGCCGAGGAGAGGCAGCCCGGGAGGAGAGGACTCGCGGGCGGGAGAGGGGAAGGGGACGCCAGCCACGGATTGAGGGGAGCCCGGCTGGGTGAGAGGCTGCAGGTGCACACCTGGCCATGGACAGGTGTGGCCGGGGCGCCGGGGTAGGTGGCGCGGGCAGAGGGGTCTGGCCAGAGCAATTCAGCTGAACACAGGCTGACTGGCGCCCTGGGGGGCTGTGACATGCCGACCGCCCTCCCGCAGCCGCCTGACCCCTTTCCTGGGAGCCCCCCAACTTCCACTTCCACAGCCAGAGGCCCCGGCCCCGGGCAGGAGCTAAAGGCCTACCGGTCGACAGAGCTGAGAAGCCTTTGGGGCCGATCCCAGGCTCGGAGCTGGAGCTTCCAACCCGCGGTCCAGCTGGCACCGACTGCCCATGCGCAGGAGGGCCAGCGATCCACTCTGGGTTCTGCGAGAGAAGGTGGGGCAGCGAGGGAGGGAGAAGATGGGAGGGGGAGGAGAGGAGGGGAAAAGTGGAGGGAGACAGATGGACCGGAAGAGCAGAGAAAAGGGATGGATCTGGAGAGGGGAGGGTCGTAGCGGCGATGGAGAGAAAGCTTTACCTCTGGGGGCACCCCGAAGGAGGCGGCAGTCCTGCCTCTGTACCATTCTGTTACCCTTCAAGGCCCACAGCTCATGTTTTACCTCTCTGATCCAGCCCTCCATCCGATGCTTCTGCAGAACCCCTATGGGTATCACACCCGTGGCCCCCACGCGGAGCTGGGTTTTCTGTTCCTCTGGGAACCAAGCACCCGCAGGTGTTGTCGCTCAGAACTACCTTGGAAAGAGTACATATTCCCCTTTTACACGCTGGGACACAGGCAGGTAAGATCTCTGCCTTACCTCCACTGTCCCAGGTGTTGTGCTGGCGGGGAGCGGGAGGTACAAGGTCAGATCCCAAAAGGAGCATACTGCCTGAGTTTTGGTGCATAGTCCCCATCCTTCCTGGGTAAACCACTCCCCACCCTCGGGGAACCATCAAGGGCTCACAGTAGTTCCCTGGGTGTGGGAGAGCTATCCTCATGTAAAGGAAAAGCCCAGCTGGGCTAACAAACTAAGTCACAAATCTAAGTATGATAAGTGTCAGTTTACTGATCTAAATTCTGCTGGGCTAACTCGTAAATCTGAAGTTTAGTGTCAATTTACTGGGCTAACAAGCTAACTCGTAAATCCAACCTCAACAGGTGTCAGTAAAGTGATCTATTACAAGTTGATAAGCTCCAGTGTACAGATTCCTTGCTTTTTGTTGTTTGAGCCTTATTGGGTAATACCCCTTACTTGTAATTAACCCTTTAAAACCTCATGTGCATGTCTTGGAGTTGCTCAGAACTTCGGAGCATAAGCCCCTCTGAGCCCGCCGGCATAATAAATCTGAATACTCCAACCCCCCCAGTGGTGCTTGTTTCTTGGCTGGCCTGTTGTTTCCATAACACTCAGTTCCAGTGCCCTGCTTGCTAGGTAGATAGGAGTGTTACCGAGTCCAAAGTTCATTCTCCTCAGTGCAGGACAGGCCAATAAGTTGGGAGACCATGTGTTAGGGCAAGGAATAGCAAGTCTCTGTAGACCTAGATGGCAAACTAATGTCCTGGAAAACCATCTCCCCAAGTCAGAATTCAGGCTCCTTTCCTACGTGCTTGGTTCTTGCAATCTTCCTGGTGTAGGAATTCCTTGTTGTTAGAATCCTTTGTTCTTGCAGCTATCTGCCTGGGTCAAATCTCTGTAAACCTCCAAAAAAACAAACGTTATTTTCTATTCTGTAATTTGTTATCTTTTTATGAATGAAAAAGTGTTAAATATCCTTAAAGGTCAGAGCCTTCAGAATAGGCTCTCCTGTATATTTCAGGCTCTAAGCAACATTGTTTTACAAGCAAGATGAAGCCTAGGAGACAGAGCATGGGGTTAAAGTCAAATGAAAAAATCTAATATGCAGTCAGATTTGTTCTGTTCTATTACCCGGGCAGAAGCCCCTTGAGGATTTAAATCCCTTTCAGTTAAAAATAACTAAAACATTAAAGGAATTTACATACATAGTTGGGAATGTGCATACCATATCTGGAAAAGCATCCAAAGGATAGTAAACAGTGGCATCTCCAGGGAGGGCTGGAAGAACAGAGGATGAGGGTAAACTTCTTTCACTTGTGTAGTTTTGTGCTCTGTTTGAATTTTTTTAACCATTTGCATGTATTTTTCAGTTAAAAAAATGTGTAATGGAGCAAAGGAGTAATTAGCTCAGCAAATACAGCAGCCATGGAATCACTGAGTAATCACTTTTGACTTAAGCCAGGAAGCATTTATTGACTCTCTCCAATGTGCCCAGTGCTATTTTAAGACTTCTTTTATTATTATTATTTATTATTATTATTACTATTATTATTATTGTTGTTATTTTTATTTTATGAAATAATAACACGGTATCCCCCACCCCTGCCCATGGCTGGTGGGAAACCAACTGAGTTTTTATTGAGTTGTTTTCCAAGGAGTAGAGATGAGTTATAAACTGAACACATCTTCAGGGCAAAACAGGCGGAGTGGTTTTACAGCACGCCAGACAGCTATGAAGGGTTTTCAATAAAGGTGCCCAGAGGCTGAGAGAGAAAGCCTCTAGGGCCCTACAAAAAGCTGCCCAAACTGCCTTCTCCATGGCACTACTGAAGTAGGAAAGAACAAATCTGACTCCATATTTGATCTGTTCCTTTGACTTTAAGAAATCCACCTTAATACGCTCCGGTCTTTTCATGGGTTATGATGTCACAGAAGAGACGGACAGGTCAACAAGGGACCACTCTGCCGTGATCACTGAGCCGGGGAACGGGATGGGCGGCAAGATGTATGACGCAGCCATAGCTGTGCCCGTGCTTCTAGTCAGGTAACCAAAGTCGCCTCGACAAGGTGTCAAATACATGTGCCCACGTCCTCATCACCTGACGTGTATTAAAGAGTAATGGAAACCTATAAAAGTCCAATACCCTTGGTGGGTACACCGTCCAAAGAGCAAAGTCACAGTTTGACAACTGGCCATCCCGGTTCCCTGGGATTCATTCTTGGAGAACCTTAGAAACCACTCCTCTGTCCTTAAGAAGTGCTGCATATTTGTCCTATCTTTGGCTCAGGGATGGAGCATGTTCAAGTGAACTTTAATGTCTGCACAGATTTGACTGTCTTTCTCCAGTTTCACTTGTCCATTCTAAAGAGGCCTGAGCTAAGTCCATCCTCCGTAAGATCTATTCCCTCCAGTGACAGCTCATTGAGCCTGCAATTAAAAGCCAACTGAACAAGACTCTGTCCTCAGCTAAAACGTTCACCCACCCTTCACTGCTTTCTTAATCTCCTCTCCTGGCTAATTGCAACAGACTAACACCTCCCTCTACCAAGCTCCCCAACTATGTCAGTTTTTCTCCCCAAAGAGAAAGTAAGGTCCATAAATGAGGAGTCAACTCCATAGTCACCTCTGAATTCCTAGCATATAGTAATGTTAATAAATAGAACTATGAATATGGCTTCTTTCCTTTAAAACATTTCCGGTTATTTGAATGAGACCTTGGAAGAGAGGTGTTTGCCGTCCAGTATCTTGATCCACAAGACTCTGGAGGCCTTTTTCGGAATGACTACTCACTGATTCATTCAAACCACAGCTTCTCATTCCAGGAGTAGCTGTGCTTCTCTGCCAGGAATTTGTGGTCACTCTCATGCCAGAAGAGCTTTAAAATATATCCTTATTTTGGATTTGTTATTTTTCCCCTCTTCCAACAAAATTGACTTTCCTTACTGTCTTGCCTTGAGGAATAATTTTTTCCTAGTTCACCCTTAAGTAAACCATGCTTCTCGGGATGGGCTTGGCCTTACATATGATCAGTCATCCAACTCCCAGTGTGAGAGGCTTTGGGCTCACCTCCTGCTCTACTGTCAAGGCAAGTGAAACTCAGTACAGGAGCCAACAGGCACCCCAGGGCTTCTAAGGCTCATGTATCACCCAGAACCCCTGCTTTCTGGTTTGTCTTGGCTTCTGAGGATTTCCCCTCACTTTCTTGACAATTAGCTGTGCAGCTTGAAAGATGAGGAAGGAAGGTTTTATTTCTTAATCCGCATTTTAAGAAACTTGTGTAATGAAGGTTTTCACAAGTTTCTACAACCCTCCATTGCCGAGACAGAAAACACACTAGGTATTTTCTATGTTTAGCTATCATGTGTATTTTTTCTTTTGTTTACTTAACTGCAAACAGACATCTTTTAATTAAAAAAAAATTAAGGCCCCAAATAGGATAGAGAAAGGGCATACAAAATTAAAGGGCAAAGACAGAAAAATGATAAGTACTCTACAAAGTTAATATACTACTTACTCTATGGATCAGATCAGCAATTCTCAGTAACAGCTAATTGAAATATGACCATGAGGTAAAAGGTCTCTCTTGTCAGGAGATGGCTAACAGAAAATAGAATTAAATCAACAAACTAAAATTCTAATTCTGGCGAGGTACAGAAGGCTACCAGCAAAATGTGTCATCTTCTAGAAAGGAGGGAGGCTCACCAGCACTTTACTGTGGAGCCTGAGCCCATGGGAGGTCGGTGAAGTGAGCTCTGTAAGTACCCAATTAGCAAAGCGGGTGATGAATAAAGAGACGTGAGCTTTGATGACAGAGATGACACTAATATTCACTTGTCCTGTAAAGTATGTCTTCATGTTTAGTGATCAATACCTCGGCGTCCTCAGGGATTAAGATTATAGGAAAATTCACAGCCTGGGCCCAGACCTCCTCTTTGAGCTCGTGAAACTGAACTTAGATGTCTCAAGGGCAACTCCAACTCCACCTGCAAAGAGCTGACTTCATGGTGCTCCTCCCATAGCCGTCATGCCCAGGGCCCCTGGTTGGGGGGCAAGGTCTCTCTGCCTCTCCCAGCTCAGGCCCATCACTCACAGATGTGACTGTACCCCTCCTTCAGGGCCCAGATTTCCTCATTCACCAAGTCCCACCACCCACACCTGTCCTAACAGATACTCACTGGCACTCACTCAGCACTGACTCTGTGCTGGGTACCATGCTGCACACTGTGCACACGTTATCTCACTGGATCTCCACAGCAGTCCTGGGAGGTCGGTACATCACTTCATTTATTGATTACATAAATTGTTTCTCTTCCTTGAGTGCATCATCCAAAGTGACACGGCTACTGAGACACAAAACTGGGACTGAAAACCACTTGAAAATTCTACACTCCTACACCTGGCAGCCACCCTAATCTGACTCATCACATCACCTCCTGCTGAGCCTTCTAAATGTTTCTAAGCATTCTACAAGACAAAAGTGATCTACGAGAGCACCCCACTCCCCTACTTAAAATCTGTCAATGACGGTCCACTGCCCTTAGGAGAAAGCCCCACCGGGCCTGAGCACAGCCCAATGGCCCGGCATCCACGTTCCCTGCGCGGCATCGCTGCCTCACCCACCACGCAGCTCTACACTGGCTGTGTCCAGGACAGGGATGCTGACTCCGTACAACCCGGGGCTCGTCTCAATCGAACAATGATCACCTTCTTCAGTGTCCACCTTCTTCACTGCTGACTCTCAGAAAAATGTTTTCTCAGAATGAATCAATATCTTTTTCCTTACAACTTCCCGTCATTGATAATGAGCTCCACCCAAAAGAGAGAAGACTTAATTCTCAGTCTCCTTATCTGTAAAGTGAGAATAACAAGGAAATATGTGAGGTTTTAAGAGAAATAATATTCATGTGAGTCTGAGGGACAATTCCCAACATACAGTAAGCACTCAATATGTGCTTACTTATTATTAATAAGAATATAATGCATTCCAGCAACCTTAACTCAATGTTTTATGGCTATGTCCAACAGACTACAGACACACTGTTGGACGAACCGCTTTGAGCAGATCAGCACAAGCATACTGGGAAAGGTAAGCACTGACTCCGGTTACAGCTGCAGCCACCCAGCACTACGGGGCGGGGGCAGTTTCTCAGACTATTACATGTTGCTTGAGCATTTAATTGTCACTAATGAATAAAGACAGGTGTTCTTTAGTCAAAGCTCCTGAAAGATAAATCTTCAAAGATTGATGCAAATTAGATTTCAAGTACAACACTCTCTCTAGAAATTATTTGATAATAGTCTTAGCTCCTCTGCACATCAAAAGGGCATGTTCTTAATATATCTGACTACTCTGAAAGTGTTGTTTAAAAGAAATTAAGATGAAACCATCCTAAATAAGCTCTCAGTATTATCTTCACAAAGCCCCACCCAAGGGTCTCATTTCTCACTTCCACATAGGTGTTCAGGTAGCTTACTTAACCTGGGTCTTGGTTTCTTATAACATGGGGGTGGGAAGAGTTGTGGATAGATTTATGTAGCAAATATAAACCTAGGGTAGTTGCTGCGTAGAAATCCTAGAAATAAACAAATTGATATATAGTCCTACCCTCAAGAAGCTCAGCCTTTCCATTTACAACAGCATTAAAAATAAAATGAGAGATACATTTAACAAAAATTTACAAGATTTGTACATTGAATATTTTGAAGTATCACCAAAAAATTTTAAAAGATCTACATATATGGAAGACATCTCATGTTGATAGAATGGTAGACAATATTGTTAAAAATGTTAAGACTTCCCAAAGTGATTTACAAATTCAGTGGAATCCCTATCAAAATTCCAGCTGACTTCTTTGCAAAAATTGAAAAACTTATCCCAAAATTCATATGGAATTGCAAGGGGCCCAGGACAGCCAAAGCAATCTTGAAGAAGCAGAGCAAAGTGGGAGGACTCACTTTAAAGGGTACTAAAAAGCTATAGTACTAAGTCAGTATGGTACTGGCATAAGTTTGGATAAATAAATCTATGAGACACAATAAAATCCCAGGGGAAAAAACTTACATTTACAGTCAGTTTTCCACAAGGGTGCCAACAACACTCCATGGAAAGAATTGTCTATTCAACAAATGGTGCAGGGAAAGCTGGGTATCTGCAGGCAAAAGAATGAATCTGGAATCTGGACCCCCATATTTTATATAACAAATAAAAATTAATTCAAAATGGATCAGAGACAGAAACGTAAAAACTAAACCTATAAACTTTCTAAAAGAAGACACAGTATAAATCTTTGAGGTCCTAGGATAGGCTTTGGTTTCCTAGATACAATACGAAGAGCACAAGTGATAGAAGAAAAAAGCAGATAAACTGGACTTCATCAAAATTAAAATCTTTTTGTTACAGAGGACATCATCAAGAAAGGGAAATGACAGGGGAAGGGGGTATCTCAACTGATAGAGGGCGTGCTTAGCAAGAAAAATAAAATAAATCAATACATCTAATTACCTCACCTGTAAAGAAATTGTTTTAATGTTTAAAAGAACTAAAGTGAAAGCACAATCTGCAGAATAGGAGAAAAATTTTACAAAGCATGTATCTAATAAGAGATTAGTATTCAGGATATATAACAAATGCTTACACCTGAACAATACAAAGAAAATCGACCCAATGTTTAAATTTTCCAAGGATTTAAAAAAATACACAAATGGCCAATAAGCATATGAAAAGAAGCTCAGCATCACTAGCCAAATCAAAATGAAAATGAGATCTTATTTTACAACCACCAGGATGGTTATAATCAAAACATGCACAATAACAAGTTTTGTTCAGGAGGCAGAGATACCTCATATGCGGCCAGTGGAAAGGGACAATGGTGCAGCTTCTTTGGAGAAGTCTGTTGTTTCCTCAAAAGGTTAGAGTTATATGGCTCAGCAATTTCCCTCCTACATGTAGAGTCATCCCTTAGTATCCTCGGGGGGTTGGTTTCAGGAACACCCCAGCCTGGATTCCATAATCCTAGGATGTTCGAGTCCCTTTACAATCAGACATCTGGATCTATGAAGTGGAAACTACAGATATGGCTGGCCAACTGTACAGCCAACAGAATGAAAACATATTCTCACAAAAACTTGCACATCAATATTCATGGCAGTATCATTCAGAGTAGCCAAAGGTTACAAACAATATCCATCAATGAACGGATAAACAAAATTACCAAGAATAGTCCCACAAACTTTTGGTCATTGAATCTTTGACAAAGGAGGTGAGAACATACAATGGAATAAAGACAGCCTCTTCAGAAAATGGTGTAGGGAAAACTGGACAGCTGCATGTAAATCAATGAAGTTAGACTACTCCCTCACAGCATACACAAAAATAAATTCAAAATGGCTTAAAGACTTAAACATGTAGACAAGACACTATAAACCTCTTAGAAGAAAACATAGGCAAAACATCTGGCATACATCTCAGCAATGTTCTCCTAGAGCAGTCTACTCAAGCAATAGAAATACAAGCAAAAATATACAAGTGGGATGTAATTAAACTTACAAGCTTTTTCACAGCAAAGGAAACAGTAAGCAAAACAAAAAGACAACCTATGGAATGAGAGAAAATATTTGCAATAAATGAGACTGACAAGGGCTTAATTCCCAGAATATATAAACAGCTTTTACACTTCATAAGAAAGAAAAACAAACAACTCAATCCAAAAATGGGCAGAAGACCTAAAGAGACTTTTCTCCAATGAAGACATACAAATGGCCGATAGGCACATGAAAAAATGCTCAATATCATTATCAGAGAAATGCAAATCAAAACTGCAATCAAATATCACATCTAGCCAGTCCGAATAGCCATCATTCAGAAGTTCACAAACAATAAATGCTGGAGAGTCTGTGGAGAATAGGGAACCCTCCTACACTGTGGTGGGAATGCAGTTTGGTGGAGCCATTGTGGAAAACAGTATAGAGGTTCCTCAAAAGACAAAAAATTGACCTCCCATATGACCCAGCAATCCCACTCTTAGGCACATATCCAGAAGGAACCCTAATTCAAAAAGACACCTACACCCCAATGTTCACAGCAGCACTATTTACAATAGCAAGACATGGAAACAACCTAAATGTCCACTGACAGATGACTGGATAAAGAGGTTGTAGTATATTTGTACAATAGACTACTTTTCACCATAAAAAATAATAATAAAATAATGCCATTTGTAGCAACATGAATGGACCTGGAGAATGTCATTCTAATTGAAGTAACCCAGAAAGAGAGAGAAAAATACCATATGAGATCGCTCACATGTGGAATCTAAAAAAAAAACAAAAAATGAAAAAACAACCAAACAAAAAGATAAACTTATCTACAGAACAGAAACAGACACAGAGACATCGAAACCAAACTATGGTTACCAGAGGGGAGAGGGTGTGGGAAGGAATAAATTGGGAGTTCAAGATTTGCAGATAGTATGTATAGAGTAAACAGCAAGTTTATACTGTATAGCACAGGAGAATATATTTAGTATCTTATAGTAACTTATGTTGAAAAAGAATATGAAAATGAATACAGGTATGTTTCTATATAAATGAAGTGTTGTGCTGTACACAAGAAACTGATGCAACATTATAAACTGACTAGAATTCAATGAAAATATTTTTAAATAGACAAAAACGAGAAAAAGAAAAAAGATATTATCAAATCAAAAGAATAAATTACTGATTGAGGCTACAACATGGATGGACCTTGAAAGTTTATACTAAAATAAGCCACACACAAAAGGGCAAATAGTGCCCTTTTAGGTGAAATGCTCTAAGCGTTTATTGTACTATTCCAGTACATTTTCTGGAGGTTTGAAGTCTATCAAAATCAAAATAAAATGTATTATTCATTAAAAACATAAAATGATTCCTCACAGGAGGGCTTTAATTAATAAATGCAGAAATGCATGTAAAGATCCTGGAACAACAATTTGCATGTCCACAGAGAGTCACTGTTGTCACTGCCACTCAGAGGGTGGTGCCAGCGCTGATGAGGGCTGCCTCCACTCACTCCCCTGCAGAGAGGAGTGAGGGCCTGGGCTCTGACAGGAAGGGTGACCATGAACATGGGTTAGACAGAGCCACTCCCCAGACTCTGCGTTACCCAGCTTTCTTATACAAACTGCTCCATCTAACATAAACACGCTACAGGGATGGATCTTACAACACAGGGAATATAGCCAATGTTTTACAATAACTATAAATGGAACATAAAAATAAAAATTGTGCAACTATTGTACACCTGAAACTTATATCATTTTGTAAATCAGCTATACCTTTATAAAAAATTAAAAAATAATTTAAAAATTTTATCACTTTAGTATTCAATTCGGTTTTTAAGTAACTACTAAACAGCTTAGAAAGTATAAAATATTTAAGTGTGATAAGTTTGTTTACATATTTATTTACTTTCAGCCTCCTGCTAAAAGAGAAATTAAACAATTTTTTTAAACACGGCTTAACAACCATATCAACAAAAAGACAAAAGTGAGAGTGAAGACAAAATGGAGATTGAATACTTAAATGAAACCAGGGGAAGGTAAAGTCATAAAAATGAATGCCATGAAGTTAGGGTAAGTGTTAAAGGCCGACTAGAAATTCAGCTGTAAGATTCTTGGCAGCTAAAGCAAAAAGTAAAAGAAGATGGGACGGGTGGTAGAGCTCAGTGGTAGAGCGTGTGCTTAGCGTGCACGGTTTCCTGGGTTCAAGTGCCAGGGCCTCCACGAACAGATAAATAAACCTAATTATCTACCCCCTAAAGAGCCCCAAGGAAAACAAAAAGAGAAATATCTTTACTAAAAAAACCTGATATTAAATTTAGATTAAATACTTGAAAAAAATAAAAGAAAAATAGAAACGATGAGTGACACAAGCGATAATGCCCGTGAGATAAATCTGCAGTGGCTGCTGGCAGGTCCCCATGTCCCAGGTGGGAAAATCTGAAACATCCTTCTCACCACTCAGAGTCATCCTCAGCCCACACCACCCCTCCCCCTGTTAAATACAGGAGCACGGGTAGGGCCCGGCCTTTGCTCTCTCTGTGTCATCACAGTGAGACAGGATGGAAGGGGGCAGAGCACAGCCATTCAAGGAAGGCCACAACAATTAACATCAAAATGGTGAAGGATTCAATCCCCAATAGGCCTTGAGGCTCAAGATGAAGAGATATAACTTCTAGCAGAGCTTGAGCTTCATTATACACCCATTGTAATAGTAACATGGTGAATAACATGCCCCAAGGCACCATGGCCATCCCAAGGCTAGCCACAAAAGGTCACAGGGTGGGAAATGGCCAACTCCCTGGGAATCCCAGCCCCTTGCCCTTAGGCTGCTCAGTCTACTTATTAGCATATGAAACAACCAAGCCCAAGAAAACGAGCAACACAGCGCCACCTCGCGGTCAACACTCTCTCTCCTTCTTCCGAGAAGGCCCACACTGTCTGTGGAGTGTGTACCTACTTTTAATCTGAGCACCCGAACCCCACAACTCGTGGCCTTTCTCTTGCCTTTCAATGTGTCTCTGTGAATAAATCTACCATTACTCAACAGTGGCTTGCTTTTGAAATCTTTCCTGCAGGAAGCCAAGGACCCACGTCTGGTGGGGCACATTCCAGGGGCTCAACCAAAACCTGGGACACAGCCCTTCCCATGCCCCACATCTGTTTTCTTGTATCAACAGGACTGGGATATGAAGGGAGTTCTGAGGCCCCAGCTAAGGGACAGAAGCAGCCCCCAGGGCTCAAAATGGCGGGCAGCCCCTCCCCCAGCAGGGGCCCTGAGGTTGGCCCTGTTCTCTGTGGTTCCCTGTTGTGCTGACCCCCTAGCCAGACAGCGTTCTCCTAGGCCTGTCCCCACAAAACCCTTCTCTCCAAAATACAAGCACATCATGTCACAGTCCTCTTATTCAACCAGGAAGTTTTCAGCGCACTTTTTCCTTCCCTAGTAAAGAATCTATCTGTCCTCCCTCCCATCCCACCCCTTCTTTCTTTGTGAGAACTCTGTACTCCTCACATACCATCCTGAACGCAGCTGCCTTGCTAGCTGGAACCGAGATGCTTCAGTCTCACACAGCTTGCGTCCTTTCACTTTCCCCTTTCTACCTTAAAAAGCCTTTCCTGAGTCTCCCACCCCTCTGATTCTGAACTTCACAAAGTGCTGAGGTTGCAGTCACTGTGTGCATACCTCCCAGGTTTTGGCTATATTTCCTTCGAAAGATCTTCACTAAGGAGCTGCATCAAGAAGTATAAAGAGGCTATACTTACATCTGAGCTGAGGAGCCTGCATAAAATTTAAATGGCTTTGAAGAGAGAGTTAACCAGGGACAGAGAGGCCGCAGGTCCTAGTCAACAGTGTCATGAGGCAAAATGTTCTTCAAAGGCTCAGAGTGGCTTCTGAACACGGAGTCGGCAGGGAGGAGATGCCAGGCAGTGAGTGGGGTGAGTGACACTGGGTACGCTTCCCCAGCTGGGGAAGAATTGGATGTTGTTCTAGTTTTCCAAACAATTTCTGACTACCTTTTTCTCTTATTGTCACATACCATTTCCTACGAATTAAGAAAAATCAATGTCAGTCATTTGCGCCACTTGGTAGAAGCTACACGATATCATTCACAGGGCTGGGATATAACAGCCTCACCGGTCTAGGTTGAAAGACCAGTGGGGGTATTTCCAAAGTAATCACGGGCATGCAACAAACTCCCCAGCTTCAGTTACCTCATCTCAAATGTGAGGCCAATAAAACTACAAAGCAAAGTGCGTTATGATTATGGCCAAAATCTGTTTACTAGGTAAGTGCCCGTAAGAGCTGCCGCTGAATGGGGAATGATTATGATCAACGAGGCTAAGTCAACCTGGTCACACGCGCCCTGCCTTCCTGCGTTGGTGCAGGACCGGAGTTTGTTTAGCTGAGATGAACGCCCCCAGAGCAGCCCCGAAGGGAAAGCTCCCAGCTCTGCTTGGCGAGGCGTGTTCCTTTCCTTCTCAGAGCTGATCACAATTTGCAGTTGTCTGTTTTTACATTTATCCCCTTACTACCTGCCTCCCCTCCGGAGTTTTGCTTAAGCAGCACAGGTCCAGGTTTGTGTTGCTGCCTACTGGATATTCTGGGCTGGGAGACAGGCGACCACACGTCTGGCTCTGGGGCTGAACGGAGAGGGCAGAAGGCCCAAGGGCCCATGCTGAACCGAGGCCCCAGCACCCAAAATTATGGTCTGACTTTGGGCAAATTACACAGTCTTCTTTACCCTGAGATTCCTCATCTGTCCATGAAAATAACTGCCCATGGCATATAGAGTTTCAAGGATTAAAGGAAATCACCAAATTCACAACCTATTCAAGGGGCTACCAGTGCATCCTCAAAAGGCACATGCGACCTTTATGGCTGTGACACACGCTAAGCGGGGCGGACAGACACAGTGAACACTGCTAAGTGCCTGTTTGTTAAGTGTTTCATGAGTGTTATAATACTGTTTACAACTTACAAAAAACCCAGGAAGAAACGAATATTACAATGCACATTTCACAGATTCACCAACAGGTTAAGGGAGGTTACACTCTAGTCCAAGGCCCTTTGGTGAGGAAATGGCGATTTAAACCTGTATCTGAGCCCAGGCCTGGGCTACATCTCTCTCCAATCCACCTGCCCAATATACAAGTTTGCACAGGCCAGCTCTTAAATGCAATGTGTGCCACCGTTTGTCAATGTTTGTTAGTTACCATAAACTGCTCTCAGAAACCGCTACAGAAAAGACAGGTGGACCCACATCCCTGCCAACAAAGTAGAGGAATTCTGCCTTGCCTTCTCCTGTAATGTGCAGAAACCATTCCCTACACCACCAAATTCAAATGTATGCTTCATCCGTGTTTATGTTTGCACACGGAATATTAAAGTAGAAGGTACCTGCAGTAATTCTATCTCGGTTCCTTTCCAAGTTTCCAGATTATCCACAATCAGTCTGTGAATGAAAATACTACAATGTGAATGAAAATACTGCAACCATGTCAGGAAACAAATAATGCTGAAACCAAGACATCAGCGGCTGCCGCCATCCCCCAGCGAGGACAGGCCTGAAGACCAGCCTCTACAGCCACTCACAACAGTGCCCTCTGAACAGAATGAGAATAAGAAAAGACAGAATACTTGCCCTAGATAGCTAGGTGCTTGTCTAAAGAATGAATCCAGTGAGCCCAAATGATACATAGAAAATAACTAAACTCTTTAACTTGACATACCTGGCTTTCTTTAGATAACAAACAATGTTTTATTGTTCCAACTACCTGGTCTTTGTTGTAAAGTTCCTATATATCCTAGCTCCTCCCCAACCTCTTGGGAGCAGTCCCTCAGAGTGATCTCAGAGGCTGTCATCCCGGCTTGAGTCCTCCCGCCAAATAAATCATAACTCTAAACTTTCAGGCTACACATTTCTTTCAGTTGACAAGTCCCAGAATAGACACAACTCATCAATTCTGTAATGTAACACACTGGATCAGGAACCAAAAGCATGTTCTAGTCCAGAAAATCTACGGGACCCTCTTTTTTCCTGTCATTATACAATCCCACCAGAACTCATTAATTTGATGTCTGCTCATCTGGCAACCAAACTCAGAGAAGAGTCAACTCACCAGAGTGCCGTGCTGGGGAGAACACCCCACAGCAGCATGGCGAGCTGCCTGCCCTCCCGCACGCTCTGCTGACGCCTAGTGTCCTCCGTGGAGACCAGGCCAACAGAGCTATTCCCAACAGCTGCAAAGTCCCACACATTAAATAAAAGCGTTTTATTTTATACGATATGTTACGTATATAACCATCTCTGAAGACAGCTTTGCAAGAAGCCCAAATCTTCAACATTAATCTGCAAAGGCAAATGCTGCCCCCAAGGGAAAACAAGTCTTAAAACGATGTTAAGGCCTCCAAAGTCCTCTCCAGGACCATCAATCAAACTGCCTGCAGGCCTGCAGCTGCAGGCGGCTATATGTCTGTTTTTAAAGCAACCCCTTCCTGCCGTCAGGTGCTACAATGTCCCTCTACGCCCTCCCATCTGAGGGTAATAGCAGCCAATGCAGAACCTTGCAGGGAAGCACTGACAAGACTGGACACAGAGGATCAGAGCTAAACTAAGCCTTCTGATGACACGAGCTTGTCACTGTGTCATTTTACAGATGAAGATATATAGAGAGAGGTGGGGTGATCTTGCTCAAAGTCACACAGCTAATAAGTGGCAAAGTCTGTAACCCAGCTACACCCTCCAGTGTGACGCCCCCGCTGGGACTCCCACAGGGTTCTCTCGTGCCTGCCGGACCAGTCCTTTACTGTCACTCATAACCCACCACAGTGTCTGAAACTAGCCTGCCTTTTCAGCCTCTTCTCCCTCTAATTTCTCAGAAACAACGCTGCTCGGGACACTGTGTGACTTCCAGCTCCCCAAAACCTCCGTGCTCAGGGTGGTCTTGCCTGTGCATCCAGCACCCTGCTCAGAGGCTCTTCCTCCCCTGCAGGAGGACGTTTCCAATCTCCGCAGGGACACCCCCTCAGGGAAGCCCTCTTTTCGCCCTCAGCACAGAAGGTGTCCCAGGCCACATCCCAAGGTGTCCCAGGCCACATCCCGAGCTGCCCCATTAGGACTGCGAGTGCCCAGGTTTGCTAATCAGACCAGCAGCCTCAGAGCCAGGGTTTATGCCCGGGTCACCCTGCAAACCTACTGCCCGCCACACAGCCCCCAGCCAGCAGGTCACCTGGAAGTCGCAGCAAGTGCCCCACCCAATCCCGAAGTCTCTTCATTTGCCAGCACCGCTGATGACTGGTCTCCAAATTTTGGTCAGTTTTTCACAAAACAGCAGCTTCCACATTGAAGCAGGGGGTTTTCTCTTCTGCTCCCTATCCTTACTGGACACGTCAAGGGAAACCAAAAGGCCTTTTCTCAACCCTTTTCTGATGACACCCTCCCACCCACAATATTCACATGCTCAAGAGCTTTGGGTCCACGTGGTTTTGTTTCCCATACACTAAGTGGCTCAAAACACTGCGGAATTCTTTCTCTTTTGAGAGTATTTGTTTGTACTGAGTTTATCGGCTTTAATCACTTTTTGTGTCTCCCTTCAGTGTCCCTAGCAGTTGCCACTTCTTATTCCCTTCAGCAGCCTCCCTCCCAACATCTAGTCTAGGAAATCAGCTGTGATGAGGAGCCCGGGGGCAGTCACAGAAGATGGAACTAAGGCACAGAGAGGCGACATAATTTGCCTGAGAAGATCAGCTTCAAGCCCCAAAACTGTGTGTCACGTCCCTCTGTTTAACTCTTATGCTAAACTAGTTAACTTTTTATAGATTATGGTTATAAACAGATGAGGTATCAAAATACATACAAGGACACACATCAACTCTATGATGTTCATTAACTCCACTATTTTGTTTCTATTTTTTTTATTTCTGTTAAAAAAAATTAGGAACCTCTGCAGTCAATATAGCAAAATGTTAATGGGTTTTAAATCCAGAATGTAGAGACGTAAGGGTATCATTAATCATAATTATTTGTATGCTCACAAAATGATTTGACAGTCTCTCTCCCCTCCCGCTACTCGCTACTGGCTCTCACCTGAGCTCCCAGACCACACATCGAACAGCCTTTCACTTTACCCACAGCTGAACTCATCAGTTTTCCCCCAGAGCTCCCTCTGCAGCTTTCCCTCCTCAGAGCACAGAAGGACCATCACTTACCTCATTAATCCACCAAGAAACCTGGGCCTAACTCCATCCTACCTTCACAGACATCATTCATCCTTTCCTTTTTACCATCTAAACATGCCTAAAGTCTGTTCGTTTTTTCCCAGTGAATGTCCCACCGCTCAGGTGGAAGCCACCAACACTGCACACCTGGACTCACGAATCTCACATGTGGCCCCACAGCCGCTCTCCAATACTAGAAATAAAAGGGATATTGTCACTCCCGTGCTTTTATGACTCTTTTCAAACCTACTGTTCTTAGAAGAAACTCCAAGTTTTTCACCTGGTGTAGGTGTTTGCCATGAAACTTTGAGCTCAGGAACGGCAGGACACCCCTCCATCTTGGCCCTCCCCTTTCCCCAAGGCCCAGCCCTCTCCCCCTCAACCCCGCCCTCTGGCACGGAGCTGGATCTGGAGGACCTGCTGAGCTACACCAGCCTGTATTCTAACCCTGGTCTTGAGTTCTTACCAAACTGCATCACTTATCCATACAAATCCAAGGTAGATAAGAAAGATTTTAGATGTTGAGCTAGACTATTGATTTGGGGACTTTGCACTAGCAACCTGCAAGTACATGTTCTAATGATTCTGTCTTCTTAAAACCACACCCAGGTTTTAGTAGTATTTGTGGAATGTCTTCGGAGTAAAAGGGACTGTACTTTAACAGACTATATGTTTTATAACATGAACAACCCGGAGAGGGTCACAAATGGAATCGCCACACAAGTGACAGAAGACAGGTGAGAGGCACAAAGCAACAGGTCTCAAAGATGGTAAGAGCAAAGTTGTTTCGCCAACCCCCTAAAAATTCCTGAAAGAACCAAAAATTCTGAATTTTGAAAGTAAAAGGCTATCATATATAGAAATAAAATAAATGATCCTCTTCATCAGTGTTTCAAGATCTGACTCCAGATATTTTAGCAGGCCATACTGAATCCTAGCACAGAAAAATCAGATGGACTAGTGGTGAGTAAGTTCCAGGAAAACGGCAGTAATTCCTCCACTTGTGTAAAGACATACCCTCACCTGCCGAAGGTGAATGTAGAACGCATTCTGGAGAATTTGGAAGCTTCCAGGGTCCGCTTCTTAATGGCAAGGACACGGACAGCTTGGGAGCATGCTTCTAACTCAGTCACTGGCATTCTTACACTGCAGGGGGAAAAGGAGGCCCTCAGTCGAGAGCAGAGATATTCCTGACGTGTCTCCCAGGCCGCGCCTCGGGGACTCAGTGCCCTGCAGCAGCTCGGCCCCAGGCGAGGACACGCAGCGTGGCCCACCCAAGCAGGAGGGGCACTGTGCTTGAGAAATCCCATCCCCGATGGGGGCAAGAGGGGCTGGTGGGGTTGAGTGAACCTATAAATGCCCACAGAAATATGCCTGCATTCATTCAAGTGATACAAGCAACAGTAGCAGGCTATTTAACAAAATTTCAATTTTCAGCGGAAATTTTGCCATTCCTTTCCACTTGTCCCCGGAATCTCTGAGACAGGCTTAGGCTTTCTCACACCGGCAGCTCTGAAGCAATAGTTGTGAAGTCATTTTAATTTGCTGCAAGTGTCCTCGCTCCCCGTGTCACTGTGTCTGTCCTCTCTTAACACAGTCGGATATCTTCCTGGATCTCTACCTGAGTTCCTTTCTCCTCCTCCTCAGATCCTGAGATAAAGGACAAGTGAAGACACATGACCAGGAAAGGCACTGTGGACTTGACCGAAATCCACAGTGACCCCCTAGGTGAGTGCTGCCCACCCCTTACCTTCGATTCTCAAGGTTCTGCCCAGGGTGACATCCAGCCCAGAGAGGTGGCCCAATTAAAAGCTATGTGGCTTGGGCACGGGGACAGGTGCAGGAGCTGGTTCCGGGGCCAGGCCCCTCCCCACGTCTGCTCCCCTCTCCACCGAAGCCACGCTGCCAAGCACTCAGGCTCCGTGATCTGATGTCCTTCTCTTCTACTCTACTCCAAACCCTTTTCCTTTTCCTTTTTTCCCTAATTATCCCCAGCTGGAGTGATTTATCAATCGCAGTATCTAAAAAATTTCCTGCAGCCGAAAATGAGGTCTCCAGATATCAATGCCCATATGCTGGCTCCTGAAGAGAGCCGCTGGCTAGGGGGACCCTCACCAACACTCACGGGGCATCAGACATGTTCCAGGGTCGGCCACCCCCAACAAGAGTTTGCTGTGACCCCTATGCCCGCACAGCATCCCTGCTCACAAAAATATAGTTGGCCCACTTATCGGTTATTAAGGAGCAAAAATACAAAATTGCTCATGTTTCTTACTAAAATTATCTATGAAGCGGAAAAGGGAATTGTAATAGAAAAGAACAATTTTGACCCCTTGTTAGGTCTGTTCCTTTGGCTTTAACCCTGTGCCTTGTTTTCTTGGCTCAGACTTGCTATCTCTGCACCATTTGTAAAAGAAAGTTGCCTTTAGACTGAAATATCCAGGACAGCCTCTACTCCTGGCCGTGATCTTGAAGGATGCTAACTAATCTGCACTTATGTAGAGATGGCAAGTTGCAAAATAGAGAATAACTTTGTTTTGTTTTTGGAGGTTTTACAGGGGCAACATGATTTGATCCACATGGACAGCTGCAAGAACAGCGGATTCAAAGGACAAGCAATTCATACAACAAGAAGTTTCCAACAACCAACTGCAGCCCCGCCCCTTTTTAGTATAAAAGGAGACTCAATTCTGACTTGGGGAAGATGGTTCTCCAGGACATCAGTCTGCCATCTTTTGGGTCTGCCAGCTTTGCAAATAAAGTCACTATTCCTTGCTCCAACACCTCATCTCCCAGTTTATTGGCCTGTCATTTGGTGAGCAGAATGAGTTTGGACTCGGTAACAAAATGACTGCATTGGAGGTAGTATGTCTCCACTCTTTCCTCGTTTCCAATATGTAACATGCACATTATTTATGATCTAGTGCAAATAATTCATCAAAGACAACCACAAAAAGAAACTATACTCACCCAGCTATCAACACTGAAGTCAAAACCTGTCAATTTTATATGCTGTTTAAGAACACAACGGAAAAACCTAACATAGAGAGTCGATTCCACGGAAATATAATTATTTCTACTCCTTCAAAACTTTTTCTTTTCTTTTCTATTTTATTTTGTTTTGCTTATTGAAAAGAAAATAAAAGTCAAATCATTTTATTTCACGTATTTTTGTTATAGCTACATACTTTAAATACTACAAAAAGACTTAAATTGCAATAAAAAATTGTTCATATATTAGTATAAAGATATATACACAATCAATGGGGATTAGGAAAGGAATGGACATTTACTAAAAATCCACTGCAATCCAGTCTTTTACAAGCATATCATGGAATATAAGCTCTTTTATCCAGGGAGCCTCACCCACATTCTCACTACTGAGTCCCTTAGTAATCAACCACTAAGTCACCAGCATAGAACCATGTGATCAGTATTTTAGGAATAAATGAGGGAATTAGCTCACTCAATTCTAAAACAAAAACCCTAAAATAAATACTGAACTTATTTACAGATAAAGAAAATTTGTCCCCAAAAAAGTAAAGTTTCTTCCTCAAGGTCACAAAGCTAATAACTGGTAAAGGTAAGATTTGAACTCATCTGCCTGATTCTAAAAACTAAGGTGGAAATCCCATTCGACTGGGGAGTGTCCAGCTGCACAGCCTATCACCCTATCTTTGTTCAGAGCTGGCCTTAGACAGCCTGAGACAGTACCCCATTCCTGTGGAACTCGAGGGCAAATGATAACAATAAGGATTTTATATCCAGCAGTTTCTTAGATCTCATGTATATAAAGTGTCAGCAGGTCAGCAGAAAATCTCTGGGAAACATGAGTGGGTCCAGACCTTTTTGCTGATTAGAAACTCAATCTATCAGGATAGAGTGACCTTCCCATGAGAGGCCACATGGACATAAATTAAAGGCAGCTGAACAATGGAAACTAGCAAGACCCCGGAACTCAAGCAAGGATCCCTGCCATCCCCCACCCAGTTACCTCTTCATCCGCGTGGACATGAAGACAGAAGACCCGGGTTCTTGTCCAAGTTACACTATCATGGATTCTCACCCATAAAAAGGTACGACTCTATGCTGTCGTAAGTCCTTTCCAACTCAAATATGATGACACCAATATCTCAGCAGAATATCTATGTCTCCACTTCCCCTCTTCTAATAGGAGTCTATTTCTGTGGACACAAAGCAGAAATCCAATTTAAAAAACCATGCAAGAAGCCAGGCGAATTTCTGCTTAAGAGACTTTGCTCTCACGCTCAGTGAATGAAAACTCAGAAAAAGTGGTCCTTCTCCCTCAGCAAATGGGAGGTAGCCTGATTGTGTGTGTGTGTGTGTGTGTGTGTGTGTGTGTGTGTGTGTGTAAATCAAATATAATCATGTCTGGGACGTGTACAGATTATTTTTAATTTCACTGTAATTTCATGGGGATGAGCCAACATTTAAAGTAATTTGAATGTAGTGTCCTGAGACAGACTCAGTCTCTTTTGGTGGAGGAGGTGAAAGGGGAGAGTAAAGGAGGAAAGAGGTAAATGAAGCAAAGAAATAAGAATACTGCTAGGGAAAGGCAAGACGTTAATTTTGTTCCTCATTGCATCACATACAAATTAGGGACTGGCTTTCCCCCGATGTCTTATCGAGCACTGAGCTGCAGAAGAAGAGGCGACAGCCCATTTCTCACTGAGATTGTGACTGTACGTGGCATCTTATAGACACAAATCATTTACCCTGATCAAACACTCTAGCAGCAGGCTGTAATTCTCCTGTTTTGAGAGACAAGAAAACAGGAGTTCAAAGCGGGTAGATAACTTGACAAAAGTCAGAGGACCAGTAAACAAGAGAGGATGAATTCAAACTCAGATCTGAATGCAGAGTCTCATCTTCCCACTCCCAGGGCTGAAAAATCCTTAACACACAGGCTCCCCAGCTCCCCTGCAGTGTTCCTGGCGCCAAGCATTTCCCATGGTAATGGTCTCCAGTTCTCACAGACACAGTGCTCTGTGCAGCCAATGACCTTGATCAGACCTTGATCATCTACCTGCCACGCCCACCAGGCTTCACCATACAGGCAGGAAAGCTGGCTTTCAAGTGCATACAAAGCCACCCTTGGTCTAACCTGGGCTCTTCTGTGGCTTCTCCAGCCTAAAGGCAGCCATGAAAGTGCTCATAGTTTGTTCGTGAGCCACACTTCCTCTCTCCATCTGTGTCCCCACCTATACTACTTAGCTATGAACATTTTGAGAATCTTGGAAACAAATTTTAAAAAACAGAAAAGAAAGGATTCTGGAACAAGTACTTAATACTTACAATTTTAAATGACAAGTTACAAAGTGAGTATTGACAAACCGAATCTTCCTTTCTAAATGTCAGTTTTAAGAATTTAAAAATATAATAGCAAAAAATTCTCACTTACAAAATTAACAAAAACATAAACAATAATCTGGAATAAATTCAAAAATAATGCCCATATTCTAAATGGAGAAACTTCAGGACTGTACTGAGGGTTAAAGTAAGAGGTATGAATGTAGAGACATAAACATATTGCATGGAGAAAAGCAGTTTTGTAAAGATGTAAGTTCTCCTAAGAATAATTCAAAACTTACTAAAAAATCCCATGAAAATTCCAATCTGATTTTTTATAACTTGAACAAAATATTTTGGAATTCTTCAGGAATAATAAAGTCATAATACTTGACAAGAAAATTTGGGATGGAAGAAAAGAATCAAAAAAAATCAGACTGCCAGTTATTAAATAAATTTTTACAACATGTAAGATATGGTGCTGGAGTAAGGAAAGGAGATGGACAGAAGGGAACCATGAGCTCAAAAAAGACTCTAGTGTATGTAAGTATTTTGTACAGGTGGGATTTCAAATCAAAGAGAAAATTATGAATTCGATAATTGTCCTGGGACAGAGAATCACCTGGAAAGAATAAATTCTACTCCTGTCATAATGACCACAAGATAAATTGCAGATAGCGATGTAAATATTAAAAAGTACTAGTAACAGCAAATACAACTCTTTGCTCTTATTAACTCAACTTCTCCTCACTATAACATGTACTATTATAATCTCCATCTTAGAGATTAACAAAAAACTACAGAAGAGATTTATTCCATTATAAGAGAGTATTTCTAAGAATAATGTCAAAGATAATATCCATAAGGAAGACATTTACTATCCTAAGAATAGTTTGAGTCACAACAAAAATCAAAAAACTTCCTGAACAAAATGAAAGGAAAGAAATGACAAGAAAAAGCTCTGTGATACATGTTGATGAATTCACGAAGTTAATTTTCATAACATACAAAAAGCTGTCACAAAGCAACAAGAAGCTCCCTCACTTAAATGTGGGAAAGGATAAAAAAGAATCATTCATTTTAAAAAAGTCAAATGGCTAATGAGTGAAAAATGCTCAAAACTTCACTGGTCATCAAATGCAAACAAAAACAATGAAAAAGCACTTTTGCTTATCATATTGGCAAATATTTTTAAGATATTCTAGCTAGTGTCCATCTGTGGGAGAACAAATCATGAGCGACTTTTTCAGAGGATGACATATCAATGGATTTGTAAGCTCTGAAAAACGTACATACACACTGACTCAACTCCACTTCTAGGAATCGTTTCCTTTAGGAAAAAAAAAATCAGTCCAAAAAGATGTACCCATCAGGGCATTTACACAGCACTGTTTAGAAAGGTGGGAAGAAAAACTGAAGTGAAATCATATCCAGCGATAGAGAATTGGTTACATAAGTAATTGTGCATTTTTTCTTTCCCCAATGGAGAAGGAATTTCTAGTCACTTGAAAGGAGTCTGTGATGAATGTAAATGTCACATCCAGGGACTAAATTTCCAGAAGCCTTAACTAAAGGAATACACATACAAGATCACAGGAAGTTCTGTACAAGAAGGATGCAACTCAAACATTCTTTCTGACAGTGGAAAATGGAGAAAACTTAACTGTCCACCATCAAGACAATAATGCGGTAAATCAAGGCGAGCTGCGGGCCCTGAGGGAGCCGGCGTTTAGCCGTGGTCCAGGGCCTTGTCCACAGCACTATCCCACCAAATGTGTCCGTGGACAAGAGACGACACCCACACATCAGGAGACCCCTCCAATCTATCTGAAAGGGCCGGGTGAGTCTGGAGTGGGAGGATGTCCATGATATACCCCTGAGTGAATAAAGCGAGCTGCAGAAAAACATATAGTATGGTCTCATTTTTAAATAAAGCATATATACACACAACTATATATTGATTTCTCATATGTGTATATATATGTATCTCATAGGCATAAAGTCATGAAATATATATACCAAAATTTCAACAGCTTTTACTCTCAGGAAATAATGGGAAGGGAGTTAGGGGCCTTCCTGTACCACCACAGTTCTCTTTTCCGTATTTCAGTTAAGTATACTTGGAATTTAAAAGTTTATTTAAGTCCGAAGTAAAATGGACCATGCCTCCATAAGACAGAATGCTACACTGGTCTTTAAAAATCATGCCAGGGGAGATAGAATATTGTAGAAAAACATGTAATAAGCCGAATGGAAAATGGAGGTCTCCGAACAGTAAACAGGGACGGAGTGCTCACTGGTTTTTATGACAGAGATGCTACACACTGACGAAAAGAACAGAAAATAAATGTTAAATTGTTAATTATTATCTCTGAGTAGCGGGACCAGGATAGAATCTTTTGCCCCTTTTTTTCAGACATATTATATTAAATGCACATTATTTTTCATCTGAAAAAAGCATTTTTAGACGTGTAGTACCACGCATTGGGGAATAATACATGAATACTTACAGAAACAAATAACTAGGAGACACCGCAGCAGCGCCACACAATGTAAAACGGGCAATCCTGATTGACACCGCTCAGTTACATAAAGATCCAGAAAGTGAGAGCACCTGCTGTAACAGGGCGTGGTCCCCTTCTATTTGTCAGTTGTGTCTTCAGGGCTGAGGCAGTTCTGAGCACGGTCAGTGTCAGTTCCGGTGTCTGGATGGATGCTACTGGAGGTGAGGGCACCTGCAAGCAGAAAGGAAGAACAGAAACCATCCTCTGCCTTTTCTGTCTTGTTTCTTTGTTACTTTAAAAGAGAGGCATAAATAAGATAAACTGTGTATCTCCCCTAGTGAAATTTCAGTAATGAAACCGTTTTTAAAGGCTTCAGAGCTTATATTATGTCTATAACTGTCTTTACAACAAAGCATCATATTCATTAAATGTTAATTGACTCAGTTAATTAACTCCCTGTTGAAACATTCAAGTAAAGAACATGAAAGGCCTTACGTAAAAGAACCACACCTGCAGTGACTAGCTCAGCTGTCTTGACGGCAAAGCAGTCAGCCCCCACCATCCCGTGGCCCTGAGCTCCTGATGCTGCTAAGAGAGCACGCTGCCGCCTCAGATGGAGAGATACTGTGAAAGCATTTTTTGAACTCTACAGTACTGACAAAACATAACTGACAAATCCCAGGCTCCTTTGAAGCTGTCATTTTCGGTTTCTGGCCATCCCCAGTCAATGAGCAGAACCACCCCATTCCCGAGTCATGGGACTCACGTGGGAAGAAATTTTGTAGAAATTTCAAGGTACAGAATGTAACCAACTATATGTAGAACTCTGACAAAAGAAAAGATGTAATAATCTGATGTTGAAGACACTCAAATTATTCTCCTAAGCCTTAGTAGCTGGAAAGGCTGGGCTTCTCCTCAGCCACTTATTTATTTCACAGCCAGTGAGCATCTCCCACACACCCTGTTTCCCTGTGTCTGCTGGGAGCCTCAGGCACACTGTTGCTGTCGATCTTATAAGTCACAGGGCAGACGCGTGTCTCTCATGCCTGCCACCCTCACACAGGCTCGCCTCCTAGCCTCACTGTCTGAACTTGGCCCCACTTTCTCACCTGTTTATTTGGTATCTGTTCTTCTGTAAGCTGCCTGAAATGCTTTTTGGAACAAGTCAGAAGAATGAGTGGGTAGAGAAATGGACAGTTGGACAGGTGAGAGTTGGGCAGACAGACAGAGAGACTCCAACAAAAGGGGAACAAAGAAAATTTCCTATGCAGAACCCTCTTCTAGTCAGGGAAGAAAACCGCCACGGAGACGTGTGAAGAGGCAGGTGGCTTAGGGCTGTTTCCTGGATTCCATGAAAAGTCCCACCAAGGGAGAGGGTTGAACTATAAATAATAAAAGAAAAAAGCATGCATGCTTGAAAAATATATCTACAATATGTACTTTCTAAAGAATAGATTCAAATCAGCAGGGCCCAATTACACAATCCTTGGGTATTTACAGACATGAGAATCCCATCTCCAAACCACAGGGCATCCCTTCGGATCACTGAGAGTCTTCACGGGGCTGTTATAAAGCCTTCACCACAAAAGCTATGCTCTCCTGCACTTACGAGGAACGAGCAGCTGTGCTCGGGCTGCCCACGCGCATTATTTGCACCCTACAGCACCTCTACGGGGGAGGGACGCCTAGCGAGCCCCATCTCTGCAGGACAGAAAACAAGCCCGAGAGAGGCTAAGCCGAACTACAAGTTCTCCATCTCACAGGATTGGTCACTCCAGAGCAGGACTCGAACTCGGACCCACGTTTGTAATCACGGTACTACCGTGCTTTGTGTGCTTTTTGTGTGTATAATACATTTGTTTCTGGCATGAAAGTATATTTAATAAATGATCGGTTGTCCTGTCTATCTCATTTGGTCACAATCAATCTTTATAGTGTTGAATTGTACTCTTTTTCCGTGGAGAAAGGAAAGGAATGAGCGGGTGTTAGAATGAGGTGGGGCTCCATTCTTTATCTGGTACCTCATCTCATCCAAGTCCCCAACCAGGGAGAAGGAGCAAATGTTTTCTTCATCTTTTAAAGAGAGGGCTCCACTGATGGTGACTTAACTCCAAAACCAAGTCTGGGGAAAGGGAACATTCAGCAACCAGAGCTTTATCACATGTAGGAAGGCAAAAACAGCTCAAGGGAGGGCTCAGGGGGTCACCCTGATTTAATTTCAATCGATAAAACAATAATGCACTCTAAAAATACTAGCATGCAATGGATTGGCTCTTTCTTGACATCTAGCAAGTTTCCACAGCCCACATGTAAAATTATCGTGAACCAGTGAAAGGAAGTGTCTACAGACAAGAAAAATCAATGCCACAGGTAAACTGAAACCCAGGCTGGAGGAAAGGAAGAGAAAGGGCATAGTAAAGAAGTGGGGAAAGGCTGGGGAAAAAAAATCATCACACGGACTCTCAAGCATCATCCAACAAGCATATAATCATTCGAGAGAGAGAGTTACTGAGGTCCTATTCTGTGCAAGATTGTAGAGCGCGTGAAGCAAGAGCGCAGCGACCATGGTGGCAGCAAGTGGCGGGGCTCAAATACACTTCTGATCCCGGTACCTGGCACAATTGTCCTCAGTATAAAGGCAAAAAAAAAAAAAAGTAAAATAACTCTGTAAACTCAAAGCATTGTTAAAAAAAAAAAAAATGAACAAAACCTAAATACCTGGACAGACAAACCAAGCACATTGCTGGATCAGAAGACAGCGCTCTTGGAATGGCAGTGCTTCCCAGAACGATCCGTATATTCAACGTGGTCTCGATCACAATCCCTGCGGTCTCCTCTGCAGAAACTGACTAGCTGCTGCTACAATTCATATGGGAATTCGAGGGTCTCAGTAACCAAAACGTACTTGAAAAAGAAGAACAATGTGAGAGGACTTGTAATTCTCAATTTCAAACCTTACAACTGTATGTCTAGGTGAGATTAGAGGCCATTTTAAGTTATTAATGTGTTTATCCGTATTTTCTAAATTCTCTACAATGAATATAACTGTTACAATAAGAAAAATAAAAAGTAAGGTATCTTTTAAAACATGCACAGCGATTCATTCATTGGGAAAAAAATATTTTAACTATAAAGAGGTAACCAAATATCTAGTGAAAAAGGGCTACTTAAAAACAAGTGTGTATTTACATTTTTCATAAATTGAAAACTGAAAAGCACAAACACATCAAGTTTCTAGGGAGATCGATGCAACATATTAATAGTTATTTTCAAAAATTCTAATTGAACAATGAAAACTCAAGAAAGGGAAAATCGCGATTGACAGCCAACTGCAAACACATGGAGAGCAAAGGCCTAGAAATCACAGTTCCTTTAACTCTGATACTAACTCAATAGAAGAGGAAATTCCTCCCTGTGGGGACAGTGGAATCCCATGCATAAGACAGGATACACAGTACAAACTGCACTAGAATCTGGGGTGATTTTCTTAGAAGAATTCTAAAGTTACAACATTGCTGAAAAACTATAAAAACACTGAAAGACAGATTAAAACACACAGTCATATATATTATATAGAAACATATGAAGTCTGCTCCCTTGTTGCATAGAAATACAAACATATTTGTTCATTTATGGGCACTGAATATTTTATCCCAGGTAGAATATTTCAACTAAAACAAATAATCAATAATACACACCTCTTGTCAAATCTACTTGATAAGGTACTCTGCTATGTAACCATAATGTGTCTAAGATAGATCTAAAATTAGTGAAAAAGATCTTTGTATGGTTTCTTGAACTCTTCTCAAAATTCCAAGCTTAATTTTAAAATAGATCTGAGCAGTATTTCTATATTAACTTTTCCCTCGTGAAATGAACAGCACAGTCTGTTGTCAAAATTCTGTCCTTACAATGATTCACGAGCACTGTATCCTAACAAAACTGCTGGACAGCAAGGCACTATCCAGACACTGTGACCAAACAAATGAAACACAAGGAAGACAGTGACCCTATTCTGGAGGTCTTACCGTCTGTGTCAACTCTGGGGTTTTTATTTGATTGGTTTGATTGGGTAGCAAAATAAAATCAATCAAGTACTTTCTTCTTTAAGCATTCTGTAAGTCATGACTCTGTTGTTAGTGTCATGAGAAGGAAAGACTAAAGCAAGACTTCATTAGGTCAATTAGCAACAGCCATCACTGGGGAGTGAGTAATAAAGAAGTTAACTGATAGCAATGCTTCTGCCTACATGAGACCTAAAATAAACCTACACTGATCTCTTAAAGGAAAATGAGGAGATGAGGCCCCAATGAGAAAAACAAAAACTAACAAGAAATCAAAAAAGTAAAGACTTTTTCATTAACGATTCCAGGAAGGAGTGGAGCATGGTGGTGAAGAGCACAGATGCTGGGGACAAACATGAGGGTCTGAACTCCCACAGCACTGGGTAGCTTTGACACTGATAAGTCAGTGAAATTTTCTGCATCCCAGTCTCCTATCCATAGACTGGGGACAACAACAGCACCCGTCTCCTAGAACGGTCCTAATAATTAAGTTATTTTATATATAAAAGTTTAAATAAAATACCTCAGATATTAAATATTACCCCAAAAGGACAAGGAAAAAGAAAACAGAGATAAATTGGAGTTCATCAAATTTCAAAACTTTGCTTCAAAGACACCATCCAGAAAGTGAAAAAACAACACACAGCAGAAATTTTTTCAAATCATTTATCTGATAAGGAATTTGTATCTACAAAAAACAAAAACAAAAACAAAACAAAAACAAAAAGAACCTCCTACAACTCAACAATAAAAAGGCAACTCAATTAAAAAATGAATAGAGGATCTGAAAAACATTTATCAAGGAAAATATACAAATGACCAATAAGCACAACGAAACGATGTTCAATATCATTAGCTGTAAGGGAAATCAAGTCAAAACCACTAGGAGAAACTGCTTCACACTCACTACAATAGGTTATAATCAAAAAAAGAGTAACAAGCACTAATGAGGACACAGAAGATGCAGAGGTCGCAGCCGTTGCTGGTGAGGATGTAACACAGCCTGGCCACTTTGGAAAAACGCCTGGCAGGTCCTTAGAGAGTTGAACATTTGGTTTCTGAATAACCAGGCAATTTTGCTTCCTGGGCACACACGTAAGAGAACTGAAAACAAATGTTCACATAAAAACTCCTACAGGAATATTCACGGTGCCATTACTCATCACAGCCAAAAAGCAGAAACAACACAAATGCCTATCACGTGATGAATGGGTAAACAGAGGGGCCCAGCCATACAGAGTAATATTATTCAGCAATAGCAAAGCATAGAGTACTGACCCAGGCCACAACGTGGACAAATATTGAAAACGTTACTCAGTGTGAAAGAAGTCAGTCACAATAGATGCTTCCACTTACATGAAGTAACTCGATTTACATGAAATTTCCAGCAGAGGCAAACCCACAGAGAGAGAAAAGTGGCTCCCTGGGGCTGTGGGAGAATGGGGAAGATGGGGATGTCTGCTTATGCGTAAGGAGCTTCCTGTTGGGGGGACGAAAATGTTCTAAGATTGAATGGGATGCACAATTCTGGGCATAGAGTAAAAACCACTGTACATTTTAATGGGTGAATTGTTATTAAAACTGTTAAGAACGAGAGCACCTCGGGCCAGTACCTTCCCATAGTAAATGCAAATTGCTAAATTTTATTACAGGAAGAAGAAACTGCCCTCAGCATGAAAGCAGGAGTTCAGCAAATGTGAGTTAACCGAAATTGGACAAGAGCATTTCACTTGAAACAGTTGCTGAGTGTACACAAAATATTAAGACATGACAAGGAAAATCAGTTTGACATCACGAAGAAGCATTCTGCTTCAAATGCAGATCAAGGATTCGGCAAGCCCAGCTGCTAGAAATGACCAGAGAAGAAACCTGGCTCTTTAAACAAGCACCAGAGCCAACAAGGAAATAGTGGTGAGGAAAGCAGGCGGCCGAAAATCTGGAAAAGTTTGTTACAAATAATTTCTCCAATGAAAATTCAAAAATAAAATGAAAGTGATGTAATACTGTGTTGACCTCACGTGAATGGGCTTCCTCCGGTTCTCGACAGTTTTGTAACCCCGAATGAGAGACTCAGGAGAATCAGAATGGCTCCTGGGAGTCCCCAAATGACGGCCCACCAGCACGCTGACCACCATCACATCTGCCAGGGTGGAATTGCAGAGAAGAGACCAACTCCTGAAAGGCACAGGAAATATTGACAAGGGAAAAAAAGGCTGATGTCAGTCTTGGGACAGAGGCCCTGAGAGCAGAGGCCAGAAGGCTGCAGGTGAACTGGAGTGGCCCTGGGGCAGGAAGGGACCACGGGGGAGCAGATCTCAATTCTCTTCTCTCTCTCCCTCGGGTAGGAGAGATAAAGTCTGCATCCTTCTCACCTGGAACTGTGGGTTCTGGCTGGCAGAAGTCTTACCGACATGGAATGAATGACTCAAGACTGTGGAAAAAGGAAAGAAAGCGAGAGGGAGTAGGGAGCCAACTCCAAGAGCCTCTCAAATGCTCCCATATTTATTGTGTATAATCAAAGAAAATAGTCTTTAACAGTTGTGTGATAGTAAACAGGAACTTGGGGAAAGACAGGATGAGACAGAGATTGTAGAATCCACAATGAGTAAAAAGGCTTAGTTTACCTTTAGGGGAGTCATGGGGAGAGGGGAACAAGATAAATTCTTTAGATATTCATTACAAAGCAGACCACCAGTCCAGCCAGGTCCGTGTTTTGGGGATAATAGACTATCTAACAGCACGCACGCCCAGCATTTATAGCTGAGGGCCTGGGTCATTGCTGTGCAATGAACAGAGTGCTATCTAAAACCTCAAATATGCAAGCAAGGCATTGTCTCTGCTTTTTATGGCAAGGAGACAGGAGTGAGGATGCACAGGTGCTTGCTTGAAAGCAGTTACTAAGCACACTTTTTCTTCTTAAGGTTCACATGCGTCTGGAGTCTGTTAAATTTGTTAACCCAATCATGGGCTATCACATGGAACCATTATGGAGGACACCCTAGGATGACAAATCCTGGCTCTGGGTCTTTTCCTGCCAGCTTCGGCCATTCCAGCAGGGTCTAGACACATCCCTGAATAACGATCCCACAGAACCACCCAGACTCTTAACTCCTGGTGCTTGGAACTTAATTTTAGCTCTACACAACTTAACATAGAAAAGTTTCAGAAATAATAGATATTATATTCTTTTTATATCTCATCATAGAACTGATTTTTCTGATTGCTCTAAGCTGCTTCTACTTGGTAAATCACCTAATTCTGCAGGTGAATTCAGTACTTTCCATTGCGCATAACTAGACAGTCTGGGCCCTCTGACTTCTATTGGTCAAATAAATACCGATACACCTAATTGATTTCATTGTTCATCAATTTCAGCCTGGAGGTGAGGGAGTGTCACTCTGTTCCTCAGCCCACCCTCTACTCTATTCTCTTCAGCAACTCAGGCCTCCTGAATACAAAACATAGCATCTGTTTCCCTTCACCTACACTTTCCACAAACGCAACAGGAAACATCAGCCTAGAGAATGAATTCAACACAAATGTTAAAACAAAAATCTACAAACCTGAAGCAACTCCATCTCCGAATCATGATACACAATGACATGAAAGTAAGGGTGTCAGGTACAAAGCACGCGTGAGCCTGACCACCTCACTTCTATTCTTCAAAGGAAGGAAGTTTTTCATGTTTTTTATTATCATTCTTTGTCATTGTATCTGATTAAGCCAAAAAATAGTTTATGAAATAATTAAGCACTGCAATAACAGATTTTCGCTGTATCAATTACAGAAGGCATTCACAGGGGATAGGAAAACCCACCAATGTAAAAAATGCAAAATTTCTTCCCCTGTTAAGAACACGTATACAAAATGCAACAGAGAATTCAAATTCATGTGGAGAGGAGCAAAAGCCACAGAATCAAATTCATTACTATGAGTCAATTCAAAATTCACTGAACATGCTCAATGCATTCAAAGAATTTTAAAGGCACACTGCAAACCATTCACTTAATGATCTACAGGCTAGAGGAAGAATTTCCCTCTTTAACAGACAACAGAAATCAATAGGTTGCCCCACCAAACGAGGACCAAACAGCAATCAGGTTTTTAACAGTTCTGATAAATCAGCATGTTCTAAACATCAAAATCCAGAAATTTCAAACATTCATTCACACCACAATGAAACAAGCACTTAAAAAAAAAACAAAACAATAACCCGAAGAAACTAAGCACAATTATCATGTACCTGGATCAATGGGAACTTCTTGTAACGCTGGAAGAAAGAACAGGCTATAGCCTTTTACTTAAAAAATAAAACTACATTTAAAGATAACTGCTAAAACACATTTCATCATTCATGTTGCCTTGAAAAATCTGAGGCACTCGTATCTGATCAGAAAAGCAATTCTGAGTAATAGTATGTTACAATTCAGTGCCAGTTTGCTTTAGTAGAAAAAAGAAAAGCTACTGTTTCTCATCCTGCACAAAGTGTAAAGAACCTTCCTGCCTCTATCTCCTCCTATTTTCTAAGCTCATTCTCCCCAACCCTTCTGAAACAAGTATGAGAACCTTTTATACCCACCAATATGCCAAATGACAAAAGAGTATCAATTTATTTGTATAAATATATGCCTACACCTTGAACTGGAAGAGAGAGGTATCAGAAGGCTATATGGAACTTATTTCTACCATCCTGAAATCACACACACACACACACACACACACACACACACACGTTCACAGAGACACAGACATGTACACACTGAATTACTGGGCAATTCACAAGCTGAGGACTTCCAATTTATAGAAGATAACTTTGTAGTTAGTTTAAAATACAAAACTGTCAGCTTTTGAAAGCCTTCATCATCTGCTAAATCATCCAAATATCAACGAGACCCAATTAGCCTTCTCTGTAGAATATAATTTCCCATGATGGCAAAACAGACCCTAAGTAGTGGATCCAAGACTCGTGTTTATCACTACCTATGATCGTTTTTAAACACATAAACAGATTCAGAAAGTATGTCCCAACAACATTTATTCTTATTGAAATAGCATATGTATTCAATTGTCTATACAGAAAATAGGTCCCATGATGGTGTTTAAGAGCTATTTTGTGTATTGAAATATTTATTTTTAAGTTCAGACAAGGAGGGTCTGTATTACTCAGTTGTAGAACACCTGCTTAGCATGCACAATGTGCTGGCTTCAGTCCCCAGTACCTTCATAAAAATAAATAAAAATAAGTGCTTATTTAAAAATAAGAATAAATTTATAAAAAGAGTAAATGCAGACTAAAAACCACTGCAATCTAGGAGCCATAATTTTAATAAAAAACAAGAGTTTCTATCAAATATTCACTATATGACTATCACAGGGACAACCACAAATCGCCCCTGACAACCATCACGTGTGATTCTCAGCAACCCTACTAAGTAGACAGCGAAGAGAAACCCAGCATTGCGGATGAAGAAACGGAGCTCGGAGGAGCCGGGGACGCTGACCGTCCTGCTCCCCGTGACACCACGTCAGCCCAGGATGAGCGCTGACAGAGCTGCACTGTGGGGACACCCAGCTGTACGGAACCTTGGTGCACTGGGGAGTCCCAGAAAACACTCAAAACTGTTCAGTGAAGAACCAGCTCAAATATATTACATTGTGCCACATCCTTTAAACAGGGAACATGACTGAGACCTTTTTGATGCCTCCGTGTCCTTTCTGCCATTATCAATTATTTGCCCTCTCAGCATGCCCCGTCATGAATTGGACCCCATATGAAGTGCACTCAGATGGCAGAGCTTTTAAAGCTGTTTTATGAAGTTTGTAAGACTCTGTCTATGCCTCACACAGGCGGTCATCCATCACTTCTCACCGGTGTGGATGTACCACATGAAATCACACCTTTCTGCTTTTTAAAATCCCTCCATGTAATCCAGACTTTTCAACAGCAAAGAAGCAGCTCAACCAGAAACAGTGGATAGCTTTTCACCAAATGGACTCGAACAGCCCATCGGACTACCTGGAAGCCCTTTTTTTCTATTAAACCCACTTCCAAGGACTTCATCATTTTCTGATTGGTGGACTTGGCCTCTGACTGGCCTACTCTGAGAGCTCCCAGCCTCACATCCGGGGGTGGGAGAGGACCCTGCTGTTCGGGGAAATCAGTGTGGAAGGCGGAAATCTTCCACCCAGGTCCACACGGGTAGAAGTGCCACAACATGCTCAGAAAATATACCGTCAGCAACCCTGGGCTCCCATGGACTGATGTCACATTAACCAAACTCATGAGAGACTGATGCAAAGAAACCAGAAATTGAATTTATTAATGTAACAGGAGATGTGAAACTACGAACCAGACTGAAATATCAGAGTTCAACTATGAGTACAGATTCTCCTCAACGGCCCAATCACGGGCAGGCAGTCACATGGCAACCATGGACAGAAGCAGAGCAGGAAGGGTTTCTAGATTAACTCAATGGACTAAATTTCTGTTATACGAACAGATCTGCTGCCCAGAAGACATTTAACGCCAATCACGGTGCACTGTCCTTTGACAGTGGCTGAGACACGACTGTGAGCACCTGTGTAACTCTCCTTTCCCTGTCCTTTCTGGGCTAAGTGATGCACAGAGGTACAGAGATCCAGGGATGCAGATACCTCTAAACACCCAAAGCCCATCCCTGGGAGCCTGGAAACCAGACAGCCAGGGTTTAAATACCAGCTCTGCCACTTACTAGCTCTGTGACCTTGGCCAACTTACTTACTCTCTCCGTGCCTCAATTTCCACATTGTAAACCTGGGATAACAATCAAATCTCCCTTACTCACTTGTTGTGAAGATTGAAGGATTCATTTCTGTAAAACGCTCAGAAAAGAATGTAGCACATTTTTGGTGCTCAACAAATGTGAATTTAATAAGAAAGTGATTTACAAGTCTCCCTACTTATCATCTTCTGTGTTTCATGGCTAGTCTGAGTCCCAAATGAAATCCTTACTTCCCCTCTTATAAACTCTTGGAGAGCACCCTTCTCTTGCATCTCACCACCTGTTTAAACTGAGAGAAGGGATGCCTCCTCCACACTCCTCTGGTCCATGGAGAGTGCTTCCCCCTTCACACCCCTGACCCCTGGCCAACGGCTAGCACTCTTCACAATAACAGATTGAGGTGTGAGTCCGGAGAGACAAGCAGGGCATATGAAACCTTTCCTTTCCCTCCAGTGTTGGCCACCCTTGGGAAGCACCCGGGATGCTCAGCTCCATGGCAGGGCAGCCCTGTGCAGGATGGGGCAGATCATCTTAAGGGAAGGCTCGCTGTGGCCCAGAGTTACCTGGGACTGCGTGAGTCTCTAATTCTGGGACACAGTATCATGACACGCATTTTCCCACAGCCCTGAATTTCATGGAGAACGTGGCTTCATCAGTAATAAAGGAGACATTTATCGCCTGTCTGTTCTTCTGTGTCATCTCTCAGTTGGCTGCTGGAGAAAACATGTGTATAAGTGTTGGGTCCACTTAAGCCCCAATATATATGAAGTACCAAAAAATTCTGTGGCTTAACATTGGTTCAGGGCGACTGTGTAACGGTCCTGACTTTGCTGATGCTAAATTATGGGTATAGGAACTATGGAACCTCCTCAAATATCTTTCATCATAAAACCAGCTTTTCTTATTTTCCTGTTTCTTAGTAATTGCCAAAGACTCTAAAATGATGGCTTCATACAAAACAGGAGCTAAACTTTATGAGCCCTTTGACATTCCCACTGTGCTAAACAATTTACATAATTTCTAATTCTCACAATTCTGCAAAGCATATAGGAGCATCCCCATCTCACAGACGAGGGAGAAACTCAGAACAAACTGACTCAGGCTCACGTGGCTCAGTGGCAGCGCGTGCACGCAAACCCAAGTCAAATCACTACACCCCTTCTTCTATGTACAAAATCACCTCCCACCAAATGACACACAGCGGCTGGGTCAATACTCAGGGAACTCAGTACACTTTTCAGCTTTAAGGTGCTCAAGAGGCCGCTTCTAGCTGCTTTATAAAATCCCGGCTCACTGGTTGCTAACACTGGAATAAAAGACCGATTTTGCCATTGTTTGCACAGCAAGTCTGAAATGTTCACAGCGAGATGACAGAATAAAACAAAGACATAAGCAGAATAATTTTTCCAGGTAGACAGACATAATGGACATTGTGCTATTCCGAAGCACTAAGCAAAGAAATCAAAGCAAAAAAATATTTGTTAAGCCTTCTTTTACAAACAGGAAAATTAAGACTGTATGAAGGTGCAACAGCGCCTCCAATGGATAAAAAGACCTTCCAGGTTGCCGGGAAAGATGCAACACAAAAATTGCCTGTTGAATCAGAAACAAGAATCAGATAACTAAAAGCTTATGTAGCACATACTGCAGTTTGCTTCGGGGAAGGGAGGGGTATTCAGTATTTAATCTGACATTGCTAATACTCTTGAATATAAACAAAAGACACAGGCTCATGGAAACTCATCTTAGAAGAGGAAAGAATCCAGTCCAGCCACTTCATTTTACAGGAGGGGAGACTGAGATCTGGGATCTGTCCTTCCGGCAATCAGCAGCAAAGTTCTCTCTCCTAGGCCTCATGTCATGCACTGTAGCAAAAACCAACAGATCTGTACTAGACCTCTATTCATAAAAGTCACGTCTGTATTTTTCCAACAGTAGGTAATCTAAGTATCTTGCAAAATACTTCTCAAAGAGCCAGGAAATCATACAAGTGTATTGAAATACAAAAACTTTTATTTGCACATTAAAACAGCATGAGCTTTATTCTATTAAAAAAAGTGACATGTCAAATCAATGTTTTGATATTTTAAAACCTATTAAGCATGCAGAAAAATAAATCAAAATTTCTTTAATCACAAAAGAAAGAAGCTTATTCCCTTAAAATGATCAATGTGGATTTTTCTAAACTTAATAGTTCTGGTCAGATTTCTACGAATTTAAATGTCTGAGTGGATGGTTACACGGCAACATGAATTTTGAGTTATAACAACACACATTCTGTGTAAATAATCTTCAAGGCCGTCTGCTTAAGGTGATTTAACTAGTCCCTGTCTCACTAGAATGATACAGATTTCATTAAACCTTCATACTGCACACACACACAAAACCCTGAATCCTTGTTACTTTAAGCTATATTCATATATTCATATATATGCATATTGAATATGCATCAGAAACAAGCCACCCTCTTTAGTATTCAGAGTTGATCCTTCTAAACTATCTGTCCTTGTGACAGCATATTTTTACTAAGCAGCTCTTGGGTGCTTCGTATACAAGGCGTCTACATCTCACAGTCAAACAAGGTAAACGGCATCACTCAAATTTCACAAATGAGGAAATGTAGTTAAGCCATGAAAACAACTTACATATTCATCATCAGGAAAGAAAAGAGTAAAGATTTTACTTACAATATTCACTGACAAAACTTTCCTCCATACTAAGACTACATAGAACCAATTCAGTCTTTGTAAATTTTTCTCTCAATAAGCACCACTAGAGAAAAACAAGCAACATCATTAGCAATGGTTGGACTTTCAAAGCCCACTCCTATTTTGCACTATAATCATTTGTAATGTTTTGTTTTTAGTGTTTACAGAGCACTAAAATAAAAAAATATAAACTTTTTAAGTCATTGGCTGAGAATGCAACATTTGTGAAAATGTACAATTTCAATTTATGCCACTCTGTCTCACATTCTCACTGGTGTGTCTCCTTTGAAGGCTTCATCAAACTGAGACCGCTAAAATCGTTCATTTATGGACTCACAGGAGTTCGGGAAACCACTCAACACGGGGCTGATCAGAGGAGCCATTGAGAAAGCATCCTGTGCAGCCTGGGTTCCAGCCCTGAGTCTGCCAGCGCCAGCTGTGTGAGATTTTGGACAAGCTGCCCCATCTCTCAATCCCTCAGCTGCAAAAAAGGAGACACTGATACCTACCCTTAAACACCTGCTATGAGGTAAAACATGAGGAAAGCATTTTAGCCTTAGGGAGGTGTCCACTCAGAGCAAGCTTGGTCATTATGATGATGAGGATTACTTTTAATAAGTTAAGGCAGACAAAAAATTAGAAATCACCATAAAGGAGAAACATTTTATGTCAATGAGCATTTCCTTTTGAATGGATTGCAGAAAGTTTTATAGAATTTTTTCATAAACCAAATTTTGTCCACTAATTATAGATTTACAGGTTCATGGACATGTCTCCAGAAAAAGAATTAGAGGCCTCTAAACTCTGAATACTAAGAAAGAAAAGTTTAAAAAAAATCACGGGGGAGATTATACCTCACTTTAGAGAATATGTGCTCAGCATGCATGAGACCATCAGTTCAGACACCAGTAACTCAATTTAAAGACTTTTTTTTTTCAAGAAATGGAGAATTAAATAAAAAAGATGGAGGAATACAGAAGTTTTTTAGAGACTCAACTCAGATTATAGATGGGGGAAAAATATCCATTTCTCATAGGAAATCTTGAGAACTATGTAAACCGGATCTGAGTTGTCTAATCTTTTAACATTATTCATGAATTCTATTACCAAGTCTTAAAACTGCCTGATAACCCACAGTGGTGATACTGATCATAACAGCTGCCAACACGGATCGAGCTCCGGCTAGGACTGCTCTGTTCGGCCATCTCGGCCCCTGAGGCCTCACCAGGCTGAGAGCACTAAATTTTGTCATTCATGAGCATCTCGTGTAAGTCCTCCCTTTGTGCTCCTCACTCTCCCCTCACCAGCCCCTCTGAGGGAAGCACTGTTATCATCTTCCCCACCCGCAGATAAGGCCACTGAGGCACAGAGACTAAACCTGCTCCAGGTCACATCGGCATTAAAGGACGTCTATATTTCTGCTGTTTTACTATTGACAAAGGAATCTGAGATATCAATTCAAGGGAGACTGTTAAATAATCAAGTCTGCCAGGTCTTCACCTCAAAGAGCAGATAGTATAGATTCCTGATGTAGGATGAGGCTGCCGCCACAAACTGACTCAGCTTGAAATTAATATCCAAGATGAAGCAGCGGATACACGTAAATATTCACGATTGTCAACTCCGCTCACGGGTCTGGGCCCTTCACTGCCTGAACGGGGGTGAAATCCCCACCCCTGTCAGGGATGGAAGCGCGGCTCTTCCCAGTGTCACCCAGGCTTCACGGGCTGTTTCCCCCCACAGGCTGTCCTCAACGATTAAAAATCTCGCAAGATTTTTACACCATGCAAAACTGAAAGACATTTCTGCAGATGGAGCACTTTCTCAGGCTTAAAAATTTTTTGCTTACACTCCACAAGGGGGAAAATAACACATGACTCTGCAAAGTCTATGAGCCTCACCACTCACAGGAGTAGAATGGACTCAGCACAAGATGACTCTTCACGGATGAGAACAAAATAAATCCACCCCCAACCACAGGCACTCCCAGAGACAGCGCTCAGCAGTCTTCTGCACACTCACGGTTGTGCAGCCCTCACCACCATCTATTTCCAGAACACTTCATCACCCCAGAAGAACACCCCTGCCACTAGCAGTCAATCCCCAACCCCCCTCCACCCAGCCCCTTGCAACCATCACCTGCTCCCTGCCTCTGCATGTGCCTATTCTGAGCATTTCAGATCACTGAAGTCAACAATATGTGGCCGTTTGTGTCTGCTTCCTTTCAATTAACGTGCTGTTATGAAGGCTCGTCCATGTTGAAGTGGTATCAGCATCTCTTTTTTTTTTTTTGAAAGTGTTAAAGTTTATTAGAAGTTGGTAAGTACTATGAAAAAGAGTAGAGAGGAGCATAAGTGATTGGGTTTCAAAGGGAAAAGGGCGGGTTGATCAATCAGGGTGGGCTTCCCAGAGCAGGTGGCCTTTTCCATATTCCCCTCTATTTATTTTTTCTTTTTTATTCACTCTTACATCTGAATAATGTTCCACTACATGGAGATACTACATTCTGTTCATCCATTCAGCAGCTATGTACGGACGAGGTCCAGAAGAATGAGTGTAAGAGGTGACTAGGCAGGGATGGCATTTAAGCAAAGGGCAAGATGTGCTTTGAAAAAAAAAAAGCCAACAAACAGAGGCACAAGGAAATTCAGCGTGTTTCTGAGAAAGTGCATGCTTGCTTCAGCATGACTGCCGTGCAGGGCTGGGGGGGGTGGGGAGTGACAGGAGTCACAATGAGGGAGTCACCTGAGAATATTCCCCATGCAAGCAGCTCAGCCATTTCTCCTCCTTCATCCTGTATTTTAGAGCCATTTTTGATAGGTTTTCTATTTCAAGTAACAGTACTTTGTTACACATCTGATCATCTGCATCAGATCACCTTACCTCCAAGGCACAGAAAGTCATTCACTGACTGGAGCAGCTCCAAGACATAACGGTGATGGACCAGGGAGTCCTGCAGCATCCCGGCCTGCAGGCACAAACCCCCACATGTTCCATGGTGATGTCCGGAAAGTAAAATGCATGGAAATATCTCACTGTTTGTGCACGATATCTGCCCCCAAATTGCCCCAAAATCATGCTGGCAAAGCACTACTGAGCCCTATCACTACAAAAAAAAAAAAAAAAAAAGGTAGAGAGAGAGAGAACAGAAAAGAAAAGAATAAAGCTAAGTAGGCAAATTTAGGGTCTTCCATTGAAAACCAGCAAGCATCACTGCCAGTATCTCAGCTGGAATGGTCCTGTCTTCAAAAACCACTGCGCAGTTACATTGCAAACGTGCTAGACATACATGTATTCCACGTAGATGATATTACAGTAGGATTTTTCTTTTCGAAATTTCCAGTTGCAACATTAACACAAGAGAGTTTATGTTTCAGCTATAAAAAAATCAATTATCTTCCACTTTCTTAATTTTGAACCTATTATTATTTTATAAAGGGTGCTATGCTGCAAATTATAAACCAACTGTTTGGCTTCTGCCAACAAGAACTTTATGACTTCACTATTTCAGAGCAAGATTTAATGATGCTTTGAGAAGTGGGGCCTGGGGCGCTCACTAACAGCTCTTTAAATACTGACAAGGATGTGCTATTTAAGTAATGCAAAGGCTCTAACTCTACATTAACTCAGAATCCAAAGAAACTACACCAAAGCCTTACTTTATCATTTTTAAATTTTGCTATTGTTTTGAATATTAAATTTCTTAAAAGATAAGATTTTTTTTTGAGAAAGACAGCAGCTGTATTAAATTTCCTCTCACCAAGAAAGCAATCTTTATCAAGAATAAATACCCCTATGGAAATCCAAAAGACGGGACGTTTCTAGCTAAGTGAACATGCAGATCTCAACACAAACCTAAATCCTATCAGATCTCACTCGAACGAGCTCAACAAAGTCCTGGACTACCCTGAAACTTAGCTCTTCTGTTCCAAATGTTGGCTGAGCTAAGATCATCACACAAGGCAGGGAAGAAGAGAAAAGTCCACCTGGCTGCATCCGTTTTCTTCCAGCCACAAGGTGCCGCTAGGGGGTCCCCGTTAATAAGCCCTCCCCATGAGGAAATCCGGCATCCACACTGCCCCTGCCGTCCCCAAGCAGCCCCGACGCCCCTCTCCCACTGGTGGTCCCCCAGCCTGTCAATGGTCTTCTAATGACCCTCCCAGTTGGTGGCACTCTCCCCCACTTCCCCGCTTCACACACACACACACACACACACACACTGCCAGGACAGCCTTCCCAAAGCACAAATTTGATTACGTCACCCCCACTTCAAACCCTTCAGAGGCTCCCTGGTAGAGTTCTAGCCTCACCCCCGACCCTGCTCGCCCAGCCTCACCTCAGTACCCAGGTCCCCAATGACCTCAGGTGCCCCCTGACCTGCTGCTACTTCCCACTTGCCTCCAGGCTCATTTTGACGGTTTGTCAAGGAAGCCTTCCTTCCCTCGAACCTCTGCACTTTGGGTTAGGTGCCCCTGCTGTGTTCCTAGAACATTCTACGCTAAGACAACTTCTGACACTGCTAAGCTCTCAAGAAGCAATACATTTTGCTTACTACTGTGAGTCCACCCTCTCTCCCCTGGACACTCAGAATTGCATGTGTTATGAATAAATGAATGAAGGGGTGGGTCTCAAAGGGACGGGCAGAGCTGCTCTCGCCCACCCCGACCCCTTCTTTCTGTAGAACATCAGAAGCAAAACCAGGAGTACCTCTCCTGAGGGTCACTTTCTGCTGACACCCTTCACTGCCACTTCTGTGTCAGTTCTAGTAAAAAACCAAGCTCCTCCAAAGCCCTCCATCCCTAGGCCCACTGCAGGGTCCTTCCAAGCAGGGGCACCCTCCACCCTGGACCACACAGTGCACTCTCCCCGAGTCCCCACCCCACAAGCCTCCAGGCCTCTACCCGGGCTGCTCCTGCCACCTGAGTCACCCTCTTGATTCCTTCTCCTGGCTGACTCTTACTCTGCCCTCATAACTGAATGTAGAGCCCATTTCTTAAAGGAAGCCCTCTCTGATGATGTCCTTTAGCTCTTGGCTGGGCTCCCTCTACAGCAGGACTGCTTGGCGACCAACTGGTGTTTGTCCACCTGCTCCTCGGAGACCATGACCTCTTGGAGGCCACGTGAGAAAAAGGAGTGAGACAACAAGAGGGGTGGGAAGAGCAAAAAGCAAAATCACAGCCCAAGTCCCAGATTCAAGGATTCTGTCTCAGAAGAAAAGAATAAAATGTTTCATACGTATGTCATTTGGCTATGAGTTTTGTGGCTCATGGAAAGCAAGAGGTTGGTGTTCTAGTCTAAAATCCAAGTTACATGCAAAGAAATGTACATATTCATATCCAAAGGAAACCAGAGCTGCTCAACAACAGTTTGCAGTTAAAATCAAAGGAACTTTGATAAAGGCAATCTCTCTCTCTCTCTCTCTCTTTTTTTTTTTTTTGTATCATATAGTTGTAGAAGTATTTGTGTAACTAAGTGATGGCTACAGCCTATGATTCTGCACTGGAGTGTTTGGGGCTGAGGAAGCCCAGATTACATGCACTGTGTAAATACAATCACACCAACACACTGACAGGCGCCCTAGTGGCTGAGCTGAAGTTCCAAAGCAGACAACCTTACGTTGCAAGACATCTCTCATTAGAAAGTAAGGAATGCAATATTCTGTATTCAATTACATACGTTATATGGGCCATTAAGAGATAGTGCATCTTGTCTAATGAAACCCCAAAATAAATTGTTAACGTCGATTTTCTCCATCTGACCCTTCTTTGCTAACGTTGGATATCAAACCCTCACTCCATACGGAAAGCTCAGATCTACGTTGCTGCAGGTTACATCCCGTGGAAGAAAGCCTATCAAGGGAGAACTGGAGAGTTTCCCTTCAGAAGCTGCTAAGTCTGGTTTTGCACCTGTACGTCATTTGCAACCACGTCAGCGTCAAAGGAGTAAGACCTTACCTCTGTGGGGCGAAAAGCACTGCGGTGCTTCTGAACCATCAAAGAACACTGAGCTTTGTGAAACAGTCCTGAGGCACTTAAATCGTACTTTTTGAGAAAGGCTCCAAAACTGACCCAATTCACCAATCCAGGTACAACAGGGAGGTACCGGAATTAGTAGATAGAACATGCCCTTGAAGTCTGACAAGGCCCTGCTTGAATCCTGCTACAGCATTGACTAGCCGCTAAACGGACCAATCCCTTAACCCCTCTGAGAAGGCTTCCCAATCTGCAAAAGGGGGCTGCCACCGCCCACCTGGGAGACATGGATGTGAATGCAACACGCAAGTAGTGCGGCCGACTGGTACCTGACACGAGGCCTGGCTAGTTTCCCTCCGCTGCCCTTCTCCCCCTTTAAACTTGCATTGTTCCCCCTGGTAAGGGTCAAGCCCCCGGACCAGACTGCCCGATTCTTCTGTGTATCCCCGGATACATGCCTTAACTTGAGGAGGCCAGAAAAAAAACTATCTCCTCCAACGTCACTATCAATGTTCTTAAGAGTCTGGGTTTTTTTAACTCTATTTTGCAGGGAGACTATTCCAGAACTGTCCAACCACCATTCTCCACTTTGGCTCCTCTCCCAGCGCCCATCCCTTCTCACCTCAAATCTTCTGTCTGCTGGCCTTTTGTTCGTGGGAAAGAGAGTCCGCTAGGGTGGAGAATCCCTAGGCCTCTGTCCCTCCCTCACAGGTGAGTGTGACTACCTTCTCCCCACTCCCCACTCCGACTCCAGCTTCCGAGGAGGTTCCCCTCCCGGACCATGCAGCCTCTGCATCATCCCAAGACGCGCACGCGTGGCCACAACCCTCCCTTCAGATTTCTTCCTGGGTGGCCCTGCCCACCCCCAGGACCCTTAAGGATAAATGCCATTGCTCTGAAAATCCCAAACGCCACTGACTGACACACCAAAGCTGCATGGTCTGGGCTTTCCTCCAACCCAGGCACAGCCCTGCCCCGCCTCAGCCTCAGTCTGCACCTCTCGAGATGAGCTCATCCACCTGCACGGCTGTGAACACCAGCTAAGAATGACGACTCCCAACGTGTATCTGTGGTCCGGCTCCTTCACCTGAGCCCCAGGGCCATAGACCAGAGTGCCTCTTTGAAGTCCTAACTTGGATGACAAATGGAATCTTAAAAATGCCTCATGTCCACCATTTACTCTAGAGTTCGATTCCTGGCAGGTACCTCCCAGGCTCCCGATTTTAGTAACAGACCCAGAACCCACCTAGGTGTTTGAGGTCACATTCAATTTCCCCTGTTCCTCCCCCCGGCCCTGCCCTGGAATCAGTCCTGTCATTTCTATCGCTAAGCCAGTCTCAAGTCTGGTTCTGCAAGGACCACGGATGGAACCCCACAAGCTCATAGCAAGGTACAGTGCGTCACAGTCCTCCGAAGAGAGCTCCCTGGAGGGGGAGGCATCTCCTACCGCTGGTCACCTCAGAAGGCACTGGATTCTCACAAAGGAGGCCCAGGAGAAGGGACTCAAGGTTCTCCTGTGGTCTGAACTTTGAAGGGCCCGAGGTTTAGGGCAGTTCCGAGTTAGCAGACACACCTGCCAGTGAGCAGATGAGGATGGGGGAACCCAGGCAAGGCTGTTCTCACTCCGACCCCTGGGCTATCGGGAGCCACGGGAAAGGCCTGTGTCCAAGGCACAGCCCAGCCTTCACAGATCCCAGCCTGCATTTGCCAACCCAGATAGCCTAGACACCTACTTGCTACTCTTACTTCTGTTCTGTTCCCCCCCAGAATGTGATGGACTCTTTCAGAAAGTCTGGCCTGTCTCAAGCGAGACCAAGTCAGTGAAGGATGAAGTGTCCACAATTGGACCAGGGCATGAAAGGAGAAACAAGGTCTCATGGCCAGCATGACGGTGGTGGCCAAACCCTTTCCCCGGGTGAGATGAACCAGGGTGTGGGTGAGAATGCAAGGTCACTTCACGGCTGACTGGGGTGTTGGAGACTCACTACCGCAAACTAACGACACGGCCGTCAGTGGTGGACGTCAGCTGCAACAGACACGGAGTCAGCTATTTACTGCCAACATGGGTTAATAGTAAAGGCTGGTACAGGGAGGCCTGCATGGCTGCTGAGGCAAACCACAGACCCGGCTCTGAATGCCCACTGGCTGGAGCAGAGAGGAAGCTACGGTCCCCTTTAGCGGTCCCTGTGTCCACCAGATCCAAGTGAGCCAGCTACTTAGGAGAAGGCCATGTTGTTCTGATACTCAGAAAAACCAGCCTCGTAAAGGGAAAATAAGAGTGGCATGGAGTTTAGACCCGCTCCTGCCTCTCTATGAAGGCAAAGTAAAGTAAATGGCACGGGGAAGGTGAATGCAAAAACAAAAAACAAAAAAACATAAAACCGGTGACTGCTTCCTCCAACAGCATCCCCTGCAGCTGCTCATCTCCGAGCCTGCCACTTTCTCACCAGTGACCACCGGCCTGGAAGCTCCGTCACGCACGTCACACAGCAACAGCCCGGAACCGCGTGCCAAGCACGTTTGTGTGAAAGCCAGAATCAAGGAAGATGCTGTAGATTTTGACTTTTCAAGTTTAAATACTCCATGAAAAAAATCCCTCAGCAGCCACCTAAATCAATTCGCATCTCACTTCTTCAAAACAATCAAACAAATTTAATAAGGGCGCATTTGTCACCAAACATAAGGAGGACCAAACTGGTTCCTCAAAGCAAGGATTTTAACAGGTATCAAACACCAGTGGGTGATGTGCTAACAAAAACAAAAATTCCAAAAAACTAGAAAATAAAAAGATGACTAGGATAATATATGGATCAAGGCAACTGTTAAGGTTTTTGCTTTTTAAAGCGATGGGGACAGCACGGAGGACAATCTGGCTATTTCCAATGCAGGGTGTGCACAGTCCACTTTTCAGACGCAACAACATGCTCACAGGGCGGTACAAGATAGAAAGGGAAATAGAAAAAGGAAAAGAGGAACAGCGAAAATTAGAAACACATGAGAACAAAAATAACTGACAGCAATTACAAGAATTTAGGTGAGTTTGGTGAGGACAGGGACGAGGGGACGGTGAGACCCACCCTCACCTATTGTTCCAGGGAAGGCAGGGGCCTGAGGCGAGCGGCGCTGCCGGGGGACCCCAACGTGGTCAGCGCCCCAAACCTAAACTTCACCTAGATGCGTGTAGACAGCTTTTGAGCTACAAAATGTGGTCGCATTTCAAGCTGGACAATTTTACTCACTCCCACCAAGAGTAACAGGAGAGAATTAGGCTCTGTTCCTGCACCAAAGCATTGTTTAAAAAAGTAATGACTGTGGAATAGTAAAAGCAACAATGGAGTAAAAGTGACTGGAGGAGAGCGTACTTGACCCGAGCTCACTGGCCGCGTTATCTCACTGACGTTCAGATGCTGGCTGAGCCCTTATGGTACCAAAACAGACAGACCCACCAGGAGGGAGGTTTAATGCGCTGCTGTATTTTGATGCCGAGAGCCATGCCTGGTACACGAGGTTCTGGGTAAACAATGGTGACAGTGTCAACCACTATGGGCTAAGCACACAACCAGCTACTCCGCCAAATCCCAAGGACACACTTCAAAAGGCAAAAACAAGCTGGCATTCTCTGGTGGGTCTGCAGACTCAGAGCCAAGCAGTTGCTGAGCAAACATATCACCAGTGCCTCCTGTGACAAAAGAGGAGGCACTGGCCAGGGGGCTGGGGCAGGGCTCCAGGCTTCCACTGCTCACCCACCATTTTGTCCAGGGGGAGAAGGTGGTCCCTGCTTACGTTGCACCGATGCACCTACATTCACTGACGCCTGGGGACTGAGCAGGAGGTGACAGGTGACGGGAATGGAGCCAGCCTGGGAGTGGCACGGTGCTGGCATCTGTGCACTCAGCTTTGCCCAGACCACTACATCTGCCAGCTCATCTACAAGAAGCAGAAGGGGAGAAAGCCGTGTAGATCACAGGGCCCTGCGAGGACAAGTACAGGTCATGGCCACGATATGCCTCGCCCCTTCCTTAAGCCATAGAGTTATGTCCGGGGAGGAAGTGAAAATTCATCCAGAGCCCGCCAGGCACCACAAGCAGGTGGGACTCGGGTCCCCTGTGCCTGTCACTCACAGGACTGGTCTGGACTATCTTTTTATCAATTCTCTGGCATCTTCTCCTCCAACTTACCAACAACCAGAAAGTAGAATCTGATTTTAGACTCACAGAGAATCGCAGAACACCTCCTCCACTTCGGGCCCGGCAGCACGTGCCAGGTCCTCCGACCGTCACCTGTGGGACCACCATGAGCCCTCTCCAGAGTCAAGGCCCGAGGCCGTAGGCCGGGGGGACACAGATTCCCACAATCTCCCCAGCAAAGGGGGACCACCTCTCGGCAAAGGCATCTCACCCTCTTCTGCCCGAGGGACATCTCGATAGATACACAGGGAAACAGAGCAAAAGGAGGGGGGTTAGGCAGCCCAGAAGAACTCGTCTGCACTTCCAAGGCAAAGTGGGTCCGTTGACCTAATCACAGGGACAAAGTGAGGACGAATCTTTCCCTGCTGTGCCCCATACTCCGTGACACGCATTTCCCTGCGTAAGGAGCTCATTTGGAAGCCCCTGGCAGTGTTTCTGTTGTCCTAAATTGGCATGGTGGTTGTCAGGCAGGGAGAGAGGGCCTGAGCCGTGCAGGTGCTGGACCTGGGAAGCAGGAGACACTGGCTCCACCCCCAGCTCAACCAGCGCCTCATTCTGCATCTCAGGATTCAGCATGACATCTATAAGCAAAGTGATGAGACTGTCCCAGGAGAGGCTGTCCAACAGGAATGAAATGTGAGCCATGTAAAGAAAGTTTCCCAGTTGCCACATTTAAAGAGGTAACCCCCCAAAAAAACCCCTAGAAACTGATTTTAAGAACATATCTTACTTATACTACTGTATGTAAAATACTATCATATTGACATGTAATCAATAAAGAAAGTAACAAGATTGTTTACATTCTTTTTACTAGACAAGTCTCAGCGTCTGATGTGCATTTGACCTAGAGCACATCTCAGCTCAGAGCAGCCTCCTCCCCAGCTCTCCTAGCATCAGTGGCTTTGGCTACTCTATTGGACAGCAACTCCAGGGGTCACACCAGGGTAATTGGCTGAAAAGCGGGAGTAAGTGTCCATAATAACCCTAGAAGAATCTCTCTGAAACAAAGGCGGATTCACTTTTAAACGTCTGAAAACCGGCGGGTTGCTCCTCCCTCACGCCTTGGCTACAAGACAGCCCTCCTCCTTGCTGATCCCTTTCTGGATGTAGGGAAGCAACCCTTCACATAGCCAGGGTGGCCGGGCATCCAGGTAGACTTTCCTGCTCTCTGTGTCCAGTCCCACGAAGTCCTCATTCTCAAACAGGATGTAGAGCAGGAGGATCTTGTCCCCAGACTTGTTGGATGCACCGTCCAGCCACTTGGACTTGAGCATGATGAAGAGAGACTCAGTGAAGTCCTCGATCCTCTTCTCCACCACCCGGCAGTCCTCGTAAATTGAAGGCCACGTCGGTGCGCGGCTGCTCGGCCACCTCCCCATGCAGCACAAAGACAAAGAGCCGAGAGTCATAGAGCGTGGTGCCATACAGCTCCTCTGCACGTGGAGCTTCTCGAAGGTCTTGGCCAAGAGGCAGTCGGTAATGGTGACAAGGCCCACGACCTTGTGGTGGGTCTGGAAGTCGCTCCACCCATTCTCGGGCGCATAGTGGTGACTTTAGTGGATACAGAGTGCCCACTGCGAGCCGCACGGGCTGATCTGCCTCACCAAGGAGATTCGCTTATAGATGCACAACAAATTCTGCTCTGAGATGATCCCCACGGGTTGGACCACCACGGGGAGAGTCTGGTGGTCCTCAGCACACTGCACGTAGTCAGGGATGTTCATGTTGCAGGCCCTGACGAGAGGGAAGAGGAGACCGAGGTACATACTGTGCTGCGGGCTGCGGGCCTCACTGGGTTGCGGTGACCTGGTGTGTACCAGTCAGAAGGCAGGGGAAGCCCAAGCAAAGCCGGGGGTACAGTTTGTCCTCAGCGTCTGCACATGGCTACCGCAGCTCAGATCACATTACGCAGCTTTTGGTCTAGGCCTCCGCCCTCTGCAGAAAAGGGTCATTTCTTGTTTTCTGTTTCCAAGCACCTAGCCAGGCCCTGATGCAAAGTCAGTGCTCAAAACTGCTGAATAAAGGAATGAATAAAGGAACTGCTTCCACACCCCTCAGCAGGATATAAAGCAAAGAAACACAGTAGGATCAAAAGACCTGGATTTCAACTCCAATTTATTTGAACTCCTAAGCTGCAGAATACTTGATAAGAAAACTTGCTTTGGGGAGGAGGGTACAGTTCAGTGGTAGAGCACATGCTTAGCATGTATGAGGTCCTGGGTTGAATCCTCAGTACCTCATTTTAAAAAAATGAAACAAATAAATAAACCTATTTACCCCCCTCAAAAAATATTTTTTGAATTCCAAATTCAAGAAAAAAAAAAAAAACACCTTGCAATTGACACAACATTGTAAACATGAGTATACTTCAATTAAAAAAAAATCCTTGCCTTACAAGAATATATCTGGATTATGGAAGTTTACAAATGTAAAATGCCTAGGGTCCCACCTGCATAAGAAGAAGGAACTGTACAAATTTACTATCCCTCATTTATGAGCTATATTTCCTTTGGGGGGTTTATAACCTCTCAGAGCTAATTTTCTCAGATTAAAAAAAAGAAGGAAACATTACCGGATTCTCCATACTGCTGAAGAATCAGATAAACCTATGATAGCATCTGACCCACAGAGTTTACTCAATAAATGCTTGTTGAATGAATGAATAAACAAGCAAAGTGAATGCTGCTCCCTGCCACAGAGCATCATGATGGTACTGCCTGGAAATCCCAAGCCCACGTTTCACCCGACTCTACACTAACCATGGGTGACCTGGGCAGGCCTGTGTGCTCCTCTTAACCCCAGTTTAATCATGAATAGAAATGAGGGCAATAACACAAACCTCAAAGTGTTAGTGAGTCATTACTGAATTGTATCCCAACTTTGCAAGATGGAACCTTTAAAGAAACTTGGGCAAAAAGTCCGTAGGCCCTCTCCATATTATCTCTTACAACTACATGGGAATCTACATTATATCTCAAAATAAAAAGTCTAATTTATTAAAGAGGCTATTGAGGTTAAATGAGCTCACTGTCTCAAATAAGGAACACACAGTACAAATAGGTCAATGCCCAGCCCATGAGATACACTCAGTAAACATTCCCACTGAGCCCACTGGTCCCTCCAACTTCAGAGCACGATGATGTGTCCTCATGGCCAGAGGCCCCTGCACCTGAAACTAACAAAGCTAATGGTCCCCACTTTCAAGAGCCCCTGCCACCACCGTAGGTCTAATTTTGTACTTGTAATTTTTTTTTCTTTTTATTAAATAGAAAAACGTAATTGCATAGCCTTCAGGTCACCAAAAGCTGACTACAGAGATCATGATGGCAGCCCTTCTTCGTGAAACAATAAAATGAAAAGCCATTTCCACAAGATCTCTGTGTAAATCTACTAGGGAACTTCATCCTGGACTGAGAGGAAGAGGACTGGGGAGGAGGGGGCAATCTGCGGCACACAGACCCATGGGCCACCTGTCCCACGATGGACTTTAGACCCAACACTCACCCTCAAGGAACTTCAAAATAGACACAGACAGAGTGCTGTGGACAAGATTTTTTTTTTTTTTAAAGAAATCCCAGATTCTCTCGCAGGTTTTTTTTCTACCGAGAAACAAATGTCTTATGTGTATAATGTTTCACAAAAGACTTAAATTATTATCACCCCAACTTGACGCATTAAGAAACTGAGGGAGAGAGGTTCATCACATTGTGCAAGATTAGAGAGAGGCAAAAAAAAAAAAAAAGATTAGAGAGAGGCCACTTCGGACACTGTATTTAAACCCAAGCCCCTGTTCCAGTGCTCACACTAGAAAGTGGGATATACTGCCCCTTTCCTGCCCTCTCCCTGCAATAAATGTCTGAAGAGTCTTTTCTGTGCCACCTGGAATCACAATCACTTCAATTTTCCACAAAGAGCTATGTCACTCCTTGGAGGATGTGTCAAAATCTGTATGTTGAATGGGAGGAGAGATTTGTATATTCGGTTTCTCAAAGGAAACATGGCTTAAAAGAAACTGAAAAGCACTTTTCTAGTCTAAGTCTTCATTGTGCAGAGAAGGAAACGGAGGCTCAGAAGAGATGAGGAAAGGGTCTTATTAACAAATATTGCCTCAGCGCAGCACCAAGCCAGCCTTGGGCACTTCTGGGGGAGGATCTGGAAGGCCCAGGAGAATGAGTCTTAGAAAACGGAAAGAGAAGAAGCATACAAGGCCCCGTCTCTACACCACCATACCATGAAGTTCCACCAAATTACCCAGTATGGGTGCAGCCAACATTAAGGTGGGCTAAACAGGTTATGGAAACCTGGAAGTCTCAACCATAGTGGAAATTCCAACGTTTACTATGTTTTTTTTCCCAGTTCAAGCATCAGCTCAGTGGGCACTCTGTACCAGGCACTACATGAGGCCTGGAGTTCTCCCAAATACACAACTCTTATATCACGTGTGCAAACCACACACAGGCCCACCAGAAGGAAAATGCCCACAGATAAGGTGGAATTACTGAAACTGAAAGCAGCCAACCAGCATATATTACTAGCAAATACGGTGCTGCTAGAAATAGACTCATGGACATAGAAAGCAAACTGTGGTTAGCAGGCAGGAAAAGGGGGATTAACAGATACACATTAATAAATATAAAATAAATGACAAGGACCTACTATATAGCACAGGGAACTATATTCAATTTCTTGTAATGAGTTGTACTAAAAACAATCTAAAACATATGTAGATACATATGCATATGTTTATAACTGAATCTCTGCTGTACATCTGAAACTAACATTCTAAATTGACTACACTTCAATAAAAAATAATTTTAAAAAATAAGTAAAAATAAAAGAAACGCCATTTAGAAAAAATAAAAGAATACTCTGATCCCCTTAGCTGTAGGTGCTGGAGAATTCTGGTTACAAACACCAAGTCCACTGGATCACTCCAGCACTGGCTGTCACTCTTTCTGACCATCAGAGAGTCACTTGGCTTCAGTGAGTTTACTTTTCTCTTCTGTGAAAGGCTTCAGTTGCAACTAACGATGTATAGAATCTCATCATTCACAAACCCAACAATTAAAGAGGACTTCCCATGGGCCAGGCTCTGGAAATATGAAAATATAGGGTCCGAGATATATTCATGGGTAGAAGAAATTTATGCCATAAAGACATTAATTCTTCTTGCTTTGATAGACAGATTCAATACAATTCTGTTTAGATTTCCTACCAGATTTTTTATGGGTAACACGATAATTTATGGTCAGGAACAACCAAGAAACTTCTTTAGAACCAGCACAGGGAAGGGGTGGATAGGTCATTCATTTCCACTGGTCTTTCTGAAGTGATGAAAACGTTCTGGAATATTAAATGGTTGCACCACTGTGAATATGCTAAAGCTGCTGAATTGTAGCATTTAAGTGGGTGGACTTCATGGTGTGTGAACAATATCACAATAAAGATGTTAAATGAAAAAATATTTCTTGACAATTATTTTTCCCTCTATACTACTAGTCTGCCCCACAATTTAAGAAGAACAAAAAAACCAAAACAAACCAAATTTTGCCAGGAGCTCTTTAGGACTGCAAAGTCCCTGAGTCTCCAACGCCTCTGGTGGTGCTGTTCCTGTTAACACACCCTAGCTGGGCTGGGCTAGTTAGGGACTGTAACTATCTTTTTAAGATCGACGGCCACACGTTTCACCCTGGGAGAGGGAAGGATGGAGGATGTCACAGCCTCATGCCTTCAGCTCATTTTTAAATGAACCAAGCCTTGCTTTCAACACTGTAATCCCTCTCACTATAAAAACAGTGACATCATCAAGCACCGCCATCAAAACACGTGAAAGTGTTCAAGGTACTTACCTGGGGCAGAAACACTGAGGGAGGAGACGGAAGCTCGCTCAGCACTGACGCTCCCTTTTCCCGACTCCACCAGGAGAAGCTGGGGTTCACAGCCGGAGGCTCTCAGCCCGGGGAGCAGCGCCCACACCACTGAGCTGGTCCCCAGGGAGCGGGAAAGGGAGAGGAGGGCAGCCCCGGGGTCGCGGGGCAGGGAAAGCGGGGGGGGGGTGACGCGGACTGTAGCCCCGCTCGGAGGCCAGCCCCAGCCCCAGCCGCCCGCCCCCGTCCGGGTCCGCAGAACCCGCCCGCCCGGGACACAGCCCGCCTAGGGGCGGGGACGGGCCGGCGCCCGAGGAGAGGCAGCCCGGGAGGAGAGGACTCGCGGGCGGGAGAGGGGAAGGGGAAGCCAGCCGCGGACTGAGGGGAGCCCGGCTGGGGCGAGAGGCGGCAGGTGCACACTTGGCCCTGGACAGCTGTGGCCGGGGCGCCAGGGCAGGAGCCAAAGTCCTACCGGGCGAAAGAGCTGAGAAGCCTTTGGGGCCGATCCCCGGCTCGGAGTTGCAGCTTCCAACCCTCGGTCCAGCTGGCACAGACTGCGCATGCGCAGGAGGGCCAGCGATCCTCTCTGGGTTCTGCAAGAGAAGGTGGGGAAGCGAGGGACGGAGAAGATGGGAGGAGGAAGGGAGAAGGGGAAAAGTGGAGGGAGAGACATGGACAGGAGGAGCAGAGAGAAGGCAGGGATCTGGAGGGTGGAGGAGAGTAGCAGAGATGGAGAGAAATAGTTTTAACTCTGGGGGCATCCTGAAGGAGGCAGCAGTCCTGCCTCTGCACACTTCTCTAACCCTTCAAGGCCCGCAGCTCATATTTTACCTCCCTGGCCCAGCCCTCCACCCAAGGCCTCTGCAGGACCCCTACGGGGATCACACCCATTGCCCCCAAGCGGAGCTGGGTTTCCTTTTGCTCTGGGAACCAAGCACCCGCAGGTGTTGTCGCTCAGAACTACCTTGGAAAGAGTACGTATTCCCCTTTTACACGCTGGGACACAGGCAGGCAAGATCTCTGCCTTACCTCCACTGTCCCAGGTGTTGTGCTGGCGGGGAGCGGGAGGTACAAGGTCAGATCCCAAAAGGAGCATACTGCCTGAGTTTTGGTGCATAGTCCCCATCCTTCCTGGGTAAACCACTCCCCACCCTCGGGGAACCATCAAGGGCACACAGTATGTCCCTGGGTGTGGGATAGCTGCCCTCAATTCCAGTGCCCAGCTTGCTAGGAAGATAGGAGTGTTACTGAGTCCAAATTCATTCTCCTTAATGCAGGACAGGCCAGTAAGTTGGGAGACCAGGTGTTGGGGCATGAAATAGCAACTTTCTGTAGACCTAGATGGCAAACTAATGTCCTGGAAAACCATCTCCCCAAGTCAGAATTCAGGCTCCTTTCCTACGAGCTTGGTTTTTGCAATCTTCTTGATGTAGTAATTCTTTGTTGTTAGAATCCTTTGTTCTTGCAGCTATCTGCCTGGGTCAGATCCCTGTAAACCTCCAACAAAACAAACGTTATTTTCTATTATGTAACGTGTTATCTTTATATGAATGGAAAAGTGTTAAATATCCTTAAAGGTCAGAGCATTCAAAATAGGCTCTCCTGTATATTTTAGGCTCTAGGCAACATTGTTTTACAAGCAAGATGAAGCCTAGGAAACAGAGCACAGGGTTTAGTCAAAGGAACAGATCTAATATGGAGTCAGATTTGTTCTTTTCTATTACCAGGGCAGAAGACACTTGAGGATTTAAATCCCTTTAAGTTAAAAATAAGTAATACTTTAACTTTAAAGGAATTTACATACATAGGTCGGAATGTGCATAGCATATCTGGAAAACACACAAAGGATTGTAAACAGTGGCATCTCCAGGGAGGGCTGAAAGAAGAGAGGATGAGGGAAAACTTCTTTCACTTGTGTATTTTTGTGCTCTGTTTGAAATTTTTCAACCACATGCATGTATTTCTTTTTCAGTTAAAAAAAAATGTGTAATGGAGCAAAGGAGTAGCAAGCTCAGCAAATACAGCAGCCATGGAATCACTGAGCCATCACTTTGATTTCAGCCAGGAAGCATTTATTGACTCTCTCCTATGTGCCCAGTGCTGTTTTAAGACTTCTTTTATTTTTTTTCATAAAATAATAAAGTGCTATTCCTCACCCCTGCCCATGGCTGGTGGAAAACCAACTGAGTTTTTATTGAGTTGTTTTCCAAGAAGTAGAGATCAGTTATAAACAGAACACATCTTCAGGGCAAAACAGGCGGAGTGGTTTTCCAGCAGGCCAGATAGCTATGAAGGGTTTTCAACAGAGGCACACAGAGGCTGAGAAAGCCTCCAGGACCCTACAAAAAGCTGCCCAAACTGCCTTCTCCATGGCACTACTGAAATAGGAAAGAAAAAATCTGACTCCATATTAGATCTGTTCCTTTGACTTTAACCCTGTGCCCTGTTTCCTAGGCTTAGTCTTGTTGGTTCTGCACCTTTTGTAAAACAATGTTGCCTAGAGCCTGAAATATACAGGAGACCCTATTCTCAAGGCTCTGACTTTGAAGGATATTAACACTTTTCTATTCACATAAAGATAACAAGTTACAGAATAGAAAACAACATTTGTTTGTTGGAGGTTTACACGGATGTGACCCAGGTGAAGAGCTGCAAGAACAAAGGATTCTAACAACAAAGAATTCATACACCAAGTTTGCAACAACCAAGCATTCCCACTTCCCATTTTTAATATAAGAAGAGCCTGAAATCTGACTTGGGGTGATGGTTCACCAGGACATTATTCTACCATTTCTCAGCTGGCTTTCCAAATTAAAGTCGCTATTTCTTGCCCCCAAAACCTGGTCTCCTGATTTATTGGCCTGTAATGCACGAGCAGAACAAGCCTGGACTCGGAAACACAGACATTGAAAGTACCCATTTGGTATATTAAATGACCTGCTTCTACTCATCTTCCTGACGTTTTATTCTCTTGACCACTCCTGCTATGTTTATGAAAAACCTGTCATGTGGACACATTTCCACCTCTAGCCACTACCCTTCCAGGTAAGAACTGATGCCAAGAAGGCAATGGAAGTTGCTAGAAGGTATTACCTGGACAAAATAGAGCAGAAGTGGGTTCTGGCTGATGTTCAGGGGCAGGCTGGAACACCTGACAAGATGTTATAAGTACGGATAGACAGCTGGGCACCAAAGGAGAAGCTTCTAAACTTCCATGAGGGACTTGTTGGATAGGAAGGAAAAGTCCCAGACTATAGCTCGGACCCCACCACGAGCTTCCTGGGCGAGTCTGGGCAAGTAATTTAAAATCTCTAGGCCCGTGCTGTCCAACATGGGAGCCACCAGCAACATGCAGGATTATGAAGTTATTCTGTAGCCAGACAGAATTATAAAAAGACATTTTATTGCAAAGGCCCAGCAGGTATAATATTTAAAAACGTTATTGGTTATCTTGACCTAACGAGTAATTTTTGTATGTGTAGGTTTCTGTGGTTTGTAAGGCCTGTGACTAATGATTCCGTTACAGTGAAGTATTTTGAAATTATAAGTTACTGGACACAGTACCCTCATATCACAGTTGAAAAAAACTGATCCACATAAGCAAGGTGATCTGACTTATTAGTTATGAGCAGGGGCTCTGGGGCCAGCCTGCCTGAGTATAAATTCTCACTCTGCCTCCAGGGGGTTCTGTGTGAATCTTGGACAAATTATTGTTGTTTCTGTTGTCGTTGTTATTATTTGTGCCTCTTTTTCCTTACCTTTTAAGTAGCGAGGAATATGTAGACTCTATCTCCTACTGTGTTGGCAGGATTAAATGAGTAAACGTCTGTGCTGCCCACTTCCCTGGGTTTCAGCATTCTCCAGGCAATCAGTGCCAAACTCAGAGGCATTCTCCACTGTCTTCGTCAGTCTGGGATGCTGTAACAAATTACCGTGGGTCGGGTGGCTTAAACAACCAGCATATTCCTTATGGTTTGGAGGCTGAGACTTTCAAGGTCAATGTATCCTTGAGAGGATTGCCAGCTCGAAGATGGCTGTCTTCCCAATATCTTCATATCCCAGAGAGCAGAGAGAAGCAAGCACTCTGGGGGCTTGTATAAGAACACTAATCCCATTCATGAGGGCTCTACTCTCATGACCTCATTTTATCCTACTAATCACCTACCAAAGGCCCCACCTCCCAATACCATCACCCTGGGAGATGGGGTTTCGACATATGGATTTTGAGGGGATGCAAACATTCAGTCCACACATCGGCTAAGTCTCCCCAACATGCAGTCATCAAACCTGTAGCTAATTTCAAAGTAATATTTATGTCTCTCTGCCCATTTTAATTCCTACATCCACTATCACTGAAGCCCTGTTACATTTTATTCCTTATTTTTCTGGTAGAGATTTAATTGATTCCTCTAACTCCAATGCTCCCCTCGCTCCAGTCTGCTTAACAGCCCTGCCAGGTAGGTCTTCCTTAAAACACCTTCCCACTTCACCTGGTTGTTTTTTAGTTGTAAATGTCAGAATCCTCTCCACACCCCATCCTATACCTTTAATCCGTTACACTACGGCTCACTATGTTATTTTCCTCTTACCAATGTAAGAAATTTCCATAAGCTTAAGAGCTTAAACCAGCACAGATTTATCAGCTTATGGCTGTGGAGGTCAGAGATCCAACACAGTTCTCATTGGGCTAAATTCAAGGTAGCAGCAGGGTTCCTTCCTTCTAGAGGGTCTAGAAGAGAATGTTTCCTTGTTGTTGTTGTTTTTTTCCAGTTTCCAGAGGTCACCCACCTTCCTTAGCTTGTGCCCCACGACTTCCTCCATTTTCATGGTCAGCAGCCTTTCTGAACATTGCTCTATGGCTACACCTCCCTCTGATTTTAAACTCAGCTGGGAAATGTCCTCCATTTCAAGGACCCCTGTGATTACATTCGGCCCACCTGGACAATCCAGGCTACTCACCCTATTGTCTCATCTCAGGATCCCCTTGTCCCATCCCATTCAGGCATTATGAATGTGGCTGTGACACTCACCTTGTGTAACATTTCCTCTCATGAGCATTTTATGGTTCAAGGCACATATGAATGACTTTTTGTTTTTCTTCCTTAGCCTTTCTACATTCAGTATGTCTGGTGAGATTATATGAATCCTTTTTATTTGTCCCCCTGCACTAATCTTTAATAATGTATCATGGGTTTAAAATGCTAACTGATAGACAATTTAGAAGACAGAAATCCTCTAAGATTTTTGTCCTAAAATATCTGTCATGCATTTTGCCATGTACAGTAACATGTCACAGGTGGCTACCCTGTGGCCGGGGAGGGACATGATTCTGCCATCACACTCCCCTCATTCTCACCAATGTGCTGATCACCTAACCAAGGACCTATGCTCCCCGCTTCGCTCAATTCCTCCTCCTTTCCATTGACTACCCTGTTCCCATCGCTTCCTTCATTCAGCACATCAGGATTTCATGACCACATTCTTCTCTAAATGGAATGGGTATCTTGAATCTAATGTCTGACAACTGTTCTTACTGTATATGCACACACTGACCTGCACATAACCCCGTCCAGCTCTTTATTTTCCTAGAATCTCCCAGAGGAATCAGTTCCATGATGATGGTGATGATGATGATGATACTGACAATGATGACAGGGACCTCTCAAGGATTCTGATAAAGAGGGAATCAATAAAGGGAGGGAATCATTGCAAAATTGCCCCAGAGACAGGCTTAAAAGTAAATAACTGCTATAGTGTTTAATGAAATTGACTAATATTTAACTATTTTTAAAACTTTATATCACTGAATTTAAAATTTTAACGGGAATTCTCATTCACCAGTAACCAAGATTCAACTCTAGGACCAAAGTCTAAGGATTTCAATCTTCTAACATATTGTCCACTAGCCTTTTAAACACGTGATCCTTTTAAAAAGCTTAGTGCTGGGCTGAAAATAAGCAGGATTCATATAATCTCACCAGACACAGTGAATGTGGAAAGACTAAGGAAGAAAAACAAAAAGCCATTCATAACGTCTTGAACTTCACGTTGCTCACAGGAGAAAATGTTAGCCAAGGTGAGCGTCACATCAACATGACGCCTGAGTGGGATGGGGAAGCTGATCTTCCTCATCAGACATTTATCCTGATTTGTTAGATGCCAACACAGTTTCCTCATTGGATTTACTTCTAACAAGTATGGAAGAATTTACGTTCTACCAAAAGCAGTCTAAACATTTTCCCCTGCTGTCAGGTCTCTGGACTGAATGTCCCCACAAGAAGGACATGAATATGTTTCATAGGGAATTCTTCCTGAGAAGCAACAGGATTTTCGAGGGAAGAACTGCAGGCCCCCCCATGGAGGGCTGGAGGAGGGCTAGAGGGGGCACTGGAAAAACAGCAGGAGTGAGTTCAGATACTACCGCTCAGGTTGCCAAAGACAGCATTGCTATCTCTGAGGATATGACATTCTCCCAAAAGTTCCATGAGTGAAGGTACCTGTGAACACTAAGCAGGTTGTTAAGAAACAGCAGCACATAATTTGCGTCACAGCTCAATTACAGTATGTTTTGATATTTGGGAAATAATTAGCCCATTTTCCTTTGAAACTGCAGCAGTAGCAATAGAAATAAAAAAGGCTGAGCCGTCTTGGAGACAACAATCAATAAACAATTCTAAATCTGCAGGATTCCTTGACGATATGCAAGCAATGAGCTAGATGTGTGCTGCAGATACCTCTTACTGCAGGGCTCACTCCTGCAAAGCATAGAACTAGTTTTCTCAGCAGACAGAGGGAACCAAGTCAAGATTCCAAATCTTGAGAGATTTACCATATGGCAGGAAAGATCACACAAGTACATCCAGCCAAATATGAATAAATGTAATCAAATATTATCAAATGTGATTGGAGCACAGATGAAACAGAAATTCCTTTCACCTGGGATCTAGAGAGACTTCTTCAGAAAATGTGGCTTTGGAGATGGCCAAAGACATGGGTGGAAATTTGGCAGAACAGGATGTAAGGAATTTTAAAACTGATTCTAAAATTCATATAAAAATTCAAAGGATCCCAAATATCCAAAACAATTTTGAACAAGAAAAACAAAGTTGGAAGACTTGCACTATCTGATTTTCAGCCTTTTTTTTTTTTTTTTAAACTACAGTAATCAGAAAGTATGGTGTTGGTGTAAAACAGGAAAATAGAATAATGGAGCAGAATAGAATGTTCAGAACTAAACCAACACTTATATAGACAATTGATTCTCAAAAAGGATGCAGTGGAGAAAGGATCTTTTCAACAAGTAGTGCTGGAAGAATTAGATAGTGATATGCAAAAAAAAAAAAAAAATGAACTTTGATCCACACCTCACAAAATATACAAAAATTAAGTCACAATGGATCATAGATCTTAATAGGAAATCTAAAACTATAAAACAGCTAGGAGAAAAAGCATAGGCTTAAGCTTTATGACCTTGGGTTTGGCAAATATTTCTTTGCTATGACACCAAAAGTATAATCTATTTCAAAAAGAAACTGATAGAGTGAACTTTATCAAAATGAAGACTCTTCAAAGCTGTTCTAAACACTGCGAAGCAAATGAAAAGACAAGCCATAGACAGAAGCTATTTGCAGATCATATATCTGATAAAGGTCTCTCTTTGTATCTGATCCAGAATAAAGAGGTCTCAAAACTCAATAATAATGCAAACACCTGAATGAATGAATGAGGCCAGAAAACACACTTCAGTAAAGATATCCAGATGGATAATAAGCATATGAAAAGATGCTGATTAAAGATGCCATTAGTCATTAGAGAAATGCTTTTAAAAACCACAGTGAGATACTAGTACACATACATACAAGAATGAATACGATTAGAAAGACCGACCTTACAAAGTGCTGGTAAGGAAGTAGAGCAACCAGAGCTGATACACACCACAAGGAATTTACAATAGTACAACCATTTTGGAAAAGTCTTTAACAGTTTCTTTAAAAAAGGTAAATACCTATCTACCATATAACCCAGATATTCCTCATCTGGTGCTTTAGAAAAGAAAAGCATATGTCCATATAAAGACTTGTAACCAAATATTCACTGCAATTTTATTTATAATAGCTCAAGTTGTAAATAACCCATGCATCCATCAAGAAGTAAATGGAAAAACAAATGATGGTCTATCCAAACACTGCTCACAACAAACTCTTCAGTAAAAACTCAGCACTAAACAATACTCTGCTATAAGAAAAATAAGCTATTAATACAGCAACACAGATGACTCTCAAAATAATTACTCTGAATGAAAGAAGTCAGACAACATAGAGTAGATACTGCATTAATCCATTCATACAAGGATCTTGAAAATGCAGACCAATATGTTGTGATGGAAAGCAGATCAATGGTTTCCAGGGGAAGAGATGGGGAGGGAGGGAGGGACAACAAATGGCAGGAGAGAAGCTTTGTGGGTGATGGGTATGTTCACTCTCTTGAATGTGGTCATGGTTTCTTGGGGATATACTTATGTGAAAACGTATTAGCTGTACACTTTATACGTGTGAAAATTACTTTGCCAAGTATACCTCAAAGCTGTTTTAAGAAAAAAGGCACTTCAGTCCTGATCCACCTCAGCGCCTGATTGGAGCGACATGATCAGTCCCTCACCCTGTTTGCCTAACAGGAAGGTAGAAAACCTCTCACGGAAAATAACATATGGATTTTTCATTTGCAATGTCTGCCATGTAATAAAGAATTTCAAGACATGCAACATGTCAAGACTATATAACGGATAATATGAGAATAAGAAACATTAGACAAAGGATGCAAACCCCCAGGTGATGTAGGCATCAGAGTTACCAATAAAGGCTATAAAATACTTTTAATATATTCAAGAAAATAAGGAAATTATGGGAGAATAGACAACAGGGTAAAGACTTTCACCAGAGAAATATACTGGAATGTATTTTTAAGAGAAATCAAACAGATACTCTAGAACTGAAGCTTTCAGCTCTGGAAACAGGTAAACAGAGCTAATTAGGATCCCTTTTAAGTAAAACTTTCAGTAATGCCGGGTAAAATACAACAACAAATGTAACACAGAGCTAACTATGGAAAGAGAAGTTCCCAGGTGACAATACAAAGAGGACACTTAAAGCCCAGAGTGGTAATCTTGTGAGCTGATGCCACCACACCCTGGAGGGAAGGGGTTTTAATCTGCACATAAATAGAGATACAATGTCCATTTAGGAAAAAGGGTCCATACCAGATGTAGAAGACTCTTCCTTTATATCTATATAGTCAGAGACAGAGATGTAAAGTGGCAGCAGAGGTCACAGTGACACAGGGCCCTGGGCCAAGGAGTGTGAACACCTCTGCAAGCTGGGAAAGGTAGGAAGACGAATCCCTCCCTAGAGCCTCGGTGTGGAACGTAGCCTTGGCCACACGTTGGTTTTAGCCCACTGACAATGACTTTGCACTTCTGCACAATAGAACAGTGAGATGATGAATGTGTATTGCTTTAAGCCACTGAGTCTGTGGTCTTTTGTTACAACAGCAAAAGGAAAGAAACTCAGGAACCAACATGAACATGAACCCCAAGCTGCCTGCTGTGCTGGCAAGAAGTTCTTTGTCTCTGAACCTGGGGTAGTCTCCTGTCTTCTGGCAGCATCCACAAACTACCTCATGCTAACTTGACAGCTTGCAGAGGGTTAAATCTTAACCCTGCACAGTTCTTGATATTTAGTTAATAAAAATGATGGTGTCATCATGGGTATTTTTCCATCTTTTAAATACCCTTCAGTCTTCTAATAAAGCTACCTCTAATTGAGAGACAGTGTAAATTGTTTTCAAACTTCATAATAAATAACTGTGGTTTTATTTGGTTACTTAAATTATGAGTAATAATATTCACATTAGTAAAAGTTATTAAAATCAACATTGTTTAATGAAAATATCATTTCTTTTTGCATGAACATGTATTAACTACAATAAATGTTCCATGCTTTGTTCTACGATTTACTGTTAGAGCCTTAAAGAATAATATTTTCCTCAAAAGATATTATGGCAAAGGGATTTCTTTTGGTGGAACAGTTCCTACATCAAATCTGGTGCATGGCTCAGGCCACTGGGAACCTAGAGATGATAGATATTAGGAGGCATTATAAACACAAAATGATTTTTAAAGGAATTAAACAACTGGATGTGTGAAAACAAAGAATCTGAGAATATTCTAGTGAAATAAATGTATTTTTCAGCTTAAGCAAGACACTGGGTGAATAAATCTAAAATGAAAAAACCACCCAGAGATCAGCAGTGAGTCATGCATGCAGTGTGACTGATCAAAACCAAGTTGTTTCCAAACCAGTGTGCAGGCTTGATGCCTTCATGAATCAAGTCTGTGTGGCACCAGGCCATCTCGAATACATGTTGATGAGGTATTTATAAGCCCTTCACCATCCCAGCACAAAGCCCACACATGAGCCACAAGACCATCACCTACACATCTGCAAAACACACAGCATGGTGAATAGCACTTTTCTTGTTCAGTAGCCGGTGGCAGGGCACTGTGAGCAGACAGAGATACAGGGACACAGAGAAACAGAGGCACTTCCCCTCACTCAGCTGATAACCTTCCGTGCATTCCTGGGGACAGGATTGTCATAAAATGCACCATGGGTTGATCCTCCTCCTAGGAAAGGAACGGTAGGTCTGTCCTCAGGTTGGAGCAAGGGTGGCCGGAGGATCTCAGAAGAGCTGTTTCAGCACAACCAATAGAAATGTCTGCCACCGTGACCACGAGAGACAGGTCTCCTGCCATCCCGGTAGGCACTTGGGCTCCTGACAAAAGCTGGGCTCAGTAAAGGCTTGAGTAGAAGGCACAGACCTGAGGGATGCCCCAGCAAGAGACAGGAGGTAGGGCCTGGTTTATACTGCTCTGGGTGTATCCCAGCCTCATCCGAATACGAAATCAGAAATTTGCAAAACAGCAGAGCTGGGATGGATCATCTACTCCAGACTCCTCACCTTACAGTTTAAAGGGTGGCAGCCCTGGGAGGCAAAGCAACGTGCTAAAGGCAGAGCGTGGAAGTGGCAGCGCCAGATGAAAAGCACCATGGCAACCCCCGTTCAAGGCCGCTGACACTGAGGACGGGGCCAAGGTTTCCAACGAGGAGAATGAGACAGTGTAAATACTTTGTTCCCCCCAAAACCCCAAATGTTTACTAAGGCACAAAAACTCACCTTAACTAGCTCTCTTCTGAGGGGGCTCTCTTCTGTCTCCGTCTTTCTGTCTGTCTCCATTTCTCTCTCTCAGACACAAACACATACAATTTTGTGAAAGGGGACTTCCTGCCATACAAAGACAGACTTCACATCTTCAGAGAAATACTTGACAAAGCACATTTCCAATTCAAGTCTTTGTGTGAGGTCTGGGCAACTGGCTTATTTTCTAGAACAATAGGTGGTTCCAAAATCAGGAGATCATCTTCCCCAAAGGAAGAGTTCTGGTCCGTGTTGATGAAGCTGGGGGTGTCACATTTCATGAGCCCGTTCGGCTCCTCCTCTGGCCACCTGCTGCATCTGATGGCTTCCTGGAGCCGAACATCACTGTCAAGGGCTATGGTTGGGATACCAGCTTTGGCCTTGTCCAAGCGGTCCACTTCATTGACGTAGCAGTGAAAGAGGTACCTAGATTCGTCATTGTGCTGCCAGAGAACCCCTTGGGCACCAGCGGTCTTCCAAAGTCCGACACAAAGCTGTTCAGTCTGAATCTCTTCTCGGGAGACTCCGCATTGCAATAAAGAAAACCAAAATAAAAGATCGCTCACACTCTAGCTCGGTGACCTGAAGACTTATAGTTTTTGATATCTGCTGAGAGCAAATCCCTGCACAGAGCATGCTGACAAGCACTGGAAGTGAGAGACATCACTTTCGAACACATACAATTACACCCAAGGCAAAAGTCTCGTGAGGGCCCTTGGACCATCCTGAAAAGACATCGCTCCCTGAGAATCCTCAATACTGGTGCATCGCACACCAGTGTTTCTCAGTGGGACACTCAGATCATCTTCATCAGAATTAGTTAAAGTGCTTCTTAAAATGCAGAATTCTGGGGTGCACACCCTCAGAGTCTCCAGAAGTAGGGACCGGCAGTCTGTATTTTCATAGCCACCAAGATCACTAAACATGCTCAGGTTTAGCACCGCGGTCTACATCGGGTCACCTGAGCATCGACAATGCTGTCTCATGGGGTGGGGGGTGCCATATGTGTCAGTGTGCTGTCCTACCCACGTGTCTCCCCTGATTCTGAGAACTGACAGTGCAGTCCCATTGGGCAAGAAATACCACCATTTCACAATGCATACGCAGGGCGCCTGACTGACAGATACAATCAGTGCTAGGAAAGGGGACAAAACTCAGGTTCCTCATCGCTTGTTTCACTTACTGTGGGACAAATGATCAATTCAAGGGTAATAAATCAGTGTATGAGTGAATAACATGACTCTCGTTTGTCCCACGAGTGCCTGGAAGAGCGAGCCTGGGCACACTGAGAATCATAACAGCCCATCTACTTAATTGTCATCCTCCCCAGATTTATGTAAAGGTTACTTCCACCCAGGCAGTGACCCCTGAAGGGCAAGAATCATGTCTGAACACACTCTCAAATCCAGAACAGAACCTGACAACAATTAGGCTCTGGGGTCTGTGTTTAGCGAGTGTGGAATCTCAGTGATGCCAGCTCTTAGACCTTGCCTTCCCATCCCACCCCTCACGATATGGCCCTTATGACCAGCTCTCCCGGGGCTGGGGCCACGGAACCCATTTACAGGACTGGAAGAATCTGATCATGTAAACCATCCCCCAGATTATCATCAAGAGTCACCTGCATTTCAGGGATCAGTAATCCCAGAAGCTTTGCAGTTCAGGCAGGTGAGGGATTTTTATATCAGCTCTGTCTTCTACTGTGACTGCCTGGGTGACATCAGACAAGGAATTCTCAAAAGCCTGAGCTTTTCCTTTCAGGAATAATCTAAATAACAAATCTCGTTGACCACTCAACAAGTGTGATGTGAAGATCAATGATTTACACAGGAGTACAACATTCACTAGGTCATGGATTTAGAATCAGAGAAAAATCATTTGAGAAAGATTGACAGAATGTAGCTTTAATGCAAATTTAAGTATTCTTACCTTTCAGTAAATCATCTTCTTCCCCAACTTATCACTTCACCCAAGTTTAAAAGATGTTTGAGAACAGGGATGAGTGTGCCAGCAATCTGGGACCCAATAACCTAAAATGTCACCTAGGAAAAAGAGGGGAGTAACACATTTGTAAAAAGCATGGTGAGGATGGCGGGGCCATCCCCCAACTCCAGACTAAGAAGCTCTAAGCAATAGATTTCCTGCCTGCCTGGGGCATCAGCTGATGTGAAAACCCACCCAGAAACCTCACTGTCCAGCAGCTCCTCCGTAACACAGGCTACACTTTCTCAGAATTAAGAATTGGGGCCAGTAACCACTTTGCTGAAGAATAAAGACAAAGAAGAAGAAGAGAGTTCTGCCCCTCCCCAGGGGAGAGCCCAGACCTTGGGCTGCATGCACTGAGCCTACCTCCCAGGAGAAGGATAAACTGGAGAAGGGCGTCCTGCGAAACTGGGACAGCAAATGTTGAGATGGGAACAAATTGACCGGCTGGCCAGGGACAGCCCCCTCCGTCGCTGCCTTGGCGGCTGCCTCCGCCCCCTCAGCACATCCTGCCCACTTCCGGTGGTTAAGCTGTCAGGGAAACAGTGCTTTGCGACCTGGGGCAACAGAGGCTGCCCCCAGGCCAAGCTGCGGGGGAAATGGGATCTAAACCACCAGCTCCCAAGCGGCAAGCTCCATACCCCCGCCAACAACCCGCCGCCCCCGCAGCCTACAGCACCCCCGGGGCAATATGTCCTGGAGAAGGGTGACCCGGGAATGAGGGGCAGCAGAGGCCACCCCCACGTCAGGCCTCCAGAGAGATGGGAGCTTATCCTCCAGCCCGCCAGGGGCAGACCCCCCTCCTCTCCAACCCCTGATGTCACCGCGCCCACCTCCCAGGAGCAACCTGACCGGGTGTGGGGTTTCAGGCTAATCTTGGGCGGGAGAGGCCGTCCCCAGGCCAGGTCAGGGGAGAGGAGAAGAAGTGGCCCCATTAGGCGGGGCAGCCGGCCGTCGCAGCGGCCTCTGCCCCTCGACAGCATCGCGCCCGCCTCCCAGGAGCAAGCTGACCTGGAGACGGGCATCCGGCTTCTTGGGCAGCAGAGTACGCCCCCAGGTTTGGCCGTGGGGAAGAGGAGAGCAAATTGACAGGCTCCGCGCTGCAGGTCCTCTACCCCTGCCGTCGCCTCCCCCACACTTTAAAGGCACTTCCCAGGGCGCCCCTCCCCCAGCAGGCTAAATGGGACAGGTGTGTCTGGTGATCTGAGGCAGGAGAGGCCACTCCCACACCAGGCCATCGGGGAGACGGGAGCCAATCCACCAGCTCCCCAAGGCAGCCCCCTACCCCCACAGCAGCCACCGCTCCTGTCCCCTGACCTCACGGTGGCCGCCTCTAGGGAGCAGGCTGACCTGGAGATGGACGTCCGGCGAACTAGGGACAACAGGGACCGCCCCCAGGGCAAAAAATGGGGAGAAATGGGAGCAAATGGACCGGCTCCATGGGAAAACCTGCCGCTGCTGCCACCACCCCCAACGTAACACGCCCGCCTCCTGGGGCCAGGCTGACTAGGATACACGTGTCTCTTAACCCAGGGCAAGAGACACCTCCCCCAGGACAAGCCGCGGGGAAGATGGGAGCAAATGTGCCCGCTCCCCCGCTGCAGGCCCCCGACCCCCGCCACCCGTGCACCCTGACTACCCTGCCTCCCGCCCCCAGCAGGCAAAGTGGGAAAGGGTTGTCCCGGGACCTGGCGCAGCAGAGGCCGCCTGCAGGCCACGCGGCACAGACATGGGAGCTAATCCTCAAGCTCCCCCGGGGCAGCCTCCCTATCCCCGCAGCCACCACCTTCCCAGCCCCCTGACTGCACCGCACCCATCTCCCAGGAGCAAGCTCACCTGGAGTCGGACCTCAGGCAAATCTCTGGCGGCAGAGGTCGCCCCCAGGCCAGGCCGCGGGGGAGAGAAGAAATGGAGCAGCTCCCTGGAACGGACCCCAACCCCCAGCCGCCGCCGCCGCCGCCGCCGCCTCCCAGGACCAAGCTCACCTGGAGACCGGCGTCCCGCCTCTACAGCAGCAGAAGCCGCCCCTGGCTCCGCCGCGGGGGAGAGCGGAGCGAATTGACCGGCTTCCGTGCGGCAGCCCCCCTATCCCCGTGGGCCCTGCACCTTAACGACACCGCCTCCACTCCCCACTCAGCTTGCTGAGTGGGACAGGTGTGTGCAGCGACCTGGGGCAGCAGAGGCCGCTCCCAGGCCCGGCAGCCGGGAGAAGGCAGCTATTCCAACAGTTCGCCAGGGGCAGCCACGCTCCGCCCCCTTGCCGCTGCCACCGCCCTCTGACCTAACCGCCCCACCACCCAGGAGCAAGCTTACCTGGAGTCCAACATCTGGCGAATCTCCGGCGGCCAACGCCCCCCCAGGCCAGGCTGCAGGGAAGAGAAGAAATCGACCGGCTTGCCCGGGCAGCCTCCCACCCACCGCCGCCGCCGCCGCCGCCGCCGCCGCCCCCTCCGCCACCCCAGACCATTGCACTAATCTCCCGGGGTCAGGCTGACTGCGAGGATGTGCACTTGCCTTCTGACCCTGGCCACGTGCCTGAGCACCTTCCTGCACCCCTACACTCCCTGTACCTCTGCACCCCTGCCACTCTCTGCCCTTCCGCACTTCCTGCACCCCCGCATCCCCTGAACTGCCTGCACCCTCCACAGCCCCTGCACCCCTGCCACCACTTACACCTTTGCACTGCGTACACTCCTGCACCCCTGCTTGTCCCACACACCACCTCTTGGGCCTGTGGCAGAGTCTCTGCTGTTAGACCAATGCACAGGAACTCACATCTTTGCCAGTATATGATGCATCAGTGGACGTCTGGGGTTGGCTGCAGGAAGGTACATGTTCCCGGTCACTAGCCTGGGCCACTAGGGTGATCTCTGTGAGGTCACCCAGGACGGGCTCAGAGATGCTGTTCTCTGGGAAGAGAGGAGTTGAAACCGGTCTTGAGGGCAGAGCTGTGCTCACCAGGTCGTCCACGCTTCATGTTTTACACAGGGTTTCGGAGAAGTGAAATTGATCCGGCCAAGAAAGACCGGCCTGCTGTGCGCCCACCTCAGTCCTGGGCTCTGAGGCAGACCGACTGGCTCCCACCATCAGGACACAGTTTGGGCACCTGAATGGTCCCTTGGAGGCATCCTATCACTTCTCAGGAAGAAGTCTGGCTGCTTCCACCCTATGGCCCTCCCTCCCACTGTGCTGGCCTCAGGAAGGTTCCTTATTTGGGGAAGAAGGCAGCCCACCCCCTACCCCACCCCTCACCTTTCTCTAACCCAGGCTGGTGCTTTCTCTGCCCTTCAGAGTCTGGAAAGCCATTTCTCTTCAGGTATGTCCCTTCTGAGATGGACTTGCTTCCACTCAATTCTAGGCGAGGATGCACCATGGAATGCACTGGGTAAGAGAACCAAAATAAATAGTTTCTTCTGTGAGGTTTTCTGTTTATCTACTGGGGCTGGGCTGTGTGTAGTTTGCTACAGCTATTCGTGCGAGAGGCTAAAGCCACCCGTGTGTCCTTGTTTTCATCTCCCCGCTGTCTTTGGGTTTTCCCTAGACACTCCTGAGACATTTACTTCTTTTAATTTTATTCCTGTTATTACACAGGGGCCCTACTGACATGGAGGTAAGGTGTTGGGGGAGCGGGACAGAGCAGGGCATCTGTAGTCCTGTGATTAGTTCTCATTGAGCCTGTGCCCTGAGCTGTGACCTCCACAAGTGTGTCTCTTTCCCCCACCCCAATTTGGGTGACACAGAAGGTATTTCCCTTCCCCCAGGTAGGTTAGGCTCTGGTAAAATAATTTCTCATAAAAAAAAAAAAAAAAACACAACCCCGCACAATGGAAGAGAATGTTCTGGGTGTATTTCAATAGAGCTATTTTTTCCTTTCCTGGCAGGAACCATGAGGAGTTTTCCTATGATCTTCACTCTGAGAACAGGATACGGTCCTGGAGGTAAAATGCATGAAAAAGAGCAGGGGGCCCCTCTGACTGGCCCCCTGGAGTTGTCACACTCGGACTTCCCCACGCTGAGCCTCCAGCTGGCCTCAGGGACCTGTTAAATCTGCCTGCCCCCGGGGTTCTTACAAAAGCGGGTTCTGCCCTGGGAGCTGTGACTCTCCAAGCCTGCCCGGCTGCCTCTCTGTGTTGGGAGCAGCTTTCCCCCTCAGTTTTCTTGTGGATCTAAGAGCAGTGGGTTTGCAGCTCCCTCAGCTCTGGTGTTGTTTTCAGGACAGAAGGAGCAACTTCTGAGCTCCACACGAGCTGGACCAGAGGCTGGAAGCCTCCCCTCCTCTGCCTCCATGCAGACAATCAGTGGCTGTGGTTCTGGCCGAGTTTCTGAAGATGTGGATTTAAACACACACATCCCAGCCCCCACAGGAGCACACAGTCCCATAAATCCCTACAACTTCCACTGGTAACTACGGAACTGATGAGGACACGGGTTTCGGGGCTGCAGAGGCCTGACTGCATGTCTTTCTCCGTGGCCTATTAATGTGGTTGTTATGGGCCTTGTCTGAAGTGGCTTGCTTACCGCACCTGGTACATGGGAAATATAAAATAAGTACTAGAACCTCCACTTTTTCTCCCTCTTGGGCCTTCCAACCTATAAAGTAATACGTGAACTCAGACGGCCTAGTCACCACAATGAGGTCCGACCAGCCCGGTTCTCCTGAGTGATGGACACTGACTTGCGCATTAACTTGGAACAGTAGGGGAACCGCCTTCCTCTAACTGGGCCTCTCCCCACACCAGGCACGCCCTCAGCTGAGAAGGGGCCAACTCCCCCATTGAGGTGTGTGCTGGTGGCTTCAGTGTGACCTGGCCCTGCCGGGACATGAACCTGCAGTGAGGTGGAGTGTCAGGAGGAGGGGGGGTCCCTGCTGGGGCAGCAGGGGGCCCGGTAGCACCCTGCGCAGCCTGGTGCCTGGGGCTCCCCAACATCTCCTACGGCCCCCGGGTCGGCTCTGGTCTGGGCCACTCCATGCACCCTCCCAGTATCTTTTCATTAAGTCCCTTGTTTGCTTTTATCAGCCAGAGGTGGCTTCTGTTGCTTGTTCAGTGAAACAGTGCATCAGGAAAGCAGACTATTTCTAAGATCAGTAAAATACGAACTTTGGTCAGCTCGCCGGGCAGACCGTGCAGCACAAATTCCCGCACAGGGCTGTGCAAATGCCTTACGTGAAGGGTCCTCATCATCTGTCTTCAGAGATACAGAAGCTCGTGGTTCAGGTAAAACCTCAGGGAGGGATTGAGGAATCCAAAGCTGGTTGGTTTCAAAGACTAACCGGTCAGACCAGACCCCTGAGCTGTGGTCAGAAGCCTGGCTCAATGTCACGCAGACTCAGCATCCTAAGTGTCCGGTGGGGCCGGTGCTGTTTCCTTTACAGGCTCTCGTTGGGGAGTCACTGTAGCCCCTTACACTCAGCAGGGAATCCAGCCCTCTTAGCCCCCACCCTGAGTGTTCCATGACACAAATCTCGGGAGTGTTTAATTTTCATCTTTGTTTAGGAGGATGAAGGTGGGGCAAGAGGAGAGATAAATTCACACTTAGTGACACCAAGTCACAGCCAGTACCTCCTCCTCGGAGAGCTATGTGCTCCCACAGTGGTGGCTGGGGGGCTGGGCAGAGCCCCTCCTCTGGTCACAGAGGGACTCACTCCTCTGACTGCAACTGATGGGTCGGACAACCAATCCAGAGGGGACAGAGCATCTTTCCCGGGAATTTGGAACTGATACACAGAAATTAATTTCACTCATCTGGGGATTGGGAGGAGGGTGGGAATCAAATGAAACCAGAGCAGGAGAGAAAGTTACAAGTGAATGAGAGAGAGACAGAGAGACTGAACTTGTGAGAGTAAATAGTGTGAAGGAAGGATTACAATCAGGGCACAGAGGAATTCCAGCTCCTGGCAGTCTAGTGTGTCCCAGCCCATCAACAAACCTGCGGGGTGGTTAACATCATTCCAGTTTTGCAGATTAGGAAACAGGCTGAAAGAGACGGGGGTTGGCTTTGGGTGCACAGTTAATTTAATTGCCACTGGACCCCTCACTTCCCACTGCCTGAAGGCACCATGATCCTCACAGGGACCCTGCAGTGCTGACAGCCTAGCACCCTGATCAAAGGGACCCTGCGGGAGTGGGAACCTCTCTGAGTTTGGAGAGTTCCCTGCACCGAGATTCCATGCATCAGCCGGCTCCCGCTCACCCCAGGTTAACGTCTCCCCAGCTGTGTAGTCCCCCGAACCGCTTCCCTCCCTGCCAGGCACCCCCGTTCTTACCACCGAGTGTACTGCAGGAATTCAGGCACAGGGATGCCCAAAGAAACACGAGCCCACCGGCTGTACAAACAGCAGACTCCCAGCCCCACCTGGGCTCCATGGGGATAGTAGGTGTCCTCACCTTTCATGTACCTAAGGCAATCTGTTTCTTCAGCTGGAGGCTATAGAGAAAAATAAAAGGTCCAAAACATTGTTCAGTGAGGAATTCCTCCAAGGACCTGACTTCAGAGTCTACAAACAGTTGTGCTGGCCGCTCTTACCCCCGGACTTTGGGTGAGGTGGATTATTGATCAGCACAATCGCCGGTGGCCCAGCTCCTGGGCTTGGCTGCCCAGAGGGGGCTGGGGGAATGGGTAAGGCCAGGGCACTCAGGAAGAGCACAGAGGACCTGACATCTCGCCTCCGCAGTTGTAAACCCTTCCCCAAATCTCAAGGCATCGGACAGAGTGCAGCCACCACAATTATGAGATGTTCCCATCTCTTCACTCACTCCTGTTGGTTCACTTACGTGCTGAGCATCCACTGGGTCACAGGACATGACACACAGGATGGCCGATGGGACAGGCTTGGTACTTCCCCCTGGATCCTGTTCAATCTGATGGAAGAATGATCACTCATAAACGGTTTCTCAAAAGGATACATAGACAAGAGACAAACTGCAGAGTGAATCAAATTTTAAAATATAAATGAAGATCCCCCAGTCTCCCCGCCTAAGGTTAACAGCATAAAGAAAATAGATCTTGCCTTTGATCACCAAGGAAGTGGTCACCCTCTCTCAGGAAGAAAGGAGAGTTAAACTTTGAGCAGGACACAGAAGTGCTCCATCGAATTGGACCAGGACCTCTGCATTCATTCAGCAAATCTGTATAAGCTCCTACTACTTATGGGAATCTAGTAACTATACCCACTCCCAAGGCTCTTGGGCTTTATTAGTCAACAAAATAGACACGACTCCCCATCACTGGGGGCTCAGAGTTTTAGCAGAGAAAACAGGCAACATGATGGGGGTAGCAAGAGCTTGGGGAAAAATAAGAGTGATATGAGCAAACTCAGGTGATGGCGGTGGGGTGGGAGGCAGGCAGGAGGGAATAAGGCAATCCTGGCAGATCTCAAGGAGTAATGAACTTGAAGCAGAATAGATCCGGAGGAAGAAGGAAGAGCCGGAGCCAGAGGCCCCCAGAGTGATGGGGAGAGTGTGGGCGGAGAGCAGAGCAGGCCGTGTCCTCGAAGACTTTGGGACGACTTTGGCTCCTAATGGAATGGTGACCCTTTTAGTGAGTTTTGATGGGATGGGTGATGTCCAATTTATGCTTTTGTTTTGGGTTTTCTTGGGAGGAGGTTAATTTATTTATTTTAGTGAAGGTGCTGTAGTTTGAACCCAGGATCTCATGCATGCTAAGCATGCACTGTATCACTGAGCTACACCCACCCCCTCAATGTATGCTTTTATAGGCTCCCTCTGACTCTGTGTGGATGAGATTGTAGAAAAGCAAAGATGGAAGAAGTAGGCTAATTGGTGTCCAACAAGGGGTTGAAGGTGGCTCCTAGGAGGGTGGGGAACAGGGAGTACGTGGTTAATGAATTCAGAGTAGCCAGAATTTTCTAACAAGCTGGATTTGCTGTCTGTGTGTGTGTAAGAGAAAGAGAGAGGGAGAACATGGTTCCAACATCTGTACCTGGAAAATGGGATGGATGTCCTCTCCATCCACAGGGGATGGGACAAGATGGGGCTGAGCAGGTGGAAAGGGGCTGGAATCAGCTCAGTTCTTCAATGTCATGATTAAGGAGTCTATTAGATATTGCCACAGAAATGCCTAATAGGTAGAGGAGTCTGGGGTTTTTTTTCTTTCTTTTTAACATTAAAAAATATAATTTAAATGTATTAATTTTATTATGTGAGTGGATTTGGAATTTCATTTCATGCCAAGGTATATGTTATAATAGCCAAATGGAAAATATATCAGAAAAGGGGAGAAATGAGGGCTTTCACATAAACTGACTGTCCATAACGTAGGTAAAATTTCAATGAAACAGTCTTCAGTGCAAAAACCTCATCTTGGTGTTACATAAAATTAAATGAAAAAGGACTATGTTGATGTATCATTATTTCATGTTACATAGTAGCCCCAAACAAACACACTGTTTAACTATGAGGCTTGTAGAAATACTATTCACTTTATTGACATAAATACAGAAATGCAGAAAGGTTCTAAGGTAGAATAAGCATCTTAGTGGAAATAATAGAGATCTGAGCATTTCACATGATATGTATGGACTGATTCAAAATTTGGAAAAGTAATTTACACAGTAGAACATATGTATGAATGTGAAAGCAAGATGAATGAAAGAAAAAGAATATGAGTATCAGGGAGAGAGTTCCAAATGGAAAAGCTCAATCAGGGAGTTTTGGACAAATCGAGAAATTGATGGCATGTCAATTTCCAAGTCTGGTTGCTTCCACCAAAAGTATAGCAGTGAGATAGAGGAGAGACCCAGGACCCAACTCCGAGGCACATTCGCAGTAAATATTTGGAAAAAAGAGGAGACGTTGGCAAAAGACCAGCCAGTGGATCGAAAGCAGAGCGATGGGCTGGAGGCCAAGTGAAGCAGGAACACGGGGGAGGAGAAATGGAAGAGCTGGGTCAAATGCTGCCAAAGGGCCACGCATGATGAAGACTAAAAACTGACCACTATATTTAGCAACGTGGGGTCACTGATGGCCTTGACAGAGCAGTTTCCATAGAGCGAGGGATCAGGGGAAAAGCCAGAGTGGGTGCAAAAGGGAATGGCTCAAGAGAATATGCAGAGAGTGAGTTTAAACGACTCATTAAAGATTTGCTGCAAAGACATGGGGTGGCAATTGGTGGGGGCCAATTAGAGTCAAGGAGTGCTGTTTGTTTCTTTTAAGAGGATGGACTTTTATATACTGATAGGAGCCAACTAGCAGGAGAACAAAATAGATGAGGTAGTGACAGAGAGGATGGATGTGGGAGTGACAGCCCGGAGAAGATTGTATGGATGGGCCCCCTGGTGACTTTTGGATGATCTGGCTTTCGATGTCACCTGTAATAAGAGGTGGGGCAGCGAGAGTGAGGTCACAGACATCAGAAGGCGAGCGGATGTGCTGGGAGTTGCTGGTGAAAGTTCTCTTCTGTTGGCTTCAGTTTGCTTGGTTAAAGTAGAAAAGTAAACTTACCAGCTGAGGGACGAGAAGGAAGAGTTACTGGAGTCATGAGCAGAAGATACAAAAGAGCCTTCAGGGACAATGGGACAGTGAAAAGAGCAGAGGGAGATGGGGGGAGTGTGCTCCCAGAAAGTTACGTTTTATCTTTGAGGTCCCCAAGTGTTGGATGTGTGATTGCCTTTCCTGCTGTCTACGAAATAAAAATTGAGTATGGTTCAGGGAAAATGCTATTTCATTCTAAGAGGCTGCCTGTTTCTCAGGAACGGTCATCTTAAACTGCAAACACTACAAAAATGTTGAAAAGAAGAACTTGTGTACCCAATGACCCACTATTTTCTATAAATTTGGTTGCTATTTAGTTCCCCTATCAATACCACAGAACCGATACTGCCTAGGATGGAGATACATCGATGCTTAAATGGAAATGAAATCTGTATCTTTTTCCTAAACTCCATGGCTTCCTTAACATCCCATTCCCCTTGGAATTTAGGGGTGTCCGGTATAAGAAATAAGAAACAGTTTGAGAAAATCCCGGCTCAGAATTACACAGCACAACCTCAGCTCAGAAGTATACAGCCATAAAAATGTTTAGAAGCAAAACTCCATAACTACTCTTAAAGAATTTTGCAAACCTGGGCCTGCCCAGATGTTTCCAAACTGGAAAGGTACTCCAATCAGTTGACCGGTACGGGAACCAGAGGCTGGTCAGCCTTTTCTGTAAAAGCCAGAGAGTAAATATTTTCAGTTTTGCAGATCATTTTGTTGTAACCATGCAGGTCTGCAATAAGAAAGAGAAGAGCACTGGGAGACACGAAACAAATGGGCATGCCCACACCCTCCCTTCCACTCAGGGCAGCTTCTCTGTGGTGGGGAGCTTTGCCACAATGACTTGTTTCTTTGTTTCCATTGGTTTCTTTGTTTCCACCTTACTGCTCAAACTCAGAACTTCAAGTGAGCCTGGTCCTTCAGCATCCATGCAGAAAGAAGGCTGAGCGGGGGTGGGGATCCCACCTGACAGAGAAGAGAGATGGCTTGTCACCATGACATGAGACAATCACACCTTCCGGGGTGAAAGGGAACAAAGATAAGGGAGGGGCACAGCAGTGGGACCCCTGGGTCACCTGCCAGGCTTGCTCTCCCTCCACGGCCACCCTGGGGGCCTGGGTGGTGTTGGAACTCAGCTACAGTGATTAGGCTGAGGGGACTCAGGATAAAGGACCCTCCGTCTCCACACCGGGTTCCAAACGCAGCCTCTCTAAGTCTACCCTCTGAATTTCTGGAACTCAGCTGGAAGAATACATGATCAGGCCAGACCCAGAGCCCAAGCCAAACACGACAAGGGTCACGTGGGGTTGTAACCCGGTGCTCAGCGGTCGGGGTCTCCTTGCAAATCTGCAGAAATCCCTGTTCTGCCTCATTCCTGGGAGAAACCCCACATCTCTTCCTGCTCTGTCTGTTCTTCTTTTGAGGCTATTGTCCTGGAGGGATGCAGTGTCCTTGAACCTGGCCCTCCAAACGTACATAAGCAGCCTGTTCAATAAAACAAATTATGCACTTTTTCACATTTGCCAGTTTTTTGATTCCAGAAAGGCCGCGGGACTCTTTCTCACTGTCTCCTGTGCCCCCACCACTTGGTGGCCCTCTCCTCATGGAAACACGATTTCCCACAACTGCACCCTGCCTCCCAGCTTGTCAGAGGGGAGTGACCCACAAAGACACAGGTGTTTGTGAGGATCCTGTCCCCCAGCAGAAAGCCTACTCCTGGAGCCACGGACAGGGATCTGGCCTCCTGAGCCGCTCAGCTCAAATTGAAAGCCTAAACTGGGGACCCCGAACATTGCTGACTGACTTTCTGAGTCACCTGGGCTGGAAGGGCCTGATTTTTCTTTCCAAGAATGGATGTAGCGCAGCCTCCATTTTCAGGGCTGACATTCATGACGTATCTAGTTCCCCCAAATGCACCCCAGGAAGGAAAGGCCCTTCCATCCCACTGGTTAGAAACCCAGCCCAGGGGAGTTCCGAAGCACTGCATTGCTGTCAGGTCCAGCATCCCTGCAGAGTGGCCCATGCCCCTGAGTGAGCCCCTTCCCTGGGCCTTCCCTGCCTCGACATGACCACACCCCAGGTGGTGCTGGGGAAGGCAGGGAGTGCAGTGAGGGCAGGGGGGAAGCAGAGCCCCTTGCTCTGGAGTGAGGAGACCACAGAGAAAGGCACACACCACCCCGACCCTATACCCCAAACTCCTAGCCCCGCCAACACAGGGGCCGCTCTGCGCCCTCTCACCGTGGCTCTCCTGTGAGACTGCACCCAACCCGACATCTGGCACCCAAGCCCTACCTCCCCTCTTATGACAGATCCCGTCTTCTTGGAAACTGCCTAGCAGCGCGTATTCAAGGCCGGCAGCGGGCCTGGCGGATCTGCACTTCAGGTGCCCTACCTGGCCAGCCGTGCGTGCCTGGGCTCAGTCCTCTATCTTGCCCACCGATAGCCTGGGTCCACGTCCGGTGCAAGCGGAGGCCACGGAGCCCAGGCTGATCCCCACACACGGACAGGTGAGGGTGCCCCCGCCCCGCTGCCCCGCTGCCCCGCCCACTGGTGGCAGCAACGCCCCAGCCTCCGGCCGGCGCCACCTGCAGGTCAGGACTTCCACGCGGCCCTGCCCTCCCCGGCCCCGCCCAGCTGTCCCATAAGCCTCCCCCCACCCCCGTCCTGGCTGCGCCCTGGCTCCCATTGGCTCCGCAAGTTCTGCCCTCGCACAACTAGACTCGGGAGGACGCACGACGCAAGCGCTAGGGGAGGGCCCCGCGGAGTTGCCATGGTTACAGGCGCCACGCTCTGCGCGGGCCGACGTGCGCTTCTGGGGCGGGTAGCGGGCTCCGGAAGTGTGCAGCTGCCCGGGACCATGGCGGTGCTTGCTGCTGGGGATGGCGGCTTGCTCGGCCGGGCGACTAGTTCTGGCCTGGTCAGTCGGCGGCCGACATCCTGTCTGGGGCGGCGTCCCACAGACGGTAAACGTACGTCCGCGCCGTCGGCGGGGCCGGCGGACATGAACCGGGGTGGGATCGGGGTTGGGGCGGTGGCCGGGGAGGGCTGTGGTGCCGGGGAGCGTGTTGGAGCGGGGCGGGGCAGGGCTTGGGCACAGCCTCAAGCTTTCCTCCCCCTCAGGCCCTGGGGCTGGGGCCGCGAGTCTGGGTCGCCCTTGGTGGCCGCGGCCTCCCAGAACCCCCCGGGAAGGGCAGGCGGAGGACCCATCTTAGATGAAGCGGGGCCTTACCCGGGTTTTGAAGAGCCCCAGAATCAGATGTTGGAATGGGGTGGCTTATCAGCCTTGTTTATCTGCAGGGAAATTTCAGTTCCATCCAGATGTTGGTTCCTTCAGTCAACCTCAGGAAAAAGACACAAGGGTCAGTGCCGATAAGCAGTTATCTAGGGCTTGACTCAAAATAAACTATGCGGGGTGTAGGGATGGTAGATGGGACCCTCCCTCTTGAAGTTAGCAGTCTTCTGGGATTAGAGGCCCCAGTTGAGGATTACATCCTCATCTGCAGTAATGGAGCTTGTGAGAACACACAGAGAAGGGAGGGGTGTGGTGGCGGTAACTCATTACAGAATCCAGGACCCTTGCCTGGCTCTTGTGTAGAAGAGTCTCGCCTTGGATAGGGCAACAGTTATCAAAGTGTATCCAAGGCCCCTGAGGTGCAAGACCATTTTCATAGAAACGCCGGGATGTCACCTGCCTTTTGCACACTCTTGCTCTCCCGAGTTCCTGCGGGGTTTTCCAGGGAAAACCTGGCCTGCGATATCACAAAACAGGGAATGCAGAGGCAGATAGGAGAATTCAGCTCTCACCAGTCCAAAAGAGATTTGCAGAAATTAAAATCACTGCTATTCTTTTCACTAATGATTTTTCTTTTGAAAAATAGAATTATATTTTGTTTAAGAGTATTAATGGTAACATACAGTAGATTGTTAATATTTTTAAGTGAATTCATACACTTTTTCTAACTTCTTATTTAACTTCTAACACAGGAAATAGTGATAGATTAAACTCACATAAATAGCAGCCTTTTGGAGTTCTCAGTAATTGTTAAGAGTGTATAGGGTTCTGTAGAACAAGAAGTTTGAGAGCCCCTGGAGAACGGGTGCTCAGATGCTAGTCGGGTGCTTAGTGGTGTTAGACGGATGCCAAGATGTCTTCCGCAACTGCTCCCGGACTTGAAGTAATTGGCCACATGGAGATGGGTGGGCAGTGCCTCCACTTTACAAACCAGAAGCTGCTGAATGTGTCTGGAGTCTAGGCCATGGGCTGTGCAGGGATTCCCGTTGTATCTGTTCTATCTAAGCCGGGATTCTTGTGCAGAGGCCTGGCCCTGAAGACCCGCTCTCCTTTGCTCCCAGCCAGGTACCTTCTGTGTGACTTCAACCCTCCAGAGGGCTTCAACCTCCGTAGGAACGTCTGCATCCACATTGCCTTCCTCCTGAAGACCCTGCTGAAGATGGAGGAGACGGTACTGGTGCTATTCCCTTGGGGCCACCTCTACCACTGGCAGAGCCCCGATCCCTGGTCCGACTCCTTTGACCTCCCAAGTCTCAACAGAAACATCCCTGACATTGAGTACGAGCAGTTCATTGCAGGTGAGGTGGTGGTCATTTAACTGGGGCCAGGTGGTCTTTGTTCTGGTTCCGATCTGAACATCGGGCCATCTTACTTTGGGCTTGTCGGTCTGCTTAGGGGCCCTGCTCATGTTTCCTACACTGCAGGTGAATTTGGTTTTTCCATAGTTTTTTCGGGAAGTCAATTTGAAGTGTATGAGCTCTATGTCCCCTCCCCTCTGAAAACCCTGGCCTCCTGGTGAGATGCAGCGGTGACAAGGAGGCCACTGCCACAGAGGCCCTTGTCCCAGAAAGAGTCGCTCGCTGTGCAGTCAGGGCTGTTCTTACCTGTAGGAAAACACGATGTGTGTGTAGCATGGGCCACGTGCTGGAGAAGATATGTAACTGCCTATCCAGTATAATTTGGCCCTGCTCAAGCTACCCATTTTAAATTTTGTAAGAGGGAAGAGTTCAAGATTTTCTTTGAATAAAGGTATTTAGAGCTTATCAATTTTTTTTAAATTGAAATGTGTTTGATTTACAATGTTTTGCTAGTTTCAGTTATACAGCTGTTTTGTTAGTTTCAGGTATGCAGCATAGTGATTCAGTTGTACATATACATAGTCTATTCTTTTTCAGGTTCTTTTCCATTATAGGTTGCAAGATACTGAATATTCTTCCCTGTGTTCTACAGTGAATCCTTGTCGTTTGTCTGTTTTACATATAGTAATTTGTATCTGTTAATCCCGAACTCCTAAGTTTGTTTTATAAGTCTGTGAGTCTGTTTTTTGTTTTATAGATAAGTCCATTTGTATCATTTTTTTAAAAATTCCACATATAAATGATATCATATGATACTTGTCTTTGTCTAACTTATTTCACTTAGTGAGATAATCTCCAGTTCCATCCATGTTGCTGTAAATGGCCTTATTTCCTTCTTTGTTATGACTGAGTAATATTCTGTTATATCTAAATACCGCACCTTTATCCAGTCATCTGTCAGTGAATGTTTAGGTTGCTTCTATGTCTTGGCCATTGTAAACAGTGCTCCTGTGAAAATTGGGGTGCAGGTATCTTTTGGAATGAAGGTTCCCTCTGGATATATGCCCAGGAGTGGGATTGCTGGATTAGGTGATAAGCCTTTTTTTTTTTTTTTTTTTTTTTTTGTCTTTTGAGGAATCTCCATACTGTTTTCCACAGTGGCTGCAACAAACTACATTCCCACCAACAATGTAGGAGGGTTTCCTTTTCTCCACAGCCTCTCCGGCATTTATGGTTTGTGGACTTTTGAATGATGGCCATTCTGACTGGTGTGAGATGATAACATTGTAGTTTTGAGTTGCATTTCTCTGATAATTGAACGATATTAAGCATTTTTTATATGCCTATTGGCCATCTGTGTGTCTTCATTGGAGAATTGCTTGTTTAGTTGTTCTGCCCATTTTTGGATTTGGTTGTTTATTTTTTTCTTATTAAGTTGTATGGACTATTTATATAGTCTAGAAATTAAGCCATGGTCAGTCTCATCTTTTGCAAATATTTTCTCCCATTCCATAGGTTGTCTTTTAGTTTTACTTATGGTTTCTATTGCTGTGCAAAAGTTTATAAGTTTAATTAGGTCTCATTTATTTATTTTGGCTTTTATTTCTGTTGCTTGGGTTGCTTAGATTGCCCTACGAAAACATTGCTGAGATGTATGTCAAATAATGTTTTGCCTATGTTTCCTTGTGAGAAGTTTATAGTGTCGTGTGTAATATTTAAGTCTTTAAGCCATTTTGAGTTTGTTTCTTTTTGGTTTTTTTGCGACTCTATTGTATGCTTTTGATTTGTGGTTACCTTATTCTTCAAATATATCAGCCCATTACTATATCTATTTCCTTTAGACTGATAATCACGTAGGCTCCAACACATCCTAAGAATAACGAAGAAAAAAAAGAAAGAAAAAAATCTACATTTTCTTGCTCCCCTCTCCCATTCCCAACTTTTTTTATTTTGTTGTCCTTTTTCATTTTTACATCTTTATGTTTATTTTCTTGCAACTCGTTATTGCATTTCCAACTATGGTTTTCCTGTTTCTATAGCATCCTGCTTCCTTTCTGTTTAGAATAGAACCTTTTAATGTCTCTGTTAGGTTCAATATTGCTGAGTTATCTCACCTCCCCCTCCCCCCTTCCCCCCAGGCCTCTGAATCCTCAGTCCAGGGAAGCTAAACCATTCTAGCCTTCATCGGTTCTGGGAAAGCAATCTTCAGAGTGGGAAAAGACATTGAAAAATAATATTCTGTGAGTTGCATTCTACCCTTGCCCAGAGATGAGAAACATCTGAAGCTGGAGGAAAACAGTTGGAGGTGGGGAACACAAAGTCTTTTCTCCTTTTGCTACTGAAGAAATGATTGCTTTTGTAATTAGTGATGATGCCCTTTAAATTGGTGAGATCGAGATTCCACAGCTTCAGCGCCTGTGAATAACCAGCTGGGAGAAAGCTCTCTAGGGCCCCTGCAGTGGGAAAGGCAGCCCCTCTGAGCACCTGTTGTTCTGTATTCTTCCTGCCTCCACACGGGTTCCCTAGGCACCGTGCAGGACGATGCAGTTACCCAAGGTGGAGGACGGGGAGACCCCTGCTGTGTGGCGAGCCACAGAAGCCCACACTTGAAGGACAAAATGTAGAGTAGTGGGGCGGTCATAGGAACAGGGGATGGTTGAGACCCAGGATGGTGTCCTGGAGTCCAGCAGCCAAGGCTGGTGGGGCAGATGGGGCCCTGGGGCATGGGCAGTCCTTGAGGGATCTGAAGCAAAGATAGGAACCAAGAGACTGGATTCGTGTGGGGGTATGGCACCCCTTGGAGGCTGCGGGGCAGCTCAGTGGGCCCAGGGGGAGCGGGCACTTCCCCAAAGCTGGGTTGACAGGTCACAACCAACTCACTGGGGACCGAGAGGCACTGAGTCATTTTTAACTTTTTGTCCCTCTTCCTGGAAAAGAAACTGCTGCCTGTTAAATAGCCTGTGTCGTTAGTGAGAATTAAAGACATGAAGCAAGATTGCCTCAAAAGTCATCCATTGTTTAGTTGTTAATAAGGGTCAAATGAAAACTTGAATAGATGAAATGAAGCATTCATCAGAGGATTTGAAACTCCTTTAAAATAAAAATTCTTGCTGCCTTTGTTCTTCATTTCAGGGTTCACTTGGTGATAATAATCATAACCAAAGCAACAGCAAACCCTTACAGAACTCTGTCCTGCTGTTCCAGGAACGCTGTGTTCATGACAACCCAATGAGTTGGCACCACTATGAGTTCCACTTTAAAGGTAAGGACATTCATTAATCACACGGCTAATAAATGGCAGAGCTGGGACTTGAACCCGAGCTCTCTGGCCCCAGAGACCCCTCTCAGCCCCTTCACTGCAGCTCATCACTTGGCATGCCCGACACAGGCCAGCATTTACGAGCAGCGTGACCTTGGCCAAGGCTGCTTCACTGATTGGTCTCTGATTCCTCATCTGTAGAATGGGGGTGTGGGCAGTGAACTCTGTGAGCTCAGTGGTCACTTCCTCCAGCTCTGCAATTCTACTGCTTTGAGTTAGTATAGTAAGTATCCGAGCCCCTACATGGCCCACACATGGGCTGGCGCTTTGCTAGGCCCTGGGTTACGGAGCAAAGTAAGATCCGCCTGCTCCTCCGAGGAGCCTGTGTCCCTCCACGGCAAACAGCTGCGAGGCCCAGGCTCCCTCGCTGGCGGTCGGGGGCTGGGCAGGAAAGTCTGATAAGAGAAGATGGAGGCAGAGCCCCTCCGGGAACAGTGGTGGCCACACAGCTCTCAGGAGCGAGAGCCTCTGTCCAGGCTGCTGAGAGGGGGATCCTCATGAGGCCAGTAGTCCCCCCAACCTAAGCCCTCAGGACAAAGATCCAGCCATCCCTGCACTGTCACCATAGAGCCAGTCCATCCTCATCACTGTGCCTCTGTGCTCCTTTGTCCTGGGGCCTCTCTTCCCCCTACACCCAGAAGACTCTTCTCCCTCTCTTCTCTGAGTGCCCCCTCACTTCACCCGTGGTCCCTGCTTCCTGGGCCACCATCACTGGAGTTGACGCTTTGCACCTTCACAACCCCCGTTTGATCAGGTGCCTGGGTTGGCCTCCTTGTGCTCACTTTCCACCTTCAGATGATTGCTCCTCCCCTCGTGGGAGCACATGGAAAACCCAGATCCTTTCCTAGCAGTGCCTGCCACCCTGGCCTCCCTGCTCATCTGCCTCAGTCAGGAGCACCTGGACCACCAGCTCTGTATTGCCTCGCCTCCTACCATCAAGACGTCAAAGTTCATTCTCCTTCCACCACCCAGTATGGTCATTGTAGGGTCTTCTTCTCTGTCAGCCTGAGCCAGCCACCCCCCATTCACCCTACCCCCGGGCTCATACCCGGGCGTGTCTCCACCCCAGGTCCAGCCTCTCTCCTTTAAGTGCCCACCTCTAGCCGTCCAGCTTCTTCTCCACCAGCCTCCCTGGCCCTCCTTCACCCTCACTGGGGCATCATGTGCTGACTCCTCTGCTTTCCTGCCTGTCCACGTTCCTCTTACTTCCACTTCCCCACCTTCCAGCTCTGCATCCACAGTCAGCACTCTCTTTATGACAGACAAAACCCCCTTGAGCCTTGACCTTTTCAGTTCCTCACCAGGCCGACTTCCATCTCGGTTCACCCAGCTCTACTTGTTCTGAGCCTGCAGGCAGCAGGCTCTCCCAGCACAGATTTCCAAGACTACAAATCAATGCCCACCATGTTGCCGCTGCCAGGCAATCCTCCAGGATTTCTCTAGTGAGCACATTTCCCCACTTATCACTCAGTGGTGTCAACATTCTCTGCTCTCTGCACACCTCTAACCTTCCCTCTGTCTCTTCCCTGACTCCCAGCAGATGGCCTTGCCTCCTGCTTCAGAGAGAATGACATGTCACTGGAAAGGAACTCGCTCACCTGCAGCAAACCTGCTCACCTCACCTTTTATCTGTCCCTCTCCCACCTGGACTCTAGCTGTAGTTGTTCTTAATTCAGTGAGTTTAGTTGACATATATATACACAGTTAAAAGCATAGCACACTATCGGCTACCTTCTAGGGGTTACTTTTTCAATTTAACATGGAGTGTGCGATTCATCCACTTCATTGCATGTACCTGCAGTTCATTTGTTTTAACTGATCTTAAATGTTGTGTGTGTGAAAGTAACACAAGGCAAGGGTAAGCCAGGATTCAGGATGCTGGTTACTTCCTGTGAGAAAAGGCCAAGAGCAGGATAGGGAAAGAGGACACAGTATGTCACTGTCAATATTCCTGTTATGATGCTGGGTGATAGGTTCATAACTGTGTCTTATAATATTAATTTTAATACATAAATACCTCTGACAGGCACCTAAGATGAGAATGTGTCATGAACCAAGACATACAATGGGTAATATTACATCATTATTGTTATGTAATCTTGTTATATTATATATTAATCATAATCTTACATTATTTGTTATGGGTTATATATTATATAGATGCATGAATTATATATTATGTGTATAAACACCTACATATGTATTATATACTATCTGCTAATAAATAAACAGAAGATAATATGCTAGTATATCTTCTATTATATATTATTTAATAAATAATAACATACTCTATCCTGTTATATGACATGGAACATAATCTTTAATAAAATAAGAAATCTGTCAATATATATTGGTAATTAATAAAATTTAAAAAAACAGCCCGCAGCTTTTAACGCCGACACCGCTCCAGCTGTCACTGTGATTTCTCTTCCCTTTCATGGCCGAGGCCCTCACAGTGCTGTCCGTTCCCCCTTTCATCTCCTTATCCTGAACCTTCCTCCTCCTCCCATCCCATGCTGCCTTCTGCCCCGTGGCCCCTCTAGTCACCAGCGGCCTCTGGGGCACTGATCTGCGGGCACGGTCTCAGGCCCCAGCTCACCTGCCTGTCCGCCGCCTCTGCCACTGCTGGTGGGGGCGGGGCGGGGGTCAGAGTGCACCCCTTGTCCTGGAAGAGAACACAGCACAGACTGTGACCAGCAGCAGGTGTGGCCGGGAACTGCAGGACTTGGGGGAGAGCCAGACTGTCTGCATCCAGACCTGGGGCACTTGGAGTGTGAAGAAGCCCCGTCCTCACTGCCCCTGAAGTGAGGAAAACACCCTCAGGTGAGTTAAAGTGCTTATGACCTAGGTCTGTTGGCTGGAAAGGACAAACGGGCCCCTAAGGGGAGGGTAGTTGATGTTCCAGGCCCCACCAAAGCCCTAAGGGCTGGCGGGGAACCAGGCTGGACGCTCCACTGGACCCAGTGCCCCCTCGGGGGTGGGGCCTTCGGGAACAAGCAGAAAGCCCTCTGTCTCTGGAGGGGAACGGGGCAGTGTGGGAGCATCCCTGCAGTGAGTCAAGTGAAGTCAGGGCCTGTGGGATCCATTTGTATGGCCACATCGAGCCTCAGCAGAAGCCACAGCAGGAGTGGATTCCTGTCTCTCCAGCTGTCATCCTCGTGTCTGAGTGCCAGGCTTCAGACCCGATCCCCTGGGGCGCTAGGACAGTTATAGACAGAGGCGGCTCGGGGAGGCCTCAAGAGGGTGGTACTGGCCTTCCTGCCAACACGATTACATGAAGATCAAACAGTCCATCGATGGGAAGAAAATAAGAACCATGGTCACCTCTGGACCCCAAGCTTAGACGTGGTGCATGGGGGACATTTATCGACAATTCAGCGAGGTTCTGGCCAGAGCTAGAGGCCAGGGCAGCAAGCCGGGAGTGACACTGAGGAGCATCATTGTGCAGAGGCTGGACTGGGTGTCTGCAGGCTCCTCCCAGGAGAAGCCTCAGAGTTTGGGAGGTGGCTAACATGGTTCCTTCATGTCACCAGCAAGTGGTGCCACCTGTGGAAAATCAGCTGTGATCCTGAGATGGGTCAGCCCTGGGTGATGTGATAAAGGCTCCTACAAGAGGGGGCTCCAGATGGACAGTGAACCAACCAACATGCTGATGAGATTCCCACCTGTGTTTATCGTGCTTTCGTAGCCAAGAATGAGGAGAGAGTTGAATGGCTCACCATGAATATTTTAACAACTTTAGAGAGTTCCATGTCTCACTGCATTTAAGTGTCACCTGGAAGAATTCAAGCAGTGTCTAGACCCAGGGGAGGCAAACGGCCTCTCGGTTCCTCTTCAACCTGGCAAACCCAGCAGCCCTCTATGGCCAGACCTTGGCAAGTGCCTTCCCTTGTTATAACAAAACCCTTCCCCCGCACGCCTGTGGTAAGCTTTTGTTTTTTTTAATTAATGGGAATGAAGGTACCTTACAGCCTCCACAGACTTTTCCTTAGGGCTTCTCTCCTTAGACCCGGGCCCCCCGCTGCCCTGGGTCCTGCACTGCAGAAGGTTCCCCTGGCCCTGACACTTCCTCTGGCCACGCCCTCCATCGGGTGGAGTCAGCAAGGCCAAGGGGACATGGTCATTGGCTCCATCCCATGCTCTAGAAACCCAGGACGCCGAATGCCCTGCCTCAGCAGCCCCTGACCCATTTCTAGTGCCTGCACTGGCTCTCCCCGGAGTTCAGATTCCCAGGACTCACAGAGAGGCCAAAGGGCAGCTGTTTGCATGGAGGTTATAGGCAGAGCCCGGACGTGAAATCTGAGTGTCCCCCTGTGCACATCCAAGGCCACTTATGGCAAGGGATGGACCCAGCATTGGGAAGAAAAGGGTCAGGCTAGTGATCAGAGTCTGGGAATCAGCTCTCCCCACACACTCACTTTCTTTGCAGGACTCCCCTGAGTCTGGTTGTTCTAATTTTGAACCTGGCCTTCCAGGTTCAAATGAATGTATATTTGTAAAGGCAGGACTTTAGAACCTACTGCACTTAAAATGTTTAGATATATAGAATGTGAGCTCCCAGGTATGCTCTGGCCCTGCACTTCCAAGGGTCCAGAGCATTTATGTTGGCTCTACTGAGACTGTAAGTGGCAAAGACCATCTCCAGAGAGGAGGGGCTCCTGCTTCACAGTCCGAAGTCAGGATCTTCTGAGCGGATAAAACAATGGACACTGAGACCCTCAATTGTAAATTGATTTAGAATAACGCCAAAGGTGTGTATGACGTGTGTGTGCGCACGCACGCACCTGGGGAATTGTGTGGTACATGACTGTGAGTGTGTGTGTGGCTGTGCGCGCACGCGCCTGGGGATGTGTGTGGTTGTGTGTATGCTATGTGTGTGTGTGCGTCTGAGGACGTGTATGGTTGTGTGTATGGTATGTGTGTGTGTGGTACATGAGTCCATGTACGTGTGTGTGTAGGGAATGTATGTGGGCCAGAGTCAGTGCGTCTGCACGTGTGTTTGTGTGTATGTGCATGCATTAGTATTAACAGTAGAAGCTGTCCTTTAGAATTATGAAGTAGTAAAATTTGTATGATGTCTTTTGCTGTATAATTCAAAATTAAAAAAATCTTCAGTCACTAGAAATTTATTCCCCCCCGATTCTGACTTTATTTTTCCATATTGATATGTCTTCATTTTACTGATGAAGAAACTTAGCTTAGAGATGTTAACTGACTCAACCAAGGACATGGAGCTCGCGCACCCAGGGCCAGGACGCAGTCCAAGCCACGCTGCTCCACAGGCCTGGAGCCCTACTCAAGATCACGCGTTGCCTCTTGGCAGGGGAACAGATTCTGATGGGCTGTGGCCAGCGTGCAGGCTGCCCAAACTGGGGACACGGGAAGCCGGGCAGAGAGTACCAGACAGCAGAGAAGAGTGAAGCCCTGCTCAGAAATTAGATAGGTTCCTAGGTCTTGGATGAGTAAGGAGGCTCACTGCTCATCCTTGATCCCTTTGCTGGTGGCCAAAAGGGACCAAGGTCCACGAGAGCACTTCTGGGAGCTGCCTGCCAAAACCTGCAAAAGGACTGCTCAGGACTGGCTCTGCAGTAGGAGCAGAGGAAGGAAATGTCACCTCTTGGTGGACATTATTGGTGATGGCAGTAGGAGGCCTAGCAGCCTCGGTATAGTGGTGGCAGGACAGGGTCCTAGTGGATGATCGTTTTCACCTCTCTTAAAAATCATTGCTTCATATATTGTATCCATTTTGTGGTTTATTTTAGGGTGGTAAATATGGTCTCTGTTACTCCATATTAGCTGGATTGATTAATTTTTTTATTGTTAATTTTCTCTTCAATGATTTGGAATCTATATTGCCTTTTAATGAAAATTCTCTCTAAATTTTTATAAATCATCTCTAAGTTCATAACTTTATATGTAATTGGACCAGTATTCCTATAACACTATCAAAACTGAAATAACCTATTAGATCCTGTTCCTCAATAATGATAAATTTAGCATATTTTACCTCTCTGCTGTTCCAGATTGTGTGTGTGTGCGTTTGTGTGTGTGTGTGTGTGTGTATGTGTCCTCCAGTTACTATGTTTAGACAGTTGCTTCCAGTTTGTTATATTAACAATGAAATATAGCTATAAACTTCCTGGATTTCATTGCTCACTACCACTATTTAATACCATGTCTTTCCCACTTTTGAGTTATTTACTTATCGGGATTTTCAAATCAACTGGACACATGATTGGCTAAGTTTTTTCGAGAAGTGGACTTGGAACACTTTCATGTCTATATGAAGCTTTATGTTCTCCTCCTCAACAACTCTCAGGGTGTTGTTGATGGCCCAAGCCTTGTTTTAAAATATGGCATTGTTTTTCATCACCAAAAAAACAAAAAAGTTTTCTTGATTTAAATTGCTGTCTTTTTATGACTGGCTAGTCTTTTCTGGTGGATAGAGATTTACTTAACCTTCCCCCTTCTTTTCGCCATAACTCGGATTCATTGAGATGCATGTTTTTACCATTTCTCAGATGGGCTTCCGCTTTGACTTCCACTTTAAACCATCACCCCACTCTTTTTCTCCATGCTTATTCCTGAAAAAGTGAGCTCTCTATCGGATTAAAGGTGGTTCCCGTCAGAGATGTGTGGCTCCCTGTCCAAAGGTCCAAATGAAGAGAAAAGGAAAGATTCCTGTTTCTGGTGGTTACATTTTGTCAGCTTAGAGATCTAGTTATCCGTGTGGCTGCGGTGGAATCTGCAATATCTTGGCTGAGAGTTTCCTTTTTCTGGCTTACTAGGGGAGCCGCAATAGCTGGGGTCACGGCGCTGTGGCCGTTGTCAGGATCCCGGGACTGAGGCAGCCCCTCTCCCCCCTTGTTATTTTGATCTTGCAAACTGGGCCCCAGCTATGCGAACCCTGCATCTGGCGGCCAGGATCGCCCCCCACGTGACGTGTCCCCAGTTCCTCGGCGTCCCTCACTGCTATCAGCTAGCTCCAGTAAGGGTGCGAGCTGGCTTCCACTGCGGTCTTTCCTCCTTCCTCTCCAGGCAGGCCGTCCTTTCCCACTAGATGTCCCTATACTTTCTCTCCTGTGCTACATAAGCTGAAGGAATTCCTCAGGGTTTCCAGCAGGTACATGGCGCTCTTCTATGTTTGGACCCCTTCAGTGCTTGTAGTGGAAATTTAGGAGGTGGAAAGGAAGAGCTTGGGGGTTCTCCGTATCTAGGGGCTCCCTATCCAGCAGATTCAACTAACTGTGGTTTGAAAATATTCGTGAAAAAACAGTTTCAAAAAGCAACACTTGAATTTGCCATCATTGACAACTACTTACATAGCATTCATGTTGTATTAGATACAGTGAGTAATCCAGAGATGATTTGAAGATATATATAAAGTACATGGGAGGGTGCACATAAGTTCCATGCAAGTCCTATGCCATTTTATACAAGGGGCGTCAGCATCCATGGATGTTGACTTCAGGGGGGAGTCCTGGAACCAGTGCCCCATGGTTACCAAGGGATGACTAGAAGTCCAGGCTCCTTATCCCAGCCTGTCAGGTCCCCATGTGGTCTGAAACCTACCTGTACCACACTTCCCTTGTCACTCTCCTCCAGCCCTGGCAGACTGTCCTTTGATTTTTGAACAGGCCACACTCACTGTGCTTCATATCTGGCCCCTAGAAATACCCGTTACTTTCTGAGCATGGCTCTGCTTTCACAAAAAGGGCTGCATTGTCACTAGAGAAGACACTGTGGAATTTCCTTTAAAAACTGAAAATAGACTTAACTCATGATCCAGCCTTCCCACTCCCGGGCATATGTCAGAAGAAAACTCTAATTCAAAAAGTCACATGCACCTCAATGCTCACAGCAGCACTATTTATAATAGCCAGGACATGGCATAAACGCAAATGTCCATCGACAGCTGACTAGATAAAGATGTAGTAGTATATTTATACAAAGGAATACTACTCAACCATTAAGAAGAACAAAATAATGTCATTTGCAGCAACATAGATGGATGTAGAGATAGTCATTCTAAGTGAAGTAAGCCAGAAAAAGAGAAGAATGCCATATAATATCACTTATATGTGGAATCTAAAAATAGACACAAGTGAACTTAACTACAAAAGTGAAACAGACCCACAGACATAGAGAAACAAACTTACGGTTACCAGGGAGAGAAGGGGATGGGAAGGGATAAATATGGTAATTGGAAAAGTGTCCCTCTTGGAGAGTTATGGAAATGTTAGCTATCTTGATTGCGATGATGGTTTTCTGGGTGTAGACATCTATCAAATTCATCAAATAGTACATGTGAAATATGTGTAATTTACTATACAGGAATCGTACCACAATAAATATGCCTGTAAAAAAAAAAAACAAGAAAATATTGGCGGCATTCTGTCCTACGTTTTTATGTGTCTTTAGTGAGTGGGTCTTCAATTTTCCGGTCTGCCATATTTTCTGAACCAGAAGTGCCCTCCTTCCCTTTTCTTTGATAAACTGTCAGTGGGTGGCATTTATTCCCGTGGCTTCAACTGCTCTCTGTCCACTGATTAACTGTCAAATCTTTTCCAGCAAGGACATTTCATTTCAGTCCCAGAAATATACTTATAATTGACAAGTAGACATGCCATTGTTTGAAGAAGTAAACCTAGTTCTGAGCGAGTGTAAATTCAAACACACAGAGCTTGAGATTTTTATGGGATAATCAAGTGGGAATGTCTACTTGTCAATTATAAGTATATTTCTGGGACTGAAATGAAATGTCCTTGCTGGAAAAGATTTGACAGTTAATCAGTGGACAGAGAGCAGTTGAAGCCACGGGAATAAATGCCACCCACTGACAGTTTATCAAAGAAAAGGGAAGGAGGGCACTTCTGGTTCAGAAAATATGGCAGACCGGAAAATTGAAGACCCACTCACTAAAGACACATAAAAACGTAGGACAGAATGCCGCCAATATTTTCTTGTTTTTTTTTTTTTACAGGCATATTTATTGTGGTACGATTCCTGTATAGTAAATTACACATATTTCACATGTACTATTTGATGAATTTGATAGATGTCTACACCCAGAAAACCATCATCGCAATCAAGATAGCTAACATTTCCATAACTCTCCAAGAGGGACACTTTTCCAATTACCATATTTATCCCTTCCCATCCCCTTCTCTCCCTGGTAACCGTAAGTTTGTTTCTCTATGTCTGTGGGTCTGTTTCACTTTTGTAGTTAAGTTCACTTGTGTCTATTTTTAGATTCCACATATAAGTGATATTATATGGCATTCTTCTCTTTTTCTGGCTTACTTCACTTAGAATGACTATCTCTACATCCATCTATGTTGCTGCAAATGACATTATTTTGTTCTTCTTAATGGTTGAGTAGTATTCCTTTGTATAAATATACTACTACATCTTTATCTAGTCAGCTGTCGATGGACATTTGCGTTTATGCCATGTCCTGGCTATTATAAATAGTGCTGCTGTGAGCATTGAGGTGCATGTGACTTTTTGAATTAGAGTTTTCTTCTGACATATGCCCGGGAGTGGGAAGGCTGGATCATGAGTTAAGTCTATTTTCAGTTTTTAAAGGAAATTCCACAGTGTCTTCTCTAGTGACAATGCAGCCCTTTTTGTGAAAGCAGAGCCATGCTCAGAAAGTAACGGGTATTTCTAGGGGCCAGATATGAAGCACAGTGAGTGTGGCCTGTTCAAAAATCAAAGGACAGTCTGCCAGGGCTGGAGGAGAGTGACAAGGGAAGTGTGGTACAGGTAGGTTTCAGACCACATGGGGACCTGACAGGCTGGGATAAGGAGCCTGGACTTCTAGTCATCCCTTGGTAACCATGGGGCACTGGTTCCAGGACTCCCCCCTGAAGTCAACATCCATGGATGCTGACGCCCCTTGTATAAAATGGCATAGGACTTGCATGGAACTTATGTGCACCCTCCCATGTACTTTATATATATCTTCAAATCATCTCTGGATTACTCACTGTATCTAATACAACATGAATGCTATGTAAGTAGTTGTCAATGATGGCAAATTCAAGTGTTGCTTTTTGAAACTGTTTTTTCACGAATATTTTCAAACCACAGTTAGTTGAATCTGCTGGATAGGGAGCCCCTAGATACGGAGAACCCCCAAGCTCTTCCTTTCCACCTCCTAAATTTCCACTACAAGCACTGAAGGGGTCCAAACATAGAAGAGCGCCATGTACCTGCTGGAAACCCTGAGGAATTCCTTCAGCTTATGTAGCACAGGAGAGAAAGTATAGGGACATCTAGTGGGAAAGGACGGCCTGCCTGGAGAGGAAGGAGGAAAGACCGCAGTGGAAGCCAGCTCGCACCCTTACTGGAGCTAGCTGATAGCAGTGAGGGACGCCGAGGAACTGGGGACACGTCACGTGGGGGGCGATCCTGGCCGCCAGATGCAGGGTTCGCATAGCTGGGGCCCAGTTTGCAAGATCAAAATAACAAGGGGGGAGAGGGGCTGCCTCAGTCCCGGGATCCTGACAACGGCCACAGCGCCGTGACCCCAGCTATTGCGGCTCCCCTAGTAAGCCAGAAAAAGGAAACTCTCAGCCAAGATATTGCAGATTCCACCGCAGCCACACGGATAACTAGATCTCTAAGCTGACAAAATGTAACCACCAGAAACAGGAATCTTTCCTTTTCTCTTCATTTGGACCTTTGGACAGGGAGCCACACATCTCTGACGGGAACCACCTTTAATCCGATAGAGAGCTCACTTTTTCAGGAATAAGCATGGAGAAAAAGAGTGGGGTGATGGTTTAAAGTGGAAGTCAAAGCGGAAGCCCATCTGAGAAATGGTAAAAACATGCATCTCAATGAATCCGAGTTATGGCGAAAAGAAGGGGGAAGGTTAAGTAAATCTCTATCCACCAGAAAAGACTAGCCAGTCATAAAAAGACAGCAATTTAAATCAAGAAAACTTTTTTGTTTTTTTGGTGATG